>NC_042992.1:17620156-18342656 GCF_901001165.1 Salmo trutta
TGAGTGCATTCACTGCCATATTAAAGTTTCCCGATGCAGATATGGTCAGACCAAGGTAGGTGTAATTTTTAGTGTGTTCAATGATGGTGTTGTTCAGGGTGAATTTATTTTTGTATTTCTGGCATCTGTTTTTTTTGTTGGGAAAATCATGATTTTCATTTTTTTGGAAATTTACTGCCAGGGCCCAATTATGGCAATATTGCTCTAGAATATTAATGTTCTGTTGAAGACATTCTTTGGTTGGTGATAGAAGTATCAAGTCATCAGCATATAGCAGGTATTTCACCTCTGTGTCAAATAGTGTGAGTCCTGGGGCTGGAGAATGGTCCAACATGTCTGCTAATTAATTGATATAAATGTTGAAAAGGTTTGGACTCAAACTGCAGCCTTGTCTCACACCTCGACATTGTGAAAATAATTATGTTCTTTGGTTTGAGATTTTTATTGCACATTTGTTTTCTGTGTACATACATTTTATTAAGTCATACACCTTACCACCAAGCCCACTTTGGAGAAATTTGTAGAATAGCCCTTCGTGCCAAATAGAATCAAATGATATTTAAAGTCAATAAAGCAAGCAAAGATTTTGCCCTCTTTTTTTTGGTGGACGTGTTTATTAATTAGTGTGTGTAAGGTGTGTATATATGGTCAGTAGTGCGATGGTTAGGGAGAAAGCCAATTTGACATTTACGTATTACATTTTGTTCTTGAATTCAAAATGCCACAGAAAACCTTTCCCAAGTTACTGTTTACGCAAATTCCCCTGTAATTATTGGGGTCTGATTTGTCTCCACTTTTGTGGATAGGGGAGATGAGCCCCTGGTTCCAGACATCAGGGAAGCAGCCAGAAGTTAAAACCATGTTGAACAATTTAAGCACAGCATTTTGCAACTCAGGTGTGCTGTTTTTCAGCATTTCATTTCTGATGTTCTCTAGACCACAAGCCTTCTTTGATTTAATAGATTTGAGCTTTTCATTTAGTTCTTGTTGGGTTATTGGGTAATCTAATCGATTTTGGTTGTTTTTAATGACTGATTAAGGATGTTCAATTTTTCTTTAATTTCTAATTTGTTCTGTTGTCTGTCTCGCTGTGTCGCGCTCTCTCTCCCTCTCTCTCTCTCGCTGTGTCTCTCTATCTCGCTGTGTCGCTCTCTCTCTCGCTGTGTCGCTCTCTCTCTCGCTGTGTCGCTCTCTCTCTCGCTGTGTCGCTCTCTCTCTCTCGCTGTGTCGCTCTCTCTCTCTCGCTGTGTCGCTCTCTCTCTCTCGCTGTGTCGCTCTCTCTCTCTCGCTGTGTCGCTCTCTCTCTCTCGCTGTGTCGCTCTCTCTCTCGCTGTGTCGCTCTCTCTCTCTCGCTGTGTCGCTCTCTCTCTCTCGCTGTGTCGCTCTCTCTCTCTCGCTGTGTCGCTCTCTCTCTCTCGCTGTGTCGCGCTCTCTCTCGCTGTGTCGCGCTCTCTCTCTCTCGCTGTGTCGCGCTCTCTCGCTGTGTCGCGCTCTCTCTCTCTCGCTGTCTCTCTCTCGCTCTCTCTCAAGGGCTTTATTGGCATGGGAAACATATGTTAACATTGCCAAAGCAAGTGAAGTAGATAATAAACAATAAAAATGTACAGTGAACATTACACTCACAGAAGTTCCAAAAGAATAAAGACATTACAAATGTCATTATGTCTATATACAGTGTTGTAACAATGTGCAAATGGTTAAACTACATAAGGGGAAAATAAATAAACATAAATATGGATTGTATTTACAATGGTGTTTGTTCTTCACTGGTTGCCCTTTTCTTGTGGCAACAGGTCACAAATCTTGCTGCTGTGATGGCACACTGGTATTTTACCCAACAGATATGGGAGTTTATCAAAATTGGGTTTGTTTTCGAATTCTTTGTAGATCTGTGTAATCTGAGGGAAATATGTGTCTCTAATATGGTCATACATTGGGCTGGAGGTTAGGAAGTGCAGCTCAGCTTCCACCTCATTTTGTGGGCAGTGTGCACATAGCCTGTCTTCTCTTGAGAGCCAGGTCTGCCTACGGCGGCATTTCTCAAAAGCAAGGCGATTTCACTGAGTCTGCACATAGTCAAAGCTTTCCTTAAGTTTGGGTCAGTCACAGTGGTCAGGTATTCTGCCACTGTGTACTCTCTGTTTAGGGCCAAATAGCATTCTAGTTTGCTCAGTTTTTTTGTTAATTCTTTCCAATGTGTCAAGTAATTATCTTTTTGTTTGCTCATGATTAGGTTGGGTCTAATTGTGTTGCTGTCTCTCTCTCTCTCTCTGTGTCTTTCACTCTCTCCCCCGTCTGTCTTCCTCAGTGAGAGTACAGTGCTGCTGTTGAACCCATCTCTGGGAGACAGGCTGGTGGTGAGCTCCACAGACCAGCTGATCACCTCCTACGAGCCCCCAGAGGAGGACAAGGAGCAGGCCGTTACCTGGGCTCTGTCTGAAGGTCCGGAGCACAACAAGGGACACCGCCTCACCCTCACCCACCCCAAGGTAAGACAAACTACCTCTCCCTCTGAGTAACCCTCACCCACCCCAAGGTAAGACAAACTACCTCTCCCTCTGAGTAACCCTCACCCACCCCAAGGTAAGACAAACTACCTCTCCCTCTGAGTAACCCTCACCCACCCCAAGGTAAGACAAACTACCTCTCCCTCTGAGTAACCCTCACCCTCCTCAAGGTAAGACACACTACCTCTCCCTCTGAGTAACCCTCACCCACCCCAAGGTAAGACACACTACCTCTCCCTCTGAGTAACCCTCACTCCTCTTAGGTAAGGGTCATCCCAACTCCTGCATCAGTGGTCAGTCCAGCATCTATAGCTCCATGAATTTGAAGGTGGTTACATTTCTCCAGCCCTATCCCTCAGCTGGTTACATTTCTCCAGCCCTATCCCTCAGCTGGTTACATTTCTCCAGCCCTATCCCTCAGCTGGTTACATTTCTCCAGCCCTATCCCTCAGCTGGTTACATTTCTCCAGCCCTATCCCTCAGCTGGTTGCCAGAAAAGTGGAGGGTGGATGCTTTGTTCTTGTTTGAATCCCAGATTGCCCCTTTAACTTTTTAAAGTATAGGGGGCAGTATTTTCATTTTCGGATGAAAAGCGTGCCCAGAGTAAACTGCCTAATACTCCGGCCCAGAGTCAAATATGATGTCTGTGAGTATAACAGAACTCATATTCCAGGCAAAAACCTGAGAAAAATCCAACCAGGAAGTGCGAAATCTGAGAATTGTAGTTCTTCTTTTGAATCCCTATCGAAACTACAGTGTCTGTGGGGTCACGTTGCACTTCCTAAGGCTTCCATTGGCTGTCAACAGCCTTTAGAAATGTGTTTCATCCTTCTCCTGTCACTGGGCAGAAAATAGGAGCTCAGTCAATGAGTGGACTGCCTGGGACCAGTGAGTTGTTTACTGCGCAGGCACAT
This sequence comes from Salmo trutta, assembly GCF_901001165.1. Classification (NCBI taxonomy): domain Eukaryota; kingdom Metazoa; phylum Chordata; class Actinopteri; order Salmoniformes; family Salmonidae; genus Salmo; species Salmo trutta. Next base: position 17,623,578 of record NC_042992.1, read on the forward strand.
TTTGCGCACCGCTCCTTCTTTTTCCTCTGTAATGAATACGCTATTGTCCGGTTGGAATATTATCGACGTTTTATGTTAAAAAGACCCTAAGGATTGATTGTAAACAACGTTTGACATGGTTCTATGAACGGTAATGGAACTATTTGACTTTTCGTGTCTGGATTTACGCTCGCGCATTATGCCTTTGGATAGTGATCTGAACGCACGAACAAAACGGAAGTATTTGGACATAAATATGGAGTATTTCGAACAAAAATAACATTTCTTGTGGAAGTAAGAGTCCTGGGAGTGCATTCTGATGAAGATCAGCAAAGGTAAGAGAATATTTATAATACTAATTCTGAGTTTAGTTGACCCCAGAACTTGGCGGGTATCTGTATAGCTTGCTTTGATGGTTGAGCTATGTACTCAGAATATTGAAAAATGTGCTTTCACCGTAAAGCTATTTTAAAATCTGACCCAGCGGTTGCATTAAGGAGAAGTATATCTATAATTCTTTCAATAACTGTTGTAAATTTTATCAGCGTTTAAGATGAGTATTTTTGTAAATTGATGTGCTCATTCACCGGAAGTTTTGGTGGGAATACATTTTCTGAACACGCGCCAATGTAAAATGGGGTTTTTGGATATAAATATGAACTTTATCGAGCAAAACATACAGGTATTGTGTAACATGAAGACCTATGAGTGCCATCTGATGAAGATCATCAAAGGTTAGTGAATATTTTAGCTGTATTTTTGGTTTTTGTGATGCATGTCCTTGCTTGGAAAATGGCTGTGTGGTTTTTCTTGTGAAGTTTATGTCCTAACATAATCTAATTTTATGCTTTTGCCGTAAAGCCTTTTTGAAATCGGACAATGTGGTTAGATTAACGATACGTTTATCTTTAAGATGGTGTAAAATAGTTGATTGTTTGAGAAAATGAAATTGCTGTTTTGTATTTCGCGCCATGCTATTTCACTGGCTGTTGACGCAAGCGTCCCACCTAGCCCATAGAAGTTAAGGTCACAGGTAACTCAGAATGGTAGGGATATAATGACGAAGACAAACACTCAGATGGAGATACTAAGAATCCTATGATGACATTCAGACATCTTTTTTGTCTTTACCCCAGAAAACCCTTTTAGTCCAACAGCTGTAGTTTGGACGCTTTTAAGGAAACACCAGAGTAGATTGTGGTTAGCCTTTTTCCTCAAGTAAATGGAAAGAAACATATAAGAGAAGAGCTTTCTAGTTTTTCCAATTTAAAATAGAGTGGAAAGAAAAGCTTTGAGAAAGCTGACACAGATGCACAAGGCATTTGGAAAGACTGCAACAGTAATACTAGCTACCACCCATATTTTCACGTTTCTGTACTTTGCCTTAGCTATAGTCCTAGGTGTTTTATAACAAATATGTATTAAAACTATAATGTATGACTGTAGTAATGATAATAGTACTATATAGTAATAAAAATGTCGTTTTGAATTGTGATAATATAACTCATATTGAATCATACTTAAATCCTCCGCTCTTCCTTTCTCTCCTCTGTCTCCCTTACCCTTCCTTCCTCCCTCTCTCCCTCCCTCCCTCCCTCCCTCCATTCCTTTCTCCCTCCGTTCTCCAGGCAGTAAAGCAGGTAGTTTGGCACGGTAAGGGTGACTACCTGTCCAGCGTCATGCCTGACAACAACAGCAACCTGCAGGTGCTGATCCACCAGGTGAGCAAGCGGCGGACTCAGAACCCCTTCCGCAAGAACAAGGGCCTGGTGCAGTGCGTCTCCTTCCACCCGCTGCGGCCCTACTTCTTCGTGGCCACGCAGCGCTACGTGCGCGTCTACAACCTCATCAAGCAAGAGCTGACCAAGAAGCTGATGACAAACTGCAAGTGGATCTCCAGCATGGCCATTCACCCTGGAGGTTAGTGCTCTGTCACAGGTCCCCTTCAGAGAGGAGATGTCGTACTGTAACGTCTGTGGAGATGGCTAAATGCACCTCCAATAAGCTGGGATTTGATGATCATTCTCAAGAGGAGGAAGGTGGTGATATATGAGTGAAATACATGTTTTCTGTACTAACACTACTCCTGGCCAGGTGATAACCTGATCTGTGGCAGCTATGACTGCAGACTGGCCTGGTTTGATCTGGACCTCTCCACCAAACCGTACAAGATGCTGCGGTGAGGCACCTCCTATACATTCTCATGTATTCATTTGTAATTATTGATTGCCATTGAATACTAGATGTTGACCACGTGACATGATAGTAATTCATAAGGCCTGAGTTTTATTGGTTCTGAAGTCCTGTGTCTGTTTTGGCGACCCAGGCACCACAAGAAGGCCTTGAGGGGCGTGGCTTATCACAGAAACTACCCCCTATTCGCCTCTGGTGCTGATGACGGCAGCGTGATTGTCTGCCACGGCATGGTCTACAAGTAAGTCACCTCACCCAATCACACCTACTGTACCAATACAATATATACACCTCTCCTCTTCACTGTCTCATGTCTGTTTTTCACCATCTCTCTCTCTCTCTCACTCACTCACTCACTCACTCACTCACTCACTCACTCACTGAAGATGTCATGTTGTTTTTCCCCCTGCGTTCCTTCTCCAATTCGTCGAAATGTTGATGCGTATCCTACAAACCATATTTCCTGTGTTGTACATTTTATTTCGGCTGTATAACCATCAAGAGGTTTTAAATGAAGAAAAATAATACTGTAGAATATTGTCTGTGTTCAGTTTTCTGCACTGTCATAACTCTATCTATCAATCAATCTCTCGTTCTCTCTTTCCTTCTTTCTTTCCAGTGACCTGCTCCAGAATCCTCTCATTGTTCCAGTCAAGGTACTGAAGGGTCACCAGATCACCCACGATCTGGGGGTCCTAGACGTGACCTTCCACCCCACTCAGCCCTGGGTCTTCTCCTCGGGGGCTGACGCCACCATCCGCCTCTTCACCTAAACCACCTCGGTCACATCTCAAATCACACCCTATTCCCTATCTAGTGCACTACTTTTGACCAGAGCAGTTTGACAAAAGCAGTGCACTACAGTATATAGGGATACCTTTTATCTCAAATGACATGCTATTCCCTGTATAGTGCACTACTTTTGACCAGAGCTCACATATCTGAGCAATATGTGTACTGTATTTAAGACCCTTCCCAGTCTCCTCCCATGTCCTCTGACAGCTATCCCTGACGGAAGAATCAAATCAAGTGTCTGACGTCATGTATATTATCCTCATGTTTAGTACTTTTTCCAAGCTAAGAGAACACCAACCACACAGCCATAATCTCTTTCTCTCCTCAGTGAAACTGAGACAGTAAAAATATGTTTGGTTTCAAACGGCACCTCAAATCTGGACTGGGCAGGAAAGCCCATTTCCGTCTACGTTGCTGTTCTGTGCAGCTGACCTCATAGCAGCGCATAACAGTCAAACCACTAATGCTTGGACACTTCAGACAGCCCCCGTGACAAAATATACTGTATGTTCAGAGATTGAGCTTGCCAATAGAAACAATAGAACAAAGATGTTGTGAGCCCCCAGAAGGCCCCTGTCAGCCCCTGTCAGCCCCTGTCCTAGATATGTGTAAATATATCAGTCTCTTTGTGTATGCAACCAAAGTCCAGTTGAGGTTCTGCAGGACTCGTTTCGATCACAAACACTATGTATGGCGATGTATGATCCCTTGTTTTTTAATTGTAAAATCTTTTTCTCGACGACTTTGTCGGCCTGCTACAAGTATTTCATTTTAATTAAAACTGGTGTTCCCTGAAGCGTTTGAAGCGTGTGTGTTTTGTTTGGGTCTCGCTCTTCTCTTTTGCGTCGGTGGCCGGCGGGTCAAGAAGGGTGAACTCAAAACCTCTGAAATATATGCAACCAGGGACGTGGAAGTGGGTTTCCTTTTCCTTTGCTCCTCAGCTCAGCCCCAGACGAGATTCTTCAGAAAGCGGTGGATTATATATCATTCCCTGTCAAAACGAGGCAAGGCCGTATTGTACTACACTGTACACCTGTGGCTCCCTCCCTCTCTCACGTCGCTGTATCATTGCCTTTGTCCCAGATGGCAATGTAGTGCACTACATTTGGGCAGGACTAGTGCACTATATAGGGAATAGTGTGACGAAGACAGTCTGTCTGTCAGTCTCTAGCTATGGTCTAAATCTGAAAATATTGTGAATGAAATTGATTATGGCAAACAAATGTACTGAATTTGAGGTCTATAGAATTTGTCATTTTGAGGTTTTCTTGAAAGCAATGTTATTCAATGTAGATCACAACAGCGACCATGAGGGACCTAAGAAATATACAGTGCAGCTGACTGATACGCATGGTCTAAATATTACTATATGTATGTTAGAGCATAGAAATGTGTACCTCAACTGTCAATCATCTCAACTGTTGAAATGTTTTGTTTATTACAATGTATGGCTATGAATCAAATGCCAGGTAATGTATAAATCAGCTAGCGTTTCTAGCCGCTAAAACTACATTTCCTCTTTATAGCTGATCAGTTGGTTGTGAATATCCTCTCTTCCTGGTATGCAGGTCAGATTTCCTGGATTGATTTGGCCAAGATCCTGTAAAGACGTTAATGATGTCATTGGCCGATTAGATGCTAATAGTGAAAGAGTTGATTGATCATATGGCTACTTTAGCTCTGACTGATGGCAGTTTGTTTCATCACAAACACCATGTAGAATGACTCAGCTGGTCTTGAAATCAACTTTCAATTGGGTCAATGTAAATAAATAAAAGCCAACTACTTTAAACCACAAAAACTGTTTGACAGGTCTAAAAAAGGTTGTTTTTCTAGTGTTCAGAGGAAGTTCCTCCATTCCCTTTGTCAAGGAAAGCATACTAGAGCTAAAGTGATGGAAAACTGAAGCTGCTGCCACGAAAGCCCTTTGGGCGGGTAGTAATGTTAGTTTCCCCCTGAAGCTTCTTATTGGTGAAGGGACCCAAACATTAAAACGCTACATTTAAGGAGCCATACAAATAAGTATGGAAGTGCTTTGATATTGCATACATGCATGAGAGCAGTGAAAAACTCCATGGCTCATAAAGTACATTGCACTGTCTCTCCTCCACCATTTAATGTTTCCACTCTTGAATTTCATCTTTAAGAAGAAAGAAAAAAAGCAAAGCAGGAAACTGTTGGGCTTGGTTCGCTTTACCACATTTATCAATTAACACTGGCAGTAGCCAGAGAAACCAGTCAATTGATTGCAGCTGTCCCCGTTTTGAAGTCCCGTTTTTCCCAGCTCTCCCAAGCTGCACCGGGAGGGAGGAAATGGACATGCATAAAATCATTTTTAATCAACGCAAAGGGATTGGTCCCATACATGATATTTTACAAAAACCATTAGATTGGCAGCAGGCCAGGCAGGCTCAGTCAGAGCAGATGAGTTTTTGTGTTGTAATAAATTAGCTGACTGGGTTGCCAGTAGCCGGGGAGACATCACACCAGGCAGAACTAGACTGAGACGGGGCTTGGCCTACACACGCTCTTGGTCAAAACTGAAAATGGCACAAGACAAATTCCTCTCCTCTGTCTGCAGCTCTGAGATGACATCATAAAGTCTTAAAAAGACTTGCTGACCTTTTAATGACTTCCTCCTCTCTGCTCCTTTGACTGACCGCCGCCACACTGCTTTGAGCCCTTCCCAGGGGCCCCACTGCCACAGAGCTTTGAGCCCTGCCTGCATGTGGGCCCCACCAAGGGCCTCCATTGTAAATGTGTTGTTGCCACGGCCCATTACTATAACATGTGTATAGGTTTTGTGTTGCATGTGGGTTCCTGAGTACAGTAAGTTAAAGGCCCTTGTGTGTTTCTGTGTGTAGTTCTTGCATTACGGTTCTATTCTGTTTCTGAAGATGACTTCAGACAGTGGCACTGAAACAGTCTGAAAAGCACAGGCTCTTTGGACAGGCTTTGGATGTCTGTTACTGTGTCTCGCCCACAACACTGAGCTGTGTGTGTGTGTGTGTGTGTACCTGCGGTTTTCCTGTCAGTGAAACCCAATAACACTCCCATTGCATCACTCTGAATAGTTTTTAAAGAAATTGATGCAGTCCTGGCAGACGGTGAGTGTTTCCATCGCTTTTTCTTTCCTTAAATTCTCCCCCCATTCGTTTTTTTTTTCACCCTTAGGGAGCGTGGTCAAAACAAACAGCAAATATGCGGTCTGTGTAGAGAAACTGGGCTTGGAGAAGGCCACATTCCAGGATAAGTGGAAAAAATTTGAGCCCCATTCTCTCCTGCCTGTGTGTTGAAGCTCCTAGAGACCTTGCTTCTACAACGTTCATTTGGGAATCTAGTGGCTCTGGGTGCTGGTTTCACCAATGGGCTCTCTGGGTTTTCTGTGATTGTCAGCAGCGTTGGATGAGGTGTGGGTACCACTGCTGTCTACCATTCAGACTAACTACGGAACACTGGTGGTGGCCCATTATTACAGTGTCTTAATGAGCTAGCTATGCAATTCTCGCCTGCATTACGAAGAGGTTTACACTGAACAGGCAAGATTTGTACTGTCTGTAATGATGTTGATGAACAATGTGGTTATTTGTGGTTATTATGGTGTTTTTAGTGGCTTCATCCTCGGAGGTAGCCAGCGACGATTAGGGATGCACTAACCAGGATGAGAAATATGAGCGTAACACACAGAAAAGAGAGAAAGTGAAAAGGACGGGGGGGTTGAATCCAGATATACTGCATATTGCCACAGATGGGCGGTTTTAAAGAGGCTTTGCTTTTCAAACATTGAGTCACTCCAAACGGTAGCAGCCAAACACATTATTGACATAGCGAGGGCACATTAATACTTTCCTCGCATTTGATGTTTGTGGTCCTATTTTTTCCTTCGCTTTTCTACTTAATCGCAGCTATAGTAAGAGATGAGGTTTTCCTTCTGGAATCTTTAGGATTGGAACTATGAGCCACTTTTGGTTTTGAATGGTTTTTGGTGAGCCTCTCCCCCTCTATTGGAGCTCTGCAATGACATACACCAGGGTTTATCTCGCACCACATTCAGCTTGGCCCTATTGGTATGAACAATACAGGTCCCTGTTGATGCTTTTACATACAGTACCCACTCACCTCAATAAAATAAGTATTTCGCTGGCAGCTACTGAGTTCTGTAAACGGACACATTTGATCACAGATTTTGTCCTAAAATGAACCTCATCTATCATGTGCCTCAGGACCAGGAATAGACACCCTCATGCAGAGCTTCCATAGAGAATATGGGACACACACAAGTTGACCTCTTCTTTCCCCATAGAATTGGGGACGCAGAGAGAGACCGTGAGAGGCACCCAGAGCTCTGAGGGCCGGGCCGGCGTAGTACAGGGCCGGGCAGCGTAGTACAGGGCCGGGCCAGCGTAGTACAGGGCCGGGCGGCGTAGTACAGGGCCGGGCGGCGTAGTACAGGGCCGGGCGGCGTAGTACAGGGCCGGCCGGCGTAGTACAGGGCCGGGCCGGCGTAGTACAGGGCCGGGCCGGCGTAGTACAGGGCCGGGCCAAGGTGTTCTCTCTCTCGCAGATCCTCAATCTTGTTTCGTCTGTCTGTCCTTTCCCTCGCTGACAATGGAGCCCTTCTTCCACTTTGAAGACTTTGGCAGATGTCGTGCTAAAAACATTCCTATGCTATTTTCTTTCTCTCTTCTTAGGGCGGAGGGGTTACTAAAAAGCATGCGAGGAACCAAAGCCCCCGCACAAGCAGTTTAAACTGGGTATCTTCAGCGAGAGAGAAAGTGGACAGATTTGATACTCTTTGACCCCAATTTGCAGCACCTGCAAAATTCAATTCTTGGGGAGTTTACAGTCTTTTAATTGGAGGGGAAAACAGCACTGTGAACTCTTGGCAGTTGGCTTAATTCAGATCTGTTACAAATTACCCCTAAATAGAGTGAACCTTTTTTTTTATTTTCCTGCTGCCTGCACATGTCCTTACTACAGCCCGAGCCCAATGACATCATGGTGCTCCAGCCGTGCAGACGGTGGTGGAAGTAAACCACAGTGAAATTCAGTTGCCTGAGCTAATTTAAAGAAAAGTAAAAGGCCACTCTCTGGTTACTTTAAGCACCACATTTGATATGGAGGAGGGTTGGCTTTGAAGGGGAGGCCAGGCCTAGGCTGAAGCAGCAGTCTCCTGGCCTCCGCGTGCGAGTAACGAGGGCTGGCGGCACCCAGCAGCAGTCTTTTATTATCTGGACACAGAGGACTTCTTCCAGGGTGGAGAGGGAGAGCGCAGCGGAGGTGTGGTGGACAGAGAGAGAGAGAGGGAAAAGAAGGGAGGCAGCTTGGGAGACATTCACACCTATGCTGGCATCCGCCGGGCTGGTTTCGTGTGTCTGTGTGTGTGTGTAACTCAACAGGGTTCCAGATTGTTTTTATGTGTTTCCTATATGGTAGCAAATGTGGTATCAAAGGGCCTTACCTGCAATGTACTGTATAATAAGTGTGTTTTGTTAATATTTTTTTATTTTACTTTTTCCAAATTGTCTCCCTCCCTTGCCCAAATGATGTTACTGTCACTAGATCCCATGGGGTTGTTTTAAAACCTTGATTATAGCTACAATACATAGTGAAAGGATGTCACTTTGGCCTAGATTAAATCCATACCGCTGAAGATCTGTGCTATTGAAATGTAAAGGTCATTTCAGATTGAACCACATACGCAGCATTTACCATGAATGCGGTCTCCGCCAACGCAGGAACATTGCCTTTCAATTTAAATCGTGCTGTAGCGCTGATCTTCAGCGGTACGGATTGAATCTAGCCCTTTTGAGTATTAGCATGATAGTCACAGATTGATAGTACATGTGAACTCTTGCGGCGTAGCTAGATAGATTAAAACAAGAGTACAGTTCTACCTCTTTCATCATACCTTAAGGCAGGAACAGGGAGGGCTGTTAGTCTGGATTGTGGCTTTAGGGGAGTATTAGCAGTCAGCTGGAGTATTAACCAAACGACAACGATAAAAATACCTCGGTACCCACTACTGGGCACGCTAGCCCTATGGCGGCCGTGATTCTTCCGTAAATTGACATCGGCATCTCTCTCAAAACAGGATGTGGAAAGCTAGGCTAGCTATAGAGCTCATGGCAGATGACCAGTTTTCACCAGGCAGGCAGCTCTTATGTGGCTCTGTGTGCAACAGCAGCCTGCTGCCTGGTTGGCTCACAGTCATGTCCCAGGCTGCATCCTGATTCTTCACCCTTCTCTCATCTCTTATATTTCAAAGCATTGGATTAGTGTAATCATTGGCTGGAAGGGGTTTCCATTGTTAAATCCACAAGAGAAGTACACAAGTGCATATGTTGGGAAAAGGGTGGAGAATCGGGACATAGCCTCAGATTACATCCCAAATGGCGCCCTATTCCCTATATAGTGCACTACTTTTGACCAGGGCCATTAGGGACAAATTCCCAGTCATGTTGTCCCTGGACCTGCAGCTGGTTAGGGGATCAGCCTTCCCTTCCCGCTGTGTCTCTCCAGCCCTCCAGGGGCGGTGTGCACCATCACTCACTCTCTGTCGTAGACACAGCACGTTTAAATACTTGTGTATACAGTGTGTGTGGCCCTAGGCTGCAACCACAGCTTGTTTGAGATCCTGACCAGAGGCCAGATTCACAAAACCTTCTTAATTAACTGACATTTTTTATCGTGCTGTTTGTTTCTCCTTAAGCAAAACGATTCTTGAAAATAAAGTTAGTGGAAATGTTGTTAATTCCAAGATAGCTAAACCCTTGTCTTAAACTCAGGGCAGTGAGAGAAGAAGCTCATGAAAGCAATTTAACATGTTTAATTCACTCACAAACGTATTATGATTATTTTAAACCCAAGTACATGTTTAAGAACTGTAATCTCAGTAAGAAATATGCTATCATGATTGCCACTGCTAGCTAGACAGCTTGCTAAATTGGTTGCCTAGCAACAAACATCTTAAGAATATTTGTAAGAAGAGATTTGAGAAGTTAGTAAGAAAATCATTAGATCTTGAAATATTGTTGGAATTGCACTTACAAACTATCTTATGAGCTTCTTCAGTGTTTTGTGAATCTGGGCCCAGGACCTTGACTGTTTGAGGTAGATTTTAAGACGAGAAGAAGAACGTCTCTTGGTTCTTAACCCTCTTGTTGTGTTTACTTCATGTTAATTGATTCTGTGTTCCCGGTCCAAAATGACCTCCCAATTATATATGATTATAAATCCATAATAATACATATATTATCACCTAATGTTGTGTTAGATCTTTTTATCAACTTAAGTTCTTGTGAACATTCCCAGTTTTGAACTTCTATTTGCTATTTATGGCCCGTAGGCCTCATTGACCTGAGCTCATACAACTTGTTTTTGAGTAAAAAAAGCATAATGTGTGGATTCTTTTGACTATAACAAATACTCAGATGAAACATATTGTGCTATTTATCACAGACTACTTTCTGTCAAAGTTTTACAAGGACTCTCACCAGTGTCATGGTCAAAGATATGATCAAGAGCCTCACATACAGTATATTGTTTGGTCATTGTGCTGCCACAGAATGAATTGTGAGCAAGGTCTCAAAAAAGCTTGATATACCAGAGCTACAAGAAAAGTTCTATATATTATTGAAACAATGTTGCGATTGTTTGTGAGAATGCCAACAAGTGTGGTTCCCGTGGGGGAAAGATTATATTGGGGAAAGGTTCCCGTGGGGGTTGCCATGGAAGCTGAGGTGTGAGGTGTGTGTGTGTGTGTGTGTGTGTGTGTGTGTGTGTGTGTGTGTGTGTGTGTGTGTGTGCTCAAACACACATGCATGTGGGGGTCTGGGAGAGGAAGTGTGTCCATCTGATGAATGGGCATGTGCCTGAACTCAATTTTATACACTAATTGTAATCTCACCCATTAGTTATCTAATGACAGATCATTTTTGACCGGGAACACCACAGGTGTACAAAAGTTAAAACACCCAAAATGTAATGAAAATCATCAAAATGTGTTTTGTGTGTTCAGATGCCCTGTGTGGACAAAATCATGGAACCTTATGACAATCAGATTAAATGAACTACATTTTTCAGAGCGAAAACTTATAATCGGTCCAATTCGACCGGAACACAGCAGGAGGGTTAAGGTTCAAAAGCCGACTCAGCATTGAGATGGGCTAAATCAACACAAAATATCTGATAGAACATTATTTTGAAAACCAAGCTCAAAGGGACCTAATGACTAATACAGAGAAAGACTGATCATCATTTTAATGTCCAAGTAGGGTTATATTCAACTGTACAGGTTTTAATCCCTGTCAATTCTCATCTGTCTTACTCTCTCTTCCTTCCATCCCTCCATTCATCGCCTCCTCTCCTTGAGTTTGAACGAGAACCTCTGATTTACCCCCGCCCCTCATCCCCAAGCCTTCCTGCCCTGGGCCTAATCCCCACCCCAGCTGTGGGGACCCCACAGGGCTGTAAATCAGAGCCCCTAAATCCTTACCTGGGCAGCCCCCTGAAAGTGCTCTCCCCTTAGGCAGGATTCAGGAAGGTTGGGGGTGGATGTGGGGGATGGAGCCTGGGGGCAACATGATCCCTGAGATAGCCCTTTGAGTGAATCACACCGTCGGAGAGAGAGATACAGTAGTTCCCCTGTCCTTAGTCTTAAATACACAGTGCATCTTTCATACACAGGACAGCAGACAGACTTTCTCTGTCTGAACTCTCTCAAGGTGTCTTCTTTGTGGGGATGTTTACTCTTCCTCCCCCAGTGTTAGGTGGATGTGCGATGCCATCTAACTGCATTCTCTCTGAACTGGGCTAGCCGGTCCAAGTCCCTGCAGGCTAAGTGAGCTCCCTATTGCTCCGCGGGTTGTGATTCTTAATGTGCTGTCTGGAGGGGCTTACAGGACGAGGACAGGAAGCAGATTAATGACTGCCCTGCTCTGTTTGTTTGTTTGTATAGTGCTCCCTCCAGTCCGTCGCATGTCCTTGGACCAGGGCCCAGGGTTGGTGCACGGGGAGGGGGGAGAGACGACGAAAGTCTGGACCTGGGTGTCAATCACAGGTGGTTCCTGTGGGGCCTGAAGCAGATCACTGCAAATGAAGCATGTGTTTGTTGGACCGCAGCTCATTCACTGGTATAAAAAAGCGAATGGGAGCATTGAACAGGACAATTCCACTGTTTAGCTGGCTATCGCATGCCATACGGAGACACAGTACAGAACTGACCAGGGTCATCTTTACACGGACTCCCTCTTTGTGTACCCAGCGTGTGTTCGTAATGGCATCCTATCCCTTATACAGTGCACTATGTAGGGAATAGGGTGCCATTTGTGACGCAGTTTTAGCTGGGCTCTATGTTGGTGAGGCACGTTCATGGAGGATCAGGTCTACCGGTACTCATCTGTTGTACATTAGCCCTCTGTAGAGTGAGCACTGTTTAATTCCAGACTGGAGGTAATTACAGGGGAGGCTGAGGGAGGGAGGGCCTGTTTCACCCAGGCATGATGGGGCTGGGGGGATAACCCCCTCATAAGCATACACACACACCTCTGATTTTAGTGGTTCTCTGGTTTCCACACACACAATACCACACCAACTGTTGGGTCAAATGAAATCAGTGACGTTTTGACCAAGTACCACTTCCCCACATCTGTGAGTGAGTCCCTCCCGGTCCTGTGTGTGTGTGTCACCCACATCTGTGAGTGAGTCCCTCCCGGTCGTGTGTGTGTGTCACCCACATCTGTGAGTGAGCCCCGGTCGTGACCCCACACAGCTTTAGAGGACTCGGGCTGATCCCTCTAATAAAGGGGGACGGGTTAACAGGGTAATGATGGGGTACTCATACAGCCAATAACCCCTCACTTATTCATTACTAGACTTCTCTCTCCAATTACCTACGGGGCTCTTGAAAAAGCACTCTAAAGAGATTGTGTTACTGTATTTGTCATAAGATGATGTTTCTTCAGTATGATTGAGTTATGTTTTTACTGTCTGATAATGTTGAATGTTTATCAACAGAAACAACAGCAGGGGTTTGGATGATATAAAAGATGCTGTAGAAACAGACTGAGAGTATGTATGTCCGCCACTACTAGTAGTACTAATAGGAGAGTATTACCATGGTACACCACTACTAGTAGCACTAATAGGAGAGCATAGTGTTACCATGGTCCACCACTACTAGTAGTACTAATAGGAGAGCATAGTATTACCATGGTCTACCACTACTAGTAGTACTAATAGGAGAGCATAGTGTTACCATGGTCCACCACTACTAGTAGTACTAATAGGAGAGCATAGTGTTACCATGGTCCACCACTACTAGTAGTACTAATAGGAGAGCATAGTGTTACCATGGTCCACCACTACTAGTAGTACTAATAGGAGAGCATAGTGTTACCATGGTCCACCACTACTAGTAGTACTAATAGGAGAGCATAGTGTTACCATGGTCCACCACTACTAGTAGTACTAATAGGAGAGCATAGTGTTACCATGGTCCACCACTACTAGTAGTACTAATAGGAGAGCATAGTATTACCATGGTCTACCACTACTAGTAGTACTAATAGGAGAGCATAGTGTTACCATGGTCCACCACTACTAGTAGTACTAATAGGAGAGCATAGTGTTACCATGGTCCACCACTACTAGTAGTACTAATAGGAGAGCATAGTGTTACCATGGTCCACCACTACTAGTAGTACTAATAGGAGAGCATAGTGTTACCATGGTCCACCACTACTAGTAGTACTAATAGGAGAGCATAGTGTTACCATGGTCCACCACTACTAGTAGTACTAATAGGAGAGCATAGTGTTACCATGGTCCACCACTACTAGTAGTACTAATAGGAGAGCATAGTGTTACCATGGTCCACCACTACTAGTAGTACTAATAGGAGAGCAAAGTGTTACCATGGTCCACCACTACTAGTAGTACTAATAGGAGAGCATAGTGTTACCATGGTCCACCACTACTAGTAGCACTAATAGGAGAGCATAGTGTTACCATGGTCCACCACTACTAGTAGTACTAATAGGAGAGCATAGTGTTACCATGGTCCACCACTACTAGTAGTACTAATAGGAGAGCATAGTGTTACCATGGTCCACCACTACTAGTAGTACTAATAGGAGAGCATAGTGTTACCATGGTCCACCACTACTAGTAGTACTAATAGGAGAGCATAGTGTTACCATGGTCCACCACTACTAGTAGTACTAATAGGAGAGCATAGTGTTACCATGGTCCACCACTACTAGTAGTACTAATAGGAGAGCATAGTGTTACCATGGTCCACCACTACTAGTAGTACTAATAGGAGAGCATATTATTACCATGGTCCACCACTACTAGTAGTACTAATAGGAGAGCATAGTGTTACCATGGTACACCACTACTAGTAGTACTAATAGGAGAGCATAGTATTACCATGGTACACCACTACTAGTAGTACTAATAGGAGAGCATAGTGTTACCATGGTCCACCACTACTAGTAGTACTAATAGGAGAGCATAGTGTTACCATGGTCCACCACTACTAGTAGTACTAATAGGAGAGCATAGTGTTACCATGGTCCACCACTACTAGTAGTACTAATAGGAGAGCATAGTGTTACCATGGTCCACCACTACTAGTAGTACTAATAGGAGAGCATAGTGTTACCATGGTCCACCACTACTAGTAGTACTAATAGGAGAGCATAGTGTTACCATGGTCCACCACTACTAGTAGTACTAATAGGAGAGCATAGTGTTACCATGGTCCACCACTACTAGTAGTACTAATAGGAGAGCATAGTGTTACCATGGTCCACCACTACTAGTAGTACTAATAGGAGAGCATAGTGTTACCATGGTCCACCACTACTAGTAGTACTAATAGGAGAGCATAGTATTACCATGGTACACCACTACTAGTAGTACTAATAGGAGAGCATATTATTACCATGGTCCACCACTACTAGTAGTACTAATAGGAGAGCATAGTGTTACCATGGTCCACCACTACTAGTAGTACTAATAGGAGAGCATAGTGTTACCATGATACACCATTACTAGTAGTACTAATAGGAGAGAATAGTATTACCATGGTCCACCACTACTAGTAGGACTAATAGCAGAGCATAGTATTACCAAGGTAAGCCACTACTTGTAGTACTAACCACTACTAGTAGTACTAACCACTACTAGTATTAACTTCTTTGGGATAGGGGGCAGTATTTTCACGGCCGGATAAAAAACGTACCCGATTTAATCTGGTTACTACTCCTGCCCAGAAAATGCATATAATTAGTAGATTTGGATAGAAAACACTCTAACGTTTCTAAAACTGTTTGAATGGTGTCTGTGAGTATAACAGAACTCATATGGCAGGCCAAAACCTGAGAAGATTCCATGCAGGAAGTGCCCTGTCTGACAATTTGTTGTCCTTCTGTGGCATCTCTATCGAAATAACAGCATCTGTGCTGTTACGTGACACTTTCTAAGGCTTCCATTGGCTCTCTAAAGCCGCCAGAAAGAGGAATGGGGTGTCTGCTGTCTCTGGGCAGAGTTTGTAAGTGGTCAGCCTGGGGACAGTGAGACTGGAGAAGCGCAGTCACGAGAACTTGCCATTTTTTTTCTTTCTCTCTTTGAATGAGTACAACGTTGCCCGGTTGGAATATTATCGCTATTTTACGAGAAAAATAGCATAAAAATTGATTTTAAACAGTGTTTGACATGCTTCTAAGAACGGTAATGGAATATTTAGAATTTTTTTCTCAAATTTTGCTCGCGCGTTACCCTTCGGATAGTGACCTGAATGCACGAACAAAATGGAGGTATTTGGATATAACTATGGATTATTTGGAACCAAAACAACATTTGTTGTTGAAGTAGAAGTCCTGGGAGTGCATTCTGACGAAGAACAGCAAAGGTAATCCAATTTTTCTAATAGTAATTCTGAGTTTAGGCTGCCCGACGTTGGCGGGTCTGAATAGCTAGCCTTGATGGCCGAGCTATGTACTCAGAATATTGCAAAATGTGCTTTCGCCGAAAAGCTATTTTAAAATCGGACATAGCGATTGCATAAAGGAGTTCTGTATCTATAATTCTTAAAATAATTATGTATTTTGTCAACATTTATCATGAGTAATTTAGTAAATTCACCGGAAGTTATGCTAGTTCTGAACATCACATGCTAATGTAAAAAGCTGTTTTTTGATATAAATATGAACTTGATACAAAACATGCATGTATTGTATAACATAATGTCATAGGAGTGTCATCTGATGAAGATCATCAAAGGTTAGTGCTGCATTTAGCTGTGGTTTTGGTTTTTGTGACATATATGCTTGCTTTGAAAATGGCTGTGTGACTATTTTTGGCTGGGTACTCTCATGACATAATCTAATGTTTTGCTTTCGCTGTAAAGCCTTTTTGAAATCGGACATTGTGGTTAGATTAACGAGAGTCTTATCTTTAAAATGGTGTAAAATAGTTGATTGTTTGAGAAAATTGAATTGTGGTATTGTAGTTGGTTTTGTATTTCGCGCCGTGGGATGCCATTGGCTGTTGGCTATGGGTTCCGCTGGCGGAACGTCTGTCCTCAACAGGTTTATAGGAGAGAATAGTATTACCATGGTACACCACTATTAGTAGTACTAATAGGAGAGTATTACCATGGTACACCATTACTAGTAGTACTAATAGGAGAGCATAGTATTACCATGGTCCACCACTACTAGTAGTACTAATAGGAGAGCATAGTATTACCATGGTCCACCACTACTAGTAGTACTAATAGGAGAGTATTACCATGGTACACCACTACTGGTAGTACTAATAGGAGAGTATTACCATGGTACACCACTACTAGTAGTACTAATAGGAGAGTATTACCATGGTACACCACTACTAGTAGTACTAATAGGAGAGTATTACCATGGCATGCCACTACTAGTAGTACTAATAGGAGATCATAGTATTACCATGGTACACCACTACTAGTAGTACTAATAGGAGAGCATAGTATTACCATGGTACACCACTACGAGTACTACTAATATTAGAGAATAGTATTACCATATTTTGCCACTACTAGTAGTACTAATAGGAGAGTATTACCATGGCGCGCCACTACTAGTAGTACTAATAGGAGAGCATAGTATTACCATGGTACACCACTACTAGTAGTATTAATAGGAGAGTATTACCATGGTACACCACTACTAGTACTATTAATAGGAGAGTATTACCATGGTACACCACTACGAGTACTATTAATAGGAGAGTATTACTATGGTACACTACTACGAGTACTACTGATAGGAGAGTATTACCATGGTACACCACTACTAGTAGTACTAATAGAGTTTTACCATGGTACACCACTACTAGTAGTACTAATAGGAGAGCATAGTATTACCATGGTACACCACTACTAGTATTACTAATAGGAGAGTATTACCATGGTCCACCACTACTAGTAGTATTAATAGGAGAGCATAGTATTACCATGGTACACCACTACTAGTAATACTAATAGGAGAGCATAGTATTACCTTGGTACACCACTACTAGTACTATTAATAGGAGAGTTTTACCATGGTACACCACTACTAGTAGTATTAATAGGAGAGTATTACCATGGTACACCACTACGAGTACTACTGATAGGAGAGTATTACCATGGTACACCGCTACTAGTAGTACTAATAGGATAGTTTTACCATGGTACGCCACTACTAGTAGTATTAATAGGAGAGCAGAGTATTACCATGGTACACCACTACTAGTAGTATTAATTGGAGAGTTTTACCATGGTACACCACTACTAGTAGTACTAATAGGAGAGAATTACCATGGTACGCCACTACTAGTAGTACTAATAGCAGAGCATAGTATTACCAAGGTAAGCCACTACTTGTAGTACTAATAGGAGAGTATTATCATGGTACTCTGGGGCTACTTTAAATTTTACCTTTATTTTACCAGACAGGTCAATTAAGAACACATTCTTATTTACAATGATGGCCCAGCAAATTACATTGTGACACTCCAATTTATGATCTTGGGTAACATTTGAATATTACATTTGGAGTATTTGGTTATTTTTTTATCCCCTTCCTCAACGGAGCAGACTAAAGCCACAGGTGAAGCAATAACCTTACACAGCTCTGAGCTCTCCCACGCTTTGCAACTAAAACACTGTTCAATTTCCACCCTCCAAAAAACTCTAAATAATAAATCACCAAGAGATTGAAAAAAGAAATCTCTCAATCTCAACAATTATATAAATTTACAATGGACGTAAAGCTCTCTGAGAAATCTAACACCTGATGTTGGGGCTAAACGAAATACAATTCATATCGAATGCAATCAATCTGGCCACCATAAGAGAAGGGGGCTCGACGGTGCTGAAACGCGCCTGGCTCTAGGGGGTGGCTCGGGGGCGGGGTTGGGGGGTGTCCCAGGGGGGCTGTTAAGGGCCTGTATCACACTGAAGGAGGTCCAGTTCAAGGATAACGTGCTAAATGGGAGACAGATGCTGTCTGTGCTAGTGGCCTTCCTCAGACTGGCCCTCTGAGTAGTCTACACAGGTACAGCAGGCTGAGAGGGCCTGCTCTGAAAACATTATTGATATTGTCACTGTTATTGTCACTCTGTCACTGATGAGAAATGGGTTCAAGGCTGTCATGAGAGAATGTCCAGGTTCCTGAGTTTGTGTCCGTCTGTCATTGTGCATGTACAGTATGTGCAGGTCCGCTGTCTGGCATGACTTCAACATGAACTGACAGTAACATGTTGCTTCACAGTGTTCTTATTATTGTGGTATTATTATTATAATACATTACATTACAGTGTAATAACAACAGACATGATCATGGGGACTAGGCTTGGACCTGGTCTAGAGGCTGTTCTGGATATGGGGACATGTTGTGTTCCAGACAGCGTCTGACCTTGTTTTGGTGTGGTCTGGTATGGTCTGGGCTGTAAGGGATATCCAGCAGACAGCCGACCCAGCCTTTCCCCAGCCTCTCCCTGAAAGGATCGGATGGTGTTTATGAGCGGAAGGCCAAAGCCACAGAGTCCAACCTGCATAGAACTGCGTAACTTAACGTGTCATAGAGGGAGCATGCAGCGGAGTGCAGTCCACAGACCCTTCTTACTCTATAGCACTTTAGAGCATAATAATGAGGAAATAACCCTAGTGCTGGCCCGGCTCTGACCCTCCCTCCCTCCACTGTGGACCTTCTATCCATCTTCATCAGCCCTCTGCGACACGGTCCGTTCACAGCTCTACAGGATGTCGAACCTGAGACCCCGCCAAGCCAGGGAGTGGACCCCTCAGCTGTGTCACTGTCATTTACCCCTGGCGATAGGCCAGAGGGAGCAGGCAGATCAGGATGTGAACCTCGACAGAGCAGAGAGACACACGACTCAGACCTATGATGCTAATTTGCTACACATATGGTTTTCATATGGCTCACTGTTTCAGGCAGCAGCAACAGCCATAACTTAGTGATAGGAAGTTTATTTATTATTTATGTACTTATCTGTCCATGCAACTAGATGGATGCATGCCAATGTAACCTCTTAAATATATGGCCAGATATTTTTTCATGTTAAACAATGAAATCGAACTCCATCCTGTCGCTTAATTTTTCTAAACCTCAAGACAAATATGCTTAACAGTACATTTTTAGGGCCTTTAGTAACCAGTGTAAATATACACTTTTCCTACAGGGAAGGGGAAGAATGAGTTATTGCTTTTGGAGATTTAACTGGCAATTAAGGGCTTAATTATCCAAACCCTATTACACATTGTCACAACATGTCAGTCAGACTTTAGGCAAGCCAATATCACACAGGAGAGGTGGAGAATTTCAATGATGGTTATAGTTTAGTTGATGCCATGGGGCTTGGCACATTTAAAGGACAATTCCACCCCAAAACTATATTTTGGTATTGTTGATACAGTCCCAAAATATTTAGCATGTCAGCAATCAAGTTTAAGATATATAACTTTCAAAATACATAAATACTGCCGGTATGATGCAAATATAGTGATTTAGGAACTGGCAGGTATAAGTCAGTGAGGCGACTGGGAGAGAACCGAGTCTGGGTAGGACCCTCGTTCTTCTCAAAGTGTTGACAGTACTCCGGAGATAGCGAATTGTAGTTAACAGCTGTTTAAACACAGTGATATTTTCTCTGTGGTCAATAAGAGAAAGCCCAATTAGGTAGTAAAACAGTGCAGTGCTAAAGTGCACGGTGAGTTTGCCAGAAAAGTAGCCTTGAGTCGATGTGGAGCCATTTGGCAAGGAAGGAGGCTGCCTGAGTTTCTGGGAGAAACAGGAGCTTGATGGGCAAGGCCCAAACACTGGTGTTCCTCACATTTATGGACAGACAGGGTTTATGATATGAGAAGTGTCAAATTTAGGTCACAACTCATGAGAAGGTGAAGGAGAATTTCTGAAATATATTACCCGTCACCTTTGCTCAGTGTACGTTCACAGTTAGGGCGCTGAAATTGGACGGCACAGTTTTCCGTAGTACAAAAATCCTGATTTGGGAGTCGGACTTTGTTCAACCTAGTTGCATGCTCATTTTTCAGGTTGCATTTTTCTCCATTACATACACTCTGTTTGTTCATCTTGTAGTGAAAAGCCATCCCCTGAAATACATACTCTGGAAGAGCAACCCAGGGCACCACCCCAGGGATTTCCCTGTGGCTCAAGCTAAAATGGCATCCTATTCCCTATATAGTTTACTACTTTTGACTAGTCTGAAATGACATTTGAAAAATGAAAATGGTATTGAAATGGCATTTCAGATGGAGGCCAGGTCTCTCAGGCTGTGGGCAGGGCAGGCAGCATCTCTTTTTGTGTGAGAGACTGAGTGAAAACTGCCCGTCTTCAGTCTGAAGAGCTGTGTGCCAGTATGAAAGTATTTTTAGCGGTGACGGTGAGGAAGCCACTAGTGTTTCACTTGTCTGGACAGTGTATGGTGGAGTAACAGCAGCACACTGTCTGTCTGTCTGTCAAAGGGCTTTGCCTCCAGGTAACCCCTCCACCTCCATGGTTTGGCAGTGGGAGGAAGGTAGGGAGGGGGGTGAGAGAGAGGTGGAGGGGAAGGAGGAAGGGGGTAGAGGAGGCACATAATCAAAGGAAAACAGAAGTATCACTACTCCTCCACAACCCACCTGGATGACGGTCCAGTCGCTGAAAAAGAAGCTAAAAAAGCTAAACTTATTCAACGTTTATTTTAGCAGTAACCCGATTTTACTTACTTTATGTAATTTGTTATTCTTCCTCGTTTACGCTGTCCTGCCGCATGAATCGCTGGAGATTGTTTTCGGTGGCGTGTGTCCATCTGGTTTCCAAGTTCTTTCTGGATAATACTCTTACCACCTGTTCCATCTCCACATTAGTTTGGTCTACGACGCTTCGCTTAGCTTAGCCCTATGTTGAGGAGAGTTTATCAAACCGCAATTTCACTGTAAAACACAGGGGCTGCACAAAATGGGTCCCCACAAAAACCTAATAGTGTTGGTGATTCATGTGTGAAACAAATGTCCGTTTTTTTATCAAGAAGGAATCACAAATAAAGGAAAGAATTGGCAACACCCTGGGCCCTAGTTGAAGCCTGTGACTGAAACACTCTGGGCCCTAGTTGAAGCTTGTAACTGAGTCCCAGAGTTGTTGTTGGTCAGCTCACGAGGTCAGGAAAAACTCCTGGCCCTAATTATTCCATTGACACTCCCTTCACAACTCCTGGCATTCTGAACTGCCTCAACATCCTTTCAGTTGTGGAAGACCATCACCTAAGTCAAGACCTGCCACTGCTAGAACCCTACAGTTGCTTTAGTTTTGTTATTAAGGCGTCTTTGAGATTCTCTTTGTAATGAAAAACGCTAAACAGAATAAAGTAGCATGATGCATGCAGACTCAGTGCGTTCTGTTCGTACTAGATTCACTAGTCCAATATTGAATTTCACGCCGCTTTCTGTTCACATATGATGATGAACACTTATGTCATCAAAGCCAAACAGTCCGACCAGTCTCTCCCCTGGAATCCAGCCTCTCTCAAGGTTTCAAGTTCGTTCGGAGAGCATTAACGTTCAGGTGATGGTGAATCTGCTATTAGCGGATCAAAGCTAGATTTACTTCCTGGTCATCAGTTTCAACAATTAAGGCTCCAAAGTGAACCAGGGTACTACTAAGTACAGTGGAAAGTGTCATTTCCAGCTCCTGCAGGAGTCAAGAGAAATAGGTGTGGAGAGCAATGGTGAAAGGAGAGTAATGCAACGTTTTGCGGCTCTCCTTCCTTGTCTATGGTTGCGTTTCAAATGGCACCCTGCGGGCCCTGGTCAAAAGTAGTGCACTCGGAAAGTATTCAGACCCCTTCCCATTCTCCACATTGTTACAGCCTTTTCCTCATCAATCTACACACAATAACCTATAATGACAAAGTGAAAACAAGTTTTTAATAATTTTTGCAAAATGTATTAAAATAAATAACAGATACCTTACTATATAAAGGTCCCATAGTTGACAGTGCATGTCAGAGCAAAAACCAAGCCATGAGGTTGAAGGAATTGTCCATAGAGCTCCGAGACAGATCTGGGGAAGGG
The DNA here is from genome assembly GCF_901001165.1 of Salmo trutta. Lineage (NCBI taxonomy): Eukaryota > Metazoa > Chordata > Actinopteri > Salmoniformes > Salmonidae > Salmo > Salmo trutta. The sequence continues at coordinate 17,646,166 of NC_042992.1, forward strand.
TATCAAAAAATGTCTGCAGCGTTGAATATCCCCAAGAACACAGTGGCCTCCATTTTCAAATGGAAGAAGTTTGGAACCACCAAGAATCTTCCTAGAGCTGGCCGCAAGGCCAAACTGAACAATCAGGGGAGAAGGGCCTTGGCCAGGGAGGTGACCAAGAACCTGATGGTCACTCTGACAGAGCTCCAGAGTTCCTCTGTGGAGATAGAACTTTCCAGAAGGACAACCATCCTTGCAGCACTCCACAAATCAGGCCTTTATGGTGGAGTGACCAGACAGAAGGCACTCCTCTGTAAAAAGCACATGAGAGCCCACTTGGAGTTTGCCAAAAGGCACCTAAAGGACTCTCAGACCATGAGAAACAAGATACTCTGGTCTGATGAAACCAAGATTGAACTCTTTTTCCTGAATGCCAAGCGTCATGTCTGGAGGAAACCTGGCACTATCCGTACGGGGAAGCATGCTGTGAGGATGTTTTTCAGCGGCAGGGACTGGGAGACTAGTCAGGATTGAGGGAAAAATGAACGGAGCCAAATACAGAGAGATACTTGATGAAAACCTGCTCCAGAGCGCTCAGGACCTCAGACTGGGGCAAAGGTTCACCTTCCAACAGGACAACAACGCTAAGCACATAGCCAAGACAACGGAGGAGCGGCTTCTGGACAAGTCTCTTAATGTCCTTGAGTGACCCAGCCAGAGCCCGGACTTGAACCCAATCGAACATCTCTGGAGAGACCTGAAAATAGCTGTGCAGCAACGCTCCCCATCCAACCTGACAGAGCTTGAGAGGGTTTGTAGAGAAGAATGGGAGAAACTCCCCAAATACAGGTGTGCCAAGCTTGTAGCATCATACCCAAGAAGACTCGAGGCTGTAATCACTGCCAAAGGTGCTTCAACAAAGTACTAAGTAAAGGGTTTGAATACTTATGTAAATGGTATATTGCCGTAAATTAGCAAAAATGTCTAACGACCTGTTTTTGCTTATTTATTATGGGGTATTGTGATGAGGGAAAAAAACTATTCATTACATTTTAGAATAAGGCTGTAACGTAACAATATTTAAGGGGTCTGAATACTTTCCGAATGCACTGTATAGGGAATACGGTGCCATTTGGGACAGACCCTACCTCATACGCTCTTCCGGATGAAACCCTAGTAGGATTGAGGTGTTCAGAGTCCTCTGGTAGTCAAGTAAAGCCCTAGTGGAAATATTAAATGTTTTTACCATGATAGGGGCCATATTTAGAGTACTTCAGAGAGGAAGCACAGCACTATATTATCTACTATAGACCTTTGAGGTAGATTCCATGAACCTGGAGAATGTGCTGATATTATTCAAACTAATCCTTCATATTTCTCGGGTGGAATGTTTTTTTTTTCCTTCAAGCTTGTAGGTGGGGGCAAGCAAATGCATACCGGTAAGATAAAATCCCTTCGTAGATGTCCACAAGAGGGTGACATATTACAGCCAATGGCTAAAAACACTGACTCCTTGTACGTCTGTGAACGTTATTGCGGAGCAGTCAAAAAAAGAGAAATAAATGTGCATTGTAGATATATCATAAAGTTTTAAAATAGTATAGTGCCTTGGCAAAGGTAGGTTGGATAAATACAATCTGAGAGAGTAGTTTGTTGAGTGGAATCCTCACCTCAGTTTCTTTTCCATTTTACTTGCTAAGCCGTATGCAAATCAGTATTCATCTAAGCAATTATACGAAAATAAAAGGCTAATGCATTATGTCCCCAAGTATCACTTAAGCCAGAACAACCATCTCTCCTTGGCCCAAGTATGCAGTGCTGAAACTAAATTGGCCTGGATGGTGAACCATGAGCTATTGATATATCACTTACACTTATGAAGTGTCTCTTCCTCAAGCTGGCCTCTCCAGCAGGAATAACTAAGTCAATTTAATAGACTCCTTAATTGTTTTCAGCCCTGTATTAATCTGGGCCAGGGCCATGGGCGATGTCCCAAATGGCAGCTTCTTTTGACCAGAGCCCTATGGTCCCTGGATAAAAGTAGTGCACTAAAAAGGGAATAGGGTGCCATTTGGGCCATAGCCCATGTTTTCCTATTGTCATGCATTCATAATGAGCTGGTCTCACAAGTCATTGCTCGCCACTCTGGCCAGACTTGTCTAAGTTTGATTAATACAATTTGAAATCATCCCTCTATTTAGCTCAACTTTGGCTCAGAGAATGAGATGATTCGTGGAAGGAAAATATGTGGAGTTGTGGAGCACTGAATGCACTGTTATAGCCTGACTAAATATCTACAGTACTGCAGCTAGAGCAAGGAGTTATGAGCTACAAAATATTATACTCCAGCATGTAATAGTGGAACAATGGATTATTAGCAAAGGGTTCCATTCATGTAAAAGCAAAGAGAACCCCCTCAACATCATATTTTAGAATGTGTTTGTACTGTAACATTCATGTTGCCATGGAGAAGGTTCCAAATGCATTGTCATCATTTCAGACAGATCACACCTTTTGTGTGGTCATGGTTATAGCTAAAAATTACAAAGATGAATATCAAATATGTCATGCATAAAATGATTTAATAGGGAGCATAATCTGAGATGCACAGGAAAAGAGATGCAGCCACTAGGAGAAGTGGATTGAAGTTATATACTTTAGTATGAGTGCAACTGGTACGAGAGTAAAGGACTCTGGGAAGTCGCTTCATGAGAGGACCATAGAGTGTCGAGAGAATGGCTACCTTCTCTCTGGCAAGAAGATTGGGACAGGTGCTTTCTCCAAGGTCTACCTGGGGTACGCTACCCCAAATAAGATCAGTAAGAACTACAAGCTGGCCAATGACCTGAGGAGCAAGAACCACAATATGGTAAAGTACTGTTTTTCTGCCACATTTTTACCATGGTAAATCATTTTTTTAAACTTTTCAAAACTTAATTTAATGTGCATAACATAAACACTTTTTTTTATATCCGGACCTTATATTTGCTGGACATGTTTTATAACAACAGTATCTAGCTAAGACTAGCACTGCAGTGACACTTTAATAACAACCTTGCTGTAATTTTTGTGAACTGTGGATGAGGACGTTCACCCATACAACCATAAATTGTTCAGGTGGCTATCAAAATCATCTCTATCAACGAGGCTCCCCTAGAATACTCCAAGAAATTCCTACACAGAGAGATATATGCTCTGAACGCTACGTACAGACACCCAGGGGTGGTGAGTGTTGTTAGAGTACAAACACCAAACACTTCAGATTGATATACAGTACCAGTCAAAAGTGTGGACACACCTACTCATTCAAGGGTTTTTCTTTATATTTTCTACATTGTAGAATAACAGTGAAGACATCAAACCTATGAAATAACACATATGGAATAATGTAGTAACCAAAAAAGTGTTAAACAAATCTAAATATATTTTATATTTGAGATTCTTCAAAGTAGCCACTCTTTGCCTTGATGACATTTTTGCACACTCCTAGCATTCTCTCAACCAGCTTCATGAGGTAGTCACCTGGAATGCATTTCAATTAACAGGTGGGCCTTGTTAAAAGTTAATTTGGGGAATTTCTTTCCTTCTTAATGCGTTTGAGCCAATCAGTTGTGTTATGACAAGGTAGGGGTGGTAAACAGAAGATAACCCTATTTGGTAAAATACAAATCCATATTATGGCAAGAACAGCTCAAATAAGCAAAGAGAAAAGACAGTCCATCATTACATTAAGACATGAAGGTCAATCAATGCAGAACATTTCAAGAACTTTTAACATTTCTTTAAGTGCAGTTGGAAAAAACATCAAGTGCTGTGATGAAACTGGCTCTCATGAGGACCGCCACAGGAGAGGAGGACCCGGAGTTACCTCTGCTGCAGAGGACAAGTTCATTAGAGTTGCCAGCCTCAGAAATTGCAGCCCAAATAAATGCTTCACAGAGTTCAAGTAGCAGACAAATCTCAACATCACTTGTTCAGAGGAGATGGTGGGAATCAGGCCTTCATGGTCGAATTGCTGCAAAGAAACCACTACTAAAGGACACCAATATGAAGAAGAGACTTTCTTGGGCCAAGAAACACGAGCAATGGACATTAGAGTGGTGGAAATCTGTCCTTTGGTCTGATGAATCCAAATGTGAGATTTTTCGTTCCAACTGCTGTGTCTTTGTGAGACGCAGAGTAGGTGAACAGATGATCTCTGCATGTGTGGTTCCCACTGTGACGCATGGAGGAGGAGGTGTGATGGTGTTTTACTGGTGACAATGTCTTTGATTTATTTAGAATTCAAGGCACACTTAACCAGCATGGCTACCACAGCATTCTGCAGCGATGCGCCATCCTATCTGGTTTGTGCTTAGTGGGACAATCATTTGTTTTTCAACAGGACAATAACCCAACACATCTCCAGGCTGTGTAAGGGCTATTTGACCAAGAAGGAGAGTGATGGAGTGCTGCATCAGATGACCTGGCCTCCACAATCACCCGACCTCAACCCAATTGAGATGGTTTGGGATTAGTTGGACCGCAGAGTGAAGGAAAAGCAGCCAACAAGTGCTCAGCAAATGTGGGAACTCCTTCAAGACTGTTGGAAAAGCATTCCAGCTGAAGCTGGTTGAGAGAATGCCAAGAGTGTGCAAAGCTGTCATCAAGGCAAAGGGTGGCTACTTTGAAGAATCTCAAATATAAAATATATTTTGATTTGTTTAGCACTTATTCGGTTACTACATGATTTCATATGTGTTATTTCATAGTGTTGATGTCTTCATTATTATTCTACAATGTAGAAAATAGTAAAAATAAAGAAAAACCCTTGAATGAGTAGGTGTGTCCAAACTTTTGACTGGTACTGTACACTACCATTCAAAAGTTTGGGGTCACTTAGAAATGGCCTTGTTTTTGAAGGAAAAGCAAAAAAAAATTGCCCATTAAAATAACATAAAATTGATCAGAAATACAGTGTAGACATTGTTAATGTTGTAAATGACTATTGTAGCTGGAAATAGAAGATCTACATAGGCGTACAGAGGCCCATTATCAGCAACCATCACTCCTGTGTTCTAGTGGCACGTTGTGTTAGTTAATCCAAGTTTATCATTTTAAAAGGATAATTGATCATTAGAAAACCCTTTTGCAATTATGTTAGTACAGCTGAAAACTGTCGTCCTGATTAAAGAAGCAATAAAACTGACCGTCTTTAGACTAGTAGAGTATCTCCATTGAACATGCCTTTAGTCCAGGAATAGGCCAAATCTGGCTCCGGGAAACTGGCCCTTAGACACCTAAATGGTTTCGCAGGAAAGCTTTGATGTGATGTTAAGCATGCACCTGCATCCAGAGGTGTGTACCATAGAATGTGTACCATAGAAATAGACTCATTAGGTAACAGATTATATTTATGTGGTGGGTACTCTACTTTTGAACAGGTCCAGCTGTATGACATGTTCCGTTCACTGAAGCGGTTCTATCTGATTCTGGAGCTGGCTCTGAGCGGAGACCTTTTAGAACACATCAACGCCGTGTCCCATAGCAAGGGCAGCCCGGGCCTCAGTGAAGAGGAGGCTCGCAGGCTCTTCAAACAGATAGTCAACGCTGTCATGCACTGTCATAACAACCACATAGTACACAGGTAACACCTCACTGTCTGTCATAACAACCACATAGTACACAGGTAACACCTCACTGTCACAACAACCACATAGTACACAGGTAACACCTCACTGTCTGTCACAACAACCACATAGTACACAGTTAACACCTCACTGTCTGTCATAACAACCACATAGTACACAGTTAACACCTCACTGTCTGTCATAACAACCACATAGTACACAGGTAACACCTCACTGTCTGTCATAACAACCACATAGTACACAGGTAACACCTCACTGTCTGTCACAACAACCACATAGTACACAGGTAACACCTCACTGTCTGCCACAACAACCACATAGTACACAGGTAACACCTCACTGTCTGCCACAACAACCACATAGTACACAGGTAACACCTCACTGTCTGTCATAACAACCACATAGTACACAGGTAACACCTCACTGTCTGTCATAACAACCACATAGTACACAGCTAACACCTCACTGTCTGTCATAACAACCACATAGTACACAGTTAACACCTCACTGTCTGTCATAACAACCACATAGTACACAGGTAACACCTCACTGTCTGTCATAACAACCACATAGTACACAGGTAACACCTCACTGTCACAACAACCACATAGTGAGGTGTTACCTGTGTACTGTCTGTCACAACAACCACATAGTACACAGTTAACACCTCACTGTCTGTCACAACAACCACATAGTACACAGGTAACACCTCACTGTCACAACAACCACATAGTACACAGGTAACACCTCACTGTCACAACAACCACATAGTACACAGGTAACACCTCACTGTCACAACAACCACATAGTACACAGGTAACACCTCACTGTCTGTCACAACAACCACATAGTACACAGGTAACACCTCACTGTCTGTCATAACAACCACATAGTACACAGGTAACACCTCACTGTCTGTCACAACAACCACATAGTACACAGCTAACACCTCACTGTCTGTCATAACAACCACATAGTACACAGGTAACACCTCACTGTCTGTCACAACAACCACATAGTACACAGGTAACACCTCACTGTCTGTCATAACAACCACATAGTACACAGGTAACACCTCACTGTCTGTCACAACAACCACATAGTACACAGGTAACACCTCACTGTCTGTCATAACAACCACATAGTACACAGGTAACACCTCACTGTCTGTCACAACAACCACATAGTACACAGGTAACACCTCACTGTCTGTCATAACAACCACATAGTACACAGGTAACACCTCACTGTCTGTCATAACAACCACATAGTACACAGGTAACACCTCACTGTCACAACAACCACATAGTACACAGGTAACACCTCACTGTCACAACAACCACATAGTACACAGGTAACACCTCACTGTCACAACAACCACATAGTACACAGGTAACACCTCACTGTCTGTCACAACAACCACATAGTACACAGGTAACACCTCACTGTCTGTCATAACAACCACATAGTACACAGGTAACACCTCACTGTCTGTCACAACAACCACATAGTACACAGCTAACACCTCACTGTCTGTCATAACAACCACATAGTACACAGGTAACACCTCACTGTCTGTCACAACAACCACATAGTACACAGGTAACACCTCACTGTCTGCCATAACAACCACATTGTACACAGGTAACACCTCACTGTCTGTCATAACAACCACATAGTACACAGGTAACACCTCACTGTCTGTCATAACAACCACATAGTACACAGGTAACACCTCACTGTCTGTCATAACAACCACATAGTACACAGGTAACACCTCACTGTCACAACAACCACATAGTACACAGGTAACACCTCACTATCTGCCATAACAACCACATAGTGAGGTGTTACCTGTGTACTATGTGGTTGTTATGGCAGACAGTGAGGTGTTACCTGTGTACAATGTGGTTGTTATGGCAGACAGTGAGGTGTTACCTGTGTACTATGTGGTTGTTATGGCAGACAGTACACAGGTAACACCTCACTGTCTGTCATAACAACCACATAGTACACAGGTAACACCTCACTGTCTGTCATAACAACCACATAGTACACAGGTAACACCTCACTGTCTGTCATAACAACCACATAGTGAGGTGTTACCTGTGTACTATGTGGTTGTTATGGCAGACAGTGAGGTGTTACCTGTGTACAATGTGGTTGTTATGGCAGACAGTGAGGTGTTACCTGTGTACTGTCTGCCATAACAACCACATAGTACACAGGTAACACCTCACTGTCTGTCATAACAACCACATAGTACACAGGTAACACCTCACTGTCTGTCATAACAACCACATAGTACACAGGCAACACCTCACTGTCACAACAACCACATAGTACACAGGTAACACCTCACTGTCTGTCATAACAACCACATAGTACACAGCTAACACCTCACTGTCTGCCATAACAACCACATAGTACACAGGTAACACCTCACTGTCTGTCATAACAACCACATAGTACACAGGTAACACCTCACTGTCTGTCACAACAACCACATAGTACACAGGTAACACCTCACTGTCACAACAACCACATAGTACACAGGTAACACCTCACTGTCACAACAACCACATAGTACACAGGTAACACCTCACTGTCTGCCATAACAACCACATAGTACACAGGTAACACCTCACTGTCACAACAACCACATAGTACACAGGTAACACCTCAATGTCTGTCACAACAACCACATAGTACACAGGTAACACCTCACTGTCTGCCATAACAACCACATAGTACACAGGTAACACCTCACTGTCTGCCATAACAACCACATAGTACACAGCTAACACCTCACTGTCTGTCATAACAACCACATAGTACACAGGTAACACCTCACTGTCACAACAACCACATAGTACACAGGTAACACCTCACTGTCTGTCATAACAACCACATAGTACACAGGTAACACCTCACTGTCTGTCACAACAACCACATAGTACACAGGTAACACCTCACTGTCTGTCATAACAACCACATAGTACACAGGTAACACCTCACTGTCTGCCATAACAACCACATAGTACACAGGTAACACCTCACTGTCTGCCATAACAACCACATAGTACACAGGCAACACCTCACTGTCACAACAACCACAGTACACAGGTAACACAACTTTTGTTCCTGCAACCATGTAATTCTATATCTGCACCAATCACAGGTAATGTTGAGTAAAACCACAACAACCACATAGTGCATGACTGCTACAATCACATATCGTAGTTTACAGGTAATACCACAGCAACCAAACACAGGTCACCAAGCACTGTTGCTGCCTGACACACCCACAACAGTCACAAGTAATGTCAATATGTCTTGCATTCATCATGACGATGTCCTTTTCAGGGACCTGAAATGTGAAAACATACTGTTGGATGAGCAAGGATTTGTGAAATTGACTGGTAAAATAACCATGAACTCCAATAACCACCTCACCAGACAGGTTTTTAAATCCAGCCTATGGTAAAACCATGTGCATCACTGACTCTGTGTGTGTGTGTGTGTGTGTGTGTGTGTGTGTGTGTGTGTGTGTGTGTGTGTGTGTGTGTGTGTGTGTGTGTGTGTGCGTGCGTGTGCGCGCTGTGCCTGGCAGACTTTGGCTTTGCCAACCACTACACAGACAGGAGTGCTCTGATGAACACCTTCTGTGGTTCCGTGGCCTACACTGCCCCAGAGATCCTACTGTCTCGCAAATACAACGGAGAACAAGCTGACCTGTGGAGCCTGTGAGTCATCAGACACACATTCCGTCCAAAATGGCACCCTATTCCCTATTTAGTGCTCTACTTTTGACCATGGGCCCTGGTATAAAGTAGTGCACTATATGGATTAGGGAGTCATTTGGGACACAGCCTCGACACAAGTCTCACACTTCGTTAAATAGCTATACTTCCCATTGGTCCCAGTGCACCTGCATACTAGTTGCTTACTGTATATACTGACAGTCATGTTATCAATAAATCACACTGTCAAGGGGGCATCACATATCCCAACTGTGTTAGTTTTGAATACAACTGTGTCTTCTGCTTACTGGAAGTTAGTTGGCCGTGTCTCTCCTCTCCATCTCCAGAGGGGTGATTCTGTATGCAATGGTCACAGGGAAGCTTCCCTATCATGAGAAGCACCCACGCAAACTGGTCCAACTCATCAGGAAAGAGCTGCTGTTCCACCACCCAGTTTCTTCAGGTATTCTGCCAGCAATAAACAGGGGCCATAGTCATAAAGCATCTCAGAGTAGGAGTGCTGATCTATGATCAGGTCCCCAGTCTATGCAATCTTATTATTTAAAGATTTAGAAAACACGACTGATCCGAGAACAGCACTCCCACTTTGAGATGTTTTGTGGATACTGGCCCTGGTCTGAAAAATGTGTTTAAAAAAAATATATAACACTGTTTGCCTTGGAAAGACAGCGTACCCAAATGCATTCCAGCCCAGCTTCCAAAAAATAAATACCTTCATCAATATCTGAAATTAGCATCTGTATGATTATTATAGAACGATAGTGATGCAAAGTGGATTTTTTTTTTGGGGGGGGGGGTGCCTGTCTTTACTTGTTGACATGTATTAATTTAAAGTCAATTAAAATACTTTTGACATAAAAAGCTCCAGTCCTAATGTTCCCCGGCTGTCTGTGCCCCTCCAGGCTGCCAGGACCTGATTAAGAAGCTGTTAGAGTGGCAGCCCACCGCCCGCCTGCCCCTGGACCAGGTCAACACACACCAGTGGATGATGCCATCCATGACCGGCCTACTCTACAAGCTGCGTGCCACCAGGAGCGACATCACCCACAAGAACAAACCCCTGGACAAGAAGCTTAAAGACGGTGAGATGTGCCCTATTTTCTATATACAGTGGCAAGAAAAAGTACATGAACCCTTTGGAATTACCTGGACTTCTGCATAAATTGGTCATAACATCTGATCTTCATCTAAGTCCCAACAATAGACAGTCTGCTTAAACTAATAACACAGAAACAACCATATGTTTTCACATTTTTATTGAACACACTGTGTAAACATTCACAGTGCAGGGTGGAACCCTTGGTTTTAATAACTGGTTGACCCTACTTTGGCAGCAATAACCACAACCAAATGTTTTCTGTAGTTGTGGATCAGACCTGCACAACGGTCGGGAGGAATTTTGGACCATTCCTCTTTACAAAACTGTTTCAGTTCAGCAATATTCTTGTAATGTCTGGTGTGAACTGCTCTCTTGAGGTCATGCCACAGTATCTCAATCGGGTTGAAGTCAGGACACTGACTGGGCCACTCCAGAAGGCGTATTTTCTTCTGTTGAAGATTTACTTCTGTGTTTTCGGTCGTTGTCCTGTTGCATCACCCAACTTCTGTTGAGTTTCAATTGGCAGACAGATAGCCTTACATTCTCCTGCAAAATGCCTTGATAAACTGGGGAATTCATTTTTCCGTCGATGATAGCAAGCTGTCCAGGCCCTGAGGCAGCAAAGCAGCTCCAAACCACGATGCTCCCTCCAACATACTTTACAGTTGGAGTGAGGTTTTGATGTTGGTGTGCTGTGCCTTTTTTTTCTCCACGCAGTGTTATGTGTTCCTTCCCAACGACTCAACTTTAGTTTCGTCTGTCCACAGAATATTTTGTGAGTAGCGCTGTGGAACATCCAGATGCTCTTTTGCAAACTTCAGATGTGTAACAATGCTTTTTAGACAGCAGTGGCTCCTTCTGTGGTGTCCTCCCATGAACACCATTCTTGTTTAGTGTTTTACGTATCATAGACTCGTCAACAGAGATGTTAGCATGTTCCAGAGATTTCTAAGTCTTAAGCTGACACTAAGATTCTTAACCTTATTAAGCATTCTGCGCTGTGATCATGCAGTCATCTTTGCAGGACAGCCACTCCTAGGGAGTAGCAACAGTGTGGAACTTTCTCCAACCGTGAACATCAAGGCTTTTAGAGAAACTTTTGTAACCCTTTTTAGCTTTATGCAAGTCAACAATTCTTAATCTTGGGTCTTCTGAGATCTCTTTTGTTCGAGGCATGGTTCACATCAGGCAATGCTTCTTGTGAATAGCAAAGTCAAATTTTGTGAGCTTTTTATAGGGCGAGGCAGCTCTAACCAACATCTACAATCTCACCTCAATGATTGTACTCCCGGTTAGCTGACTCCTGACTCCAATTAGCTTATGGAGAAATCATTAGCCTAGGGGTTCACATACTTTATCCAAAAATACAATCATGTTTGTGTTATTAGTTTAAGCAGGCTGTGTGCCTGTTGTTGTGACTTAGATTAAGATCAGATTTAATTTTAGGATCAGTTTATGCAGAAATCCAGATAATTCCAAAGGGTTCACATACTTTTCTTGCCACTGTAGTGCACTACTTCCCTATGGCCTCTGGTCAAAAGTAGTGCACTATATAGGGAATAGGGTGCCATTTGGAATGGACTCTTAGTCTGGCTCTTTCAAGCAAGTTAACACCATAATTATTTTAGATGGCATGACATTTTTGTAAATTACTGTTATACATCATGTAAGGTAGATATCTAGCAGTATGTGAAATACTACTACGGTTCTTTGTCTATATAAACCAGCTTCAGCAGGTAGCCTAGCGGTTAAGAACATGGGCCAGTAACCGAAATGTCGCTGGTTTGAATCCCCGAGCTGACTAGCTGAAAAATCTGTCACTGTGCCCTTGAGCAAGGCACTCAACCCTAATTGCTCCTGTAAATCACTCTGGATAAGTCTTCTAAATGAGGGCTTGGCAAACTCGGTCCTGGGGCACGCCTTGGTCAAATAAGCAACTCATCATCATCAAGCTTTGATTATTTGAATCAGCTGAGTAGTGTTAGAACAAAAAACAAAATGTGTACAGGGGCCCCGGACAGAGTTCTGGAAACCCTTTTCTACAAGACTAAAATGTTATAAACTCAGTCTACCTGGCATGTTGAAATACAGAGCCGACTGGATGCGTAACAGGCCGCTCCTGCCACTCGGGCCTTGGCACCCCCACCCGTTCATCCTTTAGACACACCAGCCTGCCTGAGAGGCCCCAGCGAACTGTAGTGTCCCCCCACTACCGCCCCGGGGCCAGCAGCGCAGGCTGCCATCGCCGTGAACCGCCACAGGAGAAGAGAGAGGAGCCGCCCTGCCCCAAGCCCCCCTTGGTGTCCCCCTGTCGGCTCCTGATGAGACCCACCCAAAGCCAGAGCACCAACACCAACCGTCTCTTTGTGACCCGGCCCCGGCCGCCCTTCGCCCCAAAGCCCTTCCACAACCTCCCTAACTTCCGGAAGCCTGGCTCGGCCAACAGGCAGCTGCATAGCCCCTCAGGCAAGCTGACAGCAGCACCCCCAACCACCTTCTGAGGTGTTCTACTCCTCAGTACTAGCCTAGGGGGCTGCTAACCATGGACCTCTTCCATGGGCTCAATCAAGTGTGACAAACATTTTGGGATTCGTACAGAAAACAAAATCAAGGACATACTCCTTTCGTTAAAAATAAAAGTACATTATTTTAATCGATTTAAGACTTTGTGGTGCGAAAATACAACTGGTTTCAGATTGCACACAGTCCTTCCGAGTCCTGATTTCATGCTGTTTGTTGTTGTGATGTCAAGAATGTTGTGTTAAATTTGAGTTAGCAGTTGGTTCCATTGTTCATAAGATGGTTGACCAGTTTAAATGTAGAGTAGACCACCTTGCTACATCATCCTCACTATGCCAGCACACTGCTGGGACTTGTCTGGATTTAACAGATCTTCCTGGTCCTTCTCCAACTGCTCCTGCTCCTTGGCATCCATGTCTTTGAGCTTCACCTCCACGTCCTCAGGAATCTCCACCTCCAACAGGTTCTCCATGCCTGGCTCTGGCTCGTCCCCGATCAGCACCTGGCAGAGACGTGCATACACACACATGCGGATAAAAACACACACACACACTTTTTTTTTAAAGTGTCTTGACCCCAACTCTCAGTCGAATGCTGCCTTGGCTTCAAGATCTTCCTATCCAGTATTTTGGCTACTTTCAGTGAAAAACAGAGGCCAAAATATTCCAATGACATCCTCAACATTACCGCAGACTGTAATTGACAACGAATTAGCCCAAGAAATGTCAGAACGGCATCGGGACAAGCTCCAAACAACTGAATTTTTTTTTATTGGAAATAAATAGTTTTTCTTAAAGTAATATGATAAAACGTTACAGCCTTGTTATCCACAACATTCAGCATAAAAAGCCCATTAGTCTTGGATAAATATCACACTCGGATTTCAACTCGCTAGATTTGGATGTTTTATGACAATGATTAAAACTGGCTGGGTAGCTAAAGACTGAACTTGTGCCTCTGGACCACAGTTCAAAAGGGATCTCCGAGCTGTTATGGAGTGTATCAGGGTTTTATTTTTATGCGAGACCGAGTGACATCTTTTCCACTCGGTCGTTCCCCACTACAAGACTGCCACCGCAGAGCAGAGCAGGCACTAGGCAGGAACGGAACAGTGGAAGCTTTTTCCAGCCAATCAGAACATCCTGCCTATGTCCCAAATGGCATCCTATTCCCTGTATAGTGTGCTACTTTTGGCCAGGGCCTATAGGACCCAATATTATGTAGGGAATAGGGTGCCATTTGGAACGTGGACTCTGTTTTCTTAAACCTGCCGATGCTGTAAATTTCAGCACTCAGAGTACTGAGATGTCATGAGATTCATTGGCGTCATAGACTGGGTTGTCTTACCAAGCACAATAAGAAGTCATGAAAAGAAAATAGTTGTTCTTCCTGAATGTAACGGTTACCAAGGTGCAATGGAGGGTAAACGCAAGTAAACGCAGTTCACTCACTTATTTTTATCTCAACAGTTTACCCACCTTTTGCTGAAAATGCATTGAAAGTATAGTAAGCGTTACCTTTTTCACTGCGATCAGAGTAATACCCACCTTTTTCTTCTACCACTACATAACTGCCAAGGTGCCATGACGACAGCTGGGAAACCCCAGCTCTGGACTGGGTTGTGAATGACACACACACATCCCCAGCAGCTCACCATGAGGTTGCTCTGTATTGATTTACTATGGTAAACCATAGGTATGTTTTTGTACCTTAGTACAAACATAAATGTATGTAAGTTATATTCATAGTTTACCTGTATGAGCTTCTCACAAGCAGTGGCCACGTGAACTTCCTTTTCCCAGTTGTGGAACTCCCTCATGATGGCGTAGACGTTCTTGGCCTTCAGAATCTGCCTACCTACTTTGGTTGCTGTCAACTGGGTGCAAAAGAGACACACGTAAAGATATGAGTATTTCCAGCAAGCAAACTGTTTTTTTTTTTTTCGCTGTTAAAAACCGTTTGGATTATACGGGGAAACAAAGCTTTACTGGTTCAGTGACACAGATGGTTGTGTGTTGGTGGAAGCATGGCATTGACTCCAGGTGACACAAACCAGTATCATGGTCTCAATGAGCATCTTGCGAATGTCAGGATCCTCCTCTCTTTGCTTGTCCTCTGGTAAGTACTGGAGGTCGACAGGTAACCCTTCATCGAATAAGAACAAAGAACCATCAGTACTAGTACAGTAGCAATATACAGTGTCTTCGGAAAGTATTCAGAACCCTTTACTTTTTCCACATTTTGTTACATTACAGCCTTATTGTAAAATTGATTAAATAAAAATCCTCAATCTACACACAATAACCCATAATGTCAAAGCGAAAACAGTTTAGAAATACCTTATTTACATAAGTATTCAGACCCTTTGTTATGAGACTCGAAATTGAGCTCAGGTGCATGCTGTTTCCATTGATCATCCTTGATGTTTCTACAACTTGGACTCCACCTGTGGTGAATTAAATGTATTGGTCATGAATTGGAAAGCCACACACCTGTCTATATAAGGTCCCACAGTTGACAGTGCACGTCCGAGCAAAAACCAAGCCATGAGGTTGAAGGAATTGTCTGTAGAGCTCCGAGACAGGATTGTGTCGAGGCACAGATCTGGGGAAGGGTACTAAAAAATGTTTGCAGCATTGAAGGTCCCCAAGAACACAGTGGCCTCCATCATTCTTAAATGGAAGAAGTTTGGAACCACCAAGACTCTTCCTAGAGTTGGCCGCCCGGCCAAACTGAGCAATCGGGGGAGAAGGGCCTTGGTCAGGGAGGACAACGACCCTAAGCACACATCCAAGACAACGCAGGAGTGACTTCAGGACAAGTTTCTGAATGTCCTTTAGTGGCCCAGCAAGAGCCCGTACTTGAACCCGATCAAACATCTCTGGAGAGACCTGAAAATAGCTGTGCAGCGACACTCCCCATCCAACCTGACAGAGCTTAAGAGGATCTGCAGAGAAGAATGGGAGAAACTCCCCAAATACAGGTGTGCCAAGCTTGTAGCGTCATACCAAAGACTCAATGCTGTAATCGCTGCCAAAGGTGCTTCAACAAAGTACTGAGTAAAGAGTCTGAATACTTAACTGTGATATTTCAGTTTATTTGTAACACATTTGCTGTCATTATGGGGTATTGTGTGTAGACTGAGGAATAAAAACAATTTAATCCATTTTAGAAGGAGGCTGTAACGTAACAAAATGTGGAAAAGTCAAGGGGTCTGAATACTTTCAGAAGGCACTGTATCTATGTTTAGCTAGCTAATAAATACCACACACACACAGTATGTATTATGTTGTTTACACTACTGAGTGTGGGCCTTGTGACGCCCACCATCTCTCTAGGAGCTTGGCTCTTGTCGGGCATCTCAGGCTGCTTAGCCTACTTTAAAAGACTGGTTAACATTATGTTCCACAAGAGTGAAACATAAAAACAGATTTCTAACTATTTTATGTGTTCACTGCCTTTGAACCGACGCTGAGTACAGCACAAATTCACAACTTCCTTGGAAGGATCTTCAACGGTTTCCATTTGGGGCCCCTCTAATCTGAAGTTAGCCTGATGCGAATTGTGTCTATTCATAATGCAAAATAAAATAGGGTGGTGCCCTGAAATTCCACCTGTCATCTGCACAGAACAAACATACTGCCCCCTATGGATGAGAGGGCCACTGCAGCAGACATGGTCATGTCCCAGACACACAGTCCTTTTACATTTTTTTAAAATCCTTCTGTGTTTTGTTTTTCAGAGAAAACAGGGAGATAGAGTAGGGGCCGGTGGGTACCTGGATTTGTACCCACGCTGGTGGTGGGGGTCATAGGTCACTCAGACAGGAACAATTATTTACCTTCATTCTCCTCGTCAGACAGTTCCTCAGGCCCAGCGAGAGGCAGCAACAGGAAAGGCAGAATGTCCACCGCATCACTCAGCAACCACTCATGATGAGCTGGGAAAAAAAGAAAAAAAGTTAGGAGTATGCAATTGAGATCTTCCCATTGATTACAAGGTAAAAGCTCTACATATCTAGAGCATTTATCAGAAATGAATCCTACTCAACTCAACACAAAACAGGCATGAACTATGAAGGTTAAAACTGACTGTCGTACAGCTATTATGTGTGTGTGTCTTCCTCCCCTACCATGATCAAAGCAACAATTTCTCAGAGTGCCAATGACTCCCCCTCGTCTGATTGTTGAGGCCTGGTATTGGGTGTAGGGAAGGAGCCTCTGAACTACACACCTGTGGAACATCAACAAAACACATACACACACACACACACACACACACACACAGTGAGTGGTCTTCCATAGGCAACATGCTGGATGATCAGCAAAAGAAAGGAAGCACTTTTTACGGGGCAGAAAAAGAAGGCACCAGGGCCCATATGCATTAAGCGTCTCAGAAAAGGAGTGTTGCTGATCTACAATCAGTTTATCTTCTAAATCATAAGACACTGAATACAGGACTGGTTTTACAGCTCTTCAGGCCTGTATAGCATTGGTATTACTGGATTATGAGAGAAGTCAAAGACATAGCCTAGCCCTGGATCTCATGAGCTAACCACCCAGCCACTGACCTCTCCTTATCCAGGATAAAGTGTCTGGTCTCGGGCAGCTGTGTGAGGTTGGAGAGGAGGGGGCCCAGGTAATGGAGCGATGCCTGCTTGTTGTAGCCCTCAGTGCAGAAGATGTCCACTATCTGCGCCAAACCTATCTCCTGCTCCTGCATAGCCTTAAACACCTCTTTACACGTCTTCACGTGCCGCGACAGGTTAGTGAGGATCGTACAGATACGGTCCGTAAACATAAATTCTGGGTCCAGGAGGTTTTTAAACAACATAGGGAGGAAGTCCGAGTCTTTGATCAGCGGTTGGTGCATGGTCTCATCAGCCGAGAGGTTGATGAGAGAGTGGTAACAGTCTTTGACGATAGCGATGGAGGGGTCGGTAGTAAGGGTCACCAAGGCTTTAAGGAAGTCAGGTTTTGTCTGTAGGTAGCGACAGCCGTCCCTGTTGCCAGAGAGGCCCAGGATGTACTCCGTAGCCTGGCCCTTGACGTCTGGCCTGGTGTCCAGTGTGAGGAAGGACAGCAGCTCTTTGGCCTCTACCTCACTCAGCATGTTGGTGGTCAGTAGAAATATTGTAATCCAAATCTTAAGAAATCCCAAAGTTGACAGACACAGGGTTACAGTTCATCACCTGTAAAGATAACTATCTACAAAGAGAGAGGAAAACGAGAAGCAATAATAGCTAACGTTAGCAAGACAATGTACCTAGTTAGAACACAACTTAAACATACAAGACAGTTGCGAGGGGCATCCAAAACAAGAACCCCAGCAAGCTGACACAATAGTCCATAAAAAAAATATTTAAAAAAAATAGTGTCAAATCATGCTGTCATGGCATGATCATCACTTTGAGTCATTTCGATCGTTGTAGCTAGTTAGTCGGTCGAAATTATGATAACGTTAGCTAGGTTCTAACTAATCCACAACCACACGACGTTCTTGAATGTTAAAAATATATAAAACAAAGTAAGTTGCTAGATAAATAGTTCTGTATTTTAAAAAACGATCGTGCGGTTCTGTAAAGTTGATAAAATGTTGAAGCACACTCACATCATCCTCATGCGCCTTTCCATGCTGATAAATACGTACATCCGTATTTTGAAATGACATTGTACATCTCCAATAGGATTACGGATAACCAACATATACCCGCCCTTAAAAGTAATCCTTCCTTCTGATTGGTTTTTACTTCCTCAGCAGCCTTCCATTGGTAGATAGGTGGACGTCACTTTTACAGCGCGCTAAAATTGTGGGAATAACTGCTCGGTACAATAGTTAGCTATGTCATTTTCCTGGTGTAAGAAGCTGAACTAACCCCTTTAAGGCAGCGTTTACGATGATTTATTATTGCCCGCAGTCAGGTAAGAAATGTCAGACTTATTTCGTTTGAGATGACGGCCATTGGGACTTTTTTAACCCACTGTTGTAGCTTTTAGCTCAGAGTCAGATGGCTAAGGCTAGCTGTGTCTGCTCTCTGATTTGACGTTGTTTACATTCTCATGTGGCTCTTGTCTGAACCCTTAAGTAGCTACTACGTTTATAATGAACGCTAACAATGATTTGGAGTTTTACTGTCATGAGACCCAGCTGTTTGGATACTGCTGAAATCACTGACTTATTGATTTATATAGATACCGTTCACTTTCAAACTTGCACAAACTCTCTGAACTCTAGTCTAACATGTCATATTTACAACACATTTCTACCGGCTATAATATGAATTATTCATCATCTCAGCAAACGGATTCCTACAAGGTCGATAATATATCTGTGGAAGTGATGGATCGATACAATGATGTCACGATTCTTCTGAAAACCTGGGAGCAGTCATTTGTTCAAGAACATCCAAGAAACCCCAACAAGGTAGCTAGTTATCTATTCAATTTCTGTATCATTCATTACTCGGAGACTACAGTAACTAACATATTGTCTTTCCCACTCTGACTTGTTCTATTATTCAGGTTGATATTGACGGAGCCCCAGAAGAGACTAAAAGTAAGTGCACATCAATAATCAACTGACTCCCTGCATTAACAGAACTGAAACACAGGATCAATATATTGCTGTCCTTGGGCTTGTATTCATTAATGAACACTGTAGCAAAACGTTTAGCAACAGATAAACAAAAACAAGTGTTTCTTATTGGACAAATTCAGCAAGGTCTCTCCGTTTTGGTCCGTTTGCTTCTACTGAATAGGACACAGGTATCCTTCTATAGTTCTTGTCAGTTACTGAAATACGTTGCTTTGAATTTTATGTTTCTGCGTGTGTTTCACAGAGTTCTACAAAGAATATCCAACACTCAAGCACACAGACCCAACACCTACCTCACAGACTCAATCATCTGAAAAGGTAGGTTACATTCGGTTCAGTATAATTATATTGTTATAAATCTCCTAAACTCCAGTTATAATTAGTTAACTGTACTTAAAGGGGCAATTTGAGATTGTTACATACATTTTGGGATTTTTCAAATAATTATGTATACCCATTGACTGCTTTGTTGCAGATTTCCCATTTTAATATGTTTTCTCTTTGAAGGACTCAGGTTGCTGGGGCACTCAGCTGAACCGTAAGAGCATAACGGTGGCTGCCCCCAAACTGACTCTGACAACCAAGGACAGGGAGTCCTCGGCCCAGTACTTTGGCATGAAGCTCAAGTCAAACCTGGACCTGGGAGCTCTAACAAAGGTACGGTCTGTGTGTGTCCAGTTCCACATGTTGTGTTTTGCAAACTCTGTAGCATAAATGTGATTTGCATGTAAAATGCAAAGATCAATTGCAAGAAATCATGAATCAGATGTGGAGAATTTGTAGCTCTGCCATTTAAAATATATACATTTTTCCTGCACTATAAACTGTTTCTAGGAGAGACCGGTTTGTCTGAAGAAGTTGTTCACTCCTCGTCGAACACCTCGTCGTGGAAAGACGTCCAGAGCCCAAACCCTGCAGCTGGAGCTGCAGACAGCCATACACTGTTATCCCCTCTGCCAAAGACAGCCAACACACGTCAAGACCCCCTGGCCTCTCCAATGCAGACAGGGACAGAACACCCAGAGCAGCTGCCGGAGGAGCCCTTTGAGCCCCTAACAACCTTCACGCCCTCGAAGCTATGGTCTCCTGCAGCGGGGGCATCCTCATCATACAGACAGGCAGGCAGCAGGGCCCAGCAGCTCAGACAGACCTTCACCAAGAGACTGACCTCTGTAGTCAGCAGCTGGCTGGAGAGATGTCAGGTGTTTGATGAGGTGGGTGACGCAGAGAAGCCGGTTGTGGGTAATTTGTCTCTTGCCGTGGAAGCGGCGATGAGTTCGCTGCACGCCAAAAGGGGAGGCGCTGGCAAGGGAGAGATCGCAGGATGTGCCGCCAGTTCCTTTGTCACACCTTCCAGGCAGAACGAAGGGACAACTCTCCTGGGGGAGAGGGCTTCCAAGAGTACCATGCCACAGGATCTGCCTTCTGACGAGCACCAGCCCCAGATTGGTGGTGGCGTAACGTCTGCAGCA
This sequence comes from Salmo trutta, assembly GCF_901001165.1. NCBI lineage: Eukaryota > Metazoa > Chordata > Actinopteri > Salmoniformes > Salmonidae > Salmo > Salmo trutta. Next base: position 17,667,224 of record NC_042992.1, read on the forward strand.
GACCCAGCCAGTCTGTGGCCCGCTGGACAACGCTCCTCATTAGGGTCTGGCTCTGGAGGAGGAGAGGATGGAGAAACCAGATCAGGTCTCAAAGGACAGGCAGAGGGCGGTACGATAGAAGAGACCGCCATCTGCACCACCACTGCCAAGAAATCTCGAGTGAGGACCAGAAAGGGCCGGGGAGGAGGGGATGTGGAGGAGGCAAGAGTGTTAACGCAGCCACCGCAGGCCGAAAGTGATGAGCTCGGACTGGAGAAGAAGGGTACAAAGAAAAGGAGTGGAAAAAGACAAAGGAATCCTGACACAGATGGAGAGAACCCTGCAGGCACGGAGAAAGAGGAGTGGGTGGTGAAAAAGAGAAGGACAGATAAAGCCCCCCAAGCGAGGAAGAAGGCTAAGACAGGTGATGGCCAGGGGGTCTTGACGTGTGTTGGCTGTCTTTGGCAGAGGGGATAACAGTGTATGGCTGTCTGCAGCTCCAGCTGCAGGGTTTGGGCTCTGGACGTCTTTCCACGACGAGGTGTTCGATGAGGAGTGAACGACTTCTTCAGAGAAACCGGTCTCTCCTAGAAACAGTTTATAGTGCAGGAAAAATGTATATATTTTAAATGGCAGAGCTCCAAACCCTAATGAGGAGTTGATATATCGTCAGCGACCAGGAGGATGTTGATGTCACAGAGAAGGAAGTGGTGAAGGAGAAACCAAGGGTTCCACAGGAGAACGTCCTAGGAGAGGTGGATGAGGAAGACATCAAAGCTGCCAGGAACAGAGGGAGCAACACTATGAGACCTAAGTGGGTTATACTCTATTTTACCCTTAGACTTCTAATATATTTCAACAAACAATATTATTTAGATTTACAAATTGACCTATGCACTTGCGAGAGCCCCTTTAAATACATATTCCTCATTGACTGTGAAGATCAACCTGAAAAAGTTAAAACGTCCAGGTGACAGCTGCTTCAAGTGCGGAGGCACAGGACACTGGGCTATGAACTGCAAGGGCAGAGGTGAGAGGTCACAGGACATACAGTACACGGTCGTGTGACGACTGAAGAATGCTGTAACGACTCACTATGAGCCGTGGTAGCTAAATTAGCTTGTTTAGATGATTGGTTCTTCAGAAACTAGTCTCATTTACCACGTCATGCTTATCTTTACTAAGTTGATATATAAAATACTGTGCTAAACGGTTTTCTTTGATGCACCTGAGTTCTGTTGAGCAAGGTCAGGTGCAACATTACTGAACATTCAGATAGAAATGTATTTTGTTCAACAGATCTGATTCTCTGTCCTATGCAATAGTAATTTCAGCACTCTACATTACATTTCTGTCTGCAACATTTTGTAAGTTTCTCCCTATTGAATACATCCCTGTACCATGTGAATGTTATATATTGACTGTTATATAACCCCTATTTAACCTTTTGTGTGCCCCTCCTGTTTCCAGTTGCAGCTCCAGTAGACAGTGCTGCTGCTGATGAGGCGTCTGCGGTTGAGGAGGAGCCCTTTGAGCTGCCAACCTTGGAGGAGGTTGCCCGGGCAACAGGAACTCTGCGTTCCGAGCCTCTGGGTATGTCATTGTCACCCTGTCTGGTGATGAGATTTACTTTAGTGAAAATGTTGAGGCAGATTCTCCCTTCAATCTCAATCAAAATATTCCCAATATACATACCAAATGGCACCCTATTCACTATATTGTGCACTACTTTTGACCTTAGCCCTATTGGCCCTGCTCAAAAGTAGGGCTCTGTGAAGGGGATGGGGTGCTATTTGGGACACGCATACTTTGAAGCATTACAATAAGCTAAATAGACACTAACTTTGTAGAAATGTGACTGATTAGAATCCTCCCCATACACTCAGTAACTTTGTTGATCCAGTTCATATAGTTTATTGATAAGGGAGGTTCTAACAGTGTATCTGTCAGCTGTGAGTATTTCACCCTTCAGTAGCCCAGAATATCTGTTTCACTAGTACAAACACAAAAAATAAATTCTATGAAATATCTAAAAAACAATATAAAAACAACACACACACACACTTTGGGTTACATTGGGCTCGTCCTATGCCTGTGATGTTAAAAGCAGTCTTTTATGCTGAAGCCCTCGGGCCCTGGCACAGTGTCTACCCAGCACAACAGAGTGGAAAGACGGGTCGTTTCCACTCTCTGTAATACATCGCCACTCTCCACATGTCTGAACGCGGGCCCCAGACATCCCAACTGGAGATAAAACCACAACTCCAAACTCAAGCGGCTGTTTAGTTTAGCTGGATACAGTCTGTACTGTAAGGGATCGGAGCCCGCAAGATGTGTCTAGCATGGACTTAAGGGGGAAAAATGTCACTGGTAAGACCAATCACGGAGGGTCCCCACGGAACGCTCAACACTCATTTTCATAGCACGCCATGTGTCCCAAATGGCACCCTGTTCCCGATATAGTGCACTACTTCTGACCAGGGCCCATAGGGAAACCCATAGAGCTCTGGTCAGAAGTAGTGCACTATGTAGGGAATAAGGTGCAATTTGGGAAGCACATAGAGCGAAATGCAGCCCCACATACAGACGATGTCCAGCAAACGTCGGAGTGATTGTGCAGGCAGAAACAGAGGCCCCTCTAAACCAAGACGGAACAGGCAGACCTACGGTTTAAAACTAGATGAGCATAACAGCTCCTCCACTGTCTGGCAAAGCAATGATGTCATGCTACTAAACTAACCTGCATGCCAAAAGGTCAAAGAGCTCATGCTTGCCCCCCTGCAATTCTCTCACTCCGGTGACTTCCTCCCAGTTCCCTGCCCATAACAACAACTGATTTAGGCTCAGTTTCTCCCGACTCCAATACAAATCTCAGTCATAACAAACTCGACACCAAAGCTGACCCCTAGACCAGTGGTGGAATTAAGTCATTACAGCTCTGTACGTGAGGTCCCTCTGTCGATGGCTACGTCCCAAATGACACCCTATTCCCTTTATATTACACTTTATTCCCTTCATAGGTACACCGTATTCCCTGTATAGTACACCCTATTCCCTGTATAGTACACCCTATTCCCTGTATAGTACACCCTATTCCCTGTATAGTACACCCTATTCCCTGTATAGTACACCCTATTCCCTTTGTAGTACTCCCTATTCTTTTTATAATTGTAAAATAAAGGGAGTAGGGTAACATTTGGGACGTAACCTGTCTATCTCTGTTCCACAGTGGCGCCCCCCAGTGTTAAAGAGGAGAATGAGTGTCAGGGAGAGAAGCAGCAGGAGGATGGTGATGAGGTCTTGTTGAATGTGATCAGGCCAGACTACGAACGCCCTCCCCCTCCGCCCCCCATGCAGCCCCTCTACCCCCTAGGGGAGGACGGCAAAGTGCAAGGTACCCTGTTTTTTTGTTTGTTTGTTGTAAATACAATTATTCAATTAATTGTTTCTAGGCCTAGTATCTGCAAAGTACAACTGCTTATGTAAAAATAGCTTTATAAAATACATTTGATTTAGTTGATTGATTCAGCAAATTAAATAATTAGTACGGTAGGGTTTATATACCTATTTTCTTACTTTGTTTCTGCAGCGGCGTGTTCTGAAGTTTATGAAGCACTCAGACTTTGGGTACAAGTCTTTCAGACCAGGGCAGGAACAGGCCATCATGAGAATTCTGTCAGATATGCAGGAAGAGGGTAAAACACAGTGAACAGAATTATACAGTACTTCATTTACTACCTCAGTAAATTGATATTGTCGAGATAGAACAAGTGGTCGCTTCCTCACATGCAGATTTGTGTTTGTTACAAGCATGATGCTCACTTTGTGTGTGTGTGTGTGTCCCTCTCCAGGTCTGTCCACTCTAGTGGTGCTCTCCACAGGCATGGGGAAGTCTCTGTGTTACCAGCTGCCTGCCTACCTCTATGTCCAGAGGTCCAACAGTATCACTCTAGTGGTGCTCTCCACAGGCATGGGGAAGTCTCTGTGTTACCAGCTGCCTACCTACCTCTATGCCCAGAGGTCCAACAGTATCACTCTAGTGGTGCTCTCCACAGGCATGGGGAAGTCTCTGTGTTACCAGCTGCCTGCCTACCTCTATGCCCAGAGGTCCAACAGTATCACTCTAGTGGTGCTCTCCACAGGCATGGGGAAGTCTCTGTGCTACCAGCTGCCTGCCTACCTCTATGCCCAGAGGTCCAACAGTATCACTCTAGTGGTGCTCTCCACAGGCATGGGGAAGTCTCTGTGCTACCAGCTGCCTGCCTACCTCTATGCCCAGAGGTCCAACAGTATCACTCTAGTGGTGCTCTCCACAGGCATGAGGAAGTCTCTGTGCTACCAGCTGCCTGCCTACCTCTATGCCAAGAGGTCCAACAGTATCACTCTAGTGGTGCTCTCCACAAGCATGGGGAAGTCTCTGTGCTACCAGCTGCCTGCCTACCTCTATGCCCAGTGGTGCTCTCCACAGGCATGGGGAAGTCTCTGTGCTACCAGCTGCCTGCCTACCTCTATGTCCAGAGGTCCAACAGTATCACTCTAGTGGTGCTCTCCACAGGCATGGGGAAGTCTCTGTGCTACCAGCTGCCTGCCTACCTCTATGCCCAGTGGTGCTCTCCACAGGCATGGGGAAGTCTCTGTGCTACCAGCTGCCTGCCTACCTCTATGTCCAGAGGTCCAACAGTATCACTCTAGTGGTGCTCTCCACAGGCATGGGGAAGTCTCTGTGCTACCAGCGGCCTGCCTACCTCTATGTCCAGAGGTCCAACAGTATCACTCTAGTGGTGCTCTCCACAGGTATGGGGAAGTCTCTGTGTTACCAGCTGCCTGCCTACCTCTATGCCCAGAGGTCCAACAGTATCACTCTAGTGGTGCTCTCCACAGGCATGGGGAAGTCTCTGTGCTACCAGCGGCCTGCCTACCTCTATGTCCAGAGGTCCAACAGTATCACTCTAGTGGTGCTCTCCACAGGTATGGGGAAGTCTCTGTGCTACCAGCTGCCTGCTTACCTCTATGTCCAGAGGTCCAACAGTATCACTCTTGTGGTGCTCTCCACAGGCATGGGGAAGTCTCTGTGCTACCAGCTGCCTGCCTACCCCTATGCCCAGAGGTCCAACAGTATCACTCTTGTGGTGCTCTCCACAGGCATGGGGAAGTCTCTGTGCTACCAGCTGCCTGCCTACCTCTATGCCCAGAGGTCCAACAGTATCACTCTTGTGGGATCACCACTGGTATCTCTTATGGACGATCAGGTAACGTATCTGCCCCCTAGTTATACAACACATTATTGATACGGACACAGTCTTGTGAATGTCTCAATAAAGGTCATTGAATGAAATATTGCCAGGTAATGATTTTGTCTCCTTAGCTATCTGGACTCCCATCCAAACTGAAAGCAGCTGCTATTCACTCCAATATGTCTAAAAAACAGAGGGAGGCAGCCATTGAAAAGGTACTGACATCCGATTACAATCTGCCTAGTTAGAGCATAGTTTATCTAGTCCTAAACATCGACTTCCTCTCTATTTTTGCATAACGTTTATATATGTCAGATTTGAACTGAATGAAATATGCCAAACGCTTTTATCCAAAGCGACTTAGTCACGCTTGCTCCACCATACCAACTGAGCTGTTAATCATGTTGATCTGGCGTTAGGGTTCTATCTCTCAGTGGTGTCTTTTCTCATGCATAACCTGTCTGTGTGTGTCATCTGTCTGTGTGATGCCATGAAGCTGCAACTACAATGGTGTCAGTCATATTTGCATTGATGTTGGTGGTGATTTGCATCACAATAAAGTTTTCTGATTTGATTGTATATGCTTTGGGTATCTCTGTCTGTGTGTTCCCTCCAGGTTAAGGCAGGTGAGGTCCATGTCCTGCTCCTGTCCCCTGAGGCGTTGGTAGGTGGAGGTCACTCTGGCTCTGGCTGTCTGCCCCCAGCTGACCAGCTCCCCCCGGTGGCCTTTGCCTGTATTGACGAGGCCCACTGTGTCTCAGTGGTCCCACAACTTCAGGCCCAGCTACCTGCGTCTCTGCAAGGTGAGATCTGGTCATTGACCACCCAATATATGATAAACAGCAACTGTCAAGTAAGTGTCAGATCAAAGAAGAGCAGAAGCTCTGTTCTTTCCACTTAGGTTCCATGTCTGCAAATGAACCATTGTAACTCACTGTCAGGAATCCCTAAATCCACTCTCAACTCACAAAACAAGCAGAACCAAAGATTTTTGTTAGGAGCAAATGTTATGCCATCTCTTCTCTCATATAGAACCGCCAATGGCCTCTTTGTTTATAAAACATTTGTTAACTCATTTAAAATGAATATAATAACTCAATGTTCTTTAAGTCCTTTGCTAAATTAGGAGCATGTCTCTTACCATTATAGCTGTACATGGTTACACACATACAGTAAATGCCATTCTTCCCCTCAGTGTTGAAGTGCCCTCTTATTGTATGTTCAGTCTCCTAGGTGTTGAGGGACCGTCCAGGTCATCTGCACACCGCTAGACGATATTAGCCTGCTGAGCTAAAGCCTAGGCATTACTGTAGCTCAGGGAGCTAACGCCAGTCTTCATGCCTCAGGTAGGTTTTTAACAGAACCACCTCTGTTCCATCTCCTAGGTGTTGAGGGACTGTCTGGGCGTGCGTTGCCTGCTGGGTCTGACTGCCACCCTGTCCACAGCCCTGGACATCGCTCAACACCTGGACATCACTGACCAGGACGGTATCGCTGTCCGCTCAGCTGCAGTGCCTCACAACCTGCAGCTGTCTGTCTCCATGGACCGAGACAAGGACCAGGTAGGATAGCAACACATGCATACATACACACATACATGCATACATACACACATACATGCATACATACACACATACATGCATACATACATACATACACACGTACATACACACGTACATACGTACATACACACCATACGTACGTACGTACGTACGTACATACATACATACATACATACGGTTGAGGTTAGGGGTGTGTTGACATGCAAATACTTGTAATCGTATCCATAAATTGACAGTTGATAGACGGATCAGATGATACTTGTAATTGGAAAAGACTGAAGTGTTTTAATATGCCTAAATAGATGATGGGAAAATACCTCCCTACACGTTCTCACTGCAAAAAATCTGCAGATTAGTATCAGCGAGCAGTCTTGACTTACTGGAAGAACACCAGTAAGTCAGTGACTCAGCCCCTGTAAAAGGTTTAGAGGCAGAGAATCCCAGTGGGAAGAGGGGAACCGACAAGGCAGAGACAGCAAGGGCGGTTCGTTGCTCCAGCCTTTTCGTTCACCTTCACACTCCTGGGCCAGACTATACTTAATCATAGGACCTACTGAAGAGATAAGTCTTCAGTAAAGACTTAAAGGTTGAGACTGAGTCTGCGTCTCTCACATGGGTAGGCAGACCATTCCATAAAAATGGAGCTCTATGGGAGAAAGCCCTACCTCCAGCCGTTTGCTTAGAAATTCTAGGGACAATTAGGAGGCCTGCGTCTTGTGACCGTAGCGTACGTGTAGGTATGTACGGCAGGACCAAATCGGAAAGATAGGTAGGAGCAAGCCCATGTAATGCTTTGTAGGTTAGCAGTAAAACCTTGAAATCAGCCCTTGCCTTAACAGGAAGCCAGTGTAGGGAGGCTAGCACTGGAGTAATTATGATCAAATTTTTTGGTTCTAGTCAGGATTCTAGCAGCCGTATTTAGCACTAACTGAAGTTTGTTTAGTGCTTTATCCGGGTAGCCGGAAAGTAGAGCATTGCAGTAGTCGAGCCTAGAAGTAACAAAAGCATGGATTAATTTTTCTGCGTCATTTTTGGACAGAAAGTTTCTGATTTTTGCAATGTTACGTAGATGGAAAAAAGCTGTCCTTGAAGCAGTCTTGATATGTTCTTTTGTGTCTGTGTCCTCAACTTCCAGCGGACAGCCAAGTTTGCTGTTACGTAGTCAGAATGCCCCACTTGTTAGATATTATGCTCATTGATAAATTGATAGCAAATGTCCTCACCATGTGATTAATCATAGTAGGTGGCAGCAGCAATCTAACTGATCAGACCAGAGACATATGATTGTTAATTTTCTAAATCGTTCAGTGGGGTCTTTCTCATGATCATGTGAAATTATGAAGTGAGTGGACGGAGAAATACAGATCACTCTATCCAATCAGAGCAGCAGGATCAATGTACAGCCCGCCCTCCTCTTTACCGACAGGCAAACTAGCATGCACATGACTGGCTCTATTTTTGTCATTTTTACCCCCTTTTTTCGTGATATCTAATTGGTAGTTACAGTCTTGTTCCATCGCTGCAACTCCCGTACGGACTCGGGAGAGGTGAAGGTCGAGAGCCGTGTGTCCTCCGAAACATGACCCTGCCAAGCCACACTGCTTCTTGACGCAATGCCCGCTTAACCCCGAAGCCAGCCACACCAATGTGTCGGAGGAAACACCGTACAACTGGCGACCGTGTCAGAGTGCATGCGCCCAGCCCACCACAAGGAGTCTCTAGAATGCGATGGGACATGGACATCCCGGCCGGCCAAACCCTCCCCTAACCCGGATGACGCTGGGCCAATTGTGCGCCACCTCATGGGTCTCCTGGTTGTGGCCAGCTGCGACAGCCTGGGATCGAACCCGGGTGATGCCTATTGCACTGCGATGCAGTGCCTTAGACCGCTGCGCCACTCGGGAGGCCCGACTGACTCTAGGACAGTACGTATAGTTTAGAAATTGTGACTGACTGACATGAGAAACATGCTTGGATTATGGATAATTACAAAAAATACTAATCGTATCCAGAAAATGGCCCATATCTGTTACGATACTCGTTTTGTCTGACTACTCGGCACACCCTTAGTTGAGAAGGTGTTTAGTGTAGTGAAATATTCAGAATGTTCAGAACTTAGACCTGTAATAGATAGATCTGACACCATTCACTATTTTACATCAGAAATGTATTGTAGAACAGATACTCAAATTCAATCAATCAAATGTATTTATAAAGCCCTTCTTACATCAGCTGATGTCACAAATGCTGTACAGAAACCCATCCGAAAACCCCAAACAGCAAGCAATGCAGGTGTAGAAGCACGGTGGCTAGGAAAAACTCCCTAGAATGGCCAGAACCTAGGAAGAAACCTAGAGCGGAACCAGGCTATGAGGGGTGGCCAGTCCTCTTCTGGCTGTGCCGGGTGGAGATTATAACAGAACATGGCCAAGATGTTCAAATGTTCATAGATGACCAGCAGGGTCAAATAATAATAATCACAGTGGTTGTTGAGGGTGCAACAGGTCAGCACCTCAGGAGTAAATGTGTGTTGGGTTTTCATAGCCGATCATTCAGAGTATCTCTACAGCTCCTGCTGTCTATAGAGTTGAAAACAGCAGGTCTGGGACAGGTAGCACGTCCAGTGAACAGGTCAGGGTTCCATAGCCGCAGGCAGAACAGTTGAAACTGGAGCAGCAGCACGGCCAGGTGGATTGGGGACAGCAAGGAGTCATCATGCCAGGTAGTCCTGAGGCATGGTCCTAGGGCTCAGGTCCTCCTCCTCCGAGAGAGAGAATTAGAGAGAGCATACTTAAATTCACACAGGACACTAGATAAGACAGGAGAAATACTCCAGATATAACAGATTGACCCTAGCCCCCCGACACATAAACTACTGCAGCATAAATACTGGAGGCTGAGACAGGAGGGGTCAGGAGAAACTGTGGCCCCATCCAATGATACCCCCAGACAGGGCCAAACAGGCAGGATATAACCCCACCCACTTTGCCAAGCACAGCCCCCACACCACTAGAGGGACATCTTCAACCACCAACTTACCATCCTGAGACAAGGCCGAGTATAGCCCACAAAGATCTCCGCCACGGCACAACCCAAGGGGGGGCGCCAACCCGGACAGGAAGATTACGTCAGTGACTCAACCCACTCAAGTGACGCACACCTCCTAGGGACGGCATGGAAGAGCACCAGTAAGCCAGTGACTCAGCCCCTGTAATAGGGTTAGAGGCAGAGAAAGGTGAACCGGCAAGGCAGAGACAGCAAGGGCAGTTCGTTGCTCCAGTGCCTTTCCGTTCACCTTCACACTCCTGGGTCAGACTACAGTCAATCATAGGACCTACTGAAGAGGTGAGTCTTCAATAAAGACTTAAAGGTTGAGACCGTATATCTGCAACATTTACGAGTGTGTATCCTGTGCAGACCAGGATGCAAATATTATGTGTTTTCTTCCAAAGACTTTGATCATTTGATTGAGTCTGCCTGGATGTAGTTTTCAATTTGGGACTATGTCATCGCTCATTCGTTCCTTAGCAGGCAAGCCCAATCAAGCAGAGCTAAACTATTTGAAAGAAAACTAATAGGGTACGTTTGTAAATTCACTGTCTACTCCGATTTCAGAGCACTCTCGTCTGAGTGTACCAGAGCGCAGAGTAACTGATGAATTTACTAACGCTCAACACCCGTTGAATATGGCCGGTGCCAGTAAACGTCGGCAAAAAATATTGCCAGCAGCACCGTTTCAGTCGCCAACACTCAGGATAACATGAAAACAGCCTAACCAGCTCTGCTAGGGCGAGTAAAATGGTCAGAGTGAGGTGAGTTCATTTTTGTCTGGAAGTAGCTTGCAAGCTAGCCAACTTTAGCCAGTTAGCTTGGGTGCTTGAGCTCAGACCGCTTGGATCAACCCTACTCCTCTGCCAGAGCGTCCAGTCCCCCCCCCCCCCCCCCCCCCCCGAGAGCGAAACGCTCTGAATTATATGAACGGACAATCTGACAACGCTCTAAATTTACGAACGCCCAGAGCGCACTCTGGCACTCCAGAGTGAATTTCTGAACACACCCATAGTATCAAGATTGTTGTACTCGCACTTGCGCCTAAAAATAGATGAAAAGGTATGAGCACATGGCGAGTTGTGATTTATAGCAAAAAATAAATGCTGCTGTAGCTATTTTTAAAGTATTTCTGCCGTTTTGTTTCATAACTGGTCGCTAATCACACAAAGAACTATGTGGAGTCCCATATATGTCTTAGGTCTCTCTTTATGTAGTGTTGTGGTGTCCCTCTTGTTGTGACTTGTGTTTAGTTCTATATTTGTATTTATTTTAATCCCAGCCCCCGTCCCCGCAGGTGGCCTTTTGGTAGGCCGTCATTGTAAATAACAATTTGTTCTTATCTGTCTTCCATAGTTAAATAAAATAAAAATATATATCCCAACTCACACACGGCAATAGTGAGTGAATTGCTGAAAGATTAATTTTTAGAAGATCCCAGACTTTCGGTTAAGTTCAACAGTGTGACTTTGTCCCGTGTTTCTTGGTTATGTACATAGTTTTGTTCACACGCTAGGTTGTTTTTCTATGTTCATTTGAGCTTGCTCAACTGCTAGCAAAGAGACAGGAGAATCTCATCTCTCACAGACGGTCATGTCTTGAATGGATATATTTTCTAGTCAAAACCCTCAGACCGATGCTGCGTTCAAGACAACTGGGAACTCGGAAATCTCCGACTTGACGACTCCAGTGCATTCAAGACAACTGGGAACTCGGGGGAAAAAGCGAGCTCCTGACATGGAACTGGGAATTCCAAGTCAGAAACTTGTGCATCTTTCTAGAGTGCTGACTTTACGACCTGAAGATCACTGACATCATGATTTTCCCGAGCTCCCAATTGTCTTGAAAGCACCAAGACATGTGAGTTCCCCATACAACGGTAACCTCCCACCTTTGAAAGGGGAAGCTGAAAATGTGTCTCACCTAAGTGACTCAAGTATTTGAGGATACATTGTGCTTGATTGAGCATGGAACACTCCAAAAACCTTTTATTCATTAACTTTTTGTCATTTCTTATCATAAAAACACTCTTCCTCAAATACTTTCATTCTGCTCCTAAATGTCTTTGTGTGCTCTTACATTTTTCAACTGAAAAAAATGTAAAAATAATGTCAGCATAGAGCCCTGAGTATTTGAACTCAGGTTTGATGCTGCGAGTGCCTTTCCCCTGTCCAGGCCCTGGTGTCTCTGCTGAAGGGAGAGAGGTTCGGGTCTCTGGAGTCCGTCATCGTCTACTGCACCAGGAGAGGTGAGATGACCCGTATATCTGCCCTGCTCAGGACCTGCCTCCAGGGGGTGCTGTTGAAGGAATCTAACCGTACAGCCAGCCAGGAGGAAGATGACAACCCTATAGGGAAGAAGAAGAAAGCTTTGGGTAACTATCTATTTGCGTTTGGCTTGATGACAATAGGAGATTAGGGGTTTTGGAGCACTTGTACTCTGAGACGCTTTGTGAATACGGACCCTGACCTCTCTCTCTCTCTCTCTCACTCTCACTCTCACACTCACACTCACACTCACACTCACACTCACACTCACACTCTCACTCACACTCACTCACTCACTCACACTCACACTCACTCACTCACATATTTATATAATTTCTTTGTTGTTGGATGTACAATATTTGAAACTTTTATTCAACATCACTGTGATCCTACATTGTTGTGTGCTGTGGTTGTAGGGAGGGGACCTGCATGAGTTGTGGAGGCACATCTATGCAGATACAGTGAACTACTACACTGTGAAGAAGCTGGTGCAGAAGGTGTTTCCTCCCTACAAGTGCAGACAGATCCACCAGAAACAGCAGGATCTAGCCAGGGTAATGTTGGCATACTTATGTATTCTTTCCCCCTTCTCTCCATCTACACTCATTGGACATGAACAGCCTATGGTCATTATATGAACCCCAATTAAAGGTCCACTGCGGTCAAAAACATCATTTATTTATTTAAATACATTTTTTTGCCCCGTGTTTTATATATATTTCCACACTATGAGGTTGGAATACTACTGTGAAATTGTGATAATGCCCTTTTTAGTATAAGAGCTGTTTGAAACAAAACACCTGCAATTTCAGCCTGTTTTGGTGGGATGGAGTTTTGGCGGTAAATTAGTTAATTGACCAATAAGAGAGTTCCAAACCTCTCTGCCAAGAACTCGTTTTCCGTTTTTCCCTCCCCACTCAGACTAGCTAAATTCTTCCTTGAGAAATTGCAATCACAGCAAGATACTTAATTGTTACCCATAAATGATTTGATATTAAAATAAAAAGGGCTGCATTGGATCTTCAAGACATAAAAATAAGAACTTGATTTAGAATTCATGTCAAAATGTTTATTTTAACAAGTTTTATTGCACCATAGAATTAAATTGAATTCCTTCATTGTAATGTAATTTGTCTCTGTGTAGGACATAAACCAAGCATATCTTTTTGAGGAGTTTTTCTCATTTCTTTCACGCTGTCTTAGGCTCAGGAGGAGGTTGACGACTCTGAGATAATGGAACTGATGGACACCTGTGATGAGACCTCTGCTGCAGCGCCGGAACATATGAAGGAGACTAGTCAAACACCCCCGTTGAGCAGTTGGAACAGGCCAAAGTCCCTACTGAGGACAAGGATGTACCAACTTTTCAACCATCGGAGGGGAAGCAGAAAGAACCACCAGAGTTGAGTGTTCCACTTCCTCGGAGAGGGGATGGCGAACAGGAAGTGGAAGAGGAGGGGCCAGGGGAAGGTGATGATTGGCCCACAACTAGGGTGTATCACACCCATGAGAGGGCCATCCCTATGCAGGACACTGTGGAAGCCCTGGACATCACTGAGGAAGGTGAGTACCTCACTGTACCTAACACAGGACAGGTGAAATATCTTGTCTGTTGTTTAATTCAATAAAACGGCCAATTGTGTCACTCAGATAATTGATTCAAGGATCAGAAAACAGTAAATATCTAATTAGAATGAAATCCCAGTTTAATTTCTCTTTTTCTGTCAAGACCAGTGAGTCTCCCCACCTGCCCTTCAGACATCAGAGTAACAATGTAACTTGTAAGTCAGACTGTGTCCCCTCTGTCTCTGTGTGTCTGTCAGGTTTGGAGACTCTGCTGTGCTACCTGGAGCTGCATCGTCTGCTCCACCCCACCCTCTCCGTCTGTAAAATGGTCTGTTACAACGGCCCTCAGCAGCTCTGCAAACTCACCAAGATGTAGGGCAACATCACAACACCCGGCTCATGTTCATTCATTAGTGCATACCGTATATATTTATTTTTAAACTGTGTGCATTTTCAGTTTGCAGAACTCACTCTGAACACATGGCCAGTCTGTTACAGTAGACTGTTTACCTGTAAGAAACAAAGTCGTGTTGGATAGGTTGTGTTTGTGTACAGTATGTAGGTGTGTATTATTTGCTCATGTGACGTTTTTGTGGTCAGGTACATTTGTCATGTGGTTTGTTATTTTCATGTTAAGGCAATAGATTACTAATGTTTACCAGGTGCTTAAACCGCTTTGCTGTAGATAAGTAATATTTATGGTGAGGGGTGTTGATGATGGGTGTGTGCCGTCTGATTGGCAGCTGCCCATCTGTTGCCGTGGTGTTGGCCCGGAAACGGATGGCAGGGGAGCGAGTGAAGGCCTGTGATTCGCTGGACTTTGACGTAGTGGAGGTGGCAGACACTATGGGCTGGCAGCTGGGTCTGGTGAAGAGAGGTCTCAGACAACTACAATGGGTCACAAACAGGTGTGTGTGTGTGTGTTTTTATAGTTGAAAAAATGTACACTACAGTGGAGCATAGTCAAAAGTGTGTATCACACATAATTGTGTGCACTGGTTATTAAAACGTATTAATAAACCATAGTGAGTCACATTCTGCCTGAATGAGTGTGTTACATTTTGATAAAAATCCATTCAAGTTAAATAATTATACATCTCCTATTTCCGTATCATATATATCCTGTCTTGTGGAGTTGTCCAACCTGTCCTTCATAGGGTATATCCTGTCTTTTCCAAGAGTCTTGGTGGAGTTCTCCAACCTGTCCTTCTACTTCCGTTCCTACGGTGACTTGACCCCGGATGAGATGGACCGAGTGTGTGAGTTCCTGCATGGCAGGGAGGTGGCCCAGGACAGCACCAAGCTGTACCAGCTCAAAGCCTGCTTCAAGGCCTTCCGCAGGTCAGCACTGCACTACACTATATACCACTATTAAGAACTCTAACCAGCACTAGGCTACACAAATATAGCACCAAATTGTACCATAGAGGAACATCTAAAAGGTACTGAAGAGGCTTCTGAATACCAGAGTTACATGGCCTGATATTGTAGCTGTTAACCCAGTGGTGCTTGGAGTATGTTTAAAGACATTGATATTTCTAGATCAGTTTATGCTAAGGTTCATCTTTCAGGTGATGTGTTTACTATTTTTGTGTAGTGTTTTTGATAAGGTCACACTGTATGCCTCTCTGCAGTGTCGCATACAAGAGCTGTAGTTTCTGCACAGACGAGCTGGATGAGAGGCGAAGCCTGAAGCTGAAAAGGCTTCTGTGGGATTACTTTGACAAGAGGAGAGACTTGGACCTGAGCAGGAAGTTCTAGGAAGAGAAGGATGGAGAGGACGAGGTGTTGATGATGGTTTTTACTGGCTGTAAAGCTAATGAAGCTAATGCCTTGATCTAATACTAAACTAAACGAAGTACCCTTACAACTGAAAAATATATGGCACATGGAAACCAAATGAGGGGGGTCTATGGTGATAGGTGGGATGGGCTGAGAGTGGGTGAGGGGTGGTATTACAGAGTTTATGTTTGGTAATGTATTATTGTTATGGGATTGCTGTGTATAAGTACTGTGTATGTAAAATGTATGTATATTGTGGCAGACCAGGGGGTTTGGTCAAGACGTTTACCCATATCAGACACGGACGGAGAAGGATTAGCTCAGTTTCAAGGGTGTTTATTTTAATAAAAGATCAAAAAGAAAAGGATATGTCTCCCCTATGAGACCCTCTCCGGGATGCCGTCTACTGGGATTCCGGGTCTGGATGTTTCCTGTCAGGCACAAAACTGAACTCCCTCTTGTTACCTCTGCAACCGTTAACAATAACACAGGAGTCCTTTCTTCTCCCATTCCTCCCCTGTGTGCTGCCCTTCTGGCAGCTTTATGGGCCCTGCACAGCTGGTGAGCAATCTGCCCTTGATTACTCACCAGCTCCCAATCAGCCCCAATCAGTCCTGGCTGGAGAGCCCGTCGAGACCTGGCACGTCCAGCAGATGGAGCCATCACCTCGTGATGTATACTCCATCTGTTACCAGGCCTCGACGAGTCTCCCCCTGGTGGCTGACCTACTGTACGACCCCCCCCAGCTCTGTCGGGGAGGGGACTGTCATCAGTGCAACGTAGGTCTCCTTTCTCGATAGGGCATCCGCGTTTCCATGTTTCGCCCCTGACCTGTGCACAACAGAAAAAGAGAAGCCTTGAAGGGACAAGAACCACCTGGTGACCCGATCGTTCGTGTCCTTTGGGGATAAACTAGCTATAATATCCTGCCAGTCCCAGGAAGGACTTGACCTGTGTCTTGGTGCGTGGAACGGGCGCGTGAACCTTCCTCTCCTGGGGCTTGACGTTCCCCCGTCAGATCAACTATCCCAGGTACTTCACCTCGAACTCGAGCTTGCATTTCTTGGGGTTTGCGGTCAACCCGGCTTGTCTGAGCGCGTCCAGCACCGCCTGTAGGCATGTCAGGTGCTCTTCCCAACCTTGGCTGTGGATGATGATATCATCTAAATATGCCGCTGTGTACTGCTGGTGGGGTCGAAGCACTCTGTTCATCAGCCGTTGGAATGTGGGCGGGGCTCCGTGGAGACCGAAGGGCAGCACCCGGTACTGATACAATCTGTCTGGTGTCGAAAACGCCGTCTTCTCCCGGGAGGAGGCTGCCAAAGGTACCTGCCACCTAACCTTTGGTCAGGTCAAGGGTGCTGATGTACCGGGCCTTTCCCAATCGGTCGATGAGCTCGTCCACCCTCGACATGGGATATGCGTCAAACAAGCTGATGTCGTTCACCCCCGGAAATCGTTACAGAAGCGGAGGCTACCGTCCGGTTTAGGCACCAACACGATGGGGCTGCACCATGCACTGTGGGACTCTTCCACGACCCCCATCCTCAGCATAACCTCCACTTCCTGTTTCACAGCCTCCCTTCGGGCCTCCGGAATCCGATATGGCCTCTTTTGTACCGTTTCCCTGGGCCGGGTACGGATGTGGTGTTCAATGAGGGTCGTGCGGCCCGGCTTCTCGGAGAAGACCGCCGTGTTCTGATCGACGAACTCCCTGAGCTCTTGCTTCTGGGCCAGGTCGAGGTCCTCATTGCTCGGGACCTCCACTGGTATCGTTGGCGTCCTGGGTCCCGACCATAACACGGCCAAGGCTGTCCTCTCGTGTCACTTCTTCAACAGGTTCACATGTTAAATCTATTGGGGTTTCAGTCTCTCCGGGTTGCCGCACACAGTAATTGACAGGTCCCAGCTTCTCGATCACCTCGTATGGTCTGTGCCATGTTGCCAGGAAGTTACTTTCGGCCGTGGGGATCAAGACCAAGACCCTGTCTCCCACCTGGAATTCTCGGGGCTGGGCTCCCTGTTTGTAGACCTGGGTTTGGGCGCGTTGGGCCTTCTCCATATGTTCCCTCACGACTGGCCATATGGCTGTCATCCACTCCCGCATCGTCTCCACGTGCTCTACCACGCTGCGTAAGGGGGTCGGTTGGGCTTCCCACGCCTCCTTTGCGAGGTCTAGTAGGTCGCGTGGCCTCCTCCCATAGAGGAGTTCGAACGGGGAAAACCCTGTGGACGATTGGGGTACTTCTCGGATTGAGAACATTAGGTGGGGTAGTAGCTGGTCCCAGTTCTTCCCGTCCTGCTCGATGACCTTCCGCAGCATCTGTTTGAGCGTTTTATTAAAGCGCTCGACGAGCCCATCCGTCTGAGGGTGAAAAATGGAGGTCCGGATCTGCTTTATCTGCAGGAGGGCACACAACTCTTTCATGAGGCGGGACATAAACTCCGTACCTTGGTCTGTCAGGATCTCGTTTGGGATGCCCACCTGGCTAAAGAGGTGGAACGGCTCCTGGGCGATTCCCTTGGACACCGCCGCCCATAGGGGAATGGCCTCGGTATGCCGGGTGGGATAGTCCACTATTTCCAAGATGTACCTGTGTCCTCATGCAGTCTTTACCAGTGGTCCCACTATGTCCATGGCGATGCGTTCAAAGGGCACCCTGATTATTGGCAGGGGGACCAGAGGGTTTCGGAAATGTGCTTTCGGGGCAGTGAGTTGACACTCCGGGCAGCTGCAACAGTAGTCTTCCACGGCCCTCCTCATCCCCGGCCAGTGGAACCGGGCAGCGGTCCGTTCCCGGGTCTTCTCCATTCCCAGGTGTGCCCCCAACAGATGGGTGTGGGCCAGCTGAAGAACTGTTCCTACGTACCGTCGGGGCAGCAACAATACCTCTCGAAGTTCCCCCTGTTGGTGCGACACCTGATACAAAAGGTTATTCTTGATTTGGAAATGGGGGTATCGCCAGTCACTCACCCCCGGAAGTAGCTGTCCATCCACCACTATCACTTGGGCGGCAGCAGCTTTCAAGTTCGGATCCTCCCACTGGGCCATTCCGAATTGTCCCCTCAGTTGGCCCCCAGCGGGGGTCTCTACTGGCCCCTCGAAATCGAGGAAGGGGAGGATGGGCTCCTCCAGGGGCTCCCGAGGGGGATCGGGTTCCGGCGCCCCCTCCAACTCCGGAGCCGTAGACACATGCTGGTTAACCGGTTGCTTCCGGGCCGCACAGGCTATTGGTCGTCCCCGCTCTCTTCTTCTGCCGGCTCGTACCTTCTTCCTCAATTCGTGCCCCAATAGGGCCACGAACAGCGGACAATCCCGTCCCACTAGGAGAGGTACCGGCAGCTCTGGTACTGCACCCACCATCATCTGACAGCTCCCTTGTGGCGTCACGATGTTGGTCCATACGGTGGGATACTGCTTTGTCCATTTCCTGTGTTCACGGTAACACATCTCCCTACCCCGTTTGGTCACCTGGTTCAGCAGGCTCGTGGTTACGAGCGTAACCATGCTTCCGGAGTCTAATAGCGCTTCCGTGTCGTGTCCGTCCACCTTCACCGGGACCATGGGTGCAGTTGATTTGTGGTGCGCCCAACAGGAGGTGACATAGTTCACGGCGTGACCCACCTCGCCTCTGAGGCTAGCTGATGGCATCAACTCCCCTCGAGCCGGGCAATTCCAGGCAATGTGCCCCCGGGTGCCACACTCAAAACACATCCTTTGGTCTCCATCTACCTGGGGTCATTGGTGGTGGGTCAGCCCTACCCCCGCCGTCTCTCTACGGGTTTGCGGTCCTTTGGCCCTGCCAACTGTCAGTTCGGGGTACACCGCGGTGGGGCTGTCCTTCCGTCCCCTCGGACAGGTCGCCGACTCGTCCTGGTTCCCACTCAGCAGTGCCTGAGTGTTCTTATGCGTCTCCACTGCTTTTTTGAGGCCCTCCAAGGTCTGGGGCGCGCATAAACTTGTGGCCCTCTTCATGTCATGGGGTAGTGCCCGTAAGAAGCGATCCAGGACCACTTTGTTGAGGATAGAAAGGGTGGATACGCGCAGTAGGTCGCTCATCTGGACTCGGGAATGCGTCGGGTACAAACCTCCAGTCGTGGAACCGTTGAGCCCGATGGGCCAGGCTGTACCCATAGCGGCTGAGTATCTCCCGTTTGAGTCTGTCGTAGTTAGCTGCCTGTTCATCGTTCAGGTCCCAATATGCCTTTTGGGCATTTCCCGGAGAGGAACGGGGCCAGCAGACTTGCCCACTGCAACCTTGGCCATCCTTCCCATAGTGCTGTCCGTTCAAATGTACAGAGGTATGTTTCGATTTCATCATCTTCTGTTAGCTTGATCAAAAACTGGTTGGGATGTGATAGAGGAGACGCTCCTCCTTGCAGCTTCCTGACTTCCTCAACGAGGAGGACGTTTTGTAGTCGCTGTTCCTCCAGCGTTCGTTCCTGAACCGCCTGTTGTGCTTGTTGGGCCCGGATGAACTGAGCTATCAATTTGTCCATGCTGATGCTGCGTAAACGTCAACCCTGATCTGACCACGTTATCAGAAGTGCCCGCATTCTCCACCACTTGTGGCACACCAGAGGGTTTGGTCAAGACGTTTACCCATATCAGACACGGACAGAGAAGGATTAGCTCAGTTTCATGGGTGTTTATTTGAATAAAATATCAAAAAGAAAAGAATATGTCTCCCCTATGAGACCCTCTTCGGGATGCCGTCTTCTGGGATTCCGGGTCTGGATGTTTCCTGTCGGGGATAAAACTGAACTCCCTCTTGTTACCTCTGCAACCGTTAACAATAACACAGGAGTCCTTTCTTCCCCCATTCCTCCCCTGTGTGCTGCCCTTCTGGCAGCTTTATGGGCCCTGCACAGCTGGTGAGCAATCCGCCCTTGATTACTCACCAGTTCCCAATTAGCCCCAATTAGTCCTGGCTGGAGAGCCCGTCGAGACCTGGCACGTCCAGCAGATGGCGCCATCGCCTCGTGATGTATACTCCATCTGTTACCAGGCCTCGACGAGTCTCCTCCTGGTGGCTGACCTGCTGTATGCCACAATATGTAGCATAAAATCCGAAGAGGGGTGTCGGTGATAGAAATAAATCCGGGCCATCGCATTTTTAGAGTAACGTAGTTAGTTTATATTGTATATCCTCTACTTTAAAATTGTTTTTTATATACTTTTTTATTATGTATAATTGTTTTGTTTTTACTGTATCTATACCACAGAAGGCTGATGAGGGTAGGACAGCTCATTTTAATGGAAACCATGTGTTTGATTTACAGTGCATTCAGAAAGTATTCAGACCCCTTGACTTTTTCAACATTTTGTTATATTACAGCCTTATTTTAAAATGGATGAAATAAAACATTTTCCTCATCAGTCTACACACAATACCCCACAATGACAAAGTAAAAACAGGTTTTTAGACATTTTGGCACATTTATCAAAATTAAAAAACAGAAATACTTTATTTGCATTCAGACCTGAAATTGAGCTCAGGGGCATCCTGTTTCCATTGATTATCCTTGAGATGTTTCTACAACTTGAATGGAGTCCACCTGTGGTAAATTCAATTGATTGGACAAGATTTGGAAAGGCTCACACCTGCCTATATAAGGTCTCACAGTTGACAGTGCATGTCAGAGAAAAAAACCAAGCCATGAGGTCGAAGGTATTGTCCGTAGAGCTCCGAGACAGGATTGTGTCGAGGCACAGATCTGGGGAAGGGTACCACTAAATGTCTGCGGCATTGAATGTTCCCAAGAACACAGTGGCCTCATTCATAAATGGAAGAAGTTTGGAACCACCAAGAATCTTCCAAGAGCTGGCCGCAAGGCCAAACTGAGCAATCGGGGGAGGTGATGGTCAGGGAGGTGATGGTCACTCTGACAGAGCTCCGGAGTTCCTCTGTGGAGATGGTTGTCCCATCTATGCAGCACTCCACCAATCAGGCCTTTATGGTAGAGTGGCCAGACGAAAGCCACTCCTCAGTAAAAGGCACACGACAGCCCGCTTGGAGCCAAAAGGCACCTAAAGACTCTCAGACCATGAGAAACAAGATTGAACACTTTTTTGCCTGAATGCCAAGCGTCATGTCTGGAGGAAACCTGGCACCATCCCTACGGTAAACCATGGTGGTGGCAGCATCATGCTGTGGGGATGTTTTTCAGCGGCTGGGACTGGGAGACTAGTCAGGATTGAGGGAAAGATGACTGGAGCAAAGTACAGAGAGATCCTTGATGAAAACCTGCTCCGGAGCACTCAGGACCTCAGACTGGGGCGAAGGTTCACCTTCCAACATGAAAACGACCCTAAGCAAACAGCCAAGACAACACAGGAGTGGTTTCAGGACAAGTCTCTGAATGTCCTTCAGTGGCCCAGCCAGAGCCCGGACTTGAAGCTGATCTAACATCTCTGGAGAGACCTGAAAATAGCTGTGCAGCGACGCTCCTCATCCAACCTGACAGAGCTTGAGAGGATCTGTGGAGAAGAATGGGATAAACTCCCTAATTACAGGTCTGCCAAGCTTGTAGCGTCACACCCAAGAAGACTCAAGGCTGTAATCGCTGCCAAAGGTGCTTTGCTTCAACAAAGTACTGAGTAAAGGGTCTGAATATTTATGTAAATGTGATGTTTCTGTTTTTTATTTGTAATACATTTGCAAACATTTCTATACACCTGTTTTTGCTTTGTCATTATGGGGTATTGTGTGTAGATTGATGAAGGGGGGAAAAAACTATTTTATCCATTTTAGAATAAGGCTGTAACTTAACAAAATGTGGAAAAAGTCAAGGGGTCTGAATACTTTCTGAATGCACTGTATATGTTACCATTCCACTCATTCTGCTCCAGCCATTACCACGTGCCTGTCCTCCCCAATTAAGGTGCCGCCAACATCCTGTGATCTATACTGTATGTAGATTGCCTTAATTACTTGGTCTAAATTCCGTCTGTATGTTCTGTAAATGTTTGTCCAAACCAGATCAAACTCCTGGTATGTAAGTGATTCAGATTTGGATGTTTTTTTTGTGTGTTTTTTTTAGATGAAGGACTGGGAGGGTCAGATCAGAGCGGATATTCAGAGTTTCCTGGGCAACCACAGTGACGAGACGTTCTCTGGCAGAGCTGTCGCTAGAATATTCCATGGAATTGGTGAGTTTTTTTCCCATTTTTATTATTCTCAATATGACTAGGGTCACAAAGGAGGGAAATTGCTAAGTTCCCATACATTCCCATGGAAGGTTTCCCACTTTGAAAACTCCCAGAACTACTTCCGGGTGTTGTGGTATGTTGGCTCCTTGTCACTAGGGGGGTGGCTTATTTAGTGCCATGTGTTTGAACTGTATGGACGCAGTCGTGCTCATCAGTTTCATGCAGTCGGTGATTATCGTTCATCACCACTGATTATTGACTTTCAATGTGTTACATTATGGGGCAAAAAATGGTCTGGCTTGCGCCTAAATGATCTAAGGTTATGCAGTTCTTGATGCAGTTGACTGCAAGTCGCTGCACCAACTGCAACCATTGCATGCATTGTGGGAATCACTATTGTCAACCAGAAATTAATGCTTTTGTTTGACCCACACAAACTTGACCAAAGACATGACTGAAACGGAAACCAACTTTTGGGCGGAGATTCATAGGTACAATAGTATAAGTTTAAGAGTATATAATGTGAGTTCTCCCTCCTAACCAATTAATAGTACACAAATGTTTTCCGTTTGACTGTATGATACGGAGGTAGAGAAAAGTTTATTTAGAAAAATGTATGAACAATGGCAGCTATGTTGACACTGCCAAGTTGAAGTAAACCTTGCTTTTGGAAAACCAATGTGTTTTCCCATGTTGGATTGTGTCCAATGTTTGGTTGTCGCAGATGCACCTCCACTCGACTGCAATCATGGACATCAGTTTGTTTTAATAATTCAACTGGAAAATCCTCTATATTTTTGTTTCCAGGAAGTCCATGTTACCCAGCTCAGACCTTCGGCTGGAGATACTGGAGAAAATACATCCAGTTCGATTTCAATGAAATCATCCCTTTTGCTATTCAGGAGATCGTTCGATTCAAGTGATCAAATAACACAAAAATATATTCTATGTAAAAAGTTGTTAGATAATTGTCTTACCTCAGCTGCTTCCATTAACATGCAATGTATTTATTGTAAATCATGTTTTGTGTGTTTTTATGATATGAACTGCTGTTTTATGGTATGGTTTCTGTATTTTGATGTTTGTTGTTTCTCTACCCATTTGAATCCAATTTATTTTTGTATGTCATGTAAGGGTGAGTGCTTGATGTTATTGAAACTGGTTTGCTCCTTGATCAAGGTACAGAAGGATTTCATTCAATGGTTGACTGAGTTTTCCAATATTGGTGTGCATTGCATAATTGTAGTATGTAATACATGAAGTCCAGGTGTGTCAGAGTAGTTCCTTTATTGTTTCCTGATATGGATCCAAACTCATTGGCTCATGCCCTGGGGAGGAAAACACATTCAACCCTGTGAGACCCAACATTGCACAAATGCAACATTTCCTAAATTGCATCCTATACAGTTCCTAAACAAATATCATGTGAAACACTACATCGTGCATCTCCTTAGACGCACACGTGTCTCTTAGTGGTATGTGTTGTGTGTCAGTGTGATTTATTGTGGCATCGGTAGCCTCTGAAACATTACAAATCTGTACATTAGCCTTACACCACACTGATTCCCTACACAAGCATATGTTGTAGGCCATCCATGCAAATAAATGACTTCAAATATTTGTTCCTGTCTTCTCGAAGATGTAGTGATTTATTTAGAAAAAAATGAAATAATAATTGAGAAACAAACATTCTGAGCTCGAGGTAATTGTTGCCAACCTCAGACAGGACCACATTCTTACATGTAATTTGATAGAGAAGTTAAAGAAATTGTTTCCCTTCCAAATTCTGCAAATATGGACAACCAAATACTTAGAGTAACGTTGATGCCCCCTCCACACATCAAAAGAACAAAAATGTGTATATAGATATATATCTATATAAGTGTGGTTTATGAGGTCAGAATACTTCCATTGATGACCATTCATTTTATTAAGTAAGATAGGATGTTATCTCTCCAAATGAAGCCTGAAAGGACAACCAAATATTACTTAAAGTAAGTTAATGTTCTCCATACAACCCACAAAATAGTTTATCCTTTGAAGAAAATTTTGATAGCGAAATACTAAAATGTAAACTGGTGAAGTTGATTCATTTAGTCTATTTCAGACAAAATATGACTTCATTTCAAATGTACATGTATACACCACTAGAACATATGTCCCATCACATGTAAATGATTTTGATTCATTTTGATGTGATTATCATAACATTTCAGTTTTCTTTCCACAAATATTTTCTACCATTGAAGCACAATGTTGCATTTTTGCAACGTTTCCAGAAAATTGTACTACACATTTGAGGAAAAAAAACGGATTATTGTCATAATCAGAGGCCTAATACAAGTATTTCTGAAGGGTCGTCACATCAATTCCTCATTTGGATCTATGCTTGGGTCTCACAGGGTTCAGGAAATGGATGGCTGGAATGAGGATGTTCAAATACGAACCTACAAATGTGACTCTCCCATTGTATAAACATTTAGTTTATATATTCAAGATTACTCTAGATTATATGTATTCAAGATTACTGCGCCAGGAATTTATTTGACTAAGCCGGTCAGTGTTCATAACCTAGTCTTGAACCCATGTTTTATCTCTGAACTGAAATATAAACACATTTTTAAGGAACACGGTCATTTAAAACTGCTGATTATCTCAGGGCCTGGGTCACACCGTATTTCCAGTGTTGCACCTTTGTTGCTGCAGAATGGTACAGTATAAGTGTGAAACTGTTATGAGATGGAATAATGCCATGTTGGACCTAAACCATGCCACACTGTAAACTCTTCAACTTAGAGTTGTGAAAATGTATTTTGGGCTTTACAGTATCTTGAAGCAGCCCTGATGTTGCTGCAGTTATGGAGGCTGTGTGTGGTCATGTCTGTCTTCTCAGGGGCAGAGTGAAAATGCTGACTGACTCCACAGAGAGCAGTGTCACTTTACTTTAACTAGCAGATAGTATGACTTCTCTGTCTGTTAGTGGTGATGGTGACCACAAAGTGAGGACATTCTGAGTAACGTCTGCTTGATGAAATGACTGCAGTGCAGTTTAACTATCTGTTCAGAACAACCTGAGCTCTACATTACTGTAATATAGCTACTGCTGACTTAGGTTTCTGCCAGCCTGTCTGTAACAGTCTTGAAGGAAGACTTCTGGACAGATAATGTGAACATAACACAATCAATAGGCTACAGCTGTTTATTAGATGCTGTATGTAGAGAAAAAAAAGATTTTGTCTTTGTCTTTATTATCTGATTATTTGGGGAAATACGGTGCCTTCAGAAAGTATTCACACCCCCTTGGCTTTTACCACATTTTGTTGTGTTACAGCCTGAATATAAAATTGATTAAAATATATTTTTTAAATTGTCACTAGCCAACACACAATACCCCATAATGTAAAAGTGAAATTATGTTTTTAGACATTTTTACAAATGAAAGCCGAAATGTCTTGAGTCAATAAGTATTCCACCCTTTTGTTATGGCAAACCTAAATAAGTTCAGGAGTAAAAATGTGTTTAAAAAGTCACAAGTTGCATGGACTCACTCTGTGTGCAGTAATAGTGGTTAACATGATTTTTGAATGACTACTTCATCTCTGTACCCCACACATACAATTATCTGTAAGGTCCCTCAGTCGAGCAGTGAATTTCAAGCACAGATTCAACCACAAAGAACAGGGAGGTTTTCCAATGCCTCGCAAAGAAGGGCACGTATTGGTAGATGGGTAAAAAAATCAGACTGACTATCTCTTTGACCATGGTGAAGTTATTAATGACACTTTGGATGACGTATCAATACACCCAGTCACTACAAAGATACAGGCGTCCTTCCTAACTCAGTTGCCAGAGAGGAAGGAAACCGCTCAGGGATTTCACCGTGAGGCCAATGGTGACTTTAAAACAGTTACAGAGTTTACTGGCTGTGATAGGAGAAAACTGATGGATCAACAACATTGTACTTACTCCACAATACTAACCTAATTGACAGTGAAAATAAGGAAGCCTGTACAGAATACAAATATTCCAAAACATGCATCCTATTTCCAACAAGGCACTAAATAAATACTGCAAAAAATGTTGCAAAGGAATTCACTTTTTGTCCTGAATAAAATGTTATGTTACGGGCAAAACCAATACAACACATTACTGAGTACCACTCTCCATATTTTCAAGCGTAGTAGTGGCTGCCTCATGTCATGGGTATGCTTGTAATTGTTAAGGACTGGCGGG
Source organism: Salmo trutta (assembly GCF_901001165.1). NCBI lineage: Eukaryota > Metazoa > Chordata > Actinopteri > Salmoniformes > Salmonidae > Salmo > Salmo trutta. The sequence continues at coordinate 17,694,048 of NC_042992.1, forward strand.
TTTTACAGGATAAAAAGAAAATGAATGGAGCTAAGCACAGGCAAAATCCTAGAGGAAAACCTGGTTCAGCCTGCTTTCCACCAGAAACTGGGAGATGAATTCACCTTTCAGCAGGACAATAACCTGAAATACAAGGCCAAATCTACACTGGAGTTGCTTACCAAGAAGACAGTGAATGTTTTTAAGTGGCTGGGTTACAGTTTTGACTTGAATCATCGGCAAGACCTGAAACTGGTTATCAACCAAATTTGACAGAGCTTGAAGAATTTAGAGAAGAATAATGGATAAATGTGCACAATCCAGGTGTGGAAAGCTCTTAAAGATTTAGCCAGAAGGACTTACAGATGTAATCACTGCCAAAGGTGATTCTACAAAGTATAGACTCAGAGGTGGGAATATTTACAGTATGTAAATTAGATTTTTCTGTATTTAATTTTCAATACATTTGCTAAAATGTCTAAAAGCATGTTTTCACTTTGTTATTATGGGGTATTGTGTATAGATGGATGAGAAAAATGAATTATTACGTTTTGAATTCAGGCTGTAATACAACAAAATGTGCAATAAGTCAAGGGGTACTATGAATACTTTCTGAAGGCACTGTAGTCTATCAGTGATGACCTTTTGAGATTAAAGTCGTGTAGCTGTAACTCAAGATAAGGTTTATTGTCTCTGTCGACTGTGAACTTTGTCAGGTAGCATGCATTCACTGAATGGGAGGCTAAACTAATTACCTATCCCTGGCAACCTTGTTGTATGGAGAGAGTGGTCTATGAAACCAAACATCAAATATATTAAATTATTATTTTGAATGTAGACTTATGGGGAATCGTTGTGGCAAAATATGAATCAAATATCATGTGTTTAAGATTAACAATAATATTAATATTGCCATAATTAACATCAATATTGACCATAATAATGTTAATATTGACCATGATAATGTTGTTTTTATAAGATCATTACCACATGATGACTGTTCCTTTGATAACGTGATGTCAAGGCTACAACACGTCGCAAATCCATTATACAGATCCAGAAATCCTGCTGCGCCCTCCGGATTAAAATCTCCCGCGAGGCAGCAGTTTCACGCTCACTGCTCTTCTACTCTGCACATGCCTTTCTTTCATCCAAATATGTTCAAAGTAACAGGTGTCAAACTACTGAAGGCCTACTTTGGGTACCTCATTGGATGTCCATACTCACACTTACATCCAAAGACCCTTCAGACAGCTTAATGTTTGACTTGGAGACAGGGGATCTCCTCCTCATATCCTGTTGACAAGGATGTGTTAGACCAGTCGCACCTGGCCCAGTCTCTGTTGTGATGATGCGGTGAAGGGTGGTCGCCCCAAGACACTGATCTTGGGTCAGTTTTCAATTTTCCCCAATAATGGTTAGGATTGGGGGAGGGAAAGCTGATCCCAGATCTGTACCTAGGGGAAACTTCCCCCCATGGCTTGAGATGCACTTGTGACAACAGGTGTGTAGCAGGTGTTACAGTAATGGCAGTCCACTAACCATTGTGGGGGCCAGGAGTTTATCTTAGTCATGGTAAGGAAAAACTATTGTCCCTAAATACGGGACCCAATCATCCAGCCACACGGTCAATGCAAATGATGGATGTCCATGGATAGTATTTTACTCCAAAAAATTGGTGTAGGGTTTTGAGTTGTGAATGGTGATGAAGATATTGAGAACAAATGACAAAAGCTTGAATCGAATTCAAGTCTTTAATTTACATCGCGATGGAAGGATCGTGCTCAGACAACACCTTGCCAAACATACATTTTACTCCTGCTCATGTACTGTCAACTTACACAACATGTAACACAACATTGGTCTCATTCTCATTGGTCAAGTAGATGAACACCTATGTGTCCTCATTGGTCAAGTACATGAACACCTATATGTCCTCATTGGTAAGGTACATGAACACCTATATGTCCTCATTGGTTAAGTACATGAACACCTACATGTTCTCATTGGTTAAGTAGATGAACACCTATATGTCCTCATTGGTTAAGTAGATGAACACCTATATGTCCTCATTGGTTAAGTACATGAACACCTATATGTCCTCATTGGTCAAGTACATGAACACCTATATGTCCTCATTGGTTAAGTACATGAACACCTATATGTTCTCATTGGTTAAGTAGATGAACACCTATATGTCCTCATTGGTTAAGTACATGAACACCTATATGTTCTCATTGGTTAAGTAGATGAACACCTATATGTCCTCATTGGTAATTCACATGAACACTTTGTGAATTAGTTAACATGGCATCATATGGCTTCTAGATTATACTGAAGGTTGTGTATGCATTGGTACATCTTATCTTCTTCATTCGCCGTGAGAAAGTTTCTCTTAGTCATTGCCAGGAAAAACTATGGGACTCAATATGGGACTCAATCATCCAGTCACACGGTCAATGCAACATTTTGAATGTTGTCCATGGAAAGTACTTTTACTCCACAAAATGGGTGAACGTGAAGAATGGGGCCTCTGAATTTACTCATCAATACTTTTCCTCAACTATGTGTTGGCTGTTTATTTTTGAACAGAAAAAGAACTGTAGAAATGACAGTAATACATTGTCTCGTTACATCATGTTGTCAATTTTCCTCATACACAATCTGTTCTCGGTAAAGGGAAGTGTTAAAGGCCCAGGGCAGTAAAACATGAGATGTTCCTGTGTTTTATATATATTTCCACACTATGGGGTTGGAATAATACTGTGAAATTGTGAAAATTATGATTATGCCCTTTTAGTGTAAGAGCTGTTTGAAAAGACCACCTGTAATTTCAGCCTGTTTTGGTGGGATGGAGTTTTGGCCTTCCATTGAGACATCACCAGGCGGTAACCTCTGCAAATAACAGCAATGTTTTCCCCGCCCCACTCAGACCATTCAGACAGTCCTAGCACAATTCTTGCTTGAGAAATTGCCCTTTGCTAAGAAGCTATTTTGGTTTATTTTTGACCATTTTAAATTAAAACAATCACAGTAAGGTATGTCATTGTACAATGACTTGATATTTAGATAAAAACAGCTAGTGATGGTCTTCATCAAGACAGTTGTGGCCATTGAGGGTGTAAGTGTGTCACTTGGCACACATATTTTGCCTGTATTCAAGCAACATATTTTACTGACATAAAAAAAACGAACTTGCCATTATTTCAGTTTATGCCGAGTCTACAATGAAGACAGGTGATTTGGACATGTACCCCTCATTCAGGTGAACCGCAATGGTCACTTATTTATGGGCTGGTAGAGAAGCACACCTCGCCTCTGGACCAATCAAAGGCAAGCTTACAGGTCGAAATCTCTGACTTAGTAATTATAGAGACCTGTATGATGAACTTAAAACCGCGTGTGGAATGATCTGCGCCACTCGGGAATCAACTCATCGACTAAACTCACTGTTTTTGCACTTTATTTTGTATTATTTTTTATAGAGGATTTTATCTTTATAGATAGAACAATGGAAACTACATATAACTATTTCCCCGTTATTCTCCTATGTCTGAGTTTTAACCTGCTCACCTATGCGTGGTATTCACCTGTGGATGTATATGACAAAGTGGTCGAGCTAGTGTCGCCGGGAGAGGAATACCTGGATGAAATGTCAGTTCGCTCCTTTTTCAAACTGTTAGAGAAGCGTGTGCAGTGCCCTGGTGTGTCGTGTGAAAAGGTAACTTTCTTCTTACACTCGCTACAGCTTGCGCTTTAGGAAAGGTCGAGGTCCATTCTGCACCTGTTACTGTGCGGTGCCGTGCGCTACACTACTGGAGACTACGCTGTACGTGCAGTACAGTATGTCACAGTTCTTTGTTAGACCAATAGCTAAAATATATCCGTATTTTTTTTTATTTATCAGTCTCTGACCGAGTCTATTTTAATTTTTATTGATACATATACCTTGAGCACTGAGCAAATTTAAAGTTAAAGCTTGCTCCATAATATTTTAAAAATATATATTGTTATTATTACTGTATTATAGACTAAAAACAATAATGATTCGTGTTATTATTACACAGAGAGATATTACACATCAGCATTGCAGATTGTTTTGTAACAACATTTATTCCGACCTTTATGTTCTAACTATAGCAATGACATAAAACCAACTGATCAACATTAAAACAGGGTAGTAGATATTACAGAGCAATGTCTTAGGCTTAAATGGCTATGGCTGGGTTACAAGTATTAGCATAGCCTTCTGTATGACTATTACAATGATCATAACCCCAATCTAATATTTGATATGAATGCTTTTCATTTGAATGTCTTGGTTGTATCACACTTCACAGTGCAGGTTGTTTAAATCGCATCTCAATGATCAGGCATTCTGTTTTCCTTCCATTTCTCAAATTCTATTTCATATTTCTTTCATTCTGTCCATCATGCCAAGGCACCAATACATGTTCATTTTGGTTTCCTTTGATTTACTGTAGAGAAAATGTATGCATTGCTCTATTCTCCATTTTGAATCCATGTCCTGTTGTTCAGATATGGAAGGCCTTGGACTTTACCTTGGCAGGTGTAATCTGTACCTATGACCATCTAGAGGCAGTTTTCCGTTCCATGTTATGTGAGAAATGTTATAGATTGGCCAGACATGTTCGAGACTTACACTAATTATCAGTATTTAGACAGTGTGTGCTGCTAATGCAACAATGGCTTGAGATCTTAATTAAAATATATGTGTGTAAGATGATACTGTTGAAACAGAAAAAAGTCTCTGCACACGTCCAGTCAGATGCAAATGGATTTTTAACAGAGCCTGAACTTTCAGTCAGTCCGACCTGCATCAAGCTCCGCCTCTTCTAAAATACGTTTACATCTGGCTGGAAATGTGTGGAGACGTTTTCCTGTTCCTCCAGTTTTGCATTTTGCCTCCAGCACATTCACTAGTCGGTTTTGGATGTGAAGTAGATTCGGACTGTTATCTACATTATGATACTGTACAAAGTCACTGTATGTCCTGACTCAAAAACCCAGAGTATAGTCTGCTCTTAAAGATCAGAAAATGTCACCCAAGTCAAACCAACCCAAACTCCTTTCCTTTAGCTTGTGGTCATAATGACAAAACAGTAAGACCTTACGTTTGTTTTCTCTTATAAATTAGACCTATATTTGTCCTTAGTACATAAATAATCTACATGTAACACTGAAGCAAGCCTTCTTGTTTCTAGTGCCTTTCTGTGCAGTCAGTAGACCAGCTGGTGGGTAACTTCACCAGAACTGGTGGTCTCCTTCACAACGAGGGCTTCTTCAGAGTAGCGGCAGGATGCCACCTCTACCTCAGCTCTCCCACCGAGGCCTGCTCTGCCGTGAGGGCAGGGAGGTGGGGGGATGAGACGGACCACCTCATCCAGGAAATCACAGGCCATGACCACCACGGACACAGGGATGGGCATGGACACGGAGACATGGAGAGCAGTGACATAGAGACTCTGCTCCGAAACATGGAGAAGCACTACAGGCCTGATCAGCAGTACGACCAGGTTGGAGCTGATGTGTAATAATTAAGCAATAAGGCCCGAGGGGGTGTGGTATATTGCCAATATACCACGGCTAAGGGCTGTTAAAACAATGCAGAGTGCCTGGCTACAGCCCTTAGCCTTGTTATATTGGCCATATACTGCAAACCCCAGAGGTGCTTTATTGCTGTTATAAACAGGTTACCAACGTAATTAGAACAGTAAACCAGGAGATTGCGTCATACCTGTGGTATATTGTCTCATATGCCATGCATTTTAGCCAATCGGAATCCAGGGCTCAAACTACCCGGTTTATAATGAAGAATAGCAAAATACTGTATATACTGACCTCTTTTCAAAATATTTAATTTGTCTCAACAAAGTATTTCTATTCTATTCAACAGTGTAAGTCTGTCCTGTCTTGTTATCATGGTCATTTAGCACTGTCTCACTGGTCAAGACATCTTAGAGGAGAGCAGCGCGTCAACTAGTTACGGTGACCCTCACAACACGGATGTGGTGTTTGGATACATAGTTTACCATGCTTTACGAGGTGACTGCATGATGGCCAGAGCATTACCTGAAGAAGACTATTTTCTGGATTTCATATTCAACCGCTTCGGCTCCGACAACATCACTATTCACGGTACCTTTAATGTTGTTATTACTGTCATATTACCTCATAACAAGTGACTATTCCTATTAGTATGAATAATTTTGATCTTATTCTTTAGTTTTAGTTTTATTACACTGCCATGTAATGTCATCCTCCTGCCTGTACTTCAACCTACTCATTCATCCATGTTGTGTCAAACATAGTTCATCATTTATTTAGCATGTTGCCCTTGAGGGGCTATGCTATTAACATTACCCCATGAAAACCACTGGTAATGAGAGTGTATATTACTTTTCCCCAGGGGCGCAACTTTCACTGGGGACGGGGGGGACATGTTCCCCCCAGTTTGATCATTGGAATGTGATACAAAAGAAGACAACGGTGTGCTTTAGGACCATGCAGATGCCTCCGAGGGGGCTCTTTTGAGTGTTTATCTGACTGGAGAAAAAAAAGTTATAAAAAAAAAAATGTCCCCCCCCACTTCTAAAGCCAAAGTTTTGCCCCTGCTGTTCCCCAATGGCCTGCTATATACATTACCACCAATCATATCATTCTGATTCATCTCTGTAGAGCTGGAAGGTATTATGAAGAGCCTGCAACTGGGTGGAATCCACGAAGAGGACCACGATCATGGAGATCAACATGGACACGACGATGACCATGGTCACGATGACCACGTTGACCATGACCATAGTGACCACAGTACCACTAGCGGGGGTCGAGGTGCTCAGAGTGGTTGGGGGGGTCGAGGTGGAAGTGAAGCCTTCAGGCAGAGTCACGAGGAGGGGTACCACCAGAGGAACATCAGCAGCTGGGACCTGGTAATTATTATACTGAACCACCTCAGTGCTTGGTGGGTAATTATTATACTGAACCACCCCAATGCTTGGTGGGTAATTGTTATACTGAACCACCTCAGTGCTTGGTGGGTAATTATTATACTGAACCACCTCAGTGCTTGGTGGGTAATTATTATACTGAACCACCCCAATGCTTGGTGGGTAATTATTATACTGAACCACCTCAGTGCTTGGTAGGTCATTATTATACTGAACCACCTCAGCACTTGGTGGGTAATTATTATACTGAACCACCCCAATGCTTGGTGGGTAATTATTATACTGAACCACCTCAGTGCTTGGTAGGTCATTATTATACTGAACCACCTCAGCACTTGGTGGGTAATTATTATACTGAACCACCCCAGTGCTTGGTGGGTAATTATTATACTGAACCACCTCAGTGCTTGGTAGGTCATTATTATACTGAACCACCTCAGTGCTTGGTGGGTAATTATTATACTGAACCACCTCAGTGCTTGGTAGGTCATTATTATACTGAACCACCTCAGCACTTGGTGGGTAATTATTATACTGAACCACCTCAGCACTTGGTGGGTAATTATTATACTGAACCACCTCAGTGCTTGGTAGGTCATTATTATACTGAACCACCTCAGCACTTGGTGGGTAATTATTATACTGAACCACCTCAGCACTTGGTGGGTAATTATTATACTGAACCACCCCAGTGCTTGGTGGGTAATTATTATACTGAACCACCCCAGTGCTTGGTGGGTAATTATTATACTGAACCACCTCAGTGCTTGGTAGGTCATTATTATACTGAACCACCTCAGTGCTTGGTGGGTCATTATTATACTGAACCACCTCAGTGCTTGGTGGGTCATTATTATACTGAACCACCTCAGTGCTTGGTGGGTCATTATTATACTGAACCACCTCAGTGCTTGGTGGGTCATTATTATACTGAACCACCTCAGTGCTTGGTGGGTAATTAGGTCAAGGCCTTAGCTTCAGGGGCTTAAAGGCACAACACACACAAACACACACACACACACACACCCACCCACACTCCTTCACTCTGATTGATTATCAAACTGCTAAACCCCTGGTGTCTGCTGCTCTTCCAGTGTGTTGTAATGAGCCTTAGATGTGCTTTAGATTGCCTGCGCTATTGGGAGCTATAGGATTCCCTCCATGGTAACATCTCTATTGGAGAAATCTGAATGAAAAGGAGCACAGCTGAGGCATAATGACATGTCACTTGTAATATTGGTCCCCACTTTATAAATGCCTAATCTCGAACTAAACCCAGAACTAAAATCTTGTGTAAGTTGGTCAGATCTACCATTTATGTTTACATAGTCTTTCCACAAGAGATGAATGAATGCCCAATGACATCTTTCCTTTAGTCATCAAGGAGTGTTCTTTTAAGGTATTGACTGGAATGAATTGCAAAAATCACTTAAGCTGGGAACTTATATCTCCCTCTCTAACTTTAAGCATCAGCTGTCAGAGCAGCTTACCGATCACTGTACCTGTACACAGCCAATCTGTAAATGGCACACCCAACTATCTCATCCCCATATTATTATGAAAACCAAGCAGCTCTCCAAACAGGCCAGGGACAAAGTTGTGGAGAAGTACAGATCAGGGTTGGGTTATACAAAAATATCTGAAACTTTGAACATCCCTTGGAGCGCCATGAAATCCATTATTAAAAAATTTAAAGAATATGGCACCACAACAAACCTGTCAAGAGAGGGCTCCCCCACCTAAACTCACAGACCAGGCAAGGAGGGAATTAATCAGAGAGGCAACAAAGATACCAAAGATAACCCTGAAGGAGCTGCAAAGCTCCACAGTGGAGATTGGAGTATCTGTCCATAAGACCACTTTAAGCCATACACTCCACAGAGCTGGGCTTTATGGAAGAGTGGCCAGAAAAAAGACATTGCTTAAAGAAAAAAATTTGCAAACACGTTTGGTGTTTGCCAAAAGCATGTGGGAGACTCCCCAAAAATATAAGAGAAGGTACTCTGGTCAGATGAGACAAAAATTCTGCTTTTTGGCCATCAAGGAAAACGCTGTCTGGCACAAACCCAACACCTCTCATTACCCCGAGAACACCATCCCCACAGTGAAGCATGGTGGTGGCAGCATCATTTTGTGGGGATGTTTTTCATTGGCAGGGACTGAGAAACTGGCCAGAATTGAAGGAATGATGGATGGTGCTAAATACTGGGAAATTCTTGAGGGAGACTTGTTTCAGTATTCCAGAGATTTGAGACTGGGATGGAGGTTCACCTTCCAGCAGGACAATGACCCTAAGCATACTGATAAAGCAACACTCGAGTGGTTTAAGGGGAAACATTTAAATGTCTTGGAATTGCCTAGTCAAAGCCCAGACCTCAATCCAATTGAGAATCTGTGGTATGACTTAAAGATTGCTGTACACCAGAGGAACCCATCCAACTTGAAGGAGCTGGAGCAGTTTTTCCTTGAAGAATGGGCAGAAATCCCAGTGGCTAGATGTGCCAAGCTTATATAGACATACCCCAAAAGACTTGCAGCTGTAATTACTGCAAAAGGTGGATCTACAAAGTATTGACTTTGAGGGGGTGGATAGTTTTGCACGCTCAAGTTTTCTGTTTTTTGTCTTATTTCTTGTTTGTTTCACAATAAAACATATTTTGCATCTTCAAAGTGGTAGGCATGTTGTGTAAATCAAATGATGCAAACCCCCCCAAAAAATCTATTTTAATTCCAGGTTGTAAGGCAACGAAATAGGAAAAATGCCAATGGGGTGAATACTTTTGCAAGCCACTGTAGATGTCTTTCCTCCCTGTTTCCTCTATATAGATGTGTTTCATCCCTGTTTCCTCCATATAGATGTGTTTCATCCCTGTTTCCTCCATGTAGATGTGTTTCATTCCTGTTTCCTCCATGTATACTTGTTTCATCCCTGTTTCCTCCATGTAGATGTGTTTCATTCATGTTTCCTCCATGTATACTTGTTTCATCTTTGTTTCCTCCATGTAGACATGTTTCAGCGCTGTTTCCTCCATGTAGACATGTTTCAGCGCTGTTTCCTCCATGTATTTGGTATTTTATTAGGATCCCCATTAGCTGTTGTGAAAGCAGCAGCTACTCTTCCTGGGGTCCACACAAAACATGAAACATGACATAATACAGAACAATAATAGACAAGTACAGCTCAAGGACAGAACTACATACTTTTTAAACGGCATACATAGCCTACATATCAATACATGCACATACAACATCTAGGTTAAATAGGGAGAGGCGTTGTGCCGTGAAGTATTGCTTTATCTGTTTTTTGAAACCAGATTTGCTGATCACTTGAGCAAAGAGATGGAACGGAGTTCCATGCAATAATGTCTCTATATAATACTGTAAGCTTTCTTGAATTTGTTCTGAATTTGGGGACTGTGAAAAGACCCCTGGTGGCATGTCCGGTATGTAAGTGTGTGTGTCAGAGCTGTATGTTGTCTATGCAAACAATTTTGAATTTTCAACAAGTGAATGTTTCTTATAATAAGAAGAAGTGATGCAGTCAGTCTCACCTCTACTTTTAGCCAAGAGAGACTGGCATGCATAGTATTTATATCAGCCCTCTGATTACAGTGAAGAGTGAGATGTGCCGCTCTGTTCTGGGCCAGCTGCAGCTTAACTAGACCTTCCTTTGCGGCACTGGACCACATGACTGGACAGTAATCAAGATCAGACAAAACTAGAGCCTGCAGGACTTGATTTTTGGAGTGTGGTGTCAAAATAGCAGAACATCTCTTTATTATGGACAGACCTCCCCATCTTTACAACCATTGAATCTATATGTTTTGACCATGACAGTTTACAATCTAAGGTAACACCAAGTAATTTAGTCTCCTCAACCTGTTCAACAGCCGCACCATTCATTACCAGATTCAGCTAGAGGTCTAGAGCTTAGGGACTGATTTGTACCAAATACAATGCTCTTAGTTTACGAGATGTTCAGGACCAGTTTACTACTGGCCACCCAATCCAAAACTAACTGCAACTCCTTGTTAAGGGTTTTCAGTGACTTCATTAGCGGTGGTTGCTGGCACGTATATGGTTGAATAATCAGCATACATGGACACACAGGCTTGGTTTAATGCAAGTGGCAGGTCATTGGTCAAATGGAAAAGAATAGCAGGCCTAGAGACCTGCCTGCCGTATTCCATACCATACATGTTTTACATTAGAGAGAGGCTTCTATAAAAAAACTCTGAGTTCTATTAGAAGAAAAGCTCTGAATCCACGATATGGCAGAGGTTGAAAAGCCATAAAACATACGTTTTCTCAACAACAGGTTATTGGCAATAATATCAAAGGCTGCACTGAAATCTAACAGTACAGCTCCCACATTCTTCTTATTATCAATTTATTTCAACCAATCATCAGTCATTTTGTGTCAGTGCAGTACATGTTGAATGCCCTTTTCTATAAGCATGCTGAACGTACATTTATTTACAGAGAAATAGCATTGCATTTGCTTGCAACAGTTTGCTAAGAGCTGGCAAAAAGCTAATAGTTCTGATTGGGTAACGAAATGACTTTGGCTTCCCTCCAGGCCTGAGGGCACATACTTTCCTGTATGCGTAGATTAAAGATATGACATATAGGAGTGGCCATAGAGTCAGCTACCATCCTCAGTAGCTTTCCATCTAAGTTGTCAATGCCAGAAGGTGTGTCATTATTGATCGATAACAAAAATAATTCAACCTCTCCCGCACCAACTTTAGAAAAAACTCAAACTTACAATGCTTTTCTTTTATTATTTGTTTTTTAATGCATAAATATGAGGTAGACTGTTCGTTGTTGGCATTTCCTGCCTAAGTAGACGTATTTCAGCCCTGTTTTCTCCATGTAGACATGTTTCAGCCCAGAGGAACTGGTAAAGATCCATGGGCTGAATGGATCTAGCTTGTCCAGGTATGACTTGGCCCGGCTTAGCCCAGCCCTGGTCCAGCAGATCCTCAGTGGGGCCTGCAAAAGCACCTCTCCCCCTACTGGACCATCAGACCAGCTCAGCACCATAGAGAGTGAGTGGACTGCTACAGTCCTAGCTCCGTTCTTCTGTCTCTGCATTGCTTGCTCTTTGGGATTTTAGGATGGGTACATGTAAACATCTGATGTCAAAAGGGATTTATAAAATATATGTGATTGATTGACTACTACAGTACACACTTTATTCAACACTCACTCCTCTCCTTTTGATACAGAGAGGCCCATTTGTCACTATTTACTTTTTAATGAAAAAGGGAATGATAGTGAGACTGCACCAATACATTTACTATGTTCATAAATATAAACGCTCCAAAATGTAAACTATACTGAACAAAAATATAAAATCAACATGTAAAGTGATGGTCCCATGTTCCATGAGCTGAAATAAAAGATCCCAGAAATGTTCCATAAACACAAAAAGCTTATTTCTCTCTAATTTTGTGCACATACTTGTTTACATCCCTGTTAGTGAGCATTTCTCCTTTGCCAAGATAATCCATCCACCTGACAGGTGTGGCATATCAAGAAGCTGATTAAACAGCATGACTGCAAGAATGCCCACCTGAGCTGTTGCCAGAGAATGTAATTTTAATTTCTCTACCTTAAGCCGCCTCCAACGTTGTTTTAGAGAAGTTGGCAGTACGTCCAACCGGCCTCACAACCGCAGACCATGTGTAACCACGTCAAGCCCAGGATCTCCACATCCGCGTTCTTCACCTGTGGGATCGTCTGAGCCACCCAGACAGCTGATGAAACTGAAGAGTATTTCTGTCTGTAATAAAGCCCTTTTGTGGGGAAAAACTCATTCTGATTGGCTGGGCCTGGCTCCCCATTGGGTTAGTGGGTAGGCCTATACCTTCCCAGACCTACCGATGGCTGCGACACTGCCCAGTCATGTGACATCCATAGATTAGTGCCTAATGAATTTATTTAAATGGACTGATTTCCTTATATGAACTTTAACTCATTCATATTTTTGTTCAGTATAGATGGATGTTATCATTAGGTAATTGGCCTATTTCAAGCATGATCACAGTATGTGGAATATATTATCATCTAACCGACCTTTCATGGCTTGACTGACTGATTTGCTTTAGTCCTGTTATTACTGTATACATTGAACCCGGTAATATTAATTCTCTCTCCGCAGAGTATGTGTATGCCACCATCGCCAATCTTCTGATCTGTCTGGCTGCTGTGGTTGGCGTTGTGGTGCTGCTGTGTACTTCCTGTAGTAGTGTCTTCCAGCTCATCATCCAGTTCTGTGTCAGCCTGGCCGTGGGCTCCCTCACTGGGGACGCCCTGTTGCACCTCCTGCCTATGGTGAGCACCACAGTACCATATTCACATTACCGAGCCCAGCTGATTCAAGCTGAGCTGTACTGTGCTAGCCTAGTTACACACCCATCATAGTTGCTGGAACTGTGCCTGGAATGGACAATGTGAAAATAAAACCACTGATTTAGACTTGATACTCACTTTATAGCATAACAGGTATATCGTCAGGTATCATCTGGTTATTGTTCAGCAGCATTACCTTTTAGATTGTACCAGCAGCGCATCACACGCAACATCACAATCTAGCCAGCTAGCCTCTTTCTCCTCAACACTTCCTTGAAGTGTTATGATTAAAGGTCCAGTGCAGCCGTTTTTATCTCAACATCAAATAATTTCTGGGTAACAATTAAGTACCTTACTGTGATTGTTTTAAATTAAAATGGTACAAAAAATATAAAGAAATAGATTCTAAACAGAGCAATTTCTCAAGCAAGAATTTTGCTAGGACTGTCTGCGAGTGGTCTGAGTTTGGAGGGTGAAAACTGAAAACTAGCTGTTATTGCCAGAAGTTTGAAACGCTCTTTCTTATTGGTCTGTTAACTAGTTTACTGCATGGTGATGTCACCATGGAAGGCCAAAACGCCATCCCACCAAAACAGGCTGAAATTTCAGGCGGTCTTTTCAAACAGATCTTACACCAAATGGCCGTTGTCATAATTTTCACAATTTCACAGTATTATTCCAACCACATATTGTGGGAAATAAATATAAAACACAGCAAATCCAGTTTTTTACTGCACTGGGCCTTTAATGTCTGTGCGACCCAATGATCATCTAGATGTCTGAGGGCCTTTGATTAAACTTACCTCCACAATTTACGATGGAGTTGAGCTGCAACTTGTGTGGGCGGACTGGAGCTACGACGTCACATAAAATGGTTTTATCAAAAAATACTGATTTCAGCACCCAAAGAATAGCTTGACATTGTCGCCACTCAACTGCATCGTAAATCGTGGAGTTGAGTTTAGTTGGCTAATTTCCCCCAGGGCAGACAGACTCTTCTAAAGGAGATACAGAACTTCCTGTTCCTGTAGCTCAATCCTTTTAGATCCATGCCAACATCACAGGACGACGTATTAGCAGGCTGTCACACCCTATCCTCAGCTACAGTGTAAAATAATGTGATTAAGGAACTGAAACGACACCCTCTCATTGGACAAACAGAGAAATGGGCCGATGTTGCTTCAGGGAATCTTCGGTCATTACAAAGCCAATGATGAGAGCAACATAACACTGTGTCCCAATGGTGCCGAAATTGTTTCCCCCTCTCCTCTCCTTAACAACTACCTATTGAGAGGACATGATTGGTGAAAGCAATATGGTGGATAGGTACCAGTCTCCACTCTAAACATTCATCTGTCAGAACAGTGGCATGTGAAGGAGGCCATTTCAGAGTAATGGACCCACAGGTTGATTGCATCACCAGTATTTGGTTGTATCCTTCCCTGTGTATTGCCGTCATAAAGGTTACATAACACTGTCATAACACTGTCATTATAATGACATTGGGCTGACTGTGTCTGGCCGTGTTGTGACCGTGTTTCCTGTTTTGATTCAGTTCCTAGGCCTCCATGTTCACAGTGAAGGAACAGACCACAGCCACTCAGAGGAGGTTCCAGACTACATCTATAAGATACTGGTGCTGATGGCTGGCATCTACTGCTTCTATCTCATGGAGACTATCTTCTCCATCGTCACCACGCACCATGCCCTGCATCACCATGGGGTAAGTAGTGTCTATCCCCTGGGCTGTGTTCAGTAGGGCCCAACGTAGCAAAATGTTTTGCATCAAGAAACAAAAATCTGTGACCTTATTGGACAATTTCAGGTAATACCTCCCAATTTCACTCTGTTTAGAAATGTTATCTTCTTACTGAACCCCGCTTACTGAACCCCACCGCTTACTGGTTCGGTGGATCCATGGTGAAAAAAAACTCACACACGTATATTTGCAATAAACTTTTAATAAAGTGCAACGCTTCGGTCACAGAAATTCGTCAGGTCTTTCTGGTTCCAAAATGTGATAATTGTTAGGTAATAACAGTAGATACATGTTCTATGTTGTCTGCAATCAAAATATATTGATATTATGAGCACATTGTCTCATTGTGTTTCCAGGCGGAGTCTGAGCCCCATCACTGTGACCATGGTAAAGTCCTGGAGATGTACCTGCAGGACAAAAAGAACAAGCAGTCTGTATCGCAGACAGACCTGGTAGGTTCTGTACCAGTTATTCACAGACAGACCTGGTAGGTTCTGTACCAGTTATTCACCGACAGACCTGGTAGGTTCTGTACCAGTTATTCACCGACAGACCTGGTAGGTTCTGTACCAGTTATTCACCGACAGACCTGGTAGGTTCTGTACAAGTTATTCACCGACAGACCTGGTAGGTTCTGTACCAGTTTTCGCAGACTGACCTGGTAGGTTCTGTACCAGTTTTTGCAGACTGACCTGGTGGGTTCTGTACCAGTTATTCACAGACAGACCTGGTAGGTTCTGTACCAGTTATTCACAGACAGACCTGGTAGGTTCTGTACCAGTTATTCACCGACAGACCTGGTAGGTTCTGTACCAGTTATTCACAGACAGACCTGGTAGGTTCTGTACCAGTTATTCACCAACAGACCTGGTAGGTTCTGTACCAGTTATTCACCAACAGACCTGGTAGGTTCTGTACCAGTTATTCACCGACAGACCTGGTAGGTTCTGTACCAGTTTTCGCAGACTGACCTGGTAGGTTCTGTACCAGTTTTCGCAGACTGACCTGGTGGGTTCTGTACCAGTTATTCACAGACAGACCTGGTAGGTTCTGTACCAGTTATTCACCGACAGACCTGGTAGGTTCTGTACCAGTTATTCACCGACAGACCTGGTAGGTTCTGTACCAGTTATTCACCGACAGACCTGGTAGGTTCTGTACAAGTTATTCACCGACAGACCTGGTAGGTTCTGTACCAGTTTTCGCAGACTGACCTGGTAGGTTCTGTACCAGTTTTCGCAGACTGACCTGGTGGGTTCTGTACCAGTTATTCACAGACAGACCTGGTAGGTTCTGTACCAGTTATTCACAGACAGACCTGGTAGGTTCTGTACCAGTTATTCACCGACAGACCTGGTAGGTTCTGTACCAGTTATTCACCGACAGACCTGGTAGGTTCTGTACCAGTTATTCACAGACAGACCTGGTAGGTTCTGTACCAGTTATTCACAGACAGACCTGGTAGGTTCTGTACCAGTAATTCACAGACAGACCTGGTAGGTTCTGTACCAGTTATTCACAGACAGACCTGGTAGGTTCTGTACCAGTTATTCACCGACAGACCTGGTAGGTTCTGTACCAGTTATTCACAGACTGACCTGGTAGGTTCTGTACCAGTCTTCGCAGACTGACCTGGTAGGTTCTGTACCAGTTATTCACAGAGACCTGGTAGGTTCTGTACCAGTTATTCACAGACAGACCTGGTAGGTTCTGTACCAGTTATTCACAGACTGACCTGGTAGGTTCTGTACCAGTTATTCACAGACTGACCTGGTGGGTTCTGTACCAGTTATTCACAGACTGACCTGGTAGATTCTGTACCAGTTATTCACAGACAGACCTGGTAGGTTCTGTACCAGTTATTCACAGACAGACCTGGTAGGTTCTGTACCAGTTATTCACAGACAGACCTGGTAGGTTCTGTACCAGTTATTCACCAACAGACCTGGTAGGTTCTGTACCAGTTATTCACCAACAGACCTGGTAGGTTCTGTACCAGTTATTCACCGACAGACCTGGTAGGTTCTGTACCAGTTTTCGCAGACTGACCTGGTAGGTTCTGTACCAGTTTTCGCAGACTGACCTGGTGGGTTCTGTACCAGTTATTCACAGACAGACCTGGTAGGTTCTGTACCAGTTATTCACCGACAGACCTGGTAGGTTCTGTACCAGTTATTCACCGACAGACCTGGTGGGTTCTGTACCAGTTATTCACAGACAGACCTGGTAAGTTCTGCACCAGTTATTCACAGACAGACCTGGTGGGTTCTGTACCAGTTATTCACAGACAGACCTGGTAGGTTCTGTACCAGTTATTCACAGACAAACCTGGTAGGTTCTGTACCAGTTATTCACCGACAGACCTGGTAGGTTCTGTACCAGTTATTCACAGACAGACCTGGTAGGTTCTGTACCAGTTATTCACAGACAGACCTGGTAGGTTCTGTACCAGTTTTCGCAGACTGACCTGGTAGGTTCTGTACCAGTTATTCACAGACTGACCTGGTAGGTTGTGTAACAGTTATTCACAGACAGACTTGGTAGGTTCTGTACCAGTTATTCACAGACTGACCTGGTAGGTTGAGTAACAGTTATTCACAGACAGACTTGGTAGGTTGTAAACCCTCTGACCTCTCTCTTGAGGAACTGAGTCAGACATAGGTCCATGACTAAAAAGCCAGTTTCATTGTAAGCCTATATTTTTTTACCTGGCACAGCATGTAGTCTTACGTCTCTACTACCCGTGTTTCTGAACACCTTGTCCCTCACTAACCCTTTCACTGCTGTAATTCAGATGTTATTATTCTGTAATGTTCTGATCCTGCTAGGTTGATAGCAATGACACAGAGAAAGCCTTTCCAGAACAAAACCAACACTCAAGGGGTAAGAAAGTCTTCTGGGTCTACATACAACCTTTTCATAAGACATTACATCTAATCAAAGTTTATTGGTCACTTGCACAGGAAAGCCTTTTTCTTATTATATTAATGTTTGGAAATATATACACAATAAGAATATACAATATAGACTAAGAAATGTGTTAAAGTAAGTAGTGACATGACTGAGTAGTGAAGATAATAATAATAATAATAATAATACAAATATAGGTCAGGGTTTGACATTCAGGAAGTAGCTACAATGTCAAGCTGTCAAACTGTAAACTTACTGTGCGAGTCAAGTCTCAAGTCTAGTCAATGTTTACACACATTCAGTGTGACGAAGAGTAACGCGCACAAGAGAGCTGTGTTATTTTCTGATGCCTGAGGAACAGTAAAACATGGACATTCGCTAAAGGGATAAAACATTTTAGCTGCAGGTACAACCCAAATGTCCCCGTCATCTTTGTAAATTATAATATCATTTACAATGATACCTTAGAGACTGCTGCCCTACAGTACATAGTAATTGAACACTGGTCACTTTAATAATGTTTACCACTGTACTGTTTTACCCACTCCATATGTATATACTGTATTCTAGTCAAAACTCATCCTATATAACTACTGCTGTACACATATTTTCTATTCATATACTGTCCATACTGTCTATACACACCATTATTTATATATAGAAATACATTTGAAGTCGGAACTTTACATACACCTTAGCCAAATACATTTAAACTCAGTTTTTCACAATTCCTGACATTTAATCCTAGTAAATATTACCTGTCTTAGGTCAGTTAGGATCACCACTTTATTTTAAGAATGTGAAATGTCAGAATAATAGTAGAGAGAATGATTTATTTCAGCTTTTATTTCTTTCATCACATTCCCAGTGGGTCAGAAGTTTACGTACACTCAATTAGTATTTGGTAGCATTGCCTTTAAATTGTTTAACTTTGGTCAAATGTTTCGGGTAGCCTTCCACAAGCTTCCCACAATAAGTTGGGTGAATTTTGGCCCATTCCTCCTGACAGAGCTGCTGTAACTGAGTCAGGTTCGTAGGCCTCCTTACTCGCACATGCTTTTTCAGTTCTGCCCACAAATTTTCAGTAGGACTGAGGTCAGGGCTTTGTGATGGCCACTCCAATACCTTGACTTTGTTGTCCTTATTAAGCCATTTTGCCACAACTTTGGAAGTATGCTTGGGGTCATTGTCCATTTGGAAGACCCATTTGCGACCAAGCTTTAACTTCCTGACTGATGTCTTGAGATATCCACATATTTTCCTGCCTCATGATGACATCTATTTTGTGAGGTGCACCTGTCCCTCCTGCAGCAATGCTCCCACCCCCGTGCTTCACGGTGTTCTTCGGCTTGCAAGCATCCCCCTTTTTCCTCCAAGCATAACGATGGTCATTATGGCCAAACAGTTCTATTTTTGTTTTATCAGACCAGAGGACATTTCTCCAAAAAGTACGATCTTTGTCCTGTGCAGTTGCCAACCGTAGTCTGGCTTTTTTATGGCGGTTTTGGAGCAGTGGCTTCTTCCTTGCTGAGCGGCCTTTCAGGTTATGTCGATATAGGACTCGTTTTACTGTGGATATAGATTCTTTTGTACCTGTTTCCTCCAGCATCTTCACAAGGTCCGTTGCTGTTGTTCTGGGATTGATTTGCACTTTTCGCACCAAAGTACGTTCATCTCTAGGAGACAGAACGCGTCTCCTTGCTGAACGGTATAACAACTGCGTGGCCCCATGGTGTTTATACTTGTGTACAATTGTTTGTACAGATGAACAAAGAGGAAGAGGCACTGAGTTTGAAGGTAGGCCTTGAAATACATCCACAGGTACAACTCCAATTGACTCAAATTATGTCAATTAGCCAATTAGCTTCTAAAGCCATGACATAATTTTCTGGAATTTTCCAAGCTGTTTAAAGGCACAGTCAACTTACTGTATGTAAACTTCTGACCCACTGAAATTGTGATTAAGTGAATTTTTAGTGAAATAATCTGTCTGTAAACAATTGTTGGAAAAATTACTTGTGTCATGCACAAATTAGATGTCCTAACTGACTTGCCAAAACTATAGTTTGTTAACAAGAACTTTGTGGAGTGGTTGAAGAACAAGTTTTAATGACTCCAACCTATGTGTATGTAAACTTCCGACTTCAACTGTATATACACACTATATATACAAAAGTATCTTCAAATTAGTGGATTCGTCTATTTCTGCCACACCAGTTGTTGACATGAATATAAAATCGAGCACACAGACATGCAATCTCCATAGACAAACATTGGCAGTAGAATGGCCTTACTGAAGAGCTCAGCGACTTGCAACTTGGCACCGTCAAAGGATGCCACCTTTCCAACAAGTCAGTTTGTCAGATTTCTGCCCTGCTAGAGCTGCCACTGTCAACTGTAAGTGCTGTTATTGTGAAGTGAAACATCTAGGAGCAACAATGGCTCAGCCGTGAAGTGGTAGGCCACACAAGCTCACAGAACGGACCACCGTTCTGTGAGCTGAAGCTGAAGCGTGTAGCACGTAAAAATCCTCTGTCCTCGGTTCCAACACTCACTACCAAGTTCCAAACAGCCTTTGGAAGCAACGTCAGCACAAGAACTGTTCGTCGGGAGCTTCATGAAATGGGTTTACATGGCTGAGCAGCCCAATACAAGCCTAAGATCATCAATACAAGCCTAAGATCATCAAGTGTCGGCTGGAGTGGTGTAAAGCTCGCCGCCATTGAACTCTGGAGCAGTGGAACGCATTCTCTGGAGTGATGAATCACGCTTCAATATCTGGTAGTTCGATGGACGAATCAGGGTTTGTTGGATGCCAGGAGAATGCTACCTGCCCCAATACATTATGCCAATTGTAAAGTTTGGTGGAGGAGGAATAATGGCCTGGGGCTGTTTTTCATGGTTCGGACTAGGCCCCTTAGTTCCAATGAAGGGAAATCTGTGTGGAAGAACTTTACTGGCCTGCACAGAACCCTGACCTCAACCCCATCTACCACCTTTGGGATGAATTGGAACGCTGACTGCAAGCCAGGCTTAATCGCCCAACATCAGTGCCCGACCTCACTAATGCTCTTGTTGCTGAATGGAAGCAAGTCCCCACAGCAATGTTCCTACATCTAGTGGAAAGCCTTCCCAGAAGAGTGGAGGCTGTTATAGCAGCAAAGGGGGGACCAACTCTATATTAATGCCCATGATTTTGAAATTAGATATTCGACGAGCAGGTATCCACATACAGTACTTTTGGTCATGTAGTGTATATATACAGTATATTATGTATTTACAAATATATATATAATTATTAACAATAGCTGCATTTGAATGGACTTATTTAGATGACTGAGCCTCTCTCTGAGTTTACCTTCTGTCTCTCCCCTCCACTAGAACAGCGTCTGCTACCCTACATGGTTACCATAGGGGACGGCATACATAACTTTGCCGATGGCCTGGCTATCGGAGCGGCCTTTTCTGTGTCCTGGAAGTCAGGCCTTGCCACGTCTCTGGCTGTGTTCTGTCATGAGCTGCCTCATGAACTGGGTGAGTGGAGACCCGACTGATTCCTCTAGTTGGCCATGTTGAAAAGGCTCTTGAGAATAAGGTCCAGCCATATATATATATAGTTAGATTTGTTTGATTTCAGAAGAATATCTTTCATTTTGAACAATAAAGTATTAGAATAGATTAATAGCAATAGATGAAAGGTAGATGATTAGCAGATATACAGTTTAGCCATTTGGCTCTGTTTCCAGATTTCTAATTCACACAATCCTTCCAATGACATCAACCTAAGACCCACATTTCATCACCAGTGTCATCCCTTTAAACCTCTCCTCTCTCCATCTCCCAGGTGACTTCGCTATCCTGCTGCACAGCGGGGTGTCAGTGAAGAAGGCCTTGATGTTGAACGTGGCCAGTGCCCTCACATCCTTCATCGGACTCTACATCGCCCTCACCATCTCTACTGACATGGCCACCAAGCAGTGGATCGCTGCCATCACCTCTGGTCTCTTCCTGTACGTGGGTCTGGCTGATATGGTTAGTATGCTAGTTTTACCACATTCTCAAACAGGATAGGAGGAATAGCTTCTTGGGGGTTCTTTTCAAATGAGAATCTGTCGCACGAATAGTTCAATTGTTTTGACTTGGGCCTTGAGCATCTCCTGGCCATGTGACCTGACCAGGAAGAACTCTGACCCCTAGTTATGCCACAGTTGCTCCTATTCCTTTCAGCAATGCCTAATTTCTATAAATATGATATATTTTGAACAATGACTTAAATGCATTTTATTGTCTTAATCCTCATCCCCCAGCTCCCCACCATGGTCCATGCGGACAACCGTAGGCCCTGGCTCATGTTCCTGCTGCAGAACGTAGGACTGCTGTCTGGCTGGGGCATCCTGCTGCTCCTCTCTCTATATGAGGATAAAATTGGCTTCTAGAGCCTCCCAGTCCTAACACTGTACAGTACAATACATTTATAAATGACACTATGTAGACTATGCTATATTTCACCTGTTTTGAGATTTTTACTGTATCTGTAACACGCTTGGTATTTCTATATGACACAACATTACCTGACATTACTTTTCTAGATGTTATATACAGTATGAGCATAGAGGCTAGTTCTGGTGTATCTTATGCATCTAACACATGGAAGTATAATCTGTTGGTGTTCTGTGTGGACACATCCTGCCGTTGGTGCTTATGTTACTATTTGAAGGGATATCATCTGAATGTGATTAGTTCAAACTGTAATTTATACAACCTATATTTATAATGGGACTCACAGGTCCTCAGGCTACTTCCTCTCTAATTGTCACACCTTTTGTATTAACCTCATGTACAGTGCCTTCATAAAGTATTCACACCCCTTGACTTTTTCCACATTTTGTTGAGTTAATGCCTGAATTGAAAATGGATTAAATTGAGATCTTGTGTCATTGGCTTATAAAACATTCTGCTTTAGAAATGTTTATAAATTAATAAAAAATTAAAAGCTGAAATGTCTTGAGTCAATAGGTATTCAAACCCTTTGTTATGGCAAACCTAAATAAGTTCAGGAGTAAAAATGTGCTTAACAAGTCACATAATAAGTTGCATGGACTCACTCTGTGTGCAATAATAGTGTTTAACATCATTTTTTAATGACTACCTCATCTCTGTACCCCACACATACAATTCATTATCTGTAAGGTCCCTCAGTGGAGCAATGAATTTCAACCACAAAGAACAGGGAGGTTTTCCAATGCCTCGCAAAGAAGGGCACCTATTGATAGATGGGTAAAAATGAAAAAAGCAGACATTGAATATTTTTTGGACCATGGTGAAGTTATTAATTACACTTTGGATGATGTATCAATACACCCAGTCACTACAAAGATACAGGCGTCCTTCCTAACTCAGTTGCCAGAGAAGAAGGAAACCGCTCAGGGATTTCACCATGAGGCCAATGGTGACTTTAAAACAGTTACAGAGTTTAATGGCTGTGACAGGAGAAAACTGATGGATCAACAACATTGTAGTTACTCCACAATACTAACCTAATTGACAAAGTTAAAATAAGGAAGCCTGTACAGAATACAAATATTCCAAAACATGCATCCTATTTGCAGTAAGGTATTAAAGTAAAACTGCAAAAAATGTGGCAGAGTAAGGAACTTTTCGTCCTGAATAAAAAGCGTTATGTTTGGGGCAAATCCAACAAAACAACTCACGGAGTACCGCTCTTCATATTTTGAAGCATGGTGATGCTTGTCATCGGCAGAAAACTAGGGAGTTTTTTTTTAGGATAAAAAGAAACAGAATGGAGCTAAGCACAGGCAAAATCCTAGAAGAAAACCTGGTTCAGTCTGACAAATTCACCTTTCAGCAGGACAATAACCTAAAACACAAGGCCAAATCTACACTGGAGATCCTTACCAAGATGACATTGAATGTTCGTGAGTGGCCTAGTTGTAGTTTTGACTTAAATCATCTTGAACATCAAATCAAATGTTATTTGTCACATGCGCCGAATATAACAGGTGTAGACCTTACCGTGAAATGCTTACTTACAAGCCCTTAATTAACCAACAATGCAGTTCAAGAAATAGAGTTAAGAAAATATTTACTAAATAAACTAAAGTTTAAAAAAAAGTAACACAAGAAAATTACACAACAATAACGAGGCTATATACAGAGTATACCGGTACCAAGTCAATGTGTGGGGCTACAGGTTAGTCGAGGTATTTTGTATAGTGACTATGCATAGATAATAAACAGCGAGTAGCAGCAGTGTAAGAAGAGGGGGTCCTGGATATAGGTACTGGATGGTCCTGGATGGCAGGAAGCTTGGCCCCATTGATGTACTGGGCCGTACGCACTACCCTCTGTAGAGCCTTACGGTCAGATGCCGAGCAGTTGCCATACCAGGCGGTGATGCAACTGGTCAGGATGTTCTCGATAGTGCAGCTGTAGAACCTTTTGAGGTTCTGGAGACCCATGCTAAATCTTTTCAGTCTCCTGAGGGGGAAAAGGTTTTGTCGTGCCCTCTTCACGACTATCTTGGTGTGTTTGGACCATGATAGTTCGTTGGTGGACACCAAGGAACTTGAAACTCTCGACCCGCTCCACTTCAGCCCCGTTGTTAATTGGGGGCCTGTTCGGACCTCCTTTTCCTGTAGTCCACGATCAGCTCCTTTGTCTTGCTCACATTGAGGGAAAGGTTGTTGTCCTGGCACCACACTGCCAGGTCTCTGACCTCCTTTCTATAGGCTGTCTCATCGTTGTCTGTGATCAGGCCAACCACTGTTGTGTCGTCAGCAAACTTAATGATAGTGTTGGAGTCATGCTTGGCCATGCACTCCTGAGAGGCCCCAATGTTGGGGTTCAGTGTGGCAGATGTGTTGTTGCCTACCCTTACCACCTGGGGGCGGCCCGTCAGGATGTCCAGGATCCAGTTGCAGAGGGAGGTGTTTAGTCCCAGGGTCCTTAGCTTAGTGATGAGCTTTGTGGGTACTATGGTGTTGAATGCTGAGCTGTAGTCAATGAACAGCATTCTAACATTGGTGATCCTTTTGTCCAGGTGGGAAAGGGCAGTGTGGAGTGCGATTGAGATTGCGTTATCTGTGTATCTGTTGGGGCGGTATGCAAATTGGAGTGGGTCTAGGATTTCCGGCATGATGGTGTTGATGTGAGCCATGACCAGCCTTTCAAACATCTATAGCAAGACTTGAAAATGGTTTTCTAGCAATGATCAACAACCAACTTGACAGAGCTGGAAGAATTTAAAAAATAATAATGTGCAAATATTTTAGAATCCAGGTGTGCAACACTCTTAGACTTACCCAGAAAGACTCACACCTGTAGTTGCTGCCAAAGGTGATTCTAACATGTATTGACTCAGGGGTGTGAATACTTGTGTACTGTAAATTAGATATTTCTGTATTTCGTTTTCAATAAATGTACAAACATTTCTAAAAACATGTTTTCACTTTGTCGTTATGGGGTATTGTGTGTAGATGGGTGAGAGAAATAAATACATGTAATACATTATGAATTCAGGCTGTAACACAACAACACGTGGAATAAGTCAAAAGGTATGAATACTTTCTGACGGTACTGTACTTGGCAGTGTGCACTGTATAGTAAAGTAGGTAGATGCTGTTTTTGAATTTGTGATCTTATGACGTGTGAAGTTGATGCAAGTGTACACAGTGTGTATGAATGTGAGAATGTGACAGGGTTGTGGTGAGTTGAAGATACCCATTCAATTTTAAGTTTATAGTCAATTGAGGCTTTTTCTTGAAGACATGATTGAGTAATAATTATTAAGTAGCTTATAAGTAGTGTATGTGTTCAAATGGACCACTGGAGGGAGCTCTGAGTCTCATAATATTATGTATTCCTGTTGCCTTGAAATTCAGCCGACACATGGCCACATTAGAGGAGAGATACTGTATATCACCATAGGATGTCTTCTTTCCACAGCAATGATAGATAAGTCGCATTACCTTCAAATTATAAGGCTCTATCTGCAAAAAGATGATTCTAAGATAATTGGCTTTAAAGTACCAAACCACTCATTGGCTTGAATGGTGTGAGCAATTTTTTAAATATTTTATTCTTTTTAACTTTAACAACATGAATTGGGGTATTTAATGTACTATATTGGTGGAGAACCTTTTACAGAGCAAGGCTACGACAATAACTACATTTTGACAAAATGCAGATAGAACCTTAATAATTCAAAGCTTTCACAGATGTCAACCATGATTGTCAGAATATAGTTTTGTAAATAGTGAGGTAAATTGATGTCCTTCCTATTTTCTAATATGAGTGAAGGTTTTTTTTCAGTGGATATTATTTTTTTAGAAAAAATATTTACGCCTTCCTTGTCAGTTCACTACAGTCACAGCTTAACAGTAACATTAATTGAACAGGTTGTTAGAACATTTATGATTTACCACCTATTATAATTTGCCTGTTTTGCAACTACTGATGACATAGGCAAAGAAATACTGCAGAGCATTTCAAACTGTCAGGCTATTCATAAACTCCTCCCCGTCAAATATTCTCCATGTCCAACCAGCATCATAATTTGACAAGGATGTGACAATTCTGTAGAAAACAAGGTTTATACAATTGTCATCTTTACAACTACAAATAGCTAGAAATAGACAATGTACCCATTCAGAATCAAACTGGAGATGCCTTATAATGCCTGCTATTGTGGTGCTAAACTGCATGGAGAACCTTCAGAATCACAGAAGCCCCGAGCTAGATTGTAAACACAGAGTCGGCGTCCCAAATGGCTCTGCTCAAAAATAGTGCACTATATACTATAATAGGGTGCCATTTGAGACACAGCCATGGAGCCTATCAGGAATCTGATTCGTTACTTATCGTCCTCCTGCGGGGGTGAAGCTTCTGTGTGAGCCAATAGGATGGCAGCGTAATCTTAGATATGTTAAGAGCCATTGTGGTAAGCCTGCCAGTCTTCTTTAGAAAGCATCGATTAATTTATTCATAGACACAGAGGCATGCTTAGGTCTGCAGGATAGAATGCATGTGTCATTGTTTGTTGTAGGAAAGCGGAAAAGATCCAATAACTTTGGTTTAGGTGCCAGATACGGAGGAATATGGTAGGCATCGGACAAAAGGTATGACATGCCAGGAGGTTCCTCAGATACAAAGATAAAGAAGCTGAACTATCATGTGAAGAATCTATTTATACATTATGCAAATGTTTTGTTATTCATACTTTTAGCAGAACTTAAGGTCTTGGATGGTGTAATGTTTTGATGTCTTTGATGTCAACAGGTAGAGAGCTAATTGATGTTGCTCTACATTCTGTTGCTCGAAAACAGTTCAATTTTGTACTTTTCTTTTTTATATTTCTCATTTGCACTGTACCTTGGTGAGTTACATGGAGATTGCCTTTGCAAGATCCCTATCATTTTGTAATCATCATAGAATTGTAACATTTCATGTGTTTGACATGTGTTGACATGGAACACTAGTGTCATTCACTGTTGAAGTAGGAGAGTGACATAAATGGTTTTCAAATCTAATCCATGGCCTGTTCTCCCCTCATTCCCATTCAGCTCTATCTGTCTGTGTGGTTAATGACATTCCCATTAGGTGCCCTGTGGGACCCTATAGTGGGTTGAGGAGGGCTGGGGAGGACTGCTCCTGCTGCTCCCACATGGGGACACCCTTTGTGTCTGGATAGACGACACACACTGAGGATGTTAACACCATCCCCTGCCTAACACCCTCCCCAATGCACACAGGCAGACACACACACACACACACATAAATCCTTCAGTGTCTCAGTTTCACTCCTTTTTCATTCTTTCTTACCAATTCACTGACAAACAAGCACATATGCTGTCATGTGCGTGCACACACACACACACACGCACGCACACACGCACACACACACACACACACACACACACACACACACACACACACACACAGACACACACACACACACGCACACACACACACAGACACACACACACATGCACACACACGCACACACACGCACACGCACACCATTACTGTGACAGCAATCACAAATGAAGCGTTAAATGAAGAAACAGATAGCCGTGTTCACAGGGGAGTGGGGCTCCACTCCCTATTCAAAGGGAATGTGTGGCTGAGACCAAAGAGTCATTAGCTTCACAAAGACAGACAGATCAACAGACAGACAGACAGACCCTCCTATTCGCCTCACCACTTCACTAGCCAATTTAAGGTTAGCCCTCCACAAAAGAGCATCCATCGGGGGAGAGAGACGCAGCCCCAGTAACACCGGCCCTGATAGGACACCACTGATCTATGGTTACATCCCAAATGGCACCCTATTCCCGATGAAGTACACTATTTTTGACCAGGACCTTACGGGGCTCTGGTGAAAATAAAGGGAATATAATGCCATTTGAGACGCTGCCTATCTGTCCTCTCTGGATGGCCAAAACAACCCAGAGAAAAAGGCTTCTCTCCACAGCCCCCTGCCTGGTCCAGACCCCTGCAGCTTGTTTGGTTTCTCCAGCTAAATGCTTCCTGTGTGTATCGTTTTTTTTTCAGCCTCTCATGGATATTTGAGATTGAGAAGAGCCCTGCAGTAACTGTACTACTGCAGCTCTCAGACTGCTCCTGCCCAGTAGTTTTTTGTGTGAGTGTCAGAGGCTCTTTGTCAACATTCCGCTCTTGTTTGTTTGTTTATCTTTTTAAGGCTTGAGTGGAGCACCTTGTGAGAGAGGGAGCAAGAGAGAGAGAGAGATGGAGACGGAGCAAGATGGAACAAGATGGCGCCGACAGACATGGTTGCCGTGTTCCTAGCGCCTAACAAACTTTGCCATATATATTTTTTTGTGTTATTTCTTACATTATTTGCTCAGAACATTTCTTGCAATATTAGCTAGTCCGGAAATAAATCTAGGATATTAGATCAGCGGTCACTCACCAGCATTTAAAAATAAATAATACTTTCCTGAATTGGTTCCTTTGTTCTTATCCCCCGAGGCATTTCCACTCATCCCAAGGGCTGCTCCAAGACGCCGCCAACGGAGAAGAGGATTATCAAGTGGACTTGTAGCATCCACAGCTTCCGAGTATCCCTGGACAATAAAGTATACGAGCTCAGGGTGAGGATTTCCTTCCAGAGAGACATCAGGGACTGTTACATACTGTGTTTCACAGAATCATGGCTCTCTCTGGATATACTGTCCCTCTCCATACAACCAGCGGGGTTCTCCTTACATCGCACAGACAAGAAGAAAGAAATCTCTGTGAAAAAGAAAGGCAGAGGTGTATTCTTCACCATGAACTGGGGGTGGCAGGTAGCCTAGTGGTTAGAGCGTTGGACTAATAACCGAAAACCGTTGCAAGATCAAATCCCCGAGCTGACAAGGTAAAAATCTGTCGTTCTGCCCCTGAACAAGGCAGTTAACCCACTGTTCCTAGGCCGTGATTGAAAATAAGAATTTGTTCTTAACTGACTTGCCTAGTAAAATAAACAAAATAAAAAACTACTCTTGGTGTGATTGTGGTAATGTACAAGAACTCAGGTCCTTTTGTTCTCCCGATTTGGAATACCTCACTATCAAATGCCGACCGCATTACCTCCCGAGAGAATTCTCTTTGGTCATCGTCACGGCCGTGTATAGTCCCCCTCAAGCCGACACTGTGACGGCTCTGGACTTTGTGCAAACTGGAAACCGCATATGCTATGACCGCATTTATTGTAGCTCCGGACTTTAATACCCATCTGGACAAGAGGAATACCTATGTAAGAGTGCTGTTCATCGACTACAGCTCAGCCTTCAATACCATAGTGCCCTCCAAGCTCATCGCTATGCTTGGGGCCCTGGGTCTGAACCCCGCATTGTGCAACTGGGTCCTGGACTTCCTGACAGGCCGTCCCCAGGTGGTGAGGGTAGGCAAAAACTGCTCTTCAACACGGGGGCCCCACAAGGGTGCGTGGCAATGTGTTGATAAAACTTTGGTAGCGTTTTCTTCAGATTTGCTTTATCAACGTCAATAAAATTACATCCACGAGGCTGCAGTGGAGAGCGTGCATATCACTGATAACCTGAAATGGTACATCCACACAGACAGGGTGGTGAAGAAGGTGCAACATCACCTCTTTAACCTCAGGAGACTGAAGAAATTCGGCTTGGCCCCTAAGACACTCACAAACTTCTACAGATGCACCGTTGAGAGCATCCTGTCGGTCTGTATCACCGCCTGGTATGGCAACTGCAACGTCCGCAACTGCAGTGCTCTCCCGAGGGTGGTGCGGTCAGCCCAATACATCACAGGGGGCACACTGCCTGCCCTCCAGGACATCTACAGCACCCAATGTCACAGGAAGGCCAAGAAGATCATCAAGGACCTCAGCCACCCGAGCCACGGCCTGTTCACCCTGCTACCAGCCAGAAGGCAGAGACTGTACAGGTGCATCAAAGCTGGAACCAAGAGACTGAAAAACAGCTTCTATGTCTTGGCCATCAGACTGTTAAACAGTCAGTCACCAGACTCACCACTAACCGGCGTCCACCCAGTACCCTGCCCTGAACTTTAGTCACTGTTGCTAGCCGGCTACCTCCCGGTACTCAACCCTGCACCTTAGAGACTGTTGCCGTATAGTCATGGTCACTAATAATGTTTACATGCTGTTTTACCCACTTCATATGTATATACTGTATTCTAGTCAAGGCTTATCCTATATAAGTACTGCTTTACACACCTTGTCTATTCATATACTGCCCGAATTGTCTATACACACCATCATATACATATATATTTACACTGAGTTGATATACTTACACTGAGCAGGCAGGCGGTGGCTGGCCATTAGGAGTCAGCCTGAGTCATTTTAGCTGTTAAATGACTAGTCACACACTCAAATTAATCTCCTGGGTCAGAAAACTTCCTCCACAGCAGCTCCCCCATAATTTCACTAATCCAGCTAGGATTATCAGTATTGCCTGGGGGACGGGGGAGAGAAACTATCCTGCTCTGTGTGTGTGCATCCACGTTGTGTATGTCAATGTGCGTGTTTGTGCCTGTGTGTGTGCATGTGTGTGCATGTGCCCAGCTCTGAGGCCTAGTGACAGCTATGGGGAAGCAGGATAGGACGGCCCCGGGGCAAGAGTCTGGATGAGGGGGATTTACTCTCTCACAGTCTCACATTCTGAGATTACAATGTGCCAATCTGTGATTGGCAGTTAGGGTTGGGAGACTTGTCTCAGGGCCTTGCTCGCCCCCTGCCCTGTCACTCTGAATTGGCCAATTAGCTTACCTCTGTCTGATGCTAAATGACCGAAAAGTTTGATCAAGTTAAAGTGTAAACAGAGTCTAGTAATGACAGTATTCCAGTTGTGGGGGATGTGTAAAGTAGACTTCTCTTAGATGTGATGCTTCATGCTTGCCTAGCTAAGCAAAACCCACACTCTCCATCCAATTTATTTCTCACTTGAACGAACTTCAAAACCCATGTACCTGCTCCCTGTTCCACAACATTGTCTTATATTATAAACCACGCTGCTGGGAAGTATAAGCACATCTAAATCATCAATCTAATCCCCATACAGCCAAAACACACTGGCTCCCCATTCCTCAATGTAGCCTGTCTCCTTAGCACAAGATTTATGCCTAGTAGCATTACGATGATAAGTTTTATAGCTGGAGCAGGTATTGTGGTCCTCGTCAGTTGAGTGGATAATGAATATGTGGCGGTGAGAGATAGTGCTGTGATTCTGGGTAGAGACAGTGTGTGTGTTCATGTGTATGTGTGTGCTTGTCCGTTTGCGTGTGCGTGTGTAGTGTGATGCTGGGTAGAGATGGTGTGTGTGTGTGTTGCTGAGGCTGATGATGCTAACACAAGAAGATGAATGTCCTGCCTGGTGAACAGTGGGCCTGAACAGCACCGAAGCCGTTTACTCCTTAAGGCTGTGTCGCCCTCGCTCTGATCACTAACACTGGCAGCCACGCAACAGTATTCTCCATTGACTCTGTCAAGAGTCAAGGACCTTGTAGGTTTGGTAGTAAATGATGATCTGAGAAGTTGATTTGGTGGGCTTGCTTCAGTAGTTTACAGTGTTTATAATGCAGTGATTCACATAGCCTCATTGTGATACGGATGGTGGTAGTCTACCGTATGTAAAGTATAGTCCCCTCTGGATCATTCTGTCAATAGCCTCCACAGAGTGTACAGAGTGGATGGGAAGAGCTGTTGCACACTGGAGGTTAAATGATCCATTGTTGAACATGGTCTTCAAAGTGAAGGTAAGACATTTTATTAAATATATCCTTTCGTCTACCATCTGATTCCAGTTTTTATCTCAGTATAAGACGTTATAGTGATACAGTGTAGGGCAGCTCTGGCCCTGGCACGTTGCTATGGTGACAGTGGGCGGGCGGGATTCCGCTGCTGTGTTCCTTCGTTTGGTTTCCCCTGGGGCCAGCCGTGGGACCCTGGACATCTGCCCCCCCCCCCCCCCCCCCCCGGTCAGCGTGGTGTTCCTAATCCCTGAGCTGAGACTAAACCACACACACATGCACACAAACATACACACTGCCCCCCCCCCCAGTGCTGCCCCCCCCCCCACTGTCCTGGCTGCACACTGACCTGCTTTCCCTCAATCACTCCCTCCCGCCTTCTTTCCCTCCATCCCTCTCTCCCCCTTTCTCCAGTCGCTCTCTGTTTTGTCAGCTTTCAGATGAACCTGTAGCCCCACTCAACAGAGATTCATCAAGTTCCTCACCACACACACACACACACACACACACACACACACACACACACACACACACACACACACACACACACACATTATTGTACAACTAACCTTGTGGGGACACACAATTCAGTCCCATTCAAAATCCTATTTTCCTCAACCCCTAACTCCTAAATCTAACCCTAACCTGTACCCTGACCCTAACCTTAACCCGAAACCCTAACTTTAACCCTAAACCTAACCCTAGAGCTCCTAACACTAACCCTGAACCTAATTCTAACACTAATTCTAACCTTAACCCTTAACCCCCTAGAAATAGCATCTGACCTTGTGGGGACCAACAAAATGTCCCAAGGATGGTCAAATTGTTTTTGTTTACTAGTCTTGTGGGGGCTTCTGGTCCCCACAAGTATAGTTAAAGACATCCGCACACAAGCATACACAAGCACACACACGCACGCACCTGTAGCCCCACTCAACAGAGATTCATCAAGTTCCTCACCACACACACACACACACACACACACACACACACACACACACACACACACACACACACACACTCAGTGTGTGTGTATGTGACTCAGTCACATACCAACCAAAGCCCATTTTCCATTTGAAATACATGGATGCTTAAGACCGGACAGATTAAAAGTGTGTTTTGGTGTCCTCAGATTTCAAAGTGGGTATGGTTAAGGAAAACATCACATTGGTGGCATTAGTGGCAGATCCTTTATTCAACTGGGAGAGTTTTCAGATGATACTGCCGCCCTGGATTCATCTGCACTGGACGACCCTCCATGTACTCACTTCTTACTCCGTTATATTTCCTCTGCTGATGTTTCCATTACGAAAATAACGTGTGACGGCTAATCCATTTAGCAGTTTAAAAAGTGTTTTTCCTCTTTCTATTTTTCAAGAGCATGGCCAAGTAGAAAAGCAGTGTCCTTGTCTCCAAGCGCTAGTTGGGCTGATTGAAGCTGGGACTCCCGCTGTGCTTTCACATGAAGTTGCTACCTCCGGAAATAAATAAAAAACACTGGTAATCTCTGAAGACCGCTCTCAACACACTTCCTAAAGATGGGTACTCAGGAGAACTTTTCTCAGATCAGATCCTCCTGTAGCCCTATCCCCCCGCCCCCCAACGCTGTTCTCCACTTCTCTTTGTTATTTGGGAGCCGGCTCAGCTGTTCAGCTGTTGGCTGCGAAGGCCTCTGTGAGTGTCTTTGAAGGAGTGAGAGGGCCGATAAGCCTAGAAAAGCTGTAAAGAGTGATTAAGATAATTAACAGCAGCTCTGTCTCACATGTCAGAACAGAAGGGAGAGGTGGTCGTGAGTTAGGATGGAGGGATGGAGGGATGGGGGGGCATGGACTGTCCTCACCAGCTGGGAGGAACATCAACCTCTCTCTCCCTTCTTCTTCCTCCATCAAACACCTTTTCACTCCTCTGTAATCATTCTCTCTCTCCCTCTAATACGTCTGTCTCTACCCTCTCTCTCTCTCACTCTCTTTCTCCCTCCCTCTCTCTCCCTCTCTCTCTTTCTCTTGCTCTCTGTGCCTCTCTCTCTCTTCCTAACACAGATAATGTTACTGATATGACCACTGTGAGACCTTCGCCCCCCCAGCCACAGCTAAGTGACCTATGCTTTAGAGGGCAATGCCCAGTTCCCTCTCTGCCTGTCAGTCACCCACCAACAGTGTTCTGGGACCTAACCACCTCAGCTGTCCCTCACCTCCCCTTAATGGTCACGTGGCCAGCCTTATCAGGCAGATGGGAGGTGATGGACATGGGCTGATGAGATGAGGGATGGAGGGTTTGTGGGGGGAGGGATGGAGGGTTGGAAAGGTGGAGCAGTATATGAGTGAAGGGGACCTATATACTAGGCGGTGTCAGAGGAAGGCCCAGAAAATGGTCAAAGACTCCAGTCACCCAAGTCATAGACTGTTCTGTCTGCTACCGAACAGGAAGCAGAACCGAAACGTTAAGTTTAGGACCAAAAGGCTCCTTAACAGCTTCTACCCCCAAGCCATAAGACTGCTGAACAATTAATCAAATGGCCACCCTAACTATTTACATTAACCCCCCCACCCCTTAGTTTTTACACTGCTGCTACTCGCTGTTTAGTATCTATGCATAGTCACTTTACAAAATACCTCGACTAACCTGTAGCCCCGCACATTGACTCGGTACCGGTACCCCCTGTATATAGCCTCGTTATTGTTATGTAATTTTCTTGTGTTACTTTTTGAATTTATTTATTTTTTGTTGTTGTTTATTTAGTAAATATCTTCTTAGCTCTATTTCTTGAACTGCATTTTTGGTTAAGGGCTTGTAAGTACACATTTCATGGTAAGGTCTACACCTGTTGTATTCGGCACATGTGACAAATCAAATTTGATTTGATGTGTGTTGGTAGACCATCGCCCTGCCAAGCTGTTTGTCCCCTGGCCTTGTATGCTGAACAGGAAGCTCCCATGAGGTCCATTGTTATGTGAAGGATCAGCACAATTGCATTGGATATCATCCACTAATTGCACACCACTGTTCAAAAGTTTGGGGTCACTTAGAAATGTCCTTGTTTTTGAAAGAAAATAGATTTTTTTGTCCATTAAAATAACAGCAAATTGATCAGAAATACAGTGTAGACATTGTTAATGTTGTAAATGACTATTGTAGCTGGAAACGGCAGATTTTTTTAATGGAATATCTACATAGGCATACAGAGGCCCATTATCAGCAACCATCACTCCTGTGTTCCAATGGCACATTGTGTTAGCTAATCCAAGTTTATCATTTTAAAGAGTATGCTTTTCCAGCCGGATTAAACATTCTCCAAGGATCTGAAACGGCGAATTCAGACATAAAGGTTTGGACAACTCTAGCTGAGGTTGATAAGGTGGTAGGTTTAGTGGAGGATTGATGCAAATGTTGGTCTAACCAACAGTTAAAAGTCACCACCTAAAATCAACATATGGGAAGACATATCTGGGAGTGGAGAGAAAACCGATTTAAAAACATCACCATGTGTCCCAAGTCGGAGCACAAATATTAACAAGAAGTACATTCGTATTGAGCAACCTACCACTGACAATTATGTATCTACAATGGGGATCTGCGATCACATTGGAACATGTAAAAGGTACCGATCTGTGAAGTAAAATAGCCACCCCTCTTGCCTTACTCTGAAATGAGGAACGGAACACCTGACCCACCCATCTGCACCTAAGACTTGAGTGTTGTGATACCTTCAGATGAGTTTCTTGGAGAAAGATGTGAGCTTTCAGTTGATGAAGGTGGTGTAGCACCTTACTACGTTTAACTGGGTTATTTATGCCCCTGCAGTTCCAAGTGAGAAAATGAAAGACATTCCGTCCAGCAGGATGGGCTACACTAGGCTGAGTCATGTCTTAAGAGAGAGAGGATGTGTAAAGGACAAGGTACAATGTAAACTGAAGATCTTAGTTGACCCTAAAAGCGCAAATTTAAAAAACAAAGACAAACGACGAGGCACAAAAGACATGTAAAAACTATATACAAATAAAGAGGGAAAAACTCCTCCCTCACACCCTCCCTTGCCGAAGCATCTCCCCAACTGAGATGCAAGCAAAACCCTAAATACAAAAAAAGTTTAGAGCAAAGCATGATAACTCTTACTCTGTGCTACCTGAGATTTGTGACCATTTAACTAGAGTAAGCCAACATACAAAGATTGGTCCCCAACAGAGTCTGAGGAAAACTAACTTTGCTTAAGAGAGGTTTAACAGCAATACAGATGGTAAAACTACGACTGAACCATGAAAACAGACAGATATTGGCATTAGAGGCGGCAACCTGGGTTAGAAATGATTTTTTTTTAAAAAGAGAATGACATTTAAATGTCGGTGATCCCAATAAAATTGGCTTCGCTAGCAAACCATTCGGCCTGCTAACTAGCCTGCTAAGAATACCAGCTAACCAACCATTTGTTCCACACCATGCAGTACAACAGCCGCTTTCACGTTCTTGTTAATGAAATCTGCCGCTAAAGCCGGGTCCTCTAATTTATGCGTGGAGCTGTCCGGTAAAGTCAGTCTCAGAACCGCAGGGTAGATGAGGCCAAACTTCACGCCCAGGCAGGCGCGTAGCTGGCTCTTCATAGCTCCAAAGCTAGCCCGCTTCTTAGCCACAGCTGTGGTGCAGTCCGCAAAAATCGAGACTCTTTTACCCTTATAGAGGAGAGGGGATGCTTCTCCCGATCTCCTCAGTATGTGATTGCGGGCATGAAAGAAATGCACCCTGATGACAAATGGTCGCGGGGGTTCTCCATCCCGGGGTCGGCTACGCAGAGTGCGGTGGGCCCGGTCTAGCAGTGGCTTCTCCTCCAGACCAAGCAGCTTCTGAAGCAGCTGGGCCATGAACTCCGTGGTTCCTGGGCCATCCACTCCCTCCTGTATTCCCAGTAGACGAATGTTGTTCCCCTGCACTGTACTTTTGCAATATTTCCGTATCTATTGTCGAGGTATGCCACCTTAGTGGTCAATGAGCCAACGTTAGCCTCTAGCTCGCTAATGCGAGTGCTGTGGTCTGTAGCACCTCGTTCCAAATCCGATAAGGCCACTCCGTGTGCGTCAAGCTTATTTTTTAAGCTCGTCTTTGACCATTGATATCTCTGACCTGAGATTGGTAGAGAGAGAGTCAATTCTGCCGGTTTTGAGGGTGCCTATCACGGATTGTAGCATCTCCACAGTCAGTGTTTCCGTGGGGCCGGCATTAGCAGCGTCCGATGGCGGGCATGAATCAGGAGAGGGCGCGGGCTTGCTGCGGCCTGCTCTTGCAGACTCCGTTTTTGGCCGGGTAGACAACATTAAAAACTTAAATTTCTCAAACATGATCTGAATTGTTTATGAGTCTTTTCAGACGCCTGGCCAAACAGAAATATATACAATTTTGCAAGGTTAAATATATTCATTTGGTCACTAACTCAAGAGCGATATGGAAACGCGTTCTACATCCTTGGCTTCCAACAGCGCCCCCCAGTTTATCATTTAAAAAAACTAATTGATCATTAGAAAACCTTTTTGCAATTATGTTAGCACAGCTGAAAACTGTTAATAAATAAAACTGACCTTCTTTAGACTAGTTGAGTATCTGGAGCATCAGCATTTGTGGGTTTGATTACAGGCTCAAAATGGCCAGAAACAAAGAACTTTCTTCTGAAACTCGTCAGTCTATTCTTGTTCTGAGAAATGAAGGCTATTCCATGCAAGAAATTGCCAAGAAACTGAAGATCTCATACAACGCTGTGTACTACTCCCTTCACAGAACAGCGCAAACTGGCTCTAACCAGAATAGAAAGAGGAGTGGGAGGCCCCGGTGCACAACTGAGCAAGAGGACAAGTACATTAGAGTGTCTAGTTTGAGAAACAGACGCCTCACAAGTCCACAACTGGCAGCTTCATTAAATAGTAGCCGCAAAACATCAGTCTCAACGTCAACAGTGAATAGGCGACTCTGGGATGCTGGCCTTCTAGGCAGAGTTGCAAAGAAAAAGCCATATCTCAGACTGGCCAATAAAAATAAAAATATTAAGATGGGCAAAAGAACACAGACACTGGACAGAGGAAGATTGGAAAAAAGTGTTATGGACAGACAAATCTAAGTTTGAGGTGTTCGGATCCCAAAGAAGAACATCCTACAACAGGACAATGACCCAAAGCACAGCTCCAAACTATGCAAGAACTATTTAGGGAATAAGCAGTCAGCTGGTATTATGCAAGGGGCACCACCAAGGGGCACCACCAAGAAAGTGGCACCATGAAGACCAAGAAGCTCTCCAAACAGGTCAGGGACAAAGTTGTGGAGAAGTAGAGATCATGGTTGGGTTATAAAAAAATATCTGAAACTTTGAACATCCCACGGACCACCATGAAACCCATTATTAAAAATGGAAAGAATATGGCACCACAACAAACCTGCCAAGAGAGGGCCGCCCACCAAAACTCACAGACCAGGCAAGGAGGGAATTAATCAGAGAGGCAACAAAGAGACCAAAGATAACCCTGAAAGAGTTGCAAAGCTCCACAGTGGAGATTGTAGTATCTGTCCATAGAACCACTTTAAGCCATACACTCCACAGAGCTGGGCTTTACAGAAGAGTGGCCAGAAAAAGCCATTTCTTAAAGAAGAAAATAAGCAAACACGTTTGGTGTTCGCCAAAAGGCATGTGGGAGACTCCCCAAACATATGGAAGAAGGAATGTTTGGGGAGTCTGATGAGCTTACAATTGAGCTTTTTGGCCATCAAGGAAAATGCTATGTCTGGCGCAAACCCAACACCTCTCATCACCCCGAGAACACCATCCCCACAGTGAAGCGTGGTGGCAGCAGCATCATTTTGTGGGGATGTTTTTCATCGGCAGGGACTGAGAAACTGGTCAGAATTGAAGGAATGATGGATGGCGGTAAATACAGGGAAATTCTTGAGGAAGACCTGTATCAGTCTTCCAGAGATTTGAGACTGGGACGGAGGTTCCCCTTCCAGCAGGACAATAACCCTAAGCATACTGCTAAAGCAACACTCGAGTGGTTTAAGGAGAAACATTTAAATGTCTTGGAATGGCCTAGTCAAAGCCCAGACCTCAATCTAATTGAGAATCTGTGGTATGACTTAAAGATTGCTATTGCTGTACCCCAGTGGAACCCATCCAACTTGAAGGAGTTGGAGCAGTTTTGGCTTGAAGAATGGGCAAAATCCCAGTGGCTAGATGTGAAAAGCGTATAGAGACACCCCAAAAGACTTGCAGCTGTAATTGCTGCAAAAGGTGGCTCTACAAAGTATTGACTTTGGGGGGGGGGGGGGGGGGGGGGGTGAATAGTAATGCACGCTCAGGTTTTCAGTTTTTTTTGGTCTTATTTCTTGTTTGTTTCACAATAAAAACATTTCTCCATCTTCAAAGTGGTAGGCATGTTGTGTAAATCAAATGATACAAAAATCCATTTCAATTCCAGGTTGTAAGGCAACAAAATAGGAAAAATGCCAAGGGGGGTGAATACTTCGCAAGCCACTGTATATGTGCTCTTCAGTGATGTATCTCTGTGTATCTATTTCAAATCCATCAAATCAAAGTTTATTGATCGCATACACACCTCAGCAGACGTTATAGCGGGTGCAGTGAAATGCTTATGTTACTAGCTCCTAACAATTACTAGCTCCTAACAATGCAGTAAAATGTCATACAGTGCTTTCAGAAAGTGTTCATACCCCTTGACTTATTACACATTTTGTTGTGTTACAGCCTGAATTCAAAATGTATTAAATTGTTGTTTTTTTCTCAACCATCTACACACAATACCCATAATGTCAAAGTGATAAAAAGTTTTTAGAAATGTTAGCAAATATATACTTTACAAAAGTATTCACATCCTAGTCAATACATGTTAGAATCACCTTTGGGAGTGATTACAGCTGTGAGTCTTTCTGGGTAAGTCTCTAAGAGCTTTGCGCTACTGGATAATACAATATTTGCCCATTATTATTTTCAAAATTCTTCAAACTCTGCCAAATTGGTTGTTGATCATCATCTAGACAACTATTTGCAAGTCTTGCCATATATTTTAAAGTAGAATAAAAGGAAAATTGTAACTCGGCCACTCAGGAACATTCAATGTTGTTGATCCATCCCCAGTTTTCTTCTATCACAGCCATTAAACTCTGTAACTGTTTTAAAGTCACAATTGGTCTCATGGTGAAATCCCTGAGTGGTTTCCTTCCTCTCTGGCAACTGAGTTAGGAAGGAAGCCTGTATCTGTAGTGGCTGGGTGTATTGATACACCATTC
Organism: Salmo trutta; assembly: GCF_901001165.1. Taxonomy (NCBI): domain Eukaryota; kingdom Metazoa; phylum Chordata; class Actinopteri; order Salmoniformes; family Salmonidae; genus Salmo; species Salmo trutta. The sequence continues at coordinate 17,734,566 of NC_042992.1, forward strand.
AAAGTGTAATTAATAACTTCACCAGGCTCAAAGGGATATTCAATGTTTGCATCTCCTTTTTTTACCCATTAGTCAATAGATTCCCTTCTTCGCGAGGCATTGGAAAGCCTCCCTGGTCTTTGTATTTGAATCTGTGTTTGAAATTCACTTCTTCACTGAGGGTTAATCTTTTCTTTTGCCGGTTTAACGGGAAATACTATTTCCTAATGTGTCAACAACAACAATTTTTTTATCCAGGTTTAAATTTCACTTCCGTTGTTCAAAGAAGGTGAGGACCACCTCTATGTTGAATACAATGAGGTCAAAGTGACTGCTAGAGCTCTTCAGAGGTGCTGAGTAGAGTGCTGGAGAAGTAGGTGCCATTTTGTCCTACATGCTTCAGGGCTAGGTCAGAGAGCTAATTAAACCTGTTATGATAGGTAATATGCACCGCTTCACAAATATTACATAGGAGGGGAAAAAGAGAGGGGGAAGGAAACGTGAGGGTGTTTTTCAGCCAGCTCCTTATCTGTTAAATATGTATTGGACGTTAATTGGGATTCACTGGCCGTTAATAGAGCTTTGATTAACAAGAAATCAGCCCTCATTTCTATATGTAATTAAACGCTACTTGAACCACTTAATCGCGAGTGTCCTCAAATAGTTTTCTGGTGGCGGTGGGGTAAGTCTAAAACCCATGCTCCTTAGGGACAGGGCAGTTCAGTGTGGTAAGCGGTTGAGCTTGCGTCAGATTCCACAGATGACTGGGTACATGTTCATCCAGAGTAATTGTCCCTTGGTTCATCCGGAAAAGTCAATTTGGAAAACTGCTTTTGTTTTCATCCAAGGTGAACTTGGCTTCCAAGTAGGAATGTCCTTGGTTATTGGACCTAAATTACAGAGTGAAGAATGCTGTGTATGCTTTCTTTGTAGAGACGCAGTGTGAAGCAGCTTTATCACTTGGAGATGAAGGGCCAGAGATACAACCTCTGTTGTCTGGGATAGAAGCAGTAAAATAATACAATAATAATGTTTAATGACATATTCATTAAGGCATAATAACATAACCATTCATCTGTAATAACATATTCATTAAGGCATAATAACATAACCATTCATCTGTAATAACATATTTATTAAGGCATAATAACATAACCATTCATCTGTAATAACATATTCATTAAGGCATAATAACATAACCATTCATCTGTAATAACATATTCATTAAGGCATAATAACATAACCATTCATCTGTAATAACATATTTATTAAGGCATAATAACATAACCATTCATCTGTAATAACATATTCATTAAGGCATAATAACATAACCATTCATCTGTAATAACATATTTATTAAGGCATAATAACATAACCATTCATCTGTAATAACATATTCATTAAGGCATAATAACAACCATTAATCTGTAATAACATATTTATTAAGGCGTAATAACATACTCATTCATGTGTAATAACATATTTATTAAGGCATAATAGCATAACCGTTTTTGTTTAATAACATATTAATTAAGGTGTAATAACATCACCTTTAATGTTTTACATATTCTTTAAGGCGTAATAACATACTCATTCATCTGTAATAACATATTCATTAAGGCATAATAACATAACCATTCATCTGTAATGACATATTCATTAAGGCATAATAACATAACCATTCATCTGTAATAACATATTCATTAAGGCATAATAACATAACCATTCATCTGTAATAACATATTTATTAAGGCATAATAACATAACCATTCATCTGTAATAACATATTCATTAAGGCATAATAGCAACCATTCATCTGTAATAACATATTTATTAAGGCGTAATAACATACTCATTCATGTGTAATAACATATTTATTAAGGCATAATAACATAACCGTTATTGTTTAATAACATATTAATTAAGGTGTAATAACATAACCTTTAATGTTTAACATATTCATTAAGGCGTAATAACATAAGTATTAATGTTTAATAACATATTCATTAAGGCGTAATAACATAAGTATTAATGTTTAATAACATATTCATTAAGGCGTAATAACGTAAGTATTAATGTTTAATAACATATTCATCAAGGCGTAATAACATAAGTATTAATGTTTAATAACATATTCATTAAGGCGTAATAACATAAGTATTAATGTTTAATAACAAATTCATCAAGGCGTAATAACATAAGTATTAATGTTTAATAACATATTCATCAAGGCGTAATAACATAAGTATTAATGTTTAATAACATATTCATCAAGGCGTAATAACAACCATTCACGTGTAATAACCTATTCATTAAGGCATAATAACATTCCTTTTTTCTTCATTTTTTAAAATCTTTATTTAACTAGGCAAGTCAGTTAACCTCTATGGGCCACGGGGGCAGTATTGAGAATTTTGAAAAAAATATGTGCCCATTTTTAACTGCCTCCTACACCAACTCAGAAGCTAGGATATGCATATTATTAACACATTCGGATAGAAAACACTCTGAATTTTCTAAAACAGTTTGAATGGTGTCTGTAAGTATAACAAAACTCATATTGCAGGCAAAAACCTGTGAAAAATAGATTAAAAAAAATGAGAATTTTGTGACTGTACTATTTAGTGTCATTGTTTTAAAGATACCACAGTGAGAAAGGATTCAGTTCGCAACTCCTACTGCTTCCACTAGATGTCAACGATCTTTAGAAAGTTGTTGGAAGCATCTGTCATGAATACAGACCGAATTAGAATGCTTACAAGTTGACACGTCATCACTTCATTTTTTGCGCCTGCGCATGAATCTGAGAAGAGTGTCTTTGTCATAATCGTTTATTCTAGACACTTGATAGGTTGTGTGAAAATATTACTGATGTTTACTGATGTTTCACGTTAAAAATGGACCAAAAGATTAATGCTAAACAACGTTTGACATGTTTGAACAAACATAAATAGATTATTTACTAGGTTTTTTTTAGCTTTTCGGCGTGACTTTACACTGCCCACCTCATTTTGTGGGAGCCTACTGAACGCTAACTATTTGGACATAAATTATGAACTTTATCAAAAGAAACCACATTTGTTCTGGACCTGGGATCGCTGGCAGCGCCTTCTGATGGAGATAATCAAAGGTAAGGGGATATTTAGAATGTTATTATCGATATTAGATGATGCTAATGCTAACGGTATAGCTTAGCTTAGCTTATAGCTTAGCTTATGTTGTTAGCATAGTACCCAGTTTATAGCAAAATGTGATTTCCCAGTAAAGTTATTTTGAGATCTGGCCATTCGGTAGCAATTACGAGATGATAATATATTATTCTTTGAATGACAATATTATAATTTACCAATGTTTTCGAATAGTAATTCCGTGATTTGTAATGCTGGATTCACTGGGAGCATTCGAGCCGAAAAAAATTCTGAATTTCACCGTGACTGTAAATGCTGTTTTTGGATATAAATATGAACTTGATGGAACTAAAAATGCATGTATTGTCTAACATAATGTCCTATGAGTGTCATCTGATGCAGATTGTCAAAGGTAAGTGCATAATTCTAGCTAGTTTTCTGTCTGTTGATGCCCTTCTTTGAATTGGCTAAACATTACACGCAGCTATTGTCAATGTACTCTCCTCACATAACCTAACTTTATGCATTCTCCGTAAAGCCTCTGAAAATCGGACAGCGTGGTTAGATTTAGGAGATATATCTTTCAAATGGAGGAAAATAGTTGATTATTTGATTATTTGAAATGATTACTCTTGCAGTTTTGAATTCCCCGCCATGGTCACATGACAATGAATCCCAATACCGGGATAAGATCCTGCCCCCTGGCCTCAACAGGTTTAAGAACAAATTCTTATTTACAATGACGGCCCACACCGGCCAAACCCGGACGACGCTGGGCCAATTGTGCGCCGCCCTATGGGACTCCCAATCACAGCCAGATGTGATGTAGCCTGGATAACATAACAAGTAATGTTTAATAACATATTTGTTAAGGCATAATAACAGAAACATTCATGTTTAATAACATATTTGTTAAGGCATAATAACAGAAACATTCATGTTTAATAACATATTTGTTAAGGCATAATAACAGAAACATTCATGTTCAATAACATATTTGTTAAGGCATAATAACAGAAACATTCATGTTTAATAACATATTCATTGAGGTGTAAGAACAGAAACATTCATGTTTAATAACATATTCATTGAGGTGTAAGAACAGAAACATTCATGTTTAATAACATATTCATTGAGGTGTAAGAACAGAAACATTCATGTTTAATAACATATTCATTGAGGTGTAAGAACAGAAACATTCATGTTTAATAACATATTCATTGAGGTGTAAGAACAGAAACATTCATGTTTAATAACATATTCATTGAGGTGTAAGAACAGAAACATTCATGTTTAATAACATATTCATTGAGGTGTAAGAACAGAAACATTCATGTTTAATAACATATTCATTGAGGTGTAAGAACAGAAACATTCATGTTTAATAACATATTCATTGAGGCGTAAGAACAGAAACATTCATGTTTAATAACATATTCATTAAGGCGTAATAAGATAACCATTAACATGTATCTGAAGAGGTGATCTATGTCTTTGAATGTGTTTATAGTTTGAGATATTACATGTGCCGGTACGTTATTAGATATGCAATCAAAACCATAAGCCGTAAACAGTAATAATTCTGCTCTATAAAATACTTCAGGGCCACGCTAACACATCCACTGGCTGCTTTCCTTCGTTGGAGAGGAGAAGAAGAAAACATCTATAATTACCCCAGTGCCATATGGTCAGCGTGTGTGGAAATATTTACTCCTATTTTCCTTTTTTTCCCTGTTGAGAGAATGTCTTTGTTACTGGATGCCAGCATGTGCTGTCAGGCCTCGTCAGGGCTTCCTTCTTCAGACCACCATCCAGCTCCTATCTTTTAATTGGCGTCTGTGCTGCGGTCATTACTGCAATTAGCGTCTGTGTGTGTGTCTGCCTCAGGTACCTACATGGAGGAACACACACACACACACACACAGGCAAGCATGTAGACAAGCATGCACCCACACACACACACACACACACACACACACACACACACACACACACACACACACACACACACAGGCAAGCATGTAGACAAGCATGCACCCATACACACACACACACACACACACACACACACACACACACACACACACACACACACACACACACACACACACACACACACACAGGCAAGCATGTAGACAAGCATGCACCCATACACACACACACACACACACACACACACACACACACACACACACACACACACACACACACACACACACACACATACATACATACCAGCCAGCAGGACCTCCTTGGGCACAGCAGATGCTTTTGGCCTCATTGGAGTATTCCCATTAACTTCATTATCTAACTCTTCATGTGTTATGTGTAATGGTAGAGTCTGACACTCTGACTGGGTTGTGGGGTGGGAGGTTTATGTGTAATGGTAGAGTCTGACTCTGACTGGTTGTGGGGTGGGAGGTTTATGTGTAATGGTAGAGTCTGACTCTGACTGGTTGTGGGGTGGGAGGTTTATGTGTAATGGTAGAGTCTGACTCTGACTGGGTTGTGGGGTGGGAGGTTTATGTGTAATGGTAGAGTCTGACTCTGACTGGGTGGGGTGGTGGGAGGTTTATGTGTAATGGTAGAGTCTGACTCTGACTGGTTGTGGGGTGGGAGGTTTATGTGTAATGGTAGAGTCTGACTCTGACTGGGTTGTGGGGTGGGAGGTTTATGTGTAATGGTAGAGTCTGACTCTGACTGGGTTGTGGGGTGGGAGGTTTATGTGTAATGGTAGAGTCTGACTCTAACGGGGTGTGGGGTGGGAGGTTTATGTGTATTGGTAGAGTCTGACTCTAACGGGGTGTGGGGTGGGAGGTTTATGTGTAATGGTAGAGTCTGACTCTAACGGGGTGTGGGGTGGGAGGTTTATGTGTAATGGTAGAGTCTGACTCTAACGGGGTGTGGGGTGGGAGGTTTATGTGTATTGGTAGAGTCTGACTCTAACGGGGTGTGGGGTGGGAGGTTTATGTGTATTGGTAGAGTCTGACTCTAACGGGGTGTGGGGTGGGAGGTTTATGTGTAATGGTAGAGTCTGACTCTAACGGGGTGTGGGGTGGGAGGTTTAAGGTCTTTCCTCGGCTCCTTCGCTACCACTTGTTATAGTCATGTTATTTATAGGGGGTGTTGTTGATGCACAGAAGTTTGATGAGGTTCAGTTGTCATCCAATGCATAGATTCATAGTCCTTGTCGGTGTGTGCGTTCCCGGCATCTGTGTGTGTTTGTGTCTCTGTCTGTCTGAGACTGTGTGTGTGTGTGTGTGTGTGTGTGTGTGTGTGTGTGTGTGTGTGTGTGTGTGTGTGTGTGTGTGTGTGTGTGTTTGTGTGTGCGTGTGCATGCGTGCGTGCCTCAATACGCTCACGTGTGTGTGTCTGTGTGGTTTATCTTAACACCAAAATGTTCTCCAGAGTTTCGTTTCTCAGTTCAGTCTCAACTCAAAATTCTGCGTTTCTATTGAGGAGTGAAATTGGATATGCTGGGGTCAAAGAAAGGACCCGTTTTACAGATTTTCCTCTGTGGCTTAGACCACCATTATTTAACTGCAGATGTAGGATCTTTATTTGATCACCCTGTTGCAGGAAAATGTTCCTGCTATGCAAGAAATGTAAACCTTGTAGTGTATTTGATGTTTAAAAAGGCTTCTGAAGTTTGTAGTTTTGTATCAACCCCTACAAAAATGACCATTAATTATAATCCAAACAATAATTCATATTTCCTGTTGCTGCAGGATTATTTTCCTGCGGTAGCAAGAAAACTGGCTCAAATTAATATCCTACATCTGTACAGTAATTCCCATACCACACTTATATCTGTCCACATTCTTTGGTGATTTCTTTCACTTTTGTCTTCTCTTTCTTCTTTCTTGTGTGCTATGTTGTTGTGCTGGCTGGTAGTTGCCGCAGCCTCGTCGGCAACAACAATCCCTGAAGTATTTTATTGAGTGAAGTCTCTTCCTCCACTTCCTGAATCTGTTTCAGGAGATTATTGAGTTTGCTATTTGGGTCACAGCTTGCTCTCTTCTCCTGTATGTGCTAGGATATGCTATCTTACCCTATGATATGATATAGAAAAGATAGAAGAGAGGGGATTTAAATCAGGAGGAGGAAGCCAGCCAGACAGATGGTATTTACTCCCATGTTCCTTCTCTGCTTAAAGCAGAACTATCTATTACATCAGACACCATCTACCCTGAGAACCAGCGGGTTTCCCCTGACTGGAGGGAAATAATTACTTGGGTAAACAATAAGCCTAATTGAGTCGTTACTGTTATAAGAATAATGGGGAAACGAACAGGGTTCTTTACAGTAAGGTAGAGATCATTGGCGGTATGGTATCCAAGACACGTGCGCACTCACTCACACACACACACACACACACACACACACACACACACACACACACACACACACACACACACACACACACACACACACACACACACACACACACACACACACACACACACACACTGTATACTGTAGCAACGTTTGTTTGCGGGGCAGAAATACCAGTTAATCGGCATGATCCTTGGAGAGACTGTGGTTCTGCATGGAGGATAGGACTAGGAGAGGCAGGAGGAACTGTTAGTCTCAGTCTCAGCAGTGCTGCATGGTTTTCAGGGGCTCCTCCACAGCTCCATTTCCCCACTTGAGGCGTGAAATGTAAGTTCATGTTACGGTTGGTGGTGATTTATTTTATTGCTCTTGAGCGTTTCATGTATTTTTGAATCTCTGCATTCTGATGGCATCGTACTGGTCCGTCAGACGGTGATAATGTGTAGTGTGTGTGTGTGACAGAGAGAGGGAGAGAGAGAGAGAGAGAGAGAGAGGGAGAGAGAGAGAGGGAGAGAGATCATATAAAATTCCACCATCCAGCAGCCTGATGAAGGAAATACTGCATTTGTCATTCAGTATGTTAAAGTGTAAAACATAGTCAGCTGTTAAGCCTGAGCATGGCATTCCAACCCTATTTCCCAGTTGGTCTTCAGAAAGATGGGCATTCTGAAGCCCTGGAGACAGACACTCATCCATCATCAGCTGTCAGATACACACCACACACACACACACTACTATTGTGTCATACTGGGGCTTTATCCTCCACAGAGAGGACAACCACACTGGCTGGGTCCAAAATAACACCCTAATCCCTTCATAGTGCACTACTTTTGACCAGGACCCATAGTGCACTATTCACACTATGTAGGGAATAGGGTATATGCAATGTGGTACGCACCCTATGTTTTACTATGTATAGCCAACCACCAGCCATTACCATTGGCACTTATGGCCATAATGCACTCCAAACACTATCATTACATAGATGGCATAAAGTTGGGTATACATGTATCTGATTACAATGTAAGATACTGTGAATATACTATGTAGGTATAGGGAGTGATTGAGACTCCTGACTCACATTAATGTTTGTGTGTGTGTGGGGGTGCGCATGCTTACGTGTGTGTGTGTGTGCCTGCATGCGTGCATGTACTAATTATCAACACTTTCCTGGATATCCCTCTTTTCATGCAGTGCTTTACTCTGTGCACTATTCCACATAATTGATACCGATGTAGGATCTTAATTTGATCACTCTTTTGATGCTGAGAATTTTCCTGCACGGCAGGAAATGCAAATGTCAGACTTATGAAAGATGTATCAACCCGTACAAAAATGTCAATTAATTATAATCCATATAATAATTCACATTTCCTGTTGCTGCAGGATTCTTTCCCTGCTGTAACAAACTGGCTCAAATTAAGATCCTACATCTGTAATGTCCTTGGATTAAAAAAAAAATATTGTTATAATGTTGTTGTTTTTTACATAGTGTAAGCCTATGCTATGGCTTGTACTGTACTTTTATATAATAATAATTAGATGGGTGATTATAATTGTCTTATTTCACACATGTTCAAGTGTGTATTTTACACATGTGAATTGGAAATGTGTTTTTTGCATATCCAAACTCTCCCTGAGACACCCTTGGGGAGTGGGGTCATGGCCAGGGTCTGGCATTATCAATGGCGACCCTGGAAAAGATAGAGTTAAGTGCCTTGCTCACGGGCATATCGACAGAGTTTGACCTTGTCAGCCCTGGGATTTGAAATAGCAACCGTTCAGTTACTTTCCCAATGCGATAACCGCTAGGCTACCTGCTGACCGTCATATATTCATGGTACGTTATAGATAGATAGATAGATAGATAGATGATAGATAGATAGATAGATAGATAGATAGATAGATAGATAGATAGATACTGTAGATAGATTGATACTGTAGATAGATAGATACTGTAGATAGATAGATAGATACTGTAGATAGATAGATAGATAGATAGATAGATAGATAGATAGATAGTTATATAACTATATAGTATAGCTATCTATCTAACTATACATACCTTGGCCTAAACATCAGTGCCACAGGTAACTTCCACAAAGCTGTGAACGATCTGAGAGACAAGGCAAGAAGGGCATTCTATGCCATCTAAAGGAACATAAAATTCAACATACCAATTAGGATCTGGCTAAAAATGCTTGAATCAGTCATAGAACCCATTGCCCTTTATGGTTGTGAGGTCTGGGGTCCGCTCACCAACCAAGATTTCACAAAATGGGACAAACACCAAATTGAGACTCTGCATGCAGAATTCTGTAAAAATATCCTCCGTGTACAACGTAGAACACCAAATAATGCATGCAGAGCAGAATTAGGCCAATACCCACTAATTGTCAAAATCCAGAAAAGAGCTGTTAAATTCTACAACCACCTAAAAGGAAGCGATTCCCAAACCTTCCATAACAAAGCCATCACCTACAGAGAGATGAACCTGGAGAAGAGTCCCCTAAGCAAGCTGGTCCTGGGGCTCTGTTCACAAACAGATCCCACAGAGCCCCAGGACAGCAACACAATTAGACCCAACCAAATCATGAGAAAACAAAAAGATAATTATTTGACACATTGGAAAGAATTGGAAATAAATAAATAATTAAACAGAGAGTACACAGTGGCAGAATACCTGACCACTGTGACTGACCCAAACATAAGGAAGCTTTGACTATGTACAGACTCAGTGAGCATAGCCTTGCTATTGAGAAAGGCCACCGTAGGCAGACCTGCCTCTCAAGAGAAGACAGGCTATGTGCACACAGCCCACAAAATGAGGTGGAAACTGAGCTGCACTTCCTAACCTCCTGCCCAATGTATGACCATATTAGAGACACAAATTTCCCTCAGATTACACAGATCCACAAAGAATTTGAAAAAAAACCCCGCCCAATTTTGATAAACTCCCATATCTGTTGGGTAAAATACCACAGTGTGCCATCACAGCAGCAAGATTTGTAACCTGTTGCCACAAGAAAAGGGCAACCAGTGAAGAACAAACACCATTGTAAATACAACCCATATTTATGCTTATTTATTTTCCCTTGTGTACTTTAACCATTTGTACATTGTTACAACACTGTATATATACATAATATGACATTTGTAATGTCTTTATTCTTTTGAAACTTCTGTATGTGTAATGTTTACTGTTAATTTTTATTGTTTATTTCACTTTTGTATATTATCTACCTCACTTGCTCTGGCAATGTTAACACATGTTTCCCATGCCAATAAACTCCTTGAATTGAAATGAATAGATACTGTAGATAGATAGATAGATAGATAGATGATAGATAGATAGATAGATAGATACTATAGATAGATAGATAGATACTATAGATAGATAGATAGATAGATAGATAGATAGATAGATAGATAGATAGATAGATAGATAGATAGATAGATACTATAGATAGATAGATAGATTACCGTTCAAAAGTTTGGGGTCACTTCAAAAGTTCCTTGTTTTTTAAAGAAAAGCACATTTTTGGTTTATTAAAATAACAAAATAACATCAAATTGATCAGAAATACAGTGTAGACATTGTTAATGTTGTAAATGACTATTGTTGCTGGAAACGGCGGATTTTTATGGAATATCTACATAGGCATACAGAGGCCCATTATCAGCAACCATCACTCCTGTGTGTGTGTGTGTGTGTGTGTGTGTGTGTGTGTGTGTGTGTGTGTGTGTGTAAAAACACATGACCTTTCCACTGTCAGTCACATGGTGTTTTTCTGCATCTTAACCTCGGAGTTGGACCGCCAAGCGAATCGATGGATTAACGCTCGACTTCATTATCAATGCAGAACAGCGGCAACACATTTTTCAAATGTTTCTCACCCAATTTCTCACTTGGTTGATCTAATATGTAGAAAGAGAATGAATCGACCCATGACACAGGGTTATTATTTTGCTACTGCTGTTTTAAAATCCCATCAGTATTCGGACCAACAGCAAACGGTCTTGAAATGTAAATGTGGAAGAGATTAAAACCCTGAATTAATAATCATTAGCTCGTTTGACGGAGTCACGGAGAAGTCGACGGTTGCTGTGGACATTTATTTTCCTGAATTGAAAGAAGGCCTCTGATTTGCATACGGTACTGTTACTGGCCAGTGGCCAGTGTGTGTGTGTGTGCGCACATGTGTATGCACGGTGTGCGTGGGCATTATTGCACCCTGCTTTACAGATGAACACCTGGGCCATTGATGCATGCCTTCTGGGTTATTGGAAGCACAGGAGGTTGGTGGCACCTTAATTGGGGAGGACGGGCTTGTGGTAATGGCTGGAGTGGAATGAGTGGAATGGTATCACCAACATCAAACACATGGTTTCCATGGTTTCCATGTGTTTGATGCCATTCCATTCACTCAGTTCCAGCCATTATTATGAGCCGTCCTCCCCTCAGCAGCCTCCCGTCATTGGAAGGTATAGGTGACAGTGAAGATAAACAGGCACATTTACTACATCCCAAATGGCACCCTATTCCCTTCATAGTGGGCTAGGTTTGACCAGGGCCCATGGGGATCTGTTTAAACATAATGCACCATGTAGGAATAGGGTGCCATTTGGAACATATTCACAGACAGACACAAGGAAGGCAGCTCTTCTCTCTACTTCACTATTTTCTCTGTTTCTCTCTCTCTCTCTGTCTCTCTCTCTCTCTGTCTCTTTCTCTCTATCTCTCTCTCTCTCTCTCTCTCTCTCTCTCTCTGTCTCTTTCTCTCTCTCTCTTGCTCTCTCTCTCTCCCCTTTCTCTCTTTCTCTCTCTATCTCTCTCTCTCTCGCTCTCTCGCTCTCTGTCTGTCTCTCCCCCTTTCTCACTCTCTACTCCCCTACAACAATCCTAAGTAATGGGTGTGTGGTCCTGTCATTAACAGCTAAAGGGTTTTGATTCCTTGTACAGTATGTGGTGCAATTGTGGACCATTGTATACACAGATAGAATATCTGTTTCATACTGTACATAATGAGGGTGGCAGGTAGCCTAGCGTGTTGGGCCAATAACCAAAAGGTTGCTGGTTTGAATCCCCTAAACATCTGGCAATGTGCCCTTGAGCAAGGCACGGAGCCCTAGTTGCTCAGGATAAGAGCATTTGCTAAATGACTGAAATGTAATAATGAGTAGTTATGACTCCAGACATGACAAATGTTAAACAACAATATTTTCTGAAAACACTGGATTGCAAGTTCTTGACACAGTGATGTGAGAACACACCATCTCAATTTGTCCAATGTAATTAGGGGAAATGGCTGCATCTGTTTCAAGTAGAGCTTGTAAGGTCCATGGAGCCCCAGGTGGTAACATAATTAAAAACATATTTCTTCATACTTAATTTAAGTCCGACCCTCTGAGAACAGCTGTTTAGAGAATTTGCAGTGATTGCAAAATAGGACGTGTCTTTATGGTGCGTGTGTGTGTGTTGAGTACTCTGCTGACTTACAGTGGGTCATTCAGAAATACTTCTCTATCTTGGTATGTATGTGGGCAGTTATGTACAGTTCTTAGTCCCCTACTTCTCTGACAGAGTTCAGTGTGTCAAATCGGAGGGCCTACTGTCTGGACCTCTGGCAGTCTCTATGGGGGTACCACAGGGTTCAATTCTTGGGCCAACTCTTTTCTCTGTATACATAAATGATGTCGCTCTTGCTGCTGGTGAATCTCTGATCCACCTCTACGCAGACGACACCATTCTGTATACTTCTGGCCCTTCTTTGGACACTGTGTTAACAACCCTCCAGACGAGCTTCAATGCCATTCAACTCTCCTTCCGTGGTCTCCAACTGCTCCTAAACACAAGTAAAACTAAATGCATGCTCTTCAACCGATCGCTGCCTGCACCTGCCCGCCCATCCAGCATAACTTCTCTGGACGGTTCTAACTTAGAATTTGTGGACAACTACAAATACCTAGGTGTCTGGTTAGACTGTAAACTCTCCTTCCAGACTCACATCAATCATCTCCAATCCAAAGTGAAATCTAGAATTGGCTTCCTATTTCGCAACAAAGCATCCTTCACTCATGCTGCCAAACATACCCTCGTAAAACTGACCATCCTACCAATCCTCGACTTCGGCGATGTCATTTACAAAATAGCCTCCAATACCCTACTCAACAAGCTGGATGCAGTCTATCACAGTGCCATCCGTTTTGTCACCAAAGCCCCATATACAACCCAACACTGCGACCTGTATGCTCTCGTTGGCTGGCCTTCACTTCATCATCGTCGCCAAACACATTGGCTCCAGGTCATCTACAAGACCCTGCTAGGTAAAGTCCCCCCTTATCTCCGCTCACTGGTCACCATAGCAGCACCCACCTGTAGCACGCGCTCCAGCAGGTATATCTCTCTGGTCACCCCTAAAGCCAACTCCTCCTTTGGTCGTCTCTCCTTCCAGTTCTCAGCTGCCAATGATTGGAACGAACTACAAAAATCTCTAAAACTGGAAACACTTATCTCCCTCACTAGCTTTAAGCACCAGCTGTCAGAGCAGCTCACAGATCTCTGCACCTGTACATAGCCCATCTTTAATTGAGCCCAAACTACTACCTTTTCCCCTACTGTATTTATTTATTTTATTTATTTTGCTCCTTTGCACCATATTATTTATATTTTAACTTTTAACTTTCTTCAAACTACAAATCTACCATTCCAGTGTTTTTTCTTGCCATACTTTATTTACTTTGCCACCATGGCATTTTTTTGCCTTTACCTCCATTATCTCACATCATTTGCTCACATTGTATATAGTCTTATTTTTTTCTACTGCATCATTGATTGTATGTTGTTTTACTCCATGTGTAACTCTGTGTTTTTGTATGTTGTCGAACTGCTTTGCTTTATCTTGGCCAGGTCGCAATTGTAAATGAGAACTTGTTCTCAACTTGCCTACCTGGTTAAATAAAGGTGAAATAAAAAAAAAAAAAAAAAAAATTAAAAAAATAGATGGAATACTTCCGGCGCCGACAGAGATGGCCGCCTCGCTTCGCTTTCCTAGGAAACTATGCAGTATTTTGTTGTTTTATGTGTTATTTCTTACATTGTTACCCCAGGTAATCTTAGGTTTTATTACATAAAGTCGGGAGGAACTATTGGATATAAGAGCAACGTCAACTCACCAACATTACGACCAGGAATACGACTTTCCCAAAAAGGATCCTCTGTTTTGCCCACCACCCAGGGCAATGGATCGGATCCCAGCCGGCGACCCAAAACAACGGCGCCGCAGAAGGGGCAGACGGAGCGGTCTTCTGGTCAGGCTCCGAAGACGGGCACATCGCACACCGCTCCCGAGTATACTACTCGCCAATGTCCAGTCTCTTGACAACAAGGTAGACGAAATCCGAGCAAGGGTAGCCTTCCAGAGAGACATCAGAGACTGTCACGTTCTTTGTTTCACAGAAACATGGCTCACTCGAGACATGCTATCGGAGTCGGTACAGCCACCTGGTTTCTTCACGCATTGCGCCGACAGAAACAAACATCTCTCTGGTAAGAACAAGGGCGGGGATATCGATTGCGCTACCCGGGCTGGCAAAACCCTAGATCATTGTTATTCTAACTTCCGTGATGCATATAAGGCCCTCCCCCGCCCTCCTTTCGGAAAAGCTGACCACGACTCCATTTTGTTGCTCCTAGCCTATAGACAGAAACTAAAACAGGAAGCACCCGCGCTCAGGTCTGTTAAACGCTGGTCCGACCAATCGGATTCCACGCTTCAAGATTGCTTCGATCACGTGGACTGGGATATGTTCCACATAGCGTCGAACAACAACATTGATGAATAAGCTGATTCGGTGAGCGAGTATATTAGCAAGTGCATCAGTGATGTTGTACCCACAGCGTCTATTAAAACATTCCCCAACCAGAAACCGTGGATTGATGGCAGCATACGCGCAAAACTGAAAGCGCGAACCACTGCTTTTAACCAGGGCAAGGTGACCGGAAACATGACCGAATACAAACAGTGTAGCTATTCCCTCCGCAAGGCAATCAAACAAGCTAAGCGTTAGTATAGAGACAAAGTAGAGTCGCAATTCAGCGTCTCAGACATGAGAGGTATGTGGCAGGGTCTACAGTCAATCAAGGACTACAAAAGAAAAACCAGCCCCGTCGCGGACCACGATGTCTTGCTCCCAGGCAGACTTAACAACTTCTTTGCTCGCTTTGAGGACAATACAGTGCCACTGACACGGCCCGCTACCAAAACCTGCGGGCTCTCCTTCACTGCAGCCAACGTGAGTAAAACATTTAAACGTGTTAACCCTCGGAAGGCTGCCGATCCAGACGGCATCCCCAGCCGCGTCCTCAGAGCATGCGCAGACCAGCTGGCTGGTGTGTTTACGGACATATTCAATCAATCCCTATCCCAGTCTGCTGTTCCCACATGCTTCCAGAGGGCCACCATTGTCCTGTTCCCAAGAAAGCTAAGGTAACTGAGCTAAATGACTACCGCCCCGTAGCACTCACTTCCATCATCATGAAGTGCTTTGAGAGACTAGTCAAGGACTATATCACCTCCACTCTACCAGACACCCTCGACCCACTCCAATTTGCTTACCGCCCCAATAGGTCCACAGACGACGCAATCGCAATCACACTACACACTGCCCTAACCCATCTGGACAAGAGGAATACCTATGTAAGAATGCTGTTCATCGAATACAGCTCAGCATTTAACACCATAGTACCCTCCAAACTCGTCATTAAGCTTGAGACCCTGGGTCTCGACCCTGCCCTGTGCAACTGGGTCCTGGACTTCCTGACGGGCCGCCCCCAGGTGGTGAGGGTAGGTAACAACATCTCCTCCCTGCTGATCCTCAACACTGGGGCCCCACAAGGGTGCGTTCTCATCACTCTCCTGTACTCCCTGTTCACCCATGACTGCGTGACCTTGCACGCCTCCAACTCAATCATCAAGTTTGCAGACGACACTACAGTGGTAGGCTTGATTACCAACAACGACGAGACGGCCTACAGGGAGGAGGTGAGGGCCCTCGGAGTGTGGTGTCAGGAAAATAACCTCACACTCAATGTCAACAAAACAAAGGAGATGATCGTGGACTTCAGGAAACAGCAGAGGGAGCAGCCCTATATCCACATCGACGGGACAGTAGTGGAGAGGCTGGAAAGTTTTAAGTTCCTCGGCATACACATCACGGACAAACTGAAATCGTCCACCCACACAGACAGCAGCAGTGAAGAAGGGGCAGCAGCGCCTCGACAACCTCAGGAGGCTGAAGAAATTCAGCTTGTCACCAAAAACACTCACAAACTTTTACAGATGCCAAATCGAGAGCATCCTGTCGGGCTGTATCACCGCCTGGTACGGCAACTGCTCCGCCCACAACCGTAAGGCTCTCCAGAGGGTAGTGAGGTCTGCACAACGCATAACCAGGGGCAAACTACCTGCCCTCCAGGACACCTACACCCCCCGATGTCACAGGAAGGCCAAAAAGATCATCAAGGACAACAACCACTCGAGCCACTGCCTGTTCACACCGCTATCATCCAGAAGGCGAGGTCAGTACAGGTGCATCAAAGCGGGGATCGAGAGACTGAAAAACAGCTTCTATCTCAAGGCCAGCAGACTGTTAAACAGCCATCACTAACATTGAGTGGCTGCTGCCAACAAACTGACTCAACTCTAGCCACTTTAATAATGGAAAAATTTGATGTAATAAATGTATCACTAGCCACTTTAAGCAATCCCACTTTATATAATTTTTACCTACCCTACATTACTCATCTCATATGTATATACTGTACTCTATACCATCTACTGCATCTTGCCATCTTGATGTAATAAATGTATCACTTGCCACTTTAAACAATCCCGCTTTATATAATGTTTACATACCCTACATTACTCATCTCATATGTATATACTGTACTCTATACCATCTACTGCATCTTGCCTATGCCGTTCGGCCATCACTCATTCATATATTTGTATGTACATATTCTTATTCATTCTTTTACACTTGTGTGTATAAGGTAGTTGTTGTGAAATTGTTAGGTTATATTACTTGTTAGATATTACTGCATGGTCGGAACTAGAAGCACAAGCATTTCACTACACTCACATTAACATCTGCTAACCATGTGTATGTGACAAATAAGATTTGATTCGATTTGATTTAACTATAAATCAAATAAAATCACATTTTATGCAAATAGTCCAGGTAGCCATTTGATTAGCTGTTCAGGAGTCTTATTAGGGCCTTCCTTTGACTAGGTACTCTGACTAACAACAAACTATCAAATGCAACTCTGTTAACATGCAAGAGCTTGCCTAGGGTTGGGGATAGGTCTGGGGTTAGGGTTAGTGGAGGTTAGTTAGAGGTTAGTTAGAGTTAGCTGATCTATAAACCATCCGTAGGGGACTATCCAAATAAAATGTTACCCAGTTCTCTTGAATACCGTATTTGCAGCAAGAAGATTGATTTCATTCTATGAAGAAGCGTTCCAGAACTGTCAAAAAGCCAATTGGACACTGTTGGTTGTCATCGTGGTCATCATCTTTGTGTCTAACATGGTTGTTGCCAGTCTTCTCTGTGATGTGTGAAAACCAGCCACACGGTGCATACATGTTGCTTATGTGTCAATGACTTGCGTAGCATAGCCTACCTATCATAACAAAATGACTCTGCTTTTGAACCATTTCAACGTTGTGCAGGGTCACAACGATGTGTCGAATTATGATTGAAGTGGTCCATCTGTGCTCAGTTTCTAGATGATTTTTGATGGGTTACCACATAAAGTGTAGTGTAACCCTCCAAGTCCTTGAAGCCTATCGAGTTCACCAAAGCTATGACAATGAGATGGCTATCTTCAGCACAGATACACATGCATCTCCATCTTCAACACATGCAGGCACACACAGGCACACAGACACACACGAACGCGCGCACGCACACTCGCTTGCGCACACTTTATTTAAAAGGATTAAACATCTCTGATCACTGGCTTGAGAGATTTAATTGGATGTATTCAAATGTGTGAAGCAGAAAGAGAACAACCCGTTCAGTCTCTGGTCTGTAAGCCTTCCACAGGGATATTTGAAAAATGTTAACATCTGATCCTTCATAAAGTCTACATTATGATCTCTCTGTCACGACGGAAATGAACATCTCTCTGTCACGACGAAATGAACATCTCTCTGTCACGACGAAATGAACATCTCTCTGTCACAACGGAAATGAACATCTGTCATGCTGGGAAATGTCCATACCTGAAACACTGGGTAGCCTACATTGTAGAAGAGTAATCATATCGTTTCATTCCAAGAGCATATTAATACTTTGTAAAACAATTACTTTGGAAGAATAGATAGACTATTTAAAGAGTGCATTGGCCTATGAGTCACAACAGAAGCCACTTATTATAAAGAATTGTAAGTGAGAACTTGGTGGAAGTTGGCAAATTAGACAAATTGTCTGTTTGTCACTGTTAGCTGGTCATTGGTGGTGGGCTACAACACAAGTAGAGAGAGAGAGAGAGAGAGAGAGAGAGAGAGAAAGAGAGAGAGAGAGAGAGAGAGAGAGAGAGAGAGAGAGAGAGAGAGAGAGAGAGAGAGAGAGAGAGACAGAGAGAGAGAGAGAGAGAGAGAGAAAGAGAGAGAGAGAGAGAGAGAGAGAGAGAGAGAGAGAGAGAGAGAAGAAGAAGCGCTCGAGGTCTTCTGATTCTCCAACTCTAATCCTGTGCCAATTAGTTTGAGCCTAGGAGGGCCGGGTGTAATGGCGCAATACAGAATTATCACCTTTCTCTTTTACACTCTCTCCTCCGCCATCAAATTAAATACGAGGAGACCCATGAACAATGTCTTATTAAAATCAACAATTGATCTCGTCTTTGTTCACGCCGCTTGTTCAATTAAACAAATGTGTACATCAAACCTGTGCATGGCTTAGCGGGAGTCACCAGGTTCAAGAGGAGTTTTCTGGTCACGCTGCGCTCTTTCTCTGAGCTCTTTATGCGAATCATTGTGGCTTTAAAGAATCTAGCTGAATCACAGGGAGCCCTTTGTGACGGCCACAACAAATTACAGTAATGAGTGCCACCTTGCATCCGTGCCATGCCGTAATGCAATGTTTATGATATATAAAGACTCAGTAGTGTGTGTTGTGACTAATATGATTTCCTGTTTGCTGCGATGAAGGAGAAGAGTAGGCTAAGGGGGGTTGTAGGGGTAGAGTGGGGTAGAGTGTATTTTCAAGAGTCTTGGATGTCCTAAATTGTTAATTGTCTTCCTGTAATGGGAACAGGGCCTCCTCTGTCGCCACATTGAGGACTAGCCTTGAACTGATACTCCAAAGTGAAATGTAACAAAGAAGATGTGAAACCTATTTCATGTGTGTGTTAATTTGTTTCATAATTATCTCAGAGCTTTCCTTGTGCTCTCAGAGAGCTCTTTACTTTCTTTGTAGTGGTAGAAACAAGTTCTCACAGTCTCACTGCAGAATTAAACGTTCATACATGTTCTCTAAATGTCAAATTTCAAAGTTGCTCCAAACGTCAAATTTCAAAGTGTTTTTGTTACTCATGCTGCTCTGTATGGTTCCATTTCCCCAAATGTCAAATTTCGAGGTTAAAGGTTTGGGATAGGTTTAAAACGTTAAGTTCAGGCTGTCCTTCTGAATGGTTAAGGTATGGGTTAAGGTTTGGGATAGGGTTAAAACCCCAAATAAAAAACTAGTGTCTGCTGTAGTGTATTAGTGACACCTAGTGGTGCAATACCAGTGGGGACTATGAGACACATGAGGAACGAAGGGAGACTATGCTTGCGTAGGCAGTTGGATGGGTTTGGAGACCAGGAATAAAGTACAGGTCAATGATTCCAGTGAGTCTAAGGCAAGTCGATACATTACAACTGGCGACGAGGATATGGAAATAAAAATTAACCTTGGCACTGAGCTTACCTTCTCTCCTGCCGTTTGATGTGCATTCCAACCCAGACAGTTTTGGTTTGCAATGGGAAAATTGGATAAATAGTTTGAAACGGTTCATCACTGCTTCAGGAGTCAAAAATGCAGCACGAAAACTAGCTCTTGTCACGGAGCCCCCCGGTACTGCTACTCATTCCGTTCACCAGCTCTGCCCCTCTACATCACCAGCCTCCTCAAGCTTCTTTTTGGTTAAAAAGAAAGATGGGGGACTGCGCCCCTGCATTGATTATCGAACTCTGAATAAAGCCACCGTTAAGTTCAGCTATCCTTTAACCCCTCATCACAACCATCATCGAACAAATGCACGGGGTGCTGTACTTCACGAAACTGAACTTGAGGAGCGCCTACAATCTGGTGCGCATTTGTGCAGGCGACAAATGGAAATTGGCCTTTTCCACGACCACGGGCCATTACGAGTATCTTGTGATACCTTTTGGCCTGTCTAATGCTCCTTCAGGCCTTGATTAACAAAGTGTTTCGGGACATGCTGGGACGGGGCATAGTGGTTTATATAGACAACATTTTGGTCTATTCTGCTGACCGAGCCCAGCATGTCTCGTTAGTCAGGTCTGTGCTGGGAAGACTGTTGGAGCATGATCTATATGTCAAACAAGAGAAGTGTTTGTTTTTACAGTGGTCTGTGTCCTTTTTGGGCTACCTCATAACCATGGAGAGAGTGTAGATGGAAGAGCAAAACGACAGCGCAGTCAGGCCATGGCCCATCCCCAACTCCGTGAAAGCAGTCCAGCAATTCCTGGGGTTCGCCAACTATTTCCAGAGGTTCATCAGGGGCTTCAACACGGTGGTTGCGTCTCTTACCTCCCTGCTGGGAGGAGGTCCCCAGCGGGTTCGTTGAATGGCGGAGGCAGAGAGGGCATTCGAGACACTGAAGGCATGCTTCACCATTGCTCCCGTGCTGGCACATCCCGACCCCTCACTTCCCTTCATAGTCGAGGTGGATGCCTCCGAAGTAGAAGTTGGGGCAGTGCTGTCCCAGCGCACCGAAACTCCTCCAAAGCTGCGGCCCTGCGCCTTTTACTCCAAGCAGCTGAGCCCAGAGGAACTACGATGTAGGGGACCGGGAACTCTTGGCGGTCAGAAGGCTCTGAAGGCATGGAAGCACTGGCTTGAGGGGTCCAAACACCTTTTCCTGGTGTGGACGGACCACCGCAACCTGGAGTACATCAGGGGAGGCTAAACCCGAAGAGGCTAAACCCGAGACAGGCCAGGTGGGCTCTATTCTTCGCCAGGTTCCAATTTATGCTTTCTTATAGGCCAGGCTCAAAGAATGTGAAGGCGTACGCCCTGTCTCGCCTCTATGACACAGAGGAGACGGAGGGAGAGGAGACCCCATCATCCCTCCGTCCTATATCATCGTGCCAGTGGTGTGGGATGTGGTCACCGACATATGGCAGGCCCTGCATACGGAACCCTCACCTACCACAGTGCCCGGAGAACCCTGCCTAAGTGCCCACGGGTGTGCGGAACCACCTCCTTACCTGGGCGCACACGGCGACTATGTTGGGTCATCCTGGGATAGGCCGTACCATCGTGTGACTGACTGAGAAGTACTGGTGGCCCAACTTGGCGAGGGACGTCCGGGTTTATGTCTCTTCCTGCTCCATATGTGCCCAGTCTAAGACACCCAGACACCTCCCTTATGGAAAGCTCCTTCCCCTGCCGGTTCCACAACAATCCTGGTCTCACCTCTCGGTAGACTTTATCACTGACCTTCCCCCCTCCCAGGGGAACACCACCATTCTTGTCGTTGTGGACCGGTTTTCCAAAGCTTGTCGCCTCCTCCCTCTGCCTGGGCTCCCATTGGCCATGCAAACTGCGGAGGCTCTTTTTACGCATGTCTTCCGGCACTACGGGATCCTGGAGGACATTGTGTCAGATCATGGCCCTCAGTTCACCTCACGAGTATGGAAAGCATTCATGGATCGCCTGGGGGTCACGGTGGAGAGGGTGGATTTTCTACCTTGGGCTGAGTATGTGCAGAATTCCCTCCGCCACTCCTCCACTAACCTCACTCCTTTCCAGTGCATGTTGGGGTATCATCCGACCCAGGACAAATGGTTTCAGCTCGCTGAGGAGACCTGGAACGCTGCGCCCTCGTCTCCAGCGCGCTGTGCGTTGGCACAAGGAACAGGCCGACCGCCACCGCAGTGAGGCTCCTGTCTTCTCTCCAGACGACCAAGTCTGTCTCTCCATCTGGAACCTGCCCCCCCATCTGCCTTGCCTGAAGCTGAGCCCGTGGTTTGTGGGGCCGTTTAAAGTCCTGAGTAGGGTTAATGAGGTAGCGTACCGTTTGCAACTCCCTGCTGATTACCGCATTAATCTGACTTTTCATGTGTCTCTCCTCAGGCCAGTGGTGCCTGGTCCCCTAGCTGAGGCTGGAAATAGTGACACCTCGCCTCCTTCTCTGGACATCGAGGGAGATCCGACGTACTCGGTCCGTGAAGTCCTGGATTCGAGGTGTCGGGCGGGGCCTCTCCAGTACCTCATTTGACTGGGAGGGATACGGCCCAGAGGAGTGGTGCTGGGTTCCTGCGGTGGACATCCTGGACGCTTCGCTGACCAGGGATTTTCACTGTCGGCGCACTGACTAACCTGCACCGTGTCCCTGTGGTCGTCCCCGAGGCCGGTGTCATCCCGCTGCTGGCACAGTGAGTCAAAGGGGATACTGTCACGGAGCTCCCCGGTACTGCTGCTCATTCCGTTCACCAGCTCTGGAGGTCTATGTCGCTGGCCTTCTAGGTGTCACTGAAGTGGATTCATTACCACCAACCCCGGACTGCCTTGTCTCATTACACACACCTGGTTCCCATTCCCCCTGATTAGTATGTGTATATATGTGCCCTCTGTTCCCCATTGTCCTTGTCAGTTATTGTTACCGTGTCCAGATGCTGGCCTTCTAGGCAGAGTTCCTCTGTCCAGTGTCTGTGTTCTTTTGCCCATCTTAATATTTTATTTATATTGGCCAGTCTGAGATATGACTTTTTCTTTACAACAGTAACAATGTCTACACTGTATTTCTGATCAATAAATGGACAAAAGATGTGCTTTCCTTTGAAAAACAAGGACATTTGTAAGTGACCCCAAACTTTTGAACTGTAGTGTATGTGTGATATATTTACCCCGTTAGATGACACGGGGGAAGACAAGGACTATGAGATAGCGTAGACAAAGCTACACCAGCACTCCACAAAAAAACATTCCCTACGAGAGACATTTGTTTAGGCAAGCTGAACAAGCGCAGGGGGAATCAGTGGACACGTTTGTGAGCAGACTGAGACAGTTGGCTGCTACATGTGATTATGTAGATTTCAAAGACGAAAGGAACCAGGTGATTGACAAGTGTCACTCAAAAGTGTTGCGCAAGCTACTTCTCCACTGTAATGGATACAGCAAGAGCAATGGAGGCTGTTGACCAGCAGGCGGACAGAATATAAAGACTGAATGTGAATGCAATTCAACGTGGGAAAAGTGCACAAAACAACGCAGATAGCAATGGAACAAAATGGAATAACAGGAAACAAGATTTTCTTCATCCAATAAGGGCCAGCCATCTAATGATGACCACGTTGTGAAATGTTTCAGATGTGGTCAGGAGGGCTAGCCATCTAATGATGACCACGTTGTGAAATGTTTCAGATGTGGTCAGGAGGGCTAGCCATCTAATGATGACCACGTTGTGAAATGTTTCAGATGTGGTCAGGAGGGCTAGCCATCTAATGATGACCACGTTGTGAAATGTTTCAGATGTGGTCAGGAGGGCTAGCCATCTAATGATGACCACGTTGTGAAATGTTTCAGATGTGGTCAGGAGGGCCATACTGGACGGGCACGTTCCATTACACAAGGTTAACAATGCAACATATGTGGCAAAGATGGACATTTCTCCAAAATGTGCAGGACGAAGACAAAACTGAATGGAAATCAAGTCAGAAATACACCTGCTATACAACATGATTCAACAGTCAATGACGATGATGAACACGTGTTCACACTCACCAGTAGTACTGATGACGCTGAAACACAGATATCAGTCAATGGCCAACCAGTTAACATGTTAATTAACCCTGGGGCTAGCTGTAATATTGTGGGCGCAACAACATTCAGTCATTTGCAGAACAAATGCAATGATTAATTGAAACCAACATCCAAGAGACTTTACCCATACAGTTCAACATAACCATTAGCAGTTGAGGGCCTGTTCACTGCCAACATTACAGCGTTTGTTAGTTTTGAGTCAGTCCCTGCAGACATTCTAGTCGTGAAAGATGCACAGACATCTGTACTGGGAAAGAAATCAGCAGGTGCTCTTGGCATTTTGCAAAGGCAATGGCACACATAAACTCAGTCCAAGATGATGACACGAAGACATTCAAAGCTGCGCTGCAGGAGGAATACAAAGACTGTTTCAAAGGGCTGGAAAAACTGAAAGACTTCCAGTTAAGAATTAATTTCGATGAGACTGTCACACCTGTTGCACCACCGGTACGCAGAATACTGTCGTGTCTTTGGCTATGCCGGATTAAGTGATATGACATGCTATTCTATAAAATCATTTCTCTGTAATTAATATTACCTGATTAAGCTAATCAGGTAGATAATTAACTAGAAGGTTGGGGCACCACGAAGAATGTTTATAGAGCTGTTATCTTCCGAATAAACTCTTAAAGACCTAGTAATATTTTAAATCAATAGCAGTCAATATTAATCGTCACCTTATTTCAGTCTCATCTGAACATCGTAGAATTCTTAGTTATCTTCACGAACCCTGGCTAACAAGTTGAATCAGCAATACAAAATTTGGTTGAATTATTTATTTACTAAATACCTAACTAATCACAGAATTACATATACACAGAATGCAAATTATGTCATACAGAAAACGTCCCTGGTGGACGGAGCCGACATGACGGCTGGTTACACAAAGGAAAGGGGGTTGGGTTTGAGTGAAAGAGCGGGAAGACTGAGGAACAAAGGGAGAAGCTATGCTATCGTAAATACAGTATCTTATGCATTCTAAATTACCGTCCATTTGGAAAAGGAAAATGCAATAAACATTTACTCTGAGCTGCGCCTCAATAGGTTGGTTGTAGGTGGAAGGCCGTGTTGCCCAACAGAGATCTTCCTGTCCTCAGAAGAATGTCTCTGGTAGTAAACTGGATACGTTGTAGTATCGTCGTTGTGTGTTAGACTGGATCCGTTGTCCGTCCTTTCCTAGCCCACGTTTACAGCGGCCGCTGCTAACTCAACGGCTAGGAGGTATCACTTCTGTAGTGAATAAGAGTTCAAAGTTCATACCATTCGCAACCAAAGCTCACGCTGAGGTTGGCTTAGTTCTGTAGTTGACATGTTAGTCCTTTTAACGTGGAACCATCGTCCTCACGTCCTCGGAACAGCTTATTATCCGAATCCTTCTGACATCGGACCGTCACCCTAATGTACCTGGAACAGCTTATTATCTGAGTCCTTTTAACGTGAGGCTGCAGGCCTCGCGTACTCGGAACAGGAGGTTATATTTTCTTCAAGGGCTTATATAGTGGAGGGAGAGAAGGGTGTGCTTCATCGTTTATAACCAATGTCTCTTCACAGGGGCGGGCCACTGATTGAGCAGAGCTCTAACCTTATGAAAACCCAATTCTCTCATTTGGAAGCTAAAATTACATTTAATCTTTTCACAAATAGTTTCGTATTTAAACATTTAAATTGCACAACAATTCCATGTGAATAATGTGTAGACTTTCCATGATACAGTTTATGTAATCCTATCATTAATAAGAATGTATCAGATGACAACCGAACTGACATCATATTCATTGAGTACCAACGCATATTTACAACTGGTTGAATTACCGAAATATGGTTCCTTTCCCCCCCACCTTTTGATGTTCCCCGACTCTCTATGTTTAACAAAGGCTTTTCAAGAGTCCTTCAGTAGAGTCAAGAGAGGAAAGGGAAAAAGGTATTTATGGGGGGGTCATAAACCTTACCCACAGGCCAACGTCATGACAATACCATTCAGTGTCATGAAGCTAGTTGAAGAGAAGATGAACGAGCTAGAGGACATGGATGTTATTGAGAAAGTGAATGGACCTACACCATGGGTGTCCCCATTAGTTGAAGTACACAAGAAAACCGGTGACTTCAGGGTATGTGTTGACATGCATAAAGCAAATGAAGCTGTTGTGCGGGAGCAACACCCCATCCCCACCATCGATGAGATCCAGGAGAACATGCCGTTAGCCGTGGTCTTCTCAAAACTGGACCTAAAGTGGGGATATTATCAGATCGAACTGAAACCTGAGTCTCATTCCCTGACCACATGTGACTCCCACAGAAACATATCAGCACGTCATCCGTCAAGTCCTACAAGGCATCGAGGGGTCCACAACATCTCAGAAGATATCACTGTGCTTGGGAAGAACACACAAGAACACAACTAACAACTACACTAAGTCCTGAGATGACTGCTGGAGAGGGGGCTCACCCTCAACAGTGACAAATGTGAATTCCGACTGACGGGCCACATTCTCTTGAAGAACGGCATTGGAGCAGCACACTCAAATTTGGAAGCGGTGCAGAATAAACGCAGACCGACAAATGCTGCTGAATAAGGACTTTCTTAGGACTAGTGAACTACTGTGGCAGATTCAGGCTGTATCACAACCAGCCATGATTGGGAGTCCCATAGGGTGGCACACAATTGGCCCAGTATTCACTGGGTTTGGCCGGTGTAGACGGTCATTGTAAATAAGAATTTGTTCTTAATTAACTGACTTGACTACTTAAATAAAGGTTACATGTAAAAAAATATATGTTTTATTCCTAATCTGGCAACCACGTCGAACCACTAAGAAGACTCACAAAAGCATTACGCAAATGGAATGTGAAGATGAACATGAGTCATCATTCAACGCGCTGAAGAACTCACTGGCCAGTTCACACATCATGGCCTACTTCAATCAAGATGCAGAGACACACGTGATTGTGGATGCTAGTCCAGTGGGGCTAGGGGCTATCTTGAGTCAAAACAAAAATACGTTTGACACAGGCCAGTGTACTACACTAGCCGTGCTCTCACAGATGTAGAGCGACGCTATTCTCAGACTGAAAGAGAGGCACTCGCCATAGTCTGGGCGTGCGAGAAGTTTCATGTGTTTCTCTATGGCAAACACTTTGTAATGGTAACCAACCACAAGCCAATAGATATAATTTATTCTCCAAAATCCAAACCACTAGTGAGGATCGAGAGATGGGCACTGAGAACTCAGCCTTACAGATTCAAGGTTGTATACAAGCCTGTGCCTCAGAATGCAGCCGACTCACTGTCCCGGTTGACTCTGAACCCTCCGGCATCTCCACACTACAGGGACGACCACATCTATTACGTAGCCAAACACACAGTGCCATGTGCATCTACCCCTACGAGAGCTGGAAGAAATGTCAGCAAAGGACCCAGTTCTAGCTACTCTACGAACAAGCATCAGACAGGCTGACTGGAGCACATGCGACACTGCATACCGACGGGTTCAAGAAGAACTGTCTATTGTTGGACAGATAATTGTACGAGGCAACCGCATTATCATGCCACGAGCCGCTCAGGAACAGACTTTGATGTTAGCACAGGAAGGGCATCGGGGGATTGTATAAACCAAACACTATACATAAAAATGTGTGGAGGCCAAACATTGATAAAGAGGTTGAACTGTTCGTGAAGTCCTGTCCAGCGTGTCAAGTCAATGGCACACCACCAAAGCAGCAGGTCCCCAAAGTAAGAACAGAGCTACCAACTGAACCATGGCAGATCCTAGCCATTGATGTGTGTGGGCCGTTTCCAACAAGAGAACACCTCCTCGTAAAAACAGACAACTACTCCAGATGGGTTGATGTGAGTGTCCTAAACTGCATCACCACCACCAATATAATCACAAGCCTGAGGGAGACGTTTGCAGTCCATGGGTATCCTATTGTGGCAGATACTGGCGCTCCTCTCAAGTGATTTCCAAGCATACGTGGAGGAAAACGGGATCCGACACCGCCACATCACTCCATCCTGTTGCCCCGATGTAGAATACCTCACAATCAAATGCCAACCATATTACCTCCCACGAGAATTCTCTTCGGTTATAGTCACAGCTGTGTATATTCCCCCTCAAGCCGATACCCCGATGGCCCTCTGATGTCTTGCTTCCAGACAAGCTAAACACCTTCTTCGCCTGCTTTGAGGATAACACAGTGCCACCGACACGGCCCGCTACCAAGGACTGTGGGCTCTACTTCTCCATGGTCGACGTGAGTAAGATATTTAAACATGTTAACCCTCACAAGGCTGCCGGCCCAGACGCCATCCCTAGCCGCGTCCTCAGAGCATGCACAGACCAGCTGGCTGGAGTGTTTACGGACATAATACATCTCTCCCTATCCCAGTCTGCTGTCCCCACATGCTTCAAGATGTCCACCATTGTTCCTGTACCCAAGAAAACAAAGGTAACTGAACTAAATGACTATCGCCCCGTAGCACTCACTTCTGTCATCATGAAGTGCTTTGAGAGACTAGTCAAGGATTACCTTACCTTACCTGACAGCCTAGACCCAGTTCAATTTGCTTACCACCCCAATACATCCACAGACAATGCAATCGCCATCACACTGCACACTGCCCTATCCCATCTGGTCAAGAGGATTACCTATGTAAGAATGCTGTTCATTGACTATAGCTCAGCATTCAACACCCTAGTACCCTCCAAGCTCATCATTAAGCTCGAGGCCCTGGGTCTGAACTTCGCCCTGTGCAACTGCGTCCTGGACTTTCTGACGGGCCGCCCCCAGGTGGTAAAGGTAGGAAACAACACGTCCACTTCGCTGATCCTCAACACATGGGCCCCACAGGGGTGCATGCTCAGCCCCCTCCTGCGCTCCCTGTTCACCCATGACTGCGTGGCCACACACACCTCCAATTCAATCATCAAGTTTGTAGATGACACAACATTAGTAGGCCTGATTACCAAAAAAGATGAGACCGCCTACAGGGAGGAGGTCAGGGCCCTGGGAGTGTGGTGCCAGGAAAATAACCTCTCACACAACGTCAACAAAACAAAGCAGAGGGAGCACCCCCCTATCCACATCAACGGGACAGCAGTGGAGAAGGTGGAAAGCTTCAAGTTCCTCGGCGTACACATCACTGACAAACTGAAATGGACCACCCATACAGACAGTGTGGTGAAGAAGGCACAACAGCGCCTCTTCAACCCTCAACAAGCTGAGGAAATTTGGCTTGGCACCTAAAACCCTCACAAACTTTTACAGATGCACAATTGAGAGCACCCTGTCGGGCTGTATCTCCGCATGGTACGGCAACTGCACCAACCACAACCACAGGGGGTGGTGCGGGCTGCCCAACGCATCACCGGGCAAACTACCTGTCCTCCAGGACACCTACAGCACACAATGTCACATTCAGGCCAAAAAGATTATCAAGGACAGCAACCACCCGAGCCACTGTCTGTTCACCCCTCTATCATCCGGAAGGTGAGGTCAGTACAGGTCCATCAAAGTTAGGCCCGAGAGACTGAAAAACAGCTTCTATCTCAAGGCCAACAGACTGTTAAATAGCCATCACTAGCACCTTAGAGGCTGCTGCCCTATATACATAGACTTAAAATCACTGGCCACTTTAATAATGGAACACATAACTCGTCCAAATATTTATATATTCTTAATTCCATTCCTTTACTTTAGATTTGTGTGTATTGTTGTGAAATTGTTAGATATTACTTGTTAGATATTACTTGTTAGATATTACGGCACTGTTAGAGATAGAAACACAAGCATTATGCTACACCCGCAATAACATCTGCTAAACACGTGTACGTGACCAATAACATTTGATTTGATTTGATTCACTTGCCTCAGGCCAATGGCGAAGTTGAAAGACAGAACAGGACACTCTTCAAAGCAATCCTCTTCCCAATCAGAAAGAAAGGATGGGCACACAGAACTCCAAACGTTTCTCATGGCCTACAGTAGTATGCGACACTCAGTCATAGGTCGCAGTCCAGCTGAACTGTTGTTCAACTGCCAAATTAGAACCAATCTGCCAGAGCTGTCAGCGGACCTGCAGCCAGGAGCTGAACAACATGACAACGCCATTCGGCTTGCTGATGCTGAAAGGAAGGAGAAGGGCCGACAGAATGCCAACAGATCTAGGAGAGCAACTGAAAGCACAATCCAGCAAGGTGACATGGTTCTGCTACAGCAACCAAAGCAGAACAACTACCGTCAAACCAGAGACATACACCGTCGTGAACAGGAAGGAGAACACTGTTGTCCTGGAAAGGAATAGCAAGAAGGCCATGCGGCATATTTCTTTCGTGAAACTGTGACTACAACCACAGTAAGGACAATTGACTACAAGTAACAGAGACACTGACCGAGCAGAGCCTGACACACTGCCTAGACAAGTGCCTGCACCTGACGAGGCCATTCAACTACAGCCTCGAATCCAAAGACTCAGACAACAAGCTGTGCATCTGAAAAAGTATGGTAGATAGACATTTTGCCATAATGGAGCAGAATAATCTCCGGCACAGTCTCAATGGCAGGGCAGTCTACCCCTAGCCATCACAGAAAAGTTCCGTCAAGAATTCTTGTTAAATAAACATTGTCAAATAAAGAGTTCCAGCAATGTAACCAGTGTTATGGTTGGTAGTTTAAAGAGTTCCAGCAATGTAACCAGTGTTATGGTTGGTAGTTTAAAGAGTTCCAGCAATGTAACCAGTGTTATGGTTGGTAGTTTAAAGAGTTCCAGCAATGTAACCAGTGTTATGGTTGGTAGTTTAAAGAGTTCCAGCAATGTAACCAGTATTATAGTTGATAGTTTAAAGAAAGTAAAAGTAGACATTACAGTATGTTGTTGTTGGAAAATATTGAAATACTGTATACGAGAGATACTTTATTTTGAGTACTAGATAATGTTTTGTTACATTATAATGCATAGATCTGCTGTTTGGAGATGTGTTATCATAATGGTTAGTCAAACATCTAAGAAGAGGAGGGATGTAGTGTATTAGTGACACCTAGTGGTGCAATACCAGCGGGGACCATGAGGCCCGTGAGGAACGAAGGGAGGCTATGCTTGGGTATGCAGTTGGATTGGTTTGGAGACCAGGAATAAAGTACAGGTCAATGATTCCCGTGACTCTGAGAGTCAAGACGATACATTACATCCACGACTGGGATCAAATACGCAACCGTTTTATCCACAATCATGGATTTACGCCCATCCACCACCCCCATCCACCATGCCCAAGCAAAACCCAAGGCTACTTGATGGTAATAGTGCTCACAGTTGCCCCTAGTGGCTGGTTTCCCATCGTCCTCAGGACAATTTTATTTATATTCTCTTCATTTTCAGGGAAAGTTAAATACTCTATGTAGAAAATTACCGGCTGGCAAAATCTGGCACATTTACAGAAATGTGGATCAATGGCTTCACTGGTAGACTATTTTTTTTTTGTGACCAACTTTTTTATTTCGTTTTGTCATTTTTCTCTTTCAGAGGTACAAAAACAATCAAATAAATGCATACAAAGATAACCCAGACCTATACCCCCCTTCAATCCCCATCCACTCGCCCGCATCTTCCCTCCCCACCCGGAAACCGGCAGCCTAATTCTGATATTTTTCCACAAATTTGTCTTTTGACCAATCAGATCAGCTCTTTTGCCAGTAATTGGGCAAACGATCAGAATTGGGGTGTCTGTGAAAATGCAGCCAATGTCTATTTTCCCTGTTAAATAAAGTCAGAGTAAATACAAAACCTTTTCTTAGCAAAGTGGGTGCTATGAAGAGAGTTGAACCTTTGAGCCACTGAGATGAAAATGCGAACATGCTCTCACATTGGGGGATAGCCATGTTTTAGAATAACAGGGAAACTTGTACGTGTGAGGTGTATGAAATGGCCACCCTGTGACATGAGAGAACAAAGTGTGTGTGTGTGTGTGTGTGTGTGTGTTTGTATGAATGTACATTTGAAGTTGGAAGTTTACACACACTTAGGTCATTAAAACTCGTTTTTCAACCACTCCACAAGTTTCTTGTTAGCCAACTATAGTTTTGGCAAGTCAGTTAGGATATCACTTATAATTCACTGTATCACAATTCCAGTCGGTCAGAAGTTTACATATACTAAGTTGACTGTGCCTTTAAACAGCTTGGAAAATTCTAGAAAATAATGTTACGGCTTTAGAAGCTTCTGATAGGCTAATTGACATCATTTGAGTCGGAGGTGTACCTGTGGATGTATTTCAAGGCCTACCTTCAAACTCAGTGCCTCTTTGCTTGAAATCGTGGGAAAATCAAAAGAAATCAGCCAAGACCTCAGAAAAAAATTGGAGACCTCCACAAGTCTAATTCATCCTTGGTAGCAATTTCCAAACACCTGAAGGTACCACATTCATCTGTGCAAACAATAGTAAGAGTAGTATGAATACCATAGGACCACGCAGCCGTCATACCGCTCAGGAAGGAGACGCATTCTGTCTCCTAGAGATGAACGTACTTTGGTGCGAAAAGTGCAAATCAATCCCAGAACAACAGCAAAGGACCTTGTGAAGATGCTGGAGGAAACAGGTACAAAAGTATCTATATCCACAGTAAAACGAGTCCTATATCGACATAACCTGACAGGCCGCTCAGCAAGGAAGAAGCCACTGCTCCAAAGCTTGGTCGCAAATGGGTCTTCCAAATGGACAATGACCCAAGCATACTTCCAAAGTTGTGGCAAAATGGCTTAAGGACAACAAAGTCAAGGTATTAGAGTTGCCATCACAAGCCCTGACCTCAATCCTATAAAACATTTGTGGGCAGAACTGAAAAAGCATGTGCAAGCAAGGAGGCCTACAAACCAGATTCAGTTACACCAGCTCTGTCAGGAGGAATGGGGCAAAATTCACCCAACTTATTGTGGGAAGCTTGTGGAACGCTACCCGAAGCGTTTGACCCAAGTTAAACAATTTAAAGGCAATGCTACCAAATACTAATTGACTGTGCGTAAACTTCTGACCCACTGGGAATGTGATGAAATAAATAAAAGCTGAAATAAACCATTCTTTCTACTATTATTCTGACATTTCACATTCTTAAAATAAAGTGGTGATCCTAACTGACCTAAGACAGGGAATTCTTACTCGGATGAAATGTCATGAATTGTGAAAAACGGAGTTTAAATGTATTTGGCTAAGGTGTTTGTAAAATTCCAACTTCAACTGTGTGTGTGTGTGTGTGTGTGTGTGTAGGTATATGTGACTATGTGTGTAAGTGTGTGTGCAGATGTGCACACATGATATGTGTGAGTGTGTGTGTGTTCACACTGTCATTGGGACCTGTCAGCTCCCTGAGGAGCACTGCCACAAGTTTCAACACTTCTGTCATCATCTGTGAGGAGAGCTGAATTGTGTTTCCAGTATACACCTGAGAGTAGTTAGAACAACGCCTCAGAGTCCTGTCTGTGGAGATGATGTACTTGGGGGTGTGTGTTTGTCTTGTAGTTCCTCTGTCTGTCAAAGACAAACAACAGATTTTAAATCCCTCATAAATATTATAATTCTTTTCACACCCACTGCATTGCTGGTTAATTCATTTCAATTAGTGGAAATGTTTGCCAAACTCATGAAGCTACTCAACATATTTGTGTACAAGTGATAGTATTCTGACAAGCCCATTCCACCTATCCATGAAACCTTAGAATACTGGTTATCACTAGACAGACCCCAGACCCTCCCTTAAGGCTTTTGTGACTATCATGTACGATACTGAACCTTGCGAACCATGACCCCCCATCTCTCTCTCTCTCTCTCTCTCTCTCTCTCTCTCTCTCTCTCTCTCTCTCTCTCTCCCCTTCTCTCCCTCTCCCTCTCCCCCTCTCTTTCTCTCCCCCTCTCTCCCTCTCCCTCTCCTTCTCACCCTCTCTCCCTCTCTCTCCCTTATCTCCCCCTGGAGCTCTGGTTGTGTCCTTTGCCGTCCCCATGTGGCCATGGCCATGTCAGCGATGTTCTCCCAGCAAGGGTTCCCCAGGAGACATGGGAGAATTCAACCAAACCAAACCCAACGAGGGGCCAAAGGGGACTGAACTACAGGCACTGAGGTATCGGCCCTGTCTCTGTACATTCCCCTGCTGGCCTTCTCCCCTTTCCCCACATGCCCTGCTTCTAGGCCAAATGACCCACCAGGAAGGACCTAGAGGACTGGGGGGGGGGGGGGTGGCTGAGGGGCTGCAGGGTGCCAGCTGGAGGCTACTGGCTCCCTAGCACCATAACTCCTTTACTCTGTTCTGTCTGCCTCCATGCTCCTGCTGTGTTGCTGTCCCAGATCCATGACTTTAGCAGGAATAGGCCCCCCTAGGCCACTCCCACTGCACTGAGGATAGAGAGACACATATGCCTGGGTCTCCCTAGATCTCCATCTCCCTAGGGGTCTCTCTCCATGGGACAGAGGGTCTACTGCTGGGAGTGACTGTACTGCTGACTCATGCTGGGGAATGATTGTCACCTCAACAGAAGTTGAAAAGAGGGTACACTTTCAAAGACATAAGATGAACTCTCAAGTACATCTCTTTGGGCAACACGGAATAACGTGAGTTGGAAAATGTGTGGATATTATAAGTATTTTGTGTTATGTTTATCACCTTGCCAAAATGAACAGCTGGTCTATAATACAAACTTAAAGTACAGATGTGATTTAGCCAGCAGTAACTGTTGATGCCCACTCTCTCTCTTATGGTTGTTAAGATGCCTCCTAGTAGGAGGGAGGTGCAGGAATCAGGAGCTGGAGAGCAAGGAAGTTCCAGTGGCACAAACGTTTATTAATGTAGTCTCGACTCAAAACAACATAGGGGAAAACACGCACAAAACGAAGTCGCCACACACAGGGAAACTCACTACACACGGAGGAGAAACCTCGACTCCTAAACAAAATCTGGAAACGGTAACACTACCGAATGAAACGAAAACCCTGTGTTGCAGACACGCACCCCTAACGTAGTAAACATACAAACAATCCCGCACAAAGACTAGCAGGCAGCGGGGTGTAAATAAACCCACCCAAATCAACAAAATGAACACAGGTGTGATAAAACAGACAGACACAAACGAAAAGGAAAAATGGATTGGTGGCAGCTAGTAGGCCGGCGACGACGACCGCCGAGCACCGCCCGAACAGGGAGAGGAGCCACCTTCGGTGGAAGTCGTGACAATGGTATTGCTGGCATTTCTCCAATTACTCAAGAATATTTGGTTTCGGAGGAGTAAATATTTCAGAGAATTTGGGCATGTAATAATCAAGCATATGGTGTCTGAGCTGAAGCAATAGTTTACCTGGTGTATTACCCTGCAGTGCTGAGAAGAGAGCAACACGGAAGTTGCTACTGACATAATACAAGCATGTAATCAGAAAGCATTAGAGCCTTTGGATTTATGTCATAGCTTGAGTCCCAAATTGTAACCTTTTCCCTATATAGCATATTACTCCCTACCATACCTGGTCAAAAGTAGTGCACTACATTGGAAATAGAATGCCATTTGAGACATAAAGACGCTGTATCCAGATACCCACAGTAAATTATTATGATAGAGATGATAATGATATATTCTTTTAAATATTCAATAGGCTCCATTGTTGACAGTCATCCAATAAATAATGTTGTTCTTCTTTTACAAAGAATTAGATATGATTATTACAGTATGAAAGAATATTCTGGTTCTTCACATTTATTTGGCCTATCTGAATGTTAATGTTTTCATTTTCTCCTTCAACAATGGAGCCACTGTCATCAATATGCACATAGTGGATGTTAATGGTGATCGGTGGAATGGTGTCGCACCACATAATGGGGCAGAGCGAACAAAGACTTTCCCCCAGCGCAGGCCTGTATTTGGGGAAGGGCGGTGGGGGAGGGGGGTGGAGGCTGGAGGGGTATTCATCACTGTCGAGAGGAACAAAGAGAACCTGTGGAGTGTTAAGAGAAGGGCTCTTCCACTGGGCTCTTAGAATATATTATAGACTCGCCACACACACACACACACACACACACACACACACACACACACACACACACACACACACACACACACACACGTTTGTTATACTATCCTTTTTTTTTCAATTTAATTTTAATTTATTTTAATTTCACCTTTATTTAACTGGGTAGGCCAGTTGAGAACAAGTTCTCATTTACAACTGCGACCTGACCAAGATAAAGCAAAGCAGTGCGACACAAACAACAACACAGAGTTACACATGGAATTAACAAACATACAGTCAATAACACAATAGAAAAAATCTATATACAGTGTGTGCAAATGAGGTAAGATTAGGGAGGTAAGGCAAAAAATAAGCCATAGTGGCGAAGTAATTACAATATACCAATTAAACACTAGAGTGGTAGATGTGCAGAAGATGAATGTGCAAGTAGAGATACTGGGGTGCCAAGGAGCAAAACATTTAAAATAAATAACAATATGGGGACGAGGTAGTTGGATGGGCTATTTACAGATGGGCTATGTACAGGTGCAGTGATCTGTGAGCTGCTCTGACAGCTGATGCTTAAAGTTAGTGAGGGAGATATGAGTCTCCAGCTTCAGTGATTTTGCAATTCGTTCCAGTCATTGGCAGCAGAGAACTGGAAGGAAAGGCGGGCAAAGGAGGAATAGGCTTTGTGGGTGACCAGTGAAATATACCTGCTGGAGCGCGTGCTACGGGTGGGTGTTGCTATGATGACCAGTGAGCTGAGATAAGGCGGGGCTTTACCTTGTGGGGACCAAACAATTTAACAATTGATTCCCATTCAAAATCCTATTTTACCTAAACCTAACCCTAAACCCAACCTTAACCCCTAACCCTAAACATAACCCTAACCCCTAACCTTAACCCTAATAGTAACCCTAATTGTAACCCTAACCCCAAACCTAATCCCTAAGCCTAAAATAGCTGTTTTCCTTGTGAGGACCTCTTTTCACACACACTCACCCACAACATACGGGTTTACTCTGACTAGTGCGCTGGGGTGCTGTGGTGGGGTACACTAGTGGGGGGCGAGGAGCAGAGCAGAGAGGGTTTGGTGGGTCTGTGATTCCTGATATCAGCTCGGTCCCAGGCTGCCGTTCCACAGTCTATTTGCCTCTCACAACAAAGCCTTTTAGGGGCCAGCACTAATCAGGCTTAGCTGGGAGCACTGTCCTTATCTGAGAGCGTCAGACCGCCGGCACTGCCAGCTTGTTCTCCACTGATAGCAACAGCCGCAACTAAATTAAATCTAGATTCCAAATACACACACCCAAAATAATACACCCCTTATGATGAGGAGAATGACTACCTCTGCAGCCGGTAGGAACCAAAAACCAGACCCTGGCTCTGACCCCCCCTCTGCTCTGAGGTTGGGGAATAATAACCTCACCCCAACCCCCCCAAAAACTAAAGACACACGTTATTGTGACCGAAAAGACTTAACCTGACTCGAGACACCAAAAAAGCCGCAAGACTGTTGAATGAATTCCCATTTGGCCCGATCAGGACCATATAAAACCACCATTCAACGAAATAGATTTGCTATTACAACTAAGAGAAGTAAGTTGAGAATCAGTGTGTTTTCAATGTGATTGTAGCGTGGATTGTGATACGCCCTCTAAGGTGGTGACTGCTATGGCGTCCGGGCCATTAAGAGGCTGAATGAATGGGTGCTTCAGGGGTGTTTAGGTCGAGGACTCTTCAGTGTGTTCAGAAGTGGAACACCACCAGGCTAATGAACTCAGCGACAAGAAGGAGAGAAGCAGAAAGAAAGGGAGAGAGGATGAATGGAGCAGGAGATCATTATAGGTCATTCATAGTCTCCAGGAAAGCTCCAGGACACCAACACTGATCTCTCCTAGCAATCTATCGCTGCTCAGCACACAATGGCCTGATTTCAGCCAGTCGTCAGCGACTCTTTCAATACCTGCATTTGAGAATAGACGTCAAATTATGACGCAATCAGTCTGAGTTGATGCGGTAACAGCCACGTCTTGAGAATAGCCATTTTGTCATTATCATTATCTCATTGTAAAGGAACATTAGATGAATAAAGACCTATTTTATTTCAATCTTAAGTGATACCTATCGGATCCTTTCAGTATAAAAATCTCTATTAATAAAAAATGCAATAAATTCAAACACTGTTGTCAGCACAATGAAAATAGTTCAGGGCCTCATCATCGATGCTACAGTTTGTTTGCCTGTAGAAGGTCTCTTTTTCCCAATAGGTGAAATGTGTGTGTCTTTGTGTGTTCGTGTGCGCATGCAGGCAAGTGCGCCTGCTTGTGTGTGTGTGTGTGTACGTGTCTCTGACCTGACTGAATTGTGGAAATATGTGTAAGATGTCTCTCAGCAGCAGCAGATACTCAGGTGGCAGATCCTTCTACTCTGTGCCATCATTGATATTCCCCTCAAAGATCAGGGAGAGCTGTCACCCAACCCAAGCGTGGCAGAGGTGCCACAGACCTCTGGTGGGAGCCTGAAGCATGACGGAGAAAAGAGGAACAGATAGAGAAAGCAAGAGGAAGAAAAAGAGAGAGAGGCAGAGAGAGAGAAAGAGGAAGAAAGAGAGACAGACAGACACTGGTCACATTATAAATAGAAATAATAAATTCTATATTTTTAGCCTGATCTACTCTTCTATCTCTCCTTTTCACAGCATCTTGTGCAGTGCATCCAAAATTGGGAGGTTAAGTGAAATTCTCTCTTGTGTTTTGTTGAAACCAAAGGAGCACTACAGAGTTAATTGAAATTTCCAACGGAGCCGGGGCAGTGGATGTGTGTGAGTGCATGTGTGCACGTGGGTGTGTGCGTGAGTGTGTGTGTGTGTGCGCATGCTTATGAGCATCTGTGTGTGTGTGTGTGTGTGTGCTCATGCTTCTGTGTGTGTATACGGATGATGTTTGGGATCCACCTTGTCAATTATTCAGTCTTTGAAGGCAAGAACATAGTTGTTCCTTTCACCTGGCATTACCCCTCTCTACTGCTTTATCCAGAAGAACAGAACAGCCGTTGAAGAGATTCTAAAATACGTTTGTTTCTTTTCACACAGTGATGTATGCACTAGCTCGCTGAGCATGACATGACATTACAGTTTCCATAGGCTGGTCCAACAGATTACAACGGCAAGGACTGAGATAGCAATCGGGCCATTCTTTAGATACAATGGAGTGGTGACCGAGAGTAGAGAGAGAGAGAAAGAGCAAGAGAGAGAGAGAGAGAGAGAGAAAGAAAAAGTGAGACACACACACACACACACACACACACACACACACACACACCTCTCCTGTTATGATTGTGACACTTGAATCCTGTTGTTTACGAGCCTACTGACACACAGGCCCCAATACAAATGTAATGAACAGGCCAGGGAGTCCATCAGCGCCTCTCTCATGACCCTTTCTTGAAACGGTGACGAGTGATTGGCCTGGACTTTTGAGCTCCTGGGTCTCAGGTTCAGTGTTGACCCCAGGGGAAGTGAGGGGGGATGGGGGTTGAACGGGTCACGGCTGCCCCTGGCCTGGACCTCTTGATCTACTGGTCAGTCTGGAGGTGACAGCTCATTAACAAGACAATCTGACTGACCGCTCTGTGTTTGACCGTTCCCTCCCGGCCCTCCCCCTGCTTCTTCCATCCTCTCCATTCAAGTAGATCTGCTGTGATATCTCATGTATTGGAGGAAGCACAAGGTAAAAGCCAGGCAGAGAGAGAACAGCTCCTCTTTATGCAAAGCGGAAATGAAGCAGCTCCTGGATGATTTTTCCTGTGGAAATGAGCGAGGGAGAAAGAGAGGGAGGGACAGATAGAAGGTTAGAGACGGGGAGATATAACGAGAGAGAAAGAGAGAGAGGTTGAGATAGAGAAATAGAGAGAGAGGTTGAGATAGAGTAAGGAGAGGTTGAGATAGAGAAATAGAGAGAGAGGTTGAGATAGAGAAAGGAGAGGTTGAGATAGAGAAATAGAGAGAGAGGTTGAGATAGAGAAAGGAGAGGTTGAGATAGAGAAAGAGAGAGAGGTTGAGATAGAGAAATAGAGAGAGAGGTTGAGATAGAGAAAGGAGAGGTTGAGATAGAGAAATAGAGAGAGGTTGAGATAGAGAAATAGAGAGAGAGGTTGAGATAGAGAAATAGAGAGAGAGGTTGAGATAGAGTAAGGAGAGGTTGAGATAGAGAAAGGAGAGGTTGAGATAGAGAAAGGAGAGGTTGAGATAGAGAAAGGAGAGGTTGAGATAGAGAAAGGAGAGGTTGAGATAGAGAAATAGAGAGAGGTTGAGATAGAGAAATAGAGAGAGAGGTTGAGATAGAGAAATAGAGAGAGAGGTTGAGATAGAGTAAGGAGAGGTTGAGATAGAGAAAGGAGAGGTTGAGATAGAGAAATAGAGAGAGAGGTTGAGATAGAGAAAGGAGAGGTTGAGATAGAGTAAGAGAGAGAGGTTGAGATAGAGTAAGGAGAGGTTGAGATAGAGAAAGGAGAGGTTGAGATAGAGAAAGAGAGAGAGGTTGAGATAGAGAAATAGAGAGAGAGGTTGAGATAGAGTAAGGAGAGGTTGAGATAGAGAAAGGAGAGGTTGAGATAGAGAAATAGAGAGAGAGGTTGAGATAGAGAAAGGAGAGGTTGAGATAGAGAAAGGAGAGGTTGAGATAGAGTAAGAGAGAGAGGTTGAGATAGAGAAAGGAGAGTTTGAGATAGAGTAAGGAGAGGTTGAGATAGAGAAAGGAGAGGTTGAGATAGAGAAAGAGAGAGAGGTTGAGATAGAGAAATAGAGAGAGTTTGAGATAGAGAAAGAGAGAGAGAGGTTGAGATAGAGAAAGAGAGAGAGAGGTTGAGATAGAGAAAGAGAGAGAGGTTGAGATAGAGAAATAGAGAGAGAGGTTGAGATAGAGAAAGGAGAGGTTGAGATAGAGAAAGGAGAGGTTGAGATAGAGAAATAGAGAGAGAGGTTGAGATAGAGTAAGGAGAGGTTGAGATAGAGAAAGGAGAGGTTGAGATAGAGAAAGAGAGAGAGGTTGAGATAGAGAAATAGAGAGAGAGGTTGAGATAGAGAAAGGAGAGGTTGAGATAGAGAAAGGAGAGGTTGAGATAGAGTAAGGAGAGGTTGAGATAGAGAAATAGAGAGAGAGGTTGAGATAGAGAAATAGAGAGAGAGGTTGAGATAGAGTAAGGAGAGGTTGAGATAGAGAAAGGAGAGGTTGAGATAGAGAAAGGAGAGGTTAAGATAGAGAAATAGAGAGAGAGGTTGAGATAGAGAAATAGAGAGAGAGGTTGAGATAGAGTAAGGAGAGGTTGAGATAGAGAAAGGAGAGGTTGAGATAGAGAAAGGAGAGGTTGAGATAGAGAGGTTGAGATAGAGAAATAGAGAGAGAGGTTGAGATAGAGAAATAGAGAGAGAGGTTGAGATAGAGAAAGGAGAGGTTGAGATAGAGAGATCGAGGTTCTGATGAAGAGAGAGAGGTTGAGATAGAGAAAGGAGAGGTTGAGATAGAGAGATCGAGGTTCTGATGAAGAGAGAGAGGTTGAGATAGAGAAAGGAGAGGTTGAGATAGAGAGATCGAGGTTCTGATGAAGAGAGAGAGGTTGAGATAGAGAAAGGAGAGGTTGAGATAGAGAGATCGAGGTTCTGATGAAGAGAGAGAGGTTGAGATGGAGAAAGGAGAAAGAGATAAAGGAGAGACAGAGGAGGGCTGAGATAGAGAGACTGAACTACGTAGAGAGAAAGAAATTATAGATAGAGATAGAGAGAGGCTGAACTACGTAGAGAGAGAGAAATTATAGATAGATAGAGGGAGAGAGAGACTGAACAACGTAGAGAGAGAAATTATAGATAGATAGAGGGAGAGAGAGACTGAACAACGTAGAGAGAGAAATTATAGATAGATAGAGGGAGAGAGAGGCTGAACTACGTAGAGAGAGAAATTATAGATAGGTAGAGAGAGAGAGGCTGAACTACGTAGAGAGAGAAATTATAGATAGATAGAGGGAGAGAGAGGCTGAACTACGTAGAGAGAGAAATTATAGATAGGTAGAGAGAGAGAGGCTGAACTACGTAGAGAGAGAAATTATAGATAGATAGAGGGAGAGAGAGGCTGAACTACATAGAGAGAGAGAAATTATAGATAGATAGAGAGAGAGGCTGAACTACGTAGAGAGAGAGGCTAAACTACGTAGAGAGAGAAATTATAGATAGGTAGAGAGAGAAAGGCTGAACTACATAGAGAGAAATTATAGATAGATAGAGAGGCTGAACTACGTAGAGAGAGAAATTATAGATAGAGAGAGGCTGAAATACGTAGAGAGAGAGAAATTATAGATAGAGATAGAGAGAGGCTGAACTACGTAGAGAGAGAAATTATAGATAGATAGAGGGAGAGGTTGAGCTAGGTAGAGAGAGAGAGAGAGAGGCTGAACAACGTAGAAAGAGAAAGTATAGATAGATAGAGAGAGAGGCTGAACTACATAGAGAGAGAAATTAAAGATAGATAGAGAGAGGCTGAGGTAGGTAGAGAGAGAGAGAGAGAGAGAGAGAGAGAGAGAGAGAGAGAGAGAGAGAGAGAGAGAGAAATTATAGATAGATAGAGAGGCTGAACTATGTAGAGAGAGAAATTATAGATAAGATGCTGAACTATGTAAAGAGAGAGAAATTAGAGATAGATAGAGAGGCTGAACTACGTAGAGAGAGAGAAATTA
The DNA here is from genome assembly GCF_901001165.1 of Salmo trutta. Lineage (NCBI taxonomy): Eukaryota > Metazoa > Chordata > Actinopteri > Salmoniformes > Salmonidae > Salmo > Salmo trutta. The sequence goes on from NC_042992.1 coordinate 17,777,774, forward strand.
GAGATAGATAGAGAGGCTGAACTACGTAGAGAGAAAGAAATTAGAGATAGATAGAGAGGCTGAACTACGTAGAGAGAGAGAAATTAGAGATAGATAGAGAGGCTGAACTACATAGAGAGAGAGAAATTAGAGATAGATAGAGAGGCTGAACTACGTAGAGAGAGATAGAGAGAGAGAGGCTGAACTACATAGAGAGAGAGAGAAATTAGAGATAGATAGAGAGGCTGAACTACGTAGAGAGAGAGAAATTATGGATAGATAGAGAGAGAGAGGCTGAACTAGAGAGAGAGATGTTATAGATAGATAGATATAGAGCTTGAGCTAGGTAGAGAGAGAGAGAGAGAGGAGGAATGGGAGAGAAGAGGGAGCCTCCCTCCTCTCCTCTCATCCCTCCTGTCTGACACCTCTCAGAACGACAGATTCCATCAGCACTTCTCAGTCCCGGAGGTGCCACGAGATTTCCCCCTGCAAACAATAGTCATCAGCAGAAAAAGGTCTAAACAAAGGGAGAGAGTGAACTCTATTCTGCAGCTCGCAGCAGTGTAAAAACAGCTTATCATATTGCATGCAGAGTTCAATAAGCTCAGTTTCATTGCTTCATCAAATTGGCGGGAGGCGTAAGGGGATATATTTTCAAATGTCACAGAGACATTGGCCTGCGATGGATGTACGGTACGGTACCGGCCCTGGCTCTTTGCTGTGTCTGCAGGATAGGAGGGCTAGACATGGGACAGGAAAGGAGAGACCTCCCTCTCTCGTCTTCACTCTCTCGTCTTCCCTCTCTCGTCCTCCCTCTCTCGTCCTCCATCTCTCGTCCTCCCTCTCTCGTCCTCCCTCTCTCGTCCTCCCTCTCTGGTCCTCCCTCTCTTGTCTTCCCTCTCTCGTCCTCCCACTCTCGTCCTCCCTCTCTCGTCCTCCCTCTCTCGTCCTCCCTCTCTCGTCCTCCCTCTCTCGTCCTCCCTCTCTGGTCCTCCCTCTCTCGTCCTCCCACTCTCGTCCTCCCACTCTCATGTCTTCCCTCAGAATAACCCCTTTTACAGTGTCCATATTAGGACAGCCTCAATCTCAGCCAGATTTTCTATTATTACTGTAGACTAGTCCTTAGTATGTTTTTACTGCAATACTCTAAATACTGTGTGACTTCAGTATAATTGTTATGTTGACATTTTATGAATACAATTGTTGATTAGGGGTTGAGGAATGGTACCACAAAGTTCAACACATCATGTCATGAACAGATCCATGAACAAGAATAGCAACACTGTTCCGTTTAACCCAGTATTGCCTTCAAAATAGTGGTAGTGCATAAAACAACTGGTTACTTAACACCCAGAACACAACTCCATCCTCCTCAGGCTTGTTTAACATGATAAAGCAGATGCTTCGTCTAACACTGCTGTGACGGGGGTTCTCACCTGCACAATGTAGATGCCTCTAATTACCTGATTGCTGGTTATTACTGTGTTGCTGAGTGCCCCATATAGGCTGCTCTCTCCTCTCTCTCTCTCTCCCTCTCTCTCTCTCTCTCTCTCTCTCTCTCTCTCTCTCCATCTTCTTATCCCATTGCCATTCAAGCTGCTTCTCTCTTCCTCTCTCTCTCCTGTGCTTAATTGTACTATCAGCTGACCTCGGCAGAAAGCCCACAGCGGGGCTTTGTCTCTTAACCTCTTCTCTCTACTAGCTGTAACCACGTCACGTCCCTCCACAATGACACCATCAACACTGTCCTCTACTACAGAATACTAATGGCGTATTAGTGCCAAGAAAACATTTACCCGTTACACCATGAGAGAGCCAGCGTGAACCGGTACCCCCGCCGTGAACCGGTACCCCTGCCGTGAACCGGTACCCCTGCCGTGAACCGGTACCCCCGCCGTGAACCGGTACCCCCGCCGTGAACCGATACCCCCGCCGTGATCCGATACCCCCGCCGTGAACCGATACCCATGCCGTGAACCGGTACTCCCGCCGTGAACCGGTACCCCTGCCGTGAATCGGTACCCCCGCCGTGAACCGGTACCCCCGCCGTGAACCGGTACCCCCGCCGTGAACCGGTACCCATGCCGTGAACCGGTACCCCTGCCGTGAACCGGTACTCCTGGTGAACCGGTACTCCTGCCGTGAACCGGTACTCCCGCCGTGAACCGGTACCCCCGCCGTGAACCGGTACCCCTGCCGTGAACCGGTACTCCCGCCGTGAACCGGTACCCCTGCCGTGAACCGGTACTCCCGCCGTGAACCGGTACCCATGCCGTGAACCGGTACCCCTGCCGTGAACCGGTACCCCTGCTGTTAACGCAAATGTTCACAATGTGGCTCCCCGTTTAGCCTGAATTTATATCCGTTACTGGCCTTTATGAGGCAGCTTCAAAATATACAGCAGTTATTAACTTATTTCTAGGGTGTCCTGTTGGAGGAACCACCCAGGCTGTTGCTCTTTTAGTTGACCTGAGTAAAAAACATCAAACTGGGGCCCTTTCATTAGCCTGGGTACCAGTCTGTTTGTGCCAGCATGCCATTCCTTGTCACTCCATGTTTGGTATGACAAGGCTATGAGTGGAATGATGGCACAAACAGACTGGCACCCAGGTTAGCCTTCCATGGAAGTACGTTCCAATATCCACACTAGCATAGAATCCTTAGCATAGAATCCTTAGCATAGAATCCTTAGCATAGAATCCTTAGCATAGAATCCCCAATATATTGCTTCATTCTAAGGAGTATACCAGTATGGGCACTGGAAGAGAACCATCCATTTTAAGGTGAGTTGATGCTCCTAACTAAAAGTGTTGGGTTGAACTAGTCTGTCACTAGAGGAGGTAAGAAGTGGGCCAAGCTGGGATAAACGTCCAATAGATGAGTTTAAAAGTTGAGCACCTGTCAGTGGTGATGCCGCCACCTCTCTAGTACTTTGTCTTAAATCACATGACATGTCTGCTCAGAAGAACCAATCACAGACTAGGTTTGAAACGGCTTTGAATAGCCTTGTTAATAAAATAAAGATGACTATTATATTCATTTGAGATATGGAATTTGAATGATTGATTTGTAGATAAACTGAATAAATAAATTGCTCCATGATACATGTAATAAATGGAGGTGTTTGTGTGTGTTTGTTTGTTTCAGAGAGAGAGAGAGTAGAGAGAGAAAGAAAGAGAGAAAGAGAAAGAGAGAGAGAGAAAGAGAGAGAGTGAGAGAAAGAGAGAGAGGAGAGAAATAATAGATAGAGAGAGAAAGAAAGAGAGAGAAAGAGAGATAAAGAGAGGGAGAGAGAGAGAGAGAGAGAGAGAGATAAAGAGAGATAGAGAGATAGAGAGAGAGAGAGAGAGAGAGAGAGAGAGAGAGAGAGAGAGAGAGAGAGAGAGAGAGAGAGAAGAAAAAAAAAAGAAAGCTGCGAGAGAAAGACTGATAAAAAGCTTTGATTTGAGAGAGGGGAAGGGAGGGAGTGAGACAGGATATGGCCAATTGAAGGCAAAGTAAACACAGGCCCTCTCACAGCCCACCCCTTCTGGCAGTCAATAAGGGGAACAATGTCCACTCTCCAAGACCAGGCTCAATACACCCCGCCAGCCCAGCATTCACAGTCCTCAATGAGACTCAGCGCTTGAGAAAAGGAAATGGTGAAAAAGCCATAGAAGCCACAAGAGGGGCCAATTGACGCTGCTAGCAGGTGGATTTTGCTTCATTCAGGACGAATAGAGAGGGGGAGAAAATGAGGACGCATTTCCTCTGTTGAGAGGGTGATCAGGATGATCTGAAATCAGGGGCCTATTGAAATGGGCTCTTCTGCTCGGTCGTTTTGGCTCCCTCACCCCTGGCTAGACATAAACACATACTTGTAGCGAGCACAACCTCACACACACACACACACACACACACACACACACACACACACACACACACACACACACACACACACACACACACACACACCCTCCTTCTCTTCTCTCCCCTCTCCTCTTCTCTCTCCAGCAGCACCTGGCACTCGGCAGCACAGCGGGGCGATGAACTCAATAGCAGCAGAGTGAAGCAGTTAAGCGTCATTATATCTGTGTTCCAGCACCGCGGTAAAGCAGGGTCCCACACACCACGCGCACTGTCATTAACAGGCTCCGGACTCACACAGTGGAGGGAGGGAGGGGGGCTGGGCCCGGCAGGGCCAGGCAGGGACCCTGAAAGACTACACAAGAAAGTAACAGAGACCCTCCTCCACTCCACCAATCACCACCCAGAATAAAGAGCCCAGCCGCAGGACTTACCGATGTTCCTATGCCTCCTGAGTGGATTGTATTGTTCTGTAGGGCCTGTCTTCCACCCTCCCACAGCGCTGTGCTGTTCTGTAGGCCCTGTCTTCCACCCTCCCACAGCGCTGTGGAGTGAAATGTCATGTCGCTTCTGAAATTGGCCTCCGTTTGAGATGCAGTCATATTCCGTAATGGGAGATGGATGGAGATGGATGTGGGGGAGGAGATCTGTTATTTTATTACTGTATCCTAGATCCATTGAGATGTAGGTTTTTACTCAGCTTTGCCCACTTAGTGTGGTAGGGGAGTTAACCAGCTGATGAGGGTGTATGATAATGTTACTGGAAGCTGTGTTATGTGTTATGTAAACGTGGCTATTCTTGTGCACAAGGAGAAGAAACTACTGGTAGAGGTACACGTGAGAGCAGATGATCAGTGGTGATATTACACAAAGAAACCCAGAAGAGAAAAATGTAACTTATTTGACAATAAAGACCAGTTTTTTATTGAAGGGCTTAGCCTCAATTCTTAGCTCAGTCTGTCTCAGCTAGGAGACAGACAGAGCAATTCCTATGTGAAAGAAAACGGACATAGAAACTGTCTTTAAAAGTGGTAAGACACAACAGATGGAGCTGCCAAGCCTGTGCAGGCTCCTTTCTGGAGTCATCAAACTCATCTACAACGCAACAATCTATTTTTACTCCCCGTTTCATCGTCACTGAAAATGGTGTTGAAATAGAAAAATGCTCTGCCCATGATGATTTTGTCATTTCTGGGACCGTATTCATAAAGGGTCTCAGAGTAGGAGTGCTGATCTAGGATCAGTTCTGCCGTTTAGATCGTAAAGATAAGATTACATGGACCTGATTCTAGATCAGCACTCCTGCTCTTAGTCGCTTTATGAATATGGGCCCTGGTTTCTATCAACATCTAAACAACAAGGGGAGAGACTGTAGCTTGTAGCTCCCAGTGTGTCTCAGCTGAGTGGTAAACCTTCATGTGGATCATCTGTGACCCCTCTTACCAATTATAAAGTGGTCCTATAATGGACATGGAGTGGGGGTTACTGACTGTGTGTGTGGGTGCCCATTAAAAAGATCACAGGGATTCCCCATCCATACTGGTGTGTGTGTGCATGTGTGACTGGTGTGTGTGACTGGTGTGTGTGTGTGTGACTGGTGTGTGTGTGTATGCGTGAGTCTGTACGTGCATCTGTGTGTGTGTGTGTGTGTGTGTGTGTAGGGGGGAGGTGTCCATAAGCGTATGTTAATCAATACCGTTAATGTAGCAATGAATTAGGAGTTTAGATGTCACGGGAGGGTTAACACAGCTGATCCGCAGCAGAAACCAGAGGGGCCCCCCCAGGGCCCCAGGGCCAACCTATTCCCGGGATCACAGGTTCAACCCCGTATGGGAGCTAATTACGGCAAATTGGAAAAGTGTTGGGAGATGGCGCACATGTGGGGCCTCCCCGAGCGCCAGCACTCCCCGTCGTCAGGGTCCAATGGCGTCCGTCACGTTCGCACCTGCTCCGCACGGCATTGGGGCAGCGGCTGCTCCATGTAAACAGTGATAGATAGTGGCCAGCCCATGGTCAATTACAGGCTCTCCTCCCTCCCACTCACTCCACCCTGTATTGATGGAGGGCCACAGGCTTTGTGACTGTGGATCATCTGCTGGAAATTGTCTCCCCGCCTCCCCAGCACCTGCACCAGTTTGGGTGGGAGAGGTGGTGGGGTACCGCTGGGGATTGGTGGTCCGTGGTGCTGGAGAGATGCCCCGACCCTATAAAGTCTCCCTATGCTATGCTACCCATCACACGAACACACGCACACACAAACACGCATGCACGCACACGCACGCATGCACGCACACACACACACACACACACACACACACACACACACACACACACACACACACACACACACACACACACACACACACACCAACATGCCTGTGAAATGAACAAGGGGTCTGGGATATAAAAGAGGGAACAGTAATCTGCCACATGTGTCCCCCTCTGTTTATTATTCTGTAATTAGCCCTCTGGCAGACTGCTGAGGGGGCGGGTTGGTTCACTCCCTCCAGCCAACCTCCTGCCTCCACCAGGGTTGTCTGTGTTGACTGACACACACAGACAACGCAAAACAAACAAGCAGGGATCCCTCTCTCTCTCTGAGGAGGGATGACTTACAAACAGCATTGCCATGACTTGGAGAGATGGAGGGAGGGATGGAGGGATGGGGAGCATCCCCCCCCCCCCCCACACACCCCCACCCCTCCCCTGCAGCCGTTTGGCCAGGCTTTAAGAAACAAGCTGTCTGCTGCCTGCCTGCTTTCATGTCTAGAAGCATTTCAGCCTTTTGGAAGTCATGAAATGTGTCTGTGCTGAAACCAGCTGGTGTCGTTCAACCTGTACTGGCCTCTTAGGACATTTAGTTTAGACAGACTTAGACAATTTAGACAGTTTCAGCACTGAAGATGCTTGTTGGTGGGTTTATTGGACTCATTATGTTGAGCAACCATGAATATCAGATGATACAGAACATACATAAATACTTGCTTGCTGGAAACCAGTACTGGAAGTAAACTTGCATTTGCTTCAGTAAACATGATGGTTGTCACGTCCTGACCATAGAAAGCTTTGTTTTCTATGGTAGAGTAGGTCAGGGCGTGACAGGGGGTTTTGTCTAGTTTATGTATTTCTATGTGGGGTTCTAGTTTTTGTATTTCTATGTTGTTGTTTTTCTGGGATGATCTCCAATTAGAGGCAGCTGGTCATCGTTGTCTCTAATTGGGGATCATATTTAAGTTGTTGTTTTTCCCACTAGGTTTTGTGGGAGATTATTTTGAGGTAGTGCATGTTTCACCTCTTCGTCACGGTTTGTTATTTTGTTTAGTTGTTTATTTGTATGTCTTGCATAGTTTCACAGTTATAATAAAATGTGGAACGATACACACGCTGCGCCTTGGTCTCCTTCGTACGACAAACGTGACAAAGGTGTCTAGGATAATAGTAGGTTTAAATAGGTGTGGATACTGTAAAGTGATGTTTAAAATTGTGTCTCTTGGCAATGATTCCAATGGACGATATCTGTGAAAATGAGTGAACATTACTCACTGTAGTCCAGGGTGTGTGTGTATGTGGTTTACCTGAGAGAGAGGAAAGAGGGGGAGTGGAACCATCTGCCTCGATGTCATGCCTGAAGCGTTTTGTTGTTGGAGAGCCAGGTAGCACTTAGGTGGCGACGCAGTCCTCCTTCCTAGCACCCCATCTTTAAAGGAGGGCGGTAGGTCCCACACAGTCTGGGGACGAGAGACAAAGCATGCAGTTTAGTGGAAAAGCTGGTTATCCATATGAATTAACAGGCTAAACCCCAGGTTTATCATAGGGTTGTATTATTATCTCATGAGCTAAAATAGAGCTCTAAGCATGTTAGATGAACACAGCCGCAGAGAAGATTGTTTTACTGACACTTTCTATTGATATTATATATATCTATGATATTCTGCTTAGTATAATCTCTACCACCGCTCCTGAGATACAAGTCTCTGTCATACAGATGTGGGATCTTAATTTGAGCCAGTTTGCTGCAGCAGAAAAATAATCCTGCAGCACCAGGAAATGTGAATTACTATGTGGATTATGATTAATGGACATGTTTTTGTAAGGGTTAATACATTTTTCGTTAGGACAAATCAAGTCTGACATTTTACTAACTTTAGAATACTTTTTAAACCATGAATACACTAGAAGTTGGCATTTCCTGCATTGCAGGAAAATTCTCAGCAACAAAGGAGTGATCAAATTAAGATCCTAGATCTGTAGGCAGGTCTGTTCTCTCCTGGTGCTGTATGAGACATCTTCAATGGTGATGTATAGGCCACTTGAACTGCGCACACTAAAACAGTCATTCTGATTGTTCATTAGAACTAACACACACATACACACACACACACTCACACACACACTAGGGAGGAAAACTATTGTGGCAATAAAATAATGATAGCCAGGCTTTAATGGCGTTTCAGCATGTTTCATTATGAATATCAGAATATTAAAGCCTGTAGGGTGCATTCTGGATTTTTGTAACAAATTAAATGCAAATAGCATATTGAAAATTGAAAATAGGGGCCCTTCTCTGTGTAGCACACAACAACAGTTGGATACAAAAGAACAGATAGCCTTCTGTCCACTTGTCATTGGGGTCATGAATTACAATCTGAACCTTGACTATACAGTATTGTACAATGTTGCAGAGATTAGCCAGTACTCTAAAATGTGTTATTGAATATATAAGCCAGATATACACTGAGTGTACAAAACATTAAATGCACTTTGTATTTGAATGTGATAGTTACAGGTAGGGCAATATTGTAGTTGTGTGTTACTTCTATATTACTATTAGTAACGGACACTGTGAACACTGGGAATGGTCACTCGGCGGTCAAGGAACAAATGACACCCTATTCGTTTTAGAATACACTACTTTTGACCAGGGCCCTGACAGAACCACAGTCTATTTACGTCTGTGACTCTCTTGTCTGTCTGTGGTGATTCATCTTGGGCTGTCATGTCTATGCAGATGTTTACATGGAGATGTTAGGGGTGCGAGCAGTACACTAGCCTATGTATGTCTGATGGAGGGTGTCTCCCCATGTCCTCCCTAACTCAGAGACAGATAGGCTGTTTCACCTCAACCATCTGGAGGGAGGAGGGAGGGAGGGAGGGAGGGGGGAGGGAGAGAGAGAGAGAGAGAGAGAAAGAGAGAGAGAGAGAGAGAGAGAGAGAGAGAGATGGAGGGAGGGAGGGAGGGAGGGAGGGAGGGAGGGAGAGATAAAGAGGGGGGAGGAAGAGAAACTCGCAACCAAAGCTTCACATACTGAAAGTCTATAATAGCGGAGATTCAGCCCCACTTCAGTAGACAGCAACAGAATCAGCATTCTGAATTTCAGCACCACATGAAAGTGGACAGTGACCATCTCAGGAATTCTACATCCATTTGTTACGTATGTTATGTATGTTAATTTACTTAATGTCAGTGCTCTCTAATTCCTCTCCAAATGTTTTTACTATCAGATTGACCCCCAATTTATTGATTTATTTTTGCTGTAAAACAGGTTTATCATTCAGATACCAAGAGTTGCATCACTGACATCAATCAATAAATCCAATTTTTTCAACAGCAGTTGAGCTTTACAGATGATAGGCCTAAACCCCAAAGAGCAAGCAATGCAGAAGCAGAAGCACAGTGGCTAGGAAAAACTCCAAAGGAGGAAGAAACCTAGAGAGGAACCAGGCTTGAAATGGAAGCTCTACTATTGACCATTAAATAACCTCTATTGAATATGTCTAGTCTGCTTCTCCCTCCTGGAGACCAGTCTGCTTTACAGTAGATGAACAAAGAGAGGTTATGATTCAGGAGCTGCAACTGAGCCACGCAAGCCTTTCAGCCTTCCTTCCGTCCTCTGTATTGTTGGTTAACAATAGAGGCTCTGTCAGTCAGCCAATCAGAGCAGAGAACAGGCCTTCCCTGGGACCCAGAGCTCCAGCCCTTCCTCGCTCCAGTCTGCATCCCAAATTGCACCCTATTCCCTGTATAGTGCACTACTTATGACCAGGGTTGACCAAGGCTCTGGTAAAAAGCAGTGCACTATGTGGGAATAGGGTGCCATTTGGGAAGCAACCTCTGTCTGTATCCCAGCCACAGTGATTACAGTGGGCTGGGGGGGTTCCATAGAGACAGCCATGTGATACTGCAATGTGGTCTCAGAGCATTTTGTATGATACTGTACGTCAACTGCAAAACTCCATTTAGTATGATACAGGGGCAAAATAAAGTATGTGAACCCTTTGGAATTACCTGGATTTCTGCATAAATTAGTCATAAAATTGGATCTAATCTTCATTTAAGTCACAACAATAGACAAACACAGTCTGCTTAAACTAATAACACACAAACAATTATATGTTTTCATGTCTTTATTGAACAGACTGTGTAAACATTCACAGTGCAGGGTGGGAAAAGTATGTGAACCCTTGGATTCAATAACTGGTTGACCCTCCTTTTTGCAGCAAGAACCTCAACCAAATGTTTTCTGTAGTTGTGGATCAGACCTGCACAACGGTCAGGAGAAATGTTGGACCTTTCCTCTTTACAAAACTGTTTCAGTTCAGCAATATTATTGGGAAGTCTGGTGTGAACCGCTCTCTTGAGGTCATGCCACAGCATCTCAATCGGGTTGATGATGGATGTCCATCATCCATTTCATATGATATGTTACATATTACAATTCATATGATATGTTACATATTACAATTCATATGATATGTTACATATTACATTTCTTATGATATGTTACATATTACATTTCATATGATATGTTACATATTACATTTCGTATTATATGTTACATATTACATTTCGTATTATATGTTACATATTACAATTCATATGATATGTTACATATTACATTTCATATGATATGTTACATATTACATTTCATATGATATGTTACATATTACATTTCATATGATATGTTACATATCACATTTCATATGATATGTTACATATTACATTTCATATGATATGTTACATATTACATTTCATATGATATGTTACATATTACATTTCATATGATATGTTACATATTACATTTCATATGATATGTTACATATTACAATTCGTATTATATGTTACGAATGGCCATTTGTACAATATGTTCCGAATTCCACTTTGTTGTGGCTAACGTTAGCTAAGGATGGCTAAGTGGCTAATGCTAACATTAGCTAGCTGGCTAACGTTAGCTAGGCTAGGGGTTAGAGGAGTTGGGTTAATTTTAGGGGAAGGGTTAACTGTAAGGGTTAAGGTTAGGGTTAGGTTTATCGGAAGGGTTAGCTAACATGTTAAGTATTTGTAAAGTAGCTAATAAGCTAAAATGCTAAAGATGTCCTTGATGAGATTCGAATACACAACCTTTAGGTTGCTAGAAGTTCGTGCTATACGTCCACACATCCACCCCGACAACCACCCTCTTTTAGTTTTTGCCTTAAGTAGCCTTCTGTCTTATGTAACCATACCAAATGTAAAATGTCATACTAATTTTAGTGTCCCGGATTTATGTTTACTATGTTACGTCTAGTCAATGAGACCAGTCTGGATACAGTGGAACACAACACAAAGACCCTCTGGTGGAAGCTAGGACAATACAGGGGGAGGACAATTCAACGGGGGAAAGAGACAAAAAGGGCCCTGATTGAATTGACCAATGGAGGGATTTTGATTTGATGGAAACAAAGTGCTTTGGTGACTGGTACAGGATTATGTGAAATGTTTTGAGTCAACATGAGATAAGGTAATAGAAATACACCATTACAATAGTAAAATAATTACACACGTAATAGACACCTTCATTATTTTCATCCAGTACTAATGAATTGCTCTCATTAAAAACAGTGTAAATGAAATGTCATCTGCTTTACATGACACTTCAGTGTACTGCTACTTCATCTATCCCTGTAGGTTGTAAGATATTAGACCCATACACAGCCTGACAGATGACGAGCAGTTATAGTAACCCTCCGTAGGTCCTTATGTCTCATAATATGGTCTCCTGTTAGCCCTAATGCACTCCCAAGTCCTAATAACAACAACATGGAGTGAACAGGGCTGGTGATAGGCCATCGAGCGCTCACCCTCAATCCATCTTGTAGAGGGAGGGAGAGAGAGAGAGAGAGAGAGAGAGAGAGGTTATCAGTTATCAGCCACCTACGCCCCCATTCCTTTGTATCTGATGTCTGCCTCTTGACACTTAGACTCTAATAATAAGGATAATGAGATTGGCTCTCGCTGCACAAACCACCGCTGACTACTGAGTAGTGGAGGGAGAGATAGAGAGACAGAAAGAGACAGAGAGAGAAAGAGAGAGAGCAAGAGAGAGAGAGAGCAAGAGAGAGAGAGTGGGAGAGAGAGAGAGCAAGACAGACAGACAGACAGACAGACAGACAGACAGACAGACAGACAGACAGACAGACAGACAGACAGACAGACAGACAGAGAGACAGAGACAGAGACAGAGACAGACAGAGACAGAGACAGAGACAGAGACAGAGACAGAGACAGAGACAAAGACAGACAGAGACAGAGACAGAGAAAGAGAACACAGCCTGTTTGACTCCCTAGTAGAAGACCATGAGGCTCATCGGTGCTGAACTAAATAGTCAAGCATCCACCTCACCTCCCATCCCTAAACCCATTTCACTGACAAAGAACCTGAGAGCAACAATAATAAAGAATTGTGGGTGAAAAATAAAGAAGTGGGCGAACGGCCACGTCTGATTGGTTGAAAACGAGCTGCGCGCCTAATAGAATTCCACATGGTGTCTTCCTCAGGTGGTGTCGGAGGAGAGAGAGCAGGCAATAAAGGTCTGGAAGGGAAGAAGCTGACTAATTGAAAATAGCCAAGCAGAGCGGAATCTGATAGCGCTGCCACATCGTTCGCTCCTCTCTCCTTCCATCTCCCCCACTGAAGCCCCTCGGCAGCCTTGTGTGATTCCAAAAGGAATGGAGGAGCGAAAAGCGGAACAAATAGAGTGAGGCAGGCTGGAAAAAACTGTTGCTCACACGCTGATGTGTACTCTTCCCCGTGTTGACAACACGCTGTTACAGAGTGTGTTTGTCCTTTCATTTGAAGGGTTGACGCTGCCTTGGGCTCAGACTCAGTTCTGCAGTTCTGTTAAGACCCCTCTATTCTCCCACATTGGATTTGTCTTGACTGATGATGTTGCACGGCCTCTGTGCCAAAGCCCTTTGAGTCACACACATGTTCATTTCATTCACACGTTATATACAGGAGGGTTATCTTTTTGTTTTCAGAAAAGTGTGAAGGATGTGTATTATTTTGGCACGCACGCACGCACGCACGCACGCAGGCAGGCAGGCAAGCAGGCAGGCAAGCAGGCAGACAGGCACCCACCCACACACACACCCACACACACACACACCAGCAAAGAATCTAAACACTATCACACCCATAAAAATATGAACACAAATAACCACACCTCTCCACAAACAGAGCAGCGGTACATTTTTTACTTTGAGCCAGGCGCTGCTCTCCTCTCTATGACCGAGACAGACGTGCTGTGTAGCTGCTGAGAAATCAGAGAACAGGTGACACTGCAGTGAGGCATGCCTCACAAAGTCCCAGGTCCCAGGTTCTAGGTTCCAGGTTCTAGGTTCCAGGTTCTATGTTCCAGGTTCGGGGTTCCATGTACCAGGTTCTAGGTTTTAGGTCTCAGGTTCCAGGTTCTTGGTTCTATGTTCCAGGTTCCGGGTTCCGGGTTCCATGTTCCATGCAGGTTCCAGCTTTAGGTTCTAGGTTCCATGCAAGTTCCAGGTTATAGGTTCCAGGTTCTAGGTTCCAAGTTCCAGGTTCCATGCCCAGGGCCCTGCCTGGGAGGGGTGGAAAGGGGAGGGGTGGGTACTGCTGGCTGGCTGGCTGCACGGGGCTTTCTGCTCGAGCAATAAAAATGCTAATCTGGTTCAATTCCCCTGGTGACATGCTCTATGTAAAACAGGTTAGAGTTCCCAGCTCCAAATATGTACTCTCAATTTACCACTTGGCCTTTCTTTATTCTAATCTCTTGATGTGGTCTTCATTAAGAGGGGCGATGGACTGGATGTTTCTCTTGCTCTCTCTCGCTCTCTCTTGCTCTCTCTCTCTTTCTCTCTCTCGCTCTCTCTCTCTCTCTCTCCATCTCAGGCTAATGACAATGGCTGGGCTGTGTGTGTGTGTGTGTGTGTGCGTGTGCGTGTGTGTATGTGTGTGTGTCATCTAGTTGTGCTCTTGCTTTCACACTGATATAATGATGCAGAGAGGCCTTTTTCTGTCTGATAAGAGGAGTTAGTGGATGTTGTGTTGTGTGACTGGTAATTAAAGGTCAGAAGAGCCAGGAGATTAGGAATCGTCACTTATGAGTGGGCGATAGTCAACAGTGTCTCTCAACAACCTTTTGGTGCCTTGTTCGTTATCTTAAAATCTCAGTATTTTCATCTCGATATTATGTGACAGACTATGACTGGCTATAAGAGGTTTTGAGAAACTGCGCTGTTGCAATTCACAGAAATGTATTTGATCTTTCTTAGATTTTTGCCAACTTCATTTCCATACGTTGCACTGTAGTCATCTTTAATGTATTTCATATAGCTGAGGTTCTCACTGGTCTCAGTATGGCAGCACTACTAAAGCCCTGCCGGTAAAACGGCTTAAACAGCAATCATTTAAACATCAAACACCAAGGTTCTCTTTCAGTGTTAGACTCAGCCTTTCTTTCCCAAACCCTTTTTATTTTTCACGACAAAAACAGAAATGAAAGAAGAAAGAAAAAGGCGTGGAAATGGAACTAAATCTAAATCAAACATGAATCTGCATAATGTTGTCTTTGTCCCCATTTCAGCTTCTTTAACTTTCACATCTAATTAGGTTCAGGCCCTGGCGGTGTGAGATACAAGGGGTCTGTGGAAGCCCCCCAAACAGTAGGGGTAGGGGGGCTGGTGGAGGTCCCATCCCCAGAGACGGGTTATGACAAATAAGATTAATGTCACCCCAGTCTCCAGACTGGCCCAGATTAGACTGATAGGTGATTTTCTCCAGAGAAGACCCATATGTGAGCCGCTATGCATATCACTGTGGTGGTCGTTTGGGATGGGTGGACATGGAGTAATGGGACACACACATAAGTTGACACCACACACACACGCACACACACACGCACACACACACGCACACACACAATAACCCCCCCCCCCCCGCCCACTCCTTGTAGATCAGTTCTAATGACCATTCATGCATGGGGGGTCAGCGGGTGAGAGGTCAGAGGGGGGCCCCAGCAGGGGGTACCGTACCCCCCATCTTCAGGGCGCTGAAGTGATGGATGAGATGGGGAACCTGGCAGTCAGATACCCCTGGCAGACAGGACACATGTGTTGTGTGGGATGAAACCCATATGATCAGCCTAGATAGACAGTCTAGACTGCTTGATATGCAATACATGTTACCCATAGGATAATATGCCTCTGCACCCCATTATCATAAACAGATAAGGTTTGAAATAGTTTGTTGACTTAACACGTACAGGACAATACATACAGCGCCATCTTGAGCCATTAAATACCTGTCTGGAAATGACTGAAAACCTGTGTATATGTGCCATTTGCACTTTTACCTTGGTTGTAATACAACTCATAATAGATCAACGGAAGTGAACGTTTGTCAGTGCCGGTAAAGCAGAGAGCGTATTGTCTGCCGGTGAAATCTTCAGGTGCCACTCTGAGGTAAATGAATGTGTCCTCTACTCCGCAGCCTGCTCACTGCAGCATCTCACTGGCACACATAGGCTTCCTATAGTCTGAAAGCAATTGACTTTAACCCTACAGTGAACCCCCAGACAGAGGCTGATGCATGGCTGCTATAGCCCTTAAGTCTTATAGAATCACGATGTAAGGCAACAGGGACAGAGCAGCTACACCGCTTTAAAAAGAAACAAAGACAAAGGAAAAAGACAAGATCTCTTAGAAGATAGTTTTTAAAATATTTTTTTTTACAAAGACAGTGTGGACTCAATTTTATTTGTGTATATTTGGAAACAATGTCATATTTTGGCCTGGCGTCATCATCCAAATACTCACAGCTATTAAAGGAGGGATTCACATATGGATTCTCTGTCATTGGAAATAGTTCTGCTGACTTGTTATGCCTTGTTATTTGTCCCTGATGAAGCTGTTCTAGCCATTGTACAGATGGCTTCTGAAGCATGATGGCTACACTTTCTTTACATTACATTTATAAACCTCTACAACTATTCCCAGCTCCAATCCTAAAGTAATTCACGATTTAGGATGTCTGGCACTAACTTTTCCTCAGTTACGGATTTATGAAATCTATGTTTTAAGATGCATTAGAGGACCAATTCCACATCTCTAGCTATACAGTATCATATCTGCATGGGTGAGTGGGAGGGTAAGTCACTTTACCCAAAGCAAAGAATTCAGCACAATTTCAGAATTCAGACAATTTAATGGCCTCTAATATTTCATGATCCCCCTGATCCCTTTACTGGCCTATAGAGCTGACGAAGCCTCTAAGTCTGCATTACTGGCCCATACAATTCTATTGTCTGCCCATGGAAGGGATATTTTCTGTTGAGATTTTAAGGCTGAATGTTTATCTGTCTTATTGCTTATTGAGGTGGCAGTGGTATATTTAAGCATTAATACCATACGTTAGTGGGGGGCCGTAGGGATGACTCAATGCTTTGGTAGAGGAGGTAGCTGTCCTTATCTTATAAATAATGACATAGGTCGCATACCAAATGGGCTCTGGTCTAAAGTAGCTCACTAAATAGTCAATAGGGTGCCATTTGGGACAAATCCATAGATGACATTTCAGTTACAAAGTGCGATTATTAAATCTATAGTCCAGTACTTATATCCACCATAATAAAGCTGTCTGAACATGCTAATTTGGGATCATACATTTCCCCATAACAGTAGGCAACCTGTGTGCTAGACCTTCAATGGACCTTATCTTTAATAGCAGGTGTTCTCCCCAAAACTATATTTTGTTTGCTTAGTGATGTTGTTAATATATTTCATAAGTTATTAGGGTATCATCACCATGAACCGACTGTATCAATATACATATCGTGTTAATTCACCTATGGACCCGTCAGCTGAGTCTATCATTAATATGTCACACACACACACACACACACACACACACACACACACACACACACACACATCTCTCATTAAACAGCCGTGGGCCTCAACCACCACCCACCCACCACTCCATCAAGGTGGTGCTGCTGCCCTGGCCCGTGCTTACATCCAGCTGCCATGCCTGGGTAGGGTAGTGGCAGGCAGACGGGCAGGCCAGACAGGCTCTGCAGCTGCCTTCTCTCCCAGGACCAGGACCACATCAACCATGTCCAGGTGGGGACCAAGCCCAGGGAGGGGAGGTAGAGCTGGGGTGGAGATGGGTCGAGTGGAGGGGGTGGTGGGTGGACCAGATGATGAAAATGCATACAGGAGCGAGTCCAGGTGGGGACAAAGCCCAGGGAGGGGAGGTGGAGCAGGGGTGGAGAGGGGTTAGGTGGAGGGAGTGGTGGTTGTGGTGGGTGGACCAGATTATAATGCATGTAGGAGAGAGTCCGAGGGACAAACTGGGGGGTAGACAGGTGATGGATGGCATGGACTTGGGGCAAATTACATCATGTTATTGTAATGTTAGTGTAATGTTGTTGTAATGTTATTGTTGTAGAAGTTGTGTTCAATTAACAGCAATGTGCTGTGTGTTTTCTCTCATTAGGCTGGACAATTAAGGGTTAGCTGTTCGGAGAGGAAGTTGTGTGAAATCCCAAGGCTTGGATTTATAGCAGATAATTGGGCTTAGAGAGCTCCTCTCACCCACTTATAAAAAGAGCAAAAACAAATCCTCTTATCTTTGTAATGAAGAACTGACGTGGAAGATTAAGCACTTTCTGAGTTGTGTTGTTTACAACTAACAATGTGATGCAAATGACCACATTACGACTAAGGGAAATGAATAGGATACGGGTGGTTGGGTGTACACAGTCCCAGCCATGGTCATCTCGCCCTAAAATCTATTGTGTTCAGCTGGATCCAGTAACATTAGCTATGTCCCAAATGAAACCCTATTCCCTATATAGTGCACTACTATTAACCAGGGCCCATACGTCTATGGTCAAAAGAACTGTACTATTTAGGGAGTAGGGTGCCATTTGGTAAGAAACCATTGGTAATTTGTTAACACAAGCCTTACATTTGTCATTGAATTTCCAATGATTATTGAGAAATCAAACGATTGACTTGAGCTCGTTGCTGTGGAGTAATTTCTAATGATTATAGAGAAATCAAATGATTGACTTGAGCTCGTTGCTGTGGAGTAATTTCCTTCCTCCACCAGGTTGCTACACTGACTAACTAATGTTCTGCTTTGCACTGTGCACATTGACATGACTGCCTGAACATCTGCTGTTTAAAAAGTTCTGGATTTTAATTAGGATTCATTTGGCATCTCCTAGAGGGATCAACCATATCGCTGGAGAGAATGCAGGTGCCTTGCCTATCTATCTAACGTATCTCTATTTTGACTAACACATCACGCCACAAGCAACTTGACCTTCTCTTTGTCCTCTGCACAACGCTACATGAGGTTGGACCATGTAGCGTTGTTTATATTCGCTGAATGGCAAAACTAGTTCATTTTAATATCTCTTGTTTAAAACTCACATGAGAGAATGAAATGTCAATGAGTCCTTTTGTTTTGCGTTCCGTCAAGACGTTTGGGTGTTGCAGCAACATCCCAGACTATTATTATGCAAATGACAGGCGCACGAGCTTCTATATTTTTCCTGCCTTTTCAGCTGAACTCAGCAGTTCCAGGGAATATTCCGTGCGAGGAGCAAGCAGAATAGACTGTTCTCTCTTGTCTTTTTTTCTACCGTTCCATAAACACGTCAGGCCATCCCCTCGTGGCTATCCTCAGGGTACGGTGGAGTTTGTTAACCGCAAAACAAGGTGATTTTATGCCCTGTTTCCGCGGTGCTGTTTATAGTCCTCTCTATATGGTGTGCTAGACAGGGTCAGGAGTGAATCTGCAGTACTTCTGAGCTGCTATCATCAGCATGAAAAGCATAGGCTATATCCCTGAGGCTAGGAAATAATACAATAAAAACAATAACAATCACACATTAAATAGACAGATTGTGCTTATTTCATTCTGACGAAAGTAAACATATATTTACAGTATGCCTATTTCTGTCGAAGGTTAGCATAGCCTACAGTATTGGCAATAGTGGTAGCCGAATATGTGCGTAGCCTATGCTTATTATTAAAGTCGTATCAAAACTTGTATAGCATATCCGGACTGCAGTGCACATTTGACCCATACTATGGCACAGTGTAAGCGGGGGACTAGCCGGGCACTGATACAAACACAAAGGCATCCTGCTGCAGTAACGAACAAAAAGAACACCCATGTCAAACAACCAAGAATAATATTGCTCCTGGATCCCCGTTAATTGCGCACATATGGCTCCTACAGGAATCATTGAGGAAAAGGACCTTCTGCTACACAGCTCCTATGATTTGCATATAAAGAACACTATTGGTTTACAGGGTGTGATGTAAAAGAGTAACCTGCAAGCCTCCGGCCACATCCAGTCTTTGGTTGTGTGGTTAGCGTCAGCGTTGGTTTGAAAACATTAAGCGGGCGGGCAGATTTTGTAAAAGTGGTAGCAGATTCAGTATTTTCTTTTTAAAACATTGAACTCCAAAGCTTATATATATTGGGCAAATTAAAATGAATTTTCGATAACTTACTGCCCCCTAAGAAAGGAGCCTACACATGCTCAATGTTTAGTGTTTAATGTTTAATGCTCAATTTATTAGTTAGAAAACATAGCACAAATAAAATCCTACAATAATTCACAAAAATATCCCATAGCCTACTATTATTATATATCATTATCAGTATATTTCTGGTGTATATACACATAGATTGAATTTGGATTACTGTTACAGTGATATTTGTGTTGTTGACTGGATTCATCCTGACATTAGTGATTTCTTGTTTCTTGTTTTGTATGATTATTCATGTTGTTGTTTGCCATTTCTACCACACTGTTAAGAAACGTAACACAAGCATTTCCCTGCACCCGCTATAACATCTACTGTGTATGCCACCAATAAACTTTGATTTGATTTTGATCTGATTTCCTTGGCATTTACTGTGATGATTTACAAAAAAAGTATAATAGTCATCATCATGATAAAACATGACTATTTGTTATACACGGGAAAAAAAGAGAAATCGTGGACGACTCACCAAATCAATAAATCATCCTAGTCCAATGTTGGTCCCGGGAGATGTTTTTTTTTGACGGATTAAATTAGGCACTTCCATCTCCATCTCCCACCTGATCGCAGCCATATAAATCCCAACAGCTGATCAACAGACTTCAGAAAGCCCAAGACCTTCACAGAGTGCAGGACAGAGAAAGAGAGAAAGGGGAGAAAGCCGGAGCTAATGCTGAGACAAAGCGTTTTCATCTATGTGGCTTTTTTGTGATTATTTACACAATGAGTGCCAAATGTTGACGTGGGGGCTGTGATATACTCTCTGAAGTTCAAAACGAGCCAAATCCTGGAAGCAGTTACCAGCCTAATTTCTACGGTCAAACTGTAAGAAGACTGAGGACAGCTGCACGAGGAAGGAAGAAAGAGAGAAGAGTGAAAGAACGGATCTCTTGCTGCGGGTGTGCTGTCCAGTGCTGAAGCCTGCCTGCCTATACAGGCGCGCAGCACTGAAAGGGAGCTATCCAGTGCTGAAGTTGCATTTCTGACCAGCGGAACAAGGCGCTGCCGCACGAAAATCAGCAGCTCAACAAGGAGTAGCAGCGTGAGGATTCGGAAGGGGTCTCACTCAGGCTTTCCCCCCTGTGCTGGCATCTGATCACACACAAATCGGCGAACCGAAGAAGCGATTACGCCCGTATATACAGCCCCTTTTCCTCAGCCCTGCATGAGGAGTGATAGACTTAACCACCGGACGAGTGTTATTTTGTTCAACGTGGAAACATGCCAAGATCTTTTCTGGTCAAAAAGGTTAAGCTCGATGATTTCTCATCTGCTGATCTGGAGAACCATTATGGTAGAGTGAGGTCCGACCTCAGCCTCCGCTTTCATGAAAAAGGTAAACCTGTTTTACCTGTTACTTTTATGTTAATAGGCTGCACTGTCTTTTATCTGCGTGAACAATGTTTTATCATATTTTGTTTGGTCTTATATGTGTATAGCCTATTAAGTGTTGACTGTAGCCTGTGTGCGTGCAGATAGCTTGTTGCACATCGAGCTTCGCTGACCCGCGGTCACATTGTATCCAACACAGTCACATGTTGTATTTCTGTCGACTCTGCACATTTTCCGAGGCAGGGATATTTCAAGTGCTCTACAGCGGAGCACACAAGGTTAAAACCCAATTGAGCTGCATCAACCAACAAGTGTACCACATACAAGTTTGCAATAAACTGTAGATTAGAATACTGAGTTATAATGTATCCCTTTTGGATAATTAGTACAAGCCCACTACCATAGCCACACACGGAGACAGACATACAAAAGGGAGGGAGAGAGAGAGTCTGTCCGTCTTTTAAACGAACGCTTGATCATGTTTTAAGACATTATTTACGCTCTTTAAAACATACAGTGCGCGTATTCGCATACTGGAATCACCAGAATGTATATTGTCCAGAAGTACATTTTATAGATTATTCATGCGTGCTCCTATCTCTTGGTCATGGAGTAACCTATAGCCCTGCATGTAAGTGCGGGCTATGTGTACGTTCAGTGGTGCACATCGACCTATATTCTGAGATCTTTGTCAGAACGGCAAATGCAATAATAGGCTTACTGAAGTGATATTATTCCCCTCCCGCCTTTGTCGTTAAATGGGTTAGCGCACTAATTGAAATAGAGAGATATAGATTTTTTTGGGGTGGAGTGATGTAGAAAAAGACCTTCAAAAGAAGTCAACGTCTTTCAACCCACCTCTGTTGGAACTGTGAATGACTGAAATAATAGGCTGCAGAGCTCACGCGCTGTGAGTCACAAATTAAGCCCTACACTTGGCAGAATGGCACTGTTGCATCAATTAACATGAATAAAGCGCCCAGAATCCACCCAATGTCTAATCAGTAGGCCTCATCACGCAAATAATTCAATCCGTTTTCTGTTCTTTTCAACGCTATAGGGTACATCAGTGACTACATGACCCCGTCTGTCTATGACGGTGAAAGTGACAATGGCATTAAAGTCCCCTCTCCCAGCCCCATCTACGATGGCATCCACAGCGACGGCATTCACAGCGACTACGGAGCACCGGACTCGGACCAGCCTGACAGTCCCCAGTCCGAGATTTCCTCCGGGTACATCAACGGAGACACTGCCGTAAGCGAGGGCTACACCGTAGACGCCTTCTTCATCACGGACGGAAGGTCGAGGAGAAAAGCCATCAGCAGCCCCAGGACCATACAGCGTCACACGTGCAACGAGTGTGGAAAGACGTACGCCACGTCCTCCAACCTGAGCCGGCACAAGCAGACCCACCGTAGCCTAGAGAGCAAGATGGCCAAGAAGTGCCCCACCTGTGGGAAGGTGTACGTGTCCATGCCCGCCATGGCCATGCATCTGCTCACCCACGACCTCAAGCACAAGTGTGACATATGTAGCAAGGCCTTCAGTAGACCTTGGCTGCTGCAGGGACACATGCGGTCACACACCGGCGAGAAGCCCTTTGGATGCGCACACTGCGGAAAGGCGTTCGCCGACCGCTCCAACCTCCGCGCTCACATGCAGACGCACTCTGCTTTCAAGCACTACAAGTGCAAGAGATGCGACAAGACCTTTGCTCTAAAGTCCTACCTTAACAAGCACTATGAGTCCGCCTGCTTTAAGGGAGAGTTCTCACCTATGAGCTCCATTGACGACTGACTTGTATAGTAACCATTAACACATAATGAAACTTCTTCCAACGGCATCCCTATATTATTCCCTAGACAACCTGTTCCATGGTGACAGCACAGGTTTCATCCACTACTGCAGCAAACAGCATCACTAAGGAAATGTTGGATTACGCATGTAGCTTGCCCAAACTTTTTTCCATGGGCTATCCACCCTTGATCGTTATAACAACAACAACTTATTCAACTATTATGAGTCGAAATTTAATGTGTTTGCCAAACTCACAGAACATTGAAAATGTCTTAATTTCTCTCAAAGGTCAAACATTTTTAAAGTATTGGGCAATATTGTATTGCTGCCAATGGCCACAAAAGTGTTCAGTAGTGAGGTAAACCTATTTATTAATTCACTTATTTATGTATTTACCTATTACTTTATTTATTTTTACTTACATTTTGTGTAGAATCTTCATTTGCACTTTAATTTAGTATTGTTTTGCAAGCCTTCGTCATGAATATGCCAAAGCATTTGCCACTTTCTAAATATCCTCTTATTTTTGTTCGCCACTTTATAAACATATTGCATGCAAACAACGATCATAATCAAATCTATGCCAATTTTATGAAGTTTAGGATTTTCGCCAAAATCTAGATGTAATCTGTCGGTAATATTTCTCGGGAGTCTCACCATAAAGAACTATAGAGCAATAATGCATGGTCTTTGTAAAAACATAAATGAGTAATAACTATGACATTTTCAACACACATCATCCTTTTATCCAGTACTCTAGTAGTCATACACACATGGAATAGGCCTATCAGGGAAACGCCAGTGAGTGTAGTATTGAATGGATAAGCCCATGGGGTGGAATAGGGAGAGGTCCTTTTGTAAATGGTTATGCACTGCCTGCCTCGTATTTATCTTAGTCTTAGAACGTAGACATCTGGTGCTGATCTAAAAATAGTTCCAAGCAATCCAGAACATCTCACCTCCAAGTCTGTAGAACGAACGCCCGAGGCCCAAACGATGGCGGCGCTACCCCATATCACATCTCTCACAGGTGGACAAGTAAGTTAAGGGGTCACTTCCAAGATAACTTTCACAGCACCAGGGCTCAGAACGATCAACACAATAAGATGACCGTACTCTAGCCACGATAAAGTCCATTCATCTTATTAAAGCACTTCCTTATACTATGAACAATTCAACTTTTTAAAGATAGTAGCACAACAAGTAGATTCAGGTAGAAAGGCCTTGTATTAGCTATAGGCTAACCTCTGTTTTTGTACTATGCCGATCAAAGGGAAATAACTGTTTATTGCAAGACGCCTTGTACATAACCCTTTGATGAATATGATATTTCTACAATCTGTAAAGAATCAAATGAATCTTATTTCTGGAGTTCTTTTCCCTGGGATTTTTCTGCCCAGTATTTGAACGATGTAAAGCACAATGGCACCGGGCATTTTGTCTCACTTCATAATAAAGAATGAATAAAGATCTAACACGATGTGGTTCATGTTTGTCTAAAACCATTTAGAGAAATCAGATACGTAGAAAGTATAGTTCTGTATGATGTTTAGGCTACGTTGTTCATTCCTAAAGTGTTTGTCTGTGTTGTGCACTGATTCGGTGTTGGATTGTGTGCAACGTTTCAGACACTGAAATGGCAGCGGATCACGTCAGGAGACTGTGCTGTAATGCAACAGCGTGTTTCTGTTATAACAAGCACTGTTGAAAGCTCTTGTTGACACTGTGAGGCTGACTTCAGTGACGCAAAACGCTCATCTGTTGATCAGAAAGGCTGCTTTATATACTTCGTTGCGCACCACGTGGTTTAGGGGGAATAGTTTGAGGTCATCACATCTTCTACTGTTTAATCCAAACGATACGTGATAATGTAATGATATCTCTTGAATTGTCTATTCGATTTCTCTTTTCATAAATGTTTATCCGAAATATGGGTTTTGCAATTGGGCCACTGTGACTTCAAAAGAAATCTACGCATGTATGACATCTCTCCACGAATTGATATGTTATCGCTTTCCCAAAAAATCTACAGTAGCCTAATTGAAATTGAAAAGAAATTGTCTAGGCCTAATCAAACGAATCCGTTTTCCCTTTTACTCAGCAGAATTTGAGCACTTTGGAATGAGGTGGAAACAACGTTGATCAACCAGTGTGTGCCCAGTGGGCCGGAGGTATCACGCGGAGGTCAAGAGCTCTTTATTTACTAATGGAACAGCCCTTACAGTTGAATTGTTTGCTTTCGAGGCCTGCAGCAGGTTCGTTTTGGTGATGTCAGCGGTATGACTTTAACCTTGAGCCGACATGCTGCTCGGTAACTGGGGAAGAATAAGCCTCAGGCTTTCTCCAAGGTCCCCGCTGAAGCAGTTATCTATCCGCGACTCTAAAGCGCTTGCTTCAAAGCGTCTCCTGCCGATTGACTGAAAACAACAGGTTCATTACTGGGTAGTTAATGTGGATGTTTCGCTCTTACACAACCTCCCCACCACACTCATTAGAATAGACTGCCTTGATTTTTTGGGGGAAACATGAAATGGAGGGAAGAGAGAGAGAGAGATAGAGAGGGAGAGAGGGAAAGAGAGAGAAAGGGAGAAAGATAAAGACAGAGACAGAGAGAGAGTGAGAGAGAGAGAGATATGTTATGGCATGGCTATGAATAGGTGCTTTACATGTTTTGAATCATGGACAATTTGATTTGAACAGGTTCTACATTAAAAGTGTGTCAAATGAAGCATAAGGGGAAACAGAAGTCAAGGTCATTTGCAGTCATGCTGCATTGGATGACTTAATCATCTGCACCATCAGCTGAGGTGGAGAGAGCTTATAGAGGAAGTATGGCATAAGACTATTAGGTTAGCTGGTGATGGAAGGAAATGGAAGGTTGGTGCGTTGATGTGCAGTTTGAGGAAATGTGAGCAATGCAGACACAGGAGTAGCCTATGAGCACTGAGCAGTGCACTACTCCTCCCTAGCTGTGTTGCAGCATCATGAGTCACAACCTTTATTATGCTGGAAGGCCAAAAGTGCAGAGCCTCCCCACCACTCCCCGAGCCTGTGTGCCAGTTTAAAAATATCTAATGATGATGCCACACAATGACGCCACTAGCTGCACAGATTCCCAATCATACAGATTCATACAGGGCCTTATTATAGTCACTACTTGGACAGTGTGTGTGTGTGTGTGTGTGTGCTGTAAATGGATGAAAAGTGTGTGCGTATTACACCACCGTCCATCAGACCACAAACCTGTGAGATTCAGATTCTAATCACTGGCATCTCTCCTTCTTGTTTGTCAAGGTGAAGGGCAGCGTACCCAGTGCAATAACCCACATATCCATCCAGCTCTATTTAAGAGTATCTCTCACCCCACCACCACTTCCTCCTGTCTGTCTGTCTGTCTGTCTGTCTGTCTGTCTGTCTGTCTGTCTGTCTGTCTGTCTGTCTGTCTGTCTGTCTGTCTGTCTGTCTGTCTGTCTGTCTGTCTGTCTGTCTGTCTGTCTGTCTGTCTCGCTCTCTCTCTCTCTCTCTCTCTCTCTCTCTCTCTCTCTCTCTCTCTCGCTCGCTCGCTCTCTCTCGCTCTGCCACGAGCCACAAGGCGACAGACAGTGACACTTTGATTAAACTAGCTGTGATGCAGAGATTATGCTAGCTGGCATGGTTCCCACACCACAGGGGCCACATGGCCCGGCCCCAGCTCTATCCGTCTCCGTAAAGTTATTGCTAATCATCAAACTCCTGCTCGCGTCATGTCACATGCCATTTCCCCCCGAAAAGGGCATGATTAATGAAATGATTCATCGAGCTCGCGATATTATGGAAATTAATCCATTAATTCTTGTAAATCAGTTGTCCGCTCACACTGGACGGCTGAGTACATCCCAGCACTTGGAGGGAATATCAATTTCACTGTCGCATGCAAAGCCTCTCTCAGTCAGATTCATTGGCCGCTATAGCTCGCCAGAGACAGAGAGTGTGAGAGAGAGAAAGAGAGAGACAGAGAGCGAGAGTGAAAGCGAGAGAGAGAAAGAGAGAGGAAGAGAGAGAGAGAGAGTGAGAGATACAGAGTGTGTGAGAGAGAGAAAGAGAGCGAGAGAGAGAGAGAGAGAGAGACAGAGACAGAGAGAGAGAGAGAGAGATACAGAGAGACAGAGAGAGAGAGACAGAGACAGAGAGATACAGAGAGACAGAGAGACAGAGAGAGAGACAGAGACAGAGAGACAAAGAGAGAGAGAGAGAGAGAGAGAGAGAGAGAGAGAGCTGGCTCCCACTGGGAATTTATGCAGTGACAATCAAAATGTCTGAGATGTTTTATTTTGATCATTATTATTGGTGGCCCCCTGTCAGTCTCTGGAACAGCCTCTGTCTTTAACTCAACTTAGATGTACCTCAGATAGCTGACCTTTGACCTGGTAAAGCTTGAGGTAATACCCCTTAAGCCTGAGGGTCATTATGTGCTGCTGGGAAAAGAGAGAGATAGAGAAGGGGGCTTGCCTTGCTGTTGTTGTTGTTGTCTCCAGAGGCGCAGGGTAATTGTGCTGGGAGGGCTGCATCAGCACAAGCCATTACTTAAACAGCAGACAGGTGCAGGTCGGCCAATCCGCATGCATGTTGATTCAGCTGATGTCACACGCGCACACACACACACACAGATTTTAGAGATCAAACATTACCCATTTCATTAATTACATTTATTTACTTTTGTTTTTGTATTTCTACACATTTCAGTCCTAAAGTAAGGAAACAAACACAATTTGATTCCCCCTACAGTGCGTATTGATGGGACGTCATCACTAAGACATATTTCCTGTATGGTGGGAGAACAGTGTGGCGTGTTTCCATGGCCAGGTTAGAGGAGAAACAGATTGTTTTGAATGTGTTTCGTGTGTAAATGGCTCACAGGACTCACACACACGCAGCATGTATGTGACAGTGTGGGAGGGAAAATCACACATTGGGCTGGCAGCTATGGGGCATCTGGCTTCAGCCTTCAAGCACACCAGGGTTCAAATACTATTCTAAATATTTCAAATACTTTCAGCGTTTGCTCTAGTCTGCCTGGAGTGCCAGATGGGTGGGGTTGACTGTTTTTGGGACTATTCTATTGGTCCATTAAGCCCGGCAAGCTCAATAAAGCACAGATCAAGTATTAGAAATGGTTTAGAATAGTGTTTGAACCCAGGTTTGCCTTCAGGAGAGCTTCTTGTGCTCAGTTTAGATCTGAGCTGAGAGGAGGAGATGTGAAAAGCATCTCTGGACTGAATACCAGGGCTAGCAACTGGTGTGTTTAGCACAATCTGTCTCTACTGGTGTGTCTATTTTCTGTCGTACAAGGCGATTTAGCACTCTGTGTGCTCGCACATCCCAGAACTGTCTTCCCCTCCTCTCCTGAGGTATTTCTACCACCCAGACACGTTTAGCTCAATACAATAGTGTCTTCATTCTCACAGGATAGCTATTATATTATACTGCCTTGAATAGAAATGAATGGGTATTTAAAACGTTAATAAATGAGATTCAATGTCCTTTTAGTGGAGTCATTTTTTCAAAGGGCAAGTGCTGTAGCTAGGCAAATATTTCCAAAAGCATTAGAAATGCTTCCGTCATGGGTGGGTGTGTGTGTGTGTGTGTGTGTGTATGTGTGTGTGTGTGTGTGTGTGTGTGTGTGTGTATATATATATGTGTGTGTGTGTGTGTGTGTGTGTGTGTGTGTGGTGGGGGTGTGCTGACCCAGTTTGGATGACATGCAGCTGAAGCAGCTTGCTAAGGCAGGCAGACCAGGATGTGCATTTTTTAACAGTGGCTGCGGCATCTGCATCATTCAGCCCTCTCTCCCCTTTTTTACAGCACGTTTACACTAGCTTTACACTTCAGACACAACCATGCTCCTCTCCTCGCTGAACCATGGAGGCTTAATTGTGAGAGATGAACTGAAAACTGCACTCAGCCATCTCATTTTGATTGGTTATTTGCCGTGGTGTAAGAGGCTTCTGGATTAGCCCGGGGGTTGCATGCCTAATCAGTCTGAAGTGAACCAGTGCTCGCTGCATCTTGGTGACTGGCAACCACAGGAGGCTGGTGAGGACAACTCATATTAATGGCTGGAATGGAGTGAATGGAAACCATGTGCTTGATGTGTTTGATAGCGTTCCATTGATTCCGTTCCAGCCATTACCTTGAGCCAGTCCTCCCCAATTAAGGTGCCACCAGCCACCTGTGCTGTCTACTCTGTCTCGCTGCATCACCTCCCCTGTTGCTCAGACATTGCACTGTGTGGTATGAGACCAGGGCATTTCATGAAGGGTTTATCTCTCACACAGAGATGTCAGGAAAAGACCAGTCTGCAGTATAGAGTAGTAGAGAGTGTAAGGTAGGGTAAATGTAATGTAACAGGATGAGTAGTAGAGAGTGTAAGGTAGGGTAAATGTAATGTAACAGGATGAGTAGTAGAGAGTGTAAGGTAGGGTAAATGTAATGTAACAGGATGAGTAGTAGAGAGTGTAAGGTAGGGTAAATGTAATGTAACAGGATCAGTAGTAGAGAGTGTAAGGTAGGGTAAATGTAACAGGATGAGTAGTAGAGAGTGTAAGGTAGGGTAAATGTAATGTAACAGGGTGAGTAGTAGAGAGTGTAAGGTAGGGTAAATGTAATGTAACAGGGTGAGTAGTAGAGAGTGTAAGGTAGGGTAAATGTAATGTAACAGGATGAGTAGTAGAGAGTGTAAGGTAGGGTAAATGTAATGTAACAGGGTGAGTAGTAGAGAGTGTAAGGTAGGGTAAATGTAATGTAACAGGATGAGTAGTAGAGAGTGTAAGGTAGGGTAAATGTAACAGGGTGAGTAGTAGAGAGTGTAAGGTAGGGTAAATGTAATGTAACAGGATGAGTAGTAGAGAGTGTAAGGTAGGGTAAATGTAATGTAACAGGATGAGTAGTAGAGAGTGTAAGGTAGGGTAAATGTAATGTAACAGGATCAGTAGTAGAGAGTGTAAGGTAGGGTAAATGTAATGTAACAGGATGAGTAGTAGAGAGTGTAAGGTAGGGTAAAGGTAATGTAACAGGATGAGTAGTAGAGAGTGTAAGGTAGGGTAAAGGTAATGTAACAGGATGAGTAGTAGAGAGTGTAAGGTAGGGTAAAGGTAATGTAGCAGGATGAGTAGTAGAGAGTGTAAGGTAGGGTAAATGTAATGTAACAGGATGAGTAGTAGAGAGTGTAAGGTAGGGGTAAATGTAATGTAACAGGATGAGTAGTAGAGAGTGTAAGGTAGGGTAAATGTAATGTAACAGGGTGAGTAGTAGAGAGTGTAAGGTAGGGTAAATGTAATGTAACAGGATCAGTAGTAGAGAGTGTAAGGTAGGGTAAATGTAACAGGGTGAGTAGTAGAGAGTGTAAGGTAGGGTAAATGTAACAGGGTGAGTAGTAGAGAGTGTAAGGTAGGGTAAATGTAACAGGGTGAGTAGTAGAGAGTGTAAGGTAGGGTAAAGGTAATGTAACAGGATGAGTAGTAGAGAGTGTAAGGTAGGGTAAATGTAATGTAACAGGATGAGTAGTAGAGAGTGTAAGGTAGGGTAAATGTAATGTAACAGGATGAGTAGTAGAGAGTGTAAGGTAGGGTAAATGTAATGTAACAGGGTGAGTAGTAGAGAGTGTAAGGTAGGGTAAATGTAATGTAACAGGATGAGTAGTAGAGAGTGTAAGGTAGGGTAAATGTAATGTAACAGGATCAGTAGTAGAGAGTGTAAGGTAGGGTAAATGTAACAGGATGAGTAGTAGAGAGTGTAAGGTAGGGTAAATGTAATGTAACAGGGTGAGTAGTAGAGAGTGTAAGGTAGGGTAAATGTAATGTAACAGGATGAGTAGTAGAGAGTGTAAGGTAGGGTAAATGTAATGTAACAGGATGAGTAGTAGAGAGTGTAAGGTAGGGTAAGGTAATGTAACAGGATGAGTAGTAGAGAGTGTAAGGTAGGGTAAATGTAATGTAACAGGATGAGTAGTAGAGAGTGTAAGGTAGGGTAAATGTAATGTAACAGGATGAGTAGTAGAGAGTGTAAGGTAGGGTAAATGTAATGTAACAGGATGAGTAGTAGAGAGTGTAAGGTAGGGTAAAGGTAATGTAACAGGATGAGTAGTAGAGAGTGTAAGGTAGGGTAAAGGTAATGTAACAGGATGAGTAGTAGAGAGTGTAAGGTAGGGTAAATGTAATGTAACAGGGTGAGTAGTAGAGAGTGTAAGGTAGGGTAAATGTAATGTAACAGGATGAGTAGTAGAGAGTGTAAGGTAGGGTAAATGTAACAGGGTGAGTAGTAGAGAGTGTAAGGTAGGGTAAATGTAACAGGGTGAGTAGTAGAGAGTGTAAGGTAGGGTAAATGTAATGTAACAGGATGAGTAGTAGAGAGTGTAAGGTAGGGTAAAGGTAATGTAACAGGATGAGTAGTAGAGAGTGTAAGGTAGGGTAAATGTAATGTAACAGGGTGAGTAGTAGAGAGTGTAAGGTAGGGTAAATGTAACAGGATGAGTAGTAGAGAGTGTAAGGTAGGGTAAATGTAACAGGATGAGTAGTAGAGAGTGTAAGGTAGGGTAAATGTAATGTAACAGGGTGAGTAGTAGAGAGTGTAAGGTAGGGTAAATGTAATGTAACAGGATGAGTAGTAGAGAGTGTAAGGTAGGGTAAATGTAACAGGGTGAGTAGTAGAGAGTGTAAGGTAGGGTAAATGTAACAGGGTGAGTAGTAGAGAGTGTAAGGTAGGGTAAATGTAATGTAACAGGGTGAGTAGTAGAGAGTGTAAGGTAGGGTAAATGTAACAGGGTGAGTAGTAGAGAGTGTAAGGTAGGGTAAATGTAATGTAACAGGATGAGTAGTAGAGAGTGTAAGGTAGGGTAAATGTAATGTAACAGGGTGAGTAGTAGAGAGTGTAAGGTAGGGTAAATGTAATGTAACAGGATGAGTAGTAGAGAGTGTAAGGTAGGGTAAAGGTAATGTAACAGGATGAGTAGTAGAGAGTGTAAGGTAGGGTAAATGTAATGTAACAGGATCAGTAGTAGAGAGTGTAAGGTAGGGTAAATGTAATGTAACAGGATGAGTAGTAGAGAGTGTAAGGTAGGGTAAATGTAATGTAACAGGGTGAGTAGTAGAGAGTGTAAGGTAGGGTAAATGTAATGTAACAGGGTGAGTAGTAGAGAGTGTAAGGTAGGGTAAAGGTAATGTAACAGGATGAGTAGTAGAGAGTGTAAGGTAGGGTAAATGTAACAGGGTGAGTAGTAGAGAGTGTAAGGTAGGGTAAATGTAATGTAACAGGATGAGTAGTAGAGAGTGTAAGGTAGGGTAAATGTAATGTAACAGGATGAGTAGTAGAGAGTGTAAGGTAGGGTAAAGGTAATGTACAGGATGAGTAGTAGAGAGTGTAAGGTAGGGTAAATGTAATGTAACAGGTGAGTAGTAGAGAGTGTAAGGTAGGGTAAATGTAATGTAACAGGATCAGTAGTAGAGAGGGTAGGTAGGTAGGTAAATGTAACAGGATCGAGTAGTAGAGAGGTAAGGTAGGGTAAAGTAAGTAACCGGAGAGTAGTAGAGAGTGTAAGGTAGGGTAAATGTAATGTAACAGGATGAGTAGTAGAGAGTGTAAGGTAGGGTAAATGTAATGTAACAGGGTGAGTAGTAGAGAGTGTAAGGTAGGGTAAATGTAATGTAACAGGATGAGTAGTAGAGAGTGTAAGGTAGGGTAATTAATGTAACAGGGTGAGTAGTAGAGAGTGTAAGGTAGGGTAAATGTAATGTAACAGGATGAGTAGTAGAGCGTGTAAGGTAGGGTAAATTAATGTAACAGGATGAGTATAGAGAGTGTAAGGTAGGGTAATAATGTAACAGATGAGTAGTAGAGAGTGTAAGGTAGGGTAAATGTAATGTAACAGGATGAGTAGTAGAGAGTGTAAGGTAGGGTAAATGTAATGTACAGGATGAGTAGTAGAGAGTGTAAGGTAGGGTAAATGTAACAGGGTGAGTAGTAGAGAGTGTAAGGTAGGGTAAATGTAATGTAACAGGATGAGTAGTAGAGAGTGTAAGGTAGGGTAAAGGTAATGTAACAGGATGAGTAGTAGAGAGTGTAAGGTAGGGTAAATGTAATGTAACAGGGTGAGTAGTAGAGAGTGTAAGGTAGGGTAAATGTAACAGGATGAGTAGTAGAGAGTGTAAGGTAGGGTAAATGTAACAGGATGAGTAGTAGAGAGTGTAAGGTAGGGTAAATGTAATGTAACAGGATGAGTAGTAGAGAGTGTAAGGTAGGGTAAAGGTAATGTAACAGGGTGAGTAGTAGAGAGTGTAAGGTAGGGTAATGTAATGTAACAGGGTGAGTAGTAGAGAGTGTAAGGTAGGGTAAATGTAATGTAACAGGATGAGTAGTAGAGAGTGTAAGGTAGGGTAAAGGTAATGTAACAGGATGAGTAGTAGAGAGTGTAAGGTAGGGTAAATGTAACAGGATGAGTAGTAGAGAGTGTAAGGTAGGGTAAATGTAACAGGGTGAGTAGTAGAGAGTGTAAGGTAGGGTAAATGTAATGTAACAGGATGAGTAGTAGAGAGTGTAAGGTAGGGTAAAGGTAATGTAACAGGATGAGTAGTAGAGAGTGTAAGGTAGGGTAAATGTAATGTAACAGGATGAGTAGTAGAGAGTGTAAGGTAGGGTAAATGTAATGTAACAGGATGAGTAGTAGAGAGTGTAAGGTAGGGTAAATGTAATGTAACAGGATGAGTAGTAGAGAGTGTAAGGTAGGGTAAATGTAATGTAACAGGATGAGTAGTAGAGAGTGTAAGGTAGGGTAAAGGTAATGTAACAGGATGAGTAGTAGAGAGTGTAAGGTAGGGTAAATGTAATGTAACAGGGTGAGTAGTAGAGAGTGTAAGGTAGGGTAAATGTAATGTAACAGGGTGAGTAGTAGAGAGTGTAAGGTAGGGTAATGTAATGTAACAGGATGAGTAGTAGAGAGTGTAAGGTAGGGTAAATGTAATGTAACAGGATGAGTAGTAGAGAGTGTAAGGTAGGGTAAAGGTAATGTAACAGGATGAGTAGTAGAGAGTGTAAGGTAGGGTAAATGTAATGTAACAGGGTGAGTAGTAGAGAGTGTAAGGTAGGGTAAATGTAATGTAACAGGATGAGTAGTAGAGAGTGTAAGGTAGGGTAAATGTAACAGGATGAGTAGTAGAGAGTGTAAGGTAGGGTAAATGTAATGTAACAGGATGAGTAGTAGAGAGTGTAAGGTAGGGTAAATGTAATGTAACAGGATGAGTAGTAGAGAGTGTAAGGTAGGGTAAATGTAACAGGGTGAGTAGTAGAGAGTGTAAGGTAGGGTAAATGTAATGTAACAGGATGAGTAGTAGAGAGTGTAAGGTAGGGTAAAGGTAATGTAACAGGATGAGTAGTAGAGAGTGTAAGGTAGGGTAAATGTAATGTAACAGGGTGAGTAGTAGAGAGTGTAAGGTAGGGTAAAGGTAATGTAACAGGATGAGTAGTAGAGAGTGTAAGGTAGGGTAAATGTAATGTAACAGGATGAGTAGTAGAGAGTGTAAGGTAGGGTAAAGGTAATGTAACAGGGTGAGTAGTAGAGAGTGTAAGGTAGGGTAAATGTAATGTAACAGGGTGAGTAGTAGAGAGTGTAAGGTAGGGTAAATGTAACAGGATGAGTAGTAGAGAGTGTAAGGTAGGGTAAATGTAATGTAACAGGATGAGTAGTAGAGAGTGTAAGGTAGGGTAAATGTAATGTAACAGGATCAGTAGTAGAGAGTGTAAGGTAGGGTAAATGTAATGTAACAGGATGAGTAGTAGAGAGTGTAAGGTAGGGTAAATGTAATGTAACAGGATGAGTAGTAGAGAGTGTAAGGTAGGGTAAATGTAATGTAACAGGGTGAGTAGTAGAGAGTGTAAGGTAGGGTAAATGTAATGTAACAGGGTGAGTAGTAGAGAGTGTAAGGTAGGGTAAAGGTAATGTAACAGGATGAGTAGTAGAGAGTGTAAGGTAGGGTAAATGTAATGTAACAGGATGAGTAGTAGAGAGTGTAAGGTAGGGTAAAGGTAATGTAACAGGATGAGTAGTAGAGAGTGTAAGGTAGGGTAAAGGTAATGTAACAGGATGAGTAGTAGAGAGTGTAAGGTAGGGTAAATGTAATGTAACAGGGTGAGTAGTAGAGAGTGTAAGGTAGGGTAAAGGTAATGTAACAGGATGAGTAGTAGAGAGTGTAAGGTAGGGTAAATGTAATGTAACAGGGTGAGTAGTAGAGAGTGTAAGGTAGGGTAAATGTAATGTAACAGGGTGAGTAGTAGAGAGTGTAAGGTAGGGTAAATGTAACAGGATGAGTAGTAGAGAGTGTAAGGTAGGGTAAATGTAATGTAACAGGATGAGTAGTAGAGAGTGTAGGTAGGGTAAATGTAATGTAACAGGGTGAGTAGTAGAGAGTGTAAGGTAGGGTAAAGGTAATGTAACAGGATGAGTAGTAGAGAGTGTAAGGTAGGGTAAAGGTAATGTAACAGGATCAGTAGTAGAGAGTGTAAGGTAGGGTAAATGTAATGTAACAGGATGAGTAGTAGAGAGTGTAAGGTAGGGTAAATGTAATGTAACAGGATGAGTAGTAGAGAGTGTAAGGTAGGGTAAATGTAATGTAACAGGATGAGTAGTAGAGAGTGTAAGGTAGGGTAAAGGTAATGTAGCAGGATGAGTAGTAGAGAGTGTAAGGTAGGGTAAATGTAATGTAACAGGATGAGTAGTAGAGAGTGTAAGGTAGGGTAAATGTAATGTAACAGGATGAGTAGTAGAGAGTGTAAGGTAGGGTAAATGTAATGTAACAGGATCAGTAGTAGAGAGTGTAAGGTAGGGTAAATGTAACAGGATGAGTAGTAGAGAGTGTAAGGTAGGGTAAATGTAATGTAACAGGATGAGTAGTAGAGAGTGTAAGGTAGGGTAAATGTAATGTAACAGGATGAGTAGTAGAGAGTGTAAGGTAGGGTAAATGTAATGTAACAGGGTGAGTAGTAGAGAGTGTAAGGTAGGGTAAATGTAATGTAACAGGATCAGTAGTAGAGAGTGTAAGGTAGGGTAAAGGTAATGTAACAGGATGAGTAGTAGAGAGTGTAAGGTAGGGTAAATGTAACAGGATGAGTAGTAGAGAGTGTAAGGTAGGGTAAATGTAATGTAACAGGATGAGTAGTAGAGAGTGTAAGGTAGGGTAAATGTAATGTAACAGGATGAGTAGTAGAGAGTGTAAGGTAGGGTAAAGGTAATGTAACAGGGTGAGTAGTAGAGAGTGTAAGGTAGGGTAAAGGTAATGTAACAGGGTGAGTAGTAGAGAGTGTAAGGTAGGGTAAAGGTAATGTAACAGGATGAGTAGTAGAGAGTGTAAGGTAGGGTAAATGTAATGTAACAGGGTGAGTAGTAGAGAGTGTAAGGTAGGGTAAATGTAATGTAACAGGATGAGTAGTAGAGAGTGTAAGGTAGGGTAAATGTAATGTAACAGGGTGAGTAGTAGAGAGTGTAAGGTAGGGTAAAGGTAATGTAACAGGGTGAGTAGTAGAGAGTGTAAGGTAGGGTAAATGTAATGTAACAGGATGAGTAGTAGAGAGTGTAAGGTAGGGTAAATGTAATGTAACAGGGTGAGTAGTAGAGAGTGTAAGGTAGGGTAAATGTAATGTAACAGGATGAGTAGTAGAGAGTGTAAGGTAGGGTAAAGGTAATGTAACAGGGTGAGTAGTAGAGAGTGTAAGGTAGGGTAAATGTAATGTAACAGGATGAGTAGTAGAGAGTGTAAGGTAGGGTAAATGTAACAGGGTGAGTAGTAGAGAGTGTAAGGTAGGGTAAAGGTAATGTAACAGGATGAGTAGTAGAGAGTGTAAGGTAGGGTAAATGTAATGTAACAGGATGAGTAGTAGAGAGTGTAAGGTAGGGTAAAGGTAATGTAACAGGGTGAGTAGTAGAGAGTGTAAGGTAGGGTAAATGTAATGTAACAGGATGAGTAGTAGGTTCTGCAGGTGTACGTACTGTACAGTGTTACAGCAGAAAGGTGGATGCTAGTCAGGTTAGAAATAGACATTTCACATATGACTAGTTTAAAGTGGAGCAGTAGGGAATTGTGGAACGTACAATAACAGGTTCAAGTCACATCTACTGCACAAAGACAGGTGTTACAGTACTGGCCTACAGTAGGTGGATGGATGTATTATTAGCTAATAAACAGGGAGAGAGCGTACGGAAGGCAGCACCGGCGCCGGGCCCCTTAGTGACAGGTCAGAGTGACTCATCTCTGGGCTTCGGAACAGAGCATGGCTGCCTGATGTATTTGCCTCCCTCATTCCCTCCCCCTCCCTCTATGCCATGCCTCTCCTCTCCCCGTACCACACAGCAGTACATGCCATGTGAATGGAAACATCATGCATATTCAATGAGCAGAAAAGAGCAGGGACTTGCAACAACAGGCTTTGATCTAAATGAGTCTGTGAAAGGCGGATTCCTTGGGTTGGAACCGCTGGGGCGCAAAAGGCCAGGGAACTTTTAATGCTACTGTTTTTTCAAAACTTTTTCACAGCTGTTGCTATATACTGAATATGCTGCACTGCAATGGTGTCTCTTGTGACACTCATACAGAGGATAAACAACAAGCATTCAACAGCAGGAAGCTGCCTGAGAGAGGAAGCATTTGGATCTATAATCCAAAACGTCAGCTTGGGTGACATAGAAGTAAAACGCCTATATGTCAGTATTTTGACATAACGTTAGTCTGCAGATGTAGGATCTTAATTTGATCACTATTTGGTTGCTGAGAATTTCAGTGCAGGAAGTACAGATGAGCCTCATGATTTTCATAAATTCACTGAAAACCTGCACTAACACATGATTCTATTAACAGTACTGCACTTTTCATGTAGCTAATAGCCTAACCACAGATCAAGCAACATTATGGACTAAATGTAAAAATCCTTATTATTTTGCTCCGACAATACTGGTCAAATTAAGATCCTAAATCTGTACCATGTTCTAAGAGGGCTGGGGAAGAGAAGAGCCACAAACCACTGACTTAGGCCTGATCCAATGCTCACTCATTCATGTGACTGGCTCTTCAGGTGACATGCAGTGTGATGAGAAGGAAAGTGAAGTGAACAAAAAGGGAGATTAAGGAACTCAGTCGGACAATTTCATGACATTACATCATTCATTTGGCTTCACAGGCTTCCCAGGCCCTGCTCTATGTAGGCCAACCAAGCAGCAACAGTATCTATCTATCTATCTATCTATCTATCTATCTATCTATCTATCTATCTATCTATCTATCTATCTATCTATCTATCTATCTATCTATCTATCTATCTATCTATCTATCTATCTATCTATCTATCTATCTATCTATCTATCTATCTATCTATCTATCTATCTATCTATCTATCTATCTATCTATCTATCTATCTATCTATCATCTATCTATCTATCTATCTATCTATCTATCTATCTATCTATCTATCTATCTATCTATCTATCTATCTATCTATCTATCTATCTATCTATCTATCTATCTATCATGTCTGCTTGTCTGCTTTGTTCTTAGTAGAAATGCTCGGTGCTCACCAATAACTTTTCTGTTATTTTGTCTGTGTCTGTGTCTCTCTCTCTCTGTCACTCTCTTTTCTCCCTCCTACTCCCTCTTCTCTCTTGTTCAATGTTCAACACTCTCTTAAAGATTCACTCCTCTTTACAACTTTACACTGATAATACCTGGAACCTTTAACTGCATGGCTTTACAGGTAGCACAATCAGTCCAGGCATTGTCCACACAGTGCTGTGCAGTCAGCCCTTTAACTGCATGGCTTAACAGGTAGCACAATCAGTCCAGGCGTTGTCCACACAGTGCTGCGCAGTCAGCCCTTTAACTGCATGGCTTAACAGGTAGCACAATCAGTCCAGGCGTTGTCCACACAGTGCTGCGCAGTCAGCCCTTTAACTGCATGGCTTAACAGGTAGCACAATCAGTCCAGGCGTTGTCCACACAGTGCTGCGCAGTCAGCCCTTTAACTGCATGGCTTAACAGGTAGCACAATCAGTCCAGGCGTTGTCCACACAGTGCTGCGCAGTCAGCCCTTTAACTGCATGGCTTAACAGGTAGCACAATCAGTCCAGGCGTTGTCCACACAGTGCTGCGCAGTCAGCCCTTTAACTGCATGGCTTAACAGGTAGCACAATCAGTCCAGGCGTTGTCCACACAGTGCTGCGCAGTCAGCCCTTTAACTGCATGGCTTAACAGGTAGCACAATCAGTCCAGGCGTTGTCCACACAGTGCTGCGCAGTCAGCCCTTTAACTGCATGGCTTAACAGGTAGCACAATCAGTCCAGGCGTTGTCCACACAGTGCTGCGCAGTCAGCCCTTTAACTGCATGGCTTAACAGGTAGCACAATCAGTCCAGGCGTTGTCCACACAGTGCTGCGCAGTCAGCCCTTTAACTGCATGGCTTAACAGGTAGCACAATCAGTCCAGGCGTTGTCCACACAGTGCTGTGCAGTCAGCCCTTTAACTGCATGGCTTAACAGGTAGCACAATCAGTCCAGGCGTTGTCCACACAGTGCTGCGCAGTCAGCCCTTTAACTGAGTTTCTATTTTCAAAGTGGGGAGCAACTGACGTTCATCGTATGTTCCGAACAAGCCAAGTGTGCCATCTGTTGCTATCTGCAATGTCACTGCAACCCTTTTGAGAGCCGAGCTCCGCTAATTAAAGACAAAATCTGGCTGATTGAAAAAGAGCTCAGCTGCTGAGTAATGTTCTACAAAGCATGGCCTTTAGCCATTGATAGGATAGGGTTCACATCTTATCTCATTTTCCTGTAGTGTTGGGGACTCATTTAAAGATACTGAAGGAGTATGGGAGGATGGGACTCCGAGGCATATAGGAAGGATATTCATATTGATATGGCGCGGAGGGTTGGGGGAGGTGGTTCATTGGGGCTTTTGGAGTTGTGTGACAGATACGAGGAATGCCAATAGAATAGAGATAAAACTTAATGTACTGATAAATAAATAAATAAATATTATAAATCCCATGCAAAGGGAAAAAGCATTTCCTATTTACTCCTCGGCGCTCTCTGTGAGATAAACAGTCGCTCATTGTGACACAGCGTGTCGGTGCGGTGTCGGCGCAGTGTCGGCGAGGCTCTTCAAAGCTGACGGTTGAGGAGTGTCCTCGAGGCGTCACAGCAGGCTCACACCACAGGCTCCTCTGTAATTGGGCTTGGGGCTCGCGAGATGAGGAGGGGGCAGGCCAACTGTGGGTTAGTGTATGACTGTGGATGTGTTTGACGGAGTGTGTGTATGTGTGTGTGTGTGTGATGGAATGGAGGGAGCTGAGCTTGGAGCTTACTGTTTGATGGAGAGTGGAGGCAGGGCTAGCCTGGAGTGAAAGAAGAGAGGGAGAAAGGGAGGAAGAGAGCGAGAGAGGGGGGGGGAGTGTGTGTTTCATCCTTCTTCCTCCTCTGACAGGTGTTATGTAACAGAGTTGGGGCTGGAGTGCTAACACATCCGGTATCCTGGCAGGCCTGTTACTGCCATTCAATCACACTGCTGACTCAAGGTGAGTGAGAGAGTGACTGAGTGACTGAGGAAGCCATAGACAGAGAGAGAGTGTGAGAGAGTGAGAGAGAAACAGAAAGAGAGAGAAAGAGAGAGAGAGAGAGAGAGAGAGAAAGAGAGAGAGACAGAAAGAGAGACAGAAAGAGCGAGAGACTGATTGATAGGTAAGACAAGGAACTCTCAAGACAGTCCTTTCATATAATGTTAAGTGCTTTGAGCACCCAAGAAATTATTAGCAATCAATGTACATGACGGACAAATATGAGTCATATTAGTCATGGTAAAAACCTTAGCCTAAATGTTCTAAACCCTTGAATTACTCTGTCAAAATTGTAAGCTCCCTTTAGCTCACAGAACCTTGTTGAATGTCAAATAGCAAGCCCATAAAGTCTTATTCACATGATGTCATTATGTCTATGACTGCACCAAATCCAATCACCATTCATAATCAGTTAACAATTATACTCCACTGGACAATATCATAATAGTCATATTTAGTTTCAGAATTGTCCTACGAACAACACATCTACACCACCATAGCCCAGTGTCCTGTATAGACCTCAAAACATCTGCTTAGGATGAGTAATGCAGTTCATTAGTATGCATGATGCGTCAGTGCATATGTTGTGCTGTGAGAAGATAAGGTATTATCAGTGCTTGATATTATATCCCCAGCATCAACTATTTGCCTAATTCCTCCCTTATCTGATGTTGTCACCGGTGGCATCAGATAGGAACCTATTCATAGCATCAACTTTGTTTTTCTCACTCCGTGAAACAATTTTCCAGGAACCGGTGGAAAAATAACCCAGTGTTTTTGTCCTCGAAACGACACTTTGATATTATTTCTTACGGAACACCACAGCTGAAGTGTTTGATAGTTGTTTTAGTTTCACATATGATATAGATACACTATATATACAACATTTGTGGATTCGGCTATTTCAGCCACACCCATTGCTGACAGGTCGAGCACACGGCCATGCAATCGTTATAGACAAACATTGGCAGTATAATGGCCTTACTGAAGAGCTCAGTGACTTTCAATGTGGCACCTTTATAGGATGCCACCTTTCCAACAAGTCAGTTCGTCAAATATATGCCCTGCTAGAGCTGCCCCGTTGGCTGGAGTGGTGTAAAGTTCGGCACTATTGGACTCTGAAGCATTGGAAACGTGTTCTCTGGAATTATGAATCACGCGTCACTATATGGCAGGTCGTCGGACGAATCTGGGTTTGGCGGATGACAGGAGAAAACTACCTGCCCCAATCCAGTGCAACTGTAAAGTTTGGTGGAGGAGGAATAATGGTCCAGGGCTGTTTTTCATGGTTCGGGCTAGGCCGCTTAGTTCCATTGAAGGGAAATCTTAACGCTACAGCATACAATGACATTCTAGACAATTCTGTGCTTCCAACTTTGTGGCAACAGTTTGGGGAAGGCCCTTTCCTGTTTCAGCATGACAATGCCCCCGTGCACAAAACGAGGTCCATACAGAAATGGTTTGTCGAGATCGTTGTGGAAGAACTTGACTGGGCTGCACAGAGCCCTGACCTCAACCCCATCGAATACCTTTGGGATGAATTGGAATGCTGACTGAGAGCCAGACCTAATTCCTCAACATCAGTGCCCGACCTCACTAATGCTCTTGTGGCTGAAAAAAAGCAAGTCCCCGCAGCAAAGTTCCAACATCTAGTGGAAAGCCTTCAGAGAAGAGTGGAGGCTGTTATAGCAGCAAAGCGGGGACCAACTCCATATTAATGCCCATGACTTTGGAATGAGATGTTGGATGAGCAGGTGTCTACGTATCTTTGGTCATGTAGTGTAAGTTATATACTGTATGTGACAATTCAAACGGCAACATGTTAAACTATATTTTATATTGTATATTTAGAAGTAGAGTATGTGTTTTTAGTTGTCCCTTCTGTTGTTTCAGTAGTTGTGTGTTCTCTGACTCATACAGCACATCTTTCAACACAACACTCTCCAACACTCCTGTGGTGAACGTTGCTGAACGCTGCTCTCCGGTGCATAGCAGCAGCAGCAGGGATGCATCATTGATGGGGGTGCGTTCAGGAACAAGGCAGAGTGACCTGAGTGCTGCGAACAGTAACACAAAGGGTGTTTGGTTTGCTCGGGGGAGACGGCAACTGCTTGGCGCTCATATCTGTGTTTTTCAGGTCCACT
Organism: Salmo trutta; assembly: GCF_901001165.1. Taxonomy (NCBI): domain Eukaryota; kingdom Metazoa; phylum Chordata; class Actinopteri; order Salmoniformes; family Salmonidae; genus Salmo; species Salmo trutta. The sequence continues at coordinate 17,820,353 of NC_042992.1, forward strand.
GGCTCTCTCTCAGGGCTGTGACAGGGAAAGACAGGGGGAGAGGGTCTCTGCTGCTATTTCAGCACTTTCTACTCACATCGATCAAATGGTCCCTGATGATGGGGGAGATCAAGCGCATCGTGTTCCTCGCACACAGGGACACACACACACTTGAAAACACACTTGAACACACACACACATACATACATACACATGCAGGAACACACACACACACATAGGAACACACATGCACGCACACACACAAACAGACACACAAACACACACACACGCATGCAGGAACACACACACACACATAGGAACACACATGCATGCACACACACAAACAGACACATACAAAAATGTGTGCCTCTTTTTCTCTCTTTCTCACACACACAGTCACACACAGTGACACACATAACATACATGTGCACATACATAGTGTATAAATACACAATGTGCACACAGAAATAATATCCACACTTACATGCTGTCATCCTGTACACACACACACACACACACACACACACACACACACACACACACACACACACACACACACACACACACACACACACACACACACACACACACACACACACACACACACACACATATTATTAATGAAGATTCAAGTGGAACTGACAGCATGAAACAAACAGACAATCATAATATCAGTCAGAAATATCACATTCCCAGTTGATGCTACAAAACCAACTTTATAAGATGTTTTAAAAAGAGGTTCTATTTTACTCAACATTCCATGAGGTACACTAAGGCATTTTGGCAGAATAGATGGATGCAGTTCAATGCATGATTAATATAATTCACCAATACATTTGTTGGACAATGATCACAAGTCAGTCATAACGTGGTTAATATGCTAGCATATCTATTTATGTAGCAAGCTAAAAACACAGAGCCTAATGTTAGCTAGCTAGCTTGCTAGCTGCTAGGAGGATGTCATGTCATTGGAGGAGGTGAGTCACTGACTTTTTCCCCTCATCGTTTTTCAGTGGCTATATACAGCTAGAGATAAAGGTGTCATTTGGTTAGCTACTGTAGCAAGAACTTGAACAACTGTTATCCAGTTTGCATATCTCTTGAGTTTGCAAATTCACTCTGGCTATCTACTCTGATTTCAGAGCACTCTCGCCTGAGTGTGCCAGAGCGCAGAATAAGTGATGAATTTATGAACATGCTGAATATGACCGGTGTCATTAAACCGTAGAAGTAATAGTTAGTCATGAAAGCTCTAGATAAAATGTAAACAACCTAACCAGGGCGAGTGAAATGGTCAGAGTGAGGTTTTCTCTCATTTGTGTCTGGAAGTAGCTAGCTAGTAAGCTACCCAACTTTAGCCAGTTAGCTTGGGTGCTTTGTTTGGAAAGGCATGCATTGGCAGGCAAGCTGCAGAACGATGAGTAGGTTACAATTCCCCATCGTTTACCATTTTGATTGTCAACTAGCTGAATGAGTTTGCGAAGGTTTATCTAATGTTCCTTCGTTAGATTTGAGCTCGTCTTGCTCTGGCTAGCATTAGTTGTTGATCTTGTTGTTGAATGGCGCCGGAGGGATGGCTGCCGTTTTACGTGCTCCTAACCAACTGTGCTATTTTGAAATTTTTTCGTGTTGTTTATACTTTTTTTTTTTACTTATTTTGTACATAATGTTACTGCTACCATCACTTATGACTGAAAATAACTTCTGGAAATTAGAACAGCGATTACTCACCTCGAACTGTAGGAAGATTTTTTCTTTAATGAGTCCGATACGAAGGATATACTGCTATCTTGGGAACAGTCCAAATCCCATTCATTTGTGTGAAGAAAAGACGGAAAAAAAGGTGGCGGAGGTCGGGCTACCTTCTGAGAATTCGTAGGCGAGTGAGTAAACCCCCTCTACCATCAGTCCTGTTAACTAACATGCAATCATTGGAGAACAAAATGGATGAGCTCCGATTAAGGATATCCTACCAACGGGACATTAAAAACTGTAATATCTTATGTTTCACAGAGTCGTGGCTGAACGACGACATGGATAACATACAGCTGGCGTTTTGTTTTGGCAAGATAGAACAGCTGCCTCTGGTAAGACAAGGGGTGGTCGGCATTGTATATTTGTAAATAACAGCTGGTGCACAAAATCTAATATTAAGGAAGTCTCAAGGTTTTGCTCGCCTGAGGTAGAGTATCTCATGATAAGCTGTAGACCACACTATTTACCAAGAGAGTTTTCATCTGTATTTGTTGTAGCTGTCTATTTACCACCACAAACCGATGCTGGCACTAAGACGGCACTCAACGAGATATATAGGGCCATAAGAAAACAGGAAAATTATCATCCAGAGGCGGCTCTTCTAGTGGCCGGGGATTTTAATGCAGGGCAAATTAAATCTGTTTTACCTCATTTCTACCAGCATGTTAAATGTGCAACCAGAGGGAAAAAACTCTAGAACACCTTTACTCCACACACAGAGACTCGTAAAAAAATCTCCCTAAAAATCAATTTGACAAATTTGACCATGACTATATCCTCCTGATTCCTGCTTACAAGCAAAAACTAAAGCAGGAAGTAACAGTGACTAGCTCAATAAGGAAGTGGTCAGAGGATGCAGATGCTAAGCTACAGGACTGTTTTTCTACCACAGACTGGAATATGTTCCAGGATTCTTCCGATGGCATTGAGGAGTACACCACATCAGTCACTGGCTTCATCAGTAAGTGCATCGATGACGTCGTCCCCACAGTGACCATACGTACATACCCCAACCAGAAGCCATGCAACAGGTAACATCCTCACTGACATCCCACTGACATCCCACTCACAGCCCAGAAACCTTAGACCCACTCCAATTTGCATACCACCCCAACAGATCCACAGATGATGCAATCTCAATTGCACTCCACAATGCCCTTTCCTACCTGGACAAAAGGAACACCTACGTGAGAATGCTATTCATTGACTACAGCTCAGTGTTCAACACCATAGTGCCCTCAAAGCTCATCACTAAGCTAAGGGCCCTGGAACTAAACACCTCCCTCCGCAACTGGATCCTGGACTTCCTGACGGGCCGCCCCCAGGTGGTAAGGGTAGGTAACAACACATCTGCCACGCTGATCCTCAACACAGGGGCCCCTCAGTGGTGCTTGCACAGTCCCCTCATGTACTCCCTGTTCACCCATGACTGCATGGCCAAGCACGACTCCAACACCATCATTAAGTTTGCAGACGACACAACAGGGGTAGGCCTGATCACTGACAATGATGAAACAGCCTATAGGGAGGAAGTCAGAGACGTGTCAGTGTGGTGCCAGGATAACAACCTCTCCCTCAACATGATCAAGACAAAGGAGATGATTGAGGACTACAGGAAAAGGAGGACTGAGCACGCCCCCATTCTCATCGACAGGGCTGTAGTGGAGCAGGTTGAGATCTTCAATTTCCTTGGTGTCCACATCACCAACAAACTGTCATGGTCCAAACACTCCAAGACAGTCGCGAAGAGGCCACGACAATGCCTATTCCCACTCAGGAGACTGAAAAGATTTGGCATGGGTCCTCAGATCCTCAAAATGTTCTACAGCTGCACCATCGAGAGCATCCTGACTGGTTGCATCACCACCTGGTATGGGAACTGCTCGGTCTCCGACTGCAAGGCACTACAGAGGGTAGTGCGTATGGCCCAGTACATCACTGGGGCCAAGCTTCCTGCCATCCAGGACCTCTATACCAGCTGGTGTAAGAGGAAGGCCCAAAAAATTGACAAGGATTCCAGGCACACATAGACTGTTCTCTCTGCTACTGCACGGCAAGCGGTACCGGAGTGCCAAGTCTAGGTCAAAAATGCTTCTTAACAGCTTCTACACCCAAGCCATAAGACTCTTGAACAGTTAATCAAATGGCTACCCGGACTGTTTGCATTGTCCCCACCCCACCCCCCATTTTGACGCTGTCGCTACTCTGTTAATTATCCATGCATAGTCAGTTTACCTCAATTACCTCCACTAACTGAAGCCCCCGCACATTGACTCTGTACCGGAACCCCCTGTATATAGCCTCGTTACTGTTATTTTATTGTTGCTCCTTAATTACTTGTTATATTTCAACAACAAAAAATTATCTTAAAACTGCATTGGGCTTGTAAGTAAGCATTTCACTGTAAGGCCTACACCTGTTGTATTTGCCGCATGTGACAAATAAAATGTGATTTGATTTGTTGTTGATATGCATAACTGAGGGAGAAAGAGCCTATCTTTTCATGGTTGTTTGATCAATAGTACTGTAAAGATCCCAAATACATAAATCCATTCAGGTGTATTTTGTGGCTTTTGGCCAATGTGTTCTAATGATCTAAAGTCGTGCCATTGCTACTGCCTGTAAACACAGTCCAGTTCAAAGTGAATGATGGCAGGCCTGTATGGCAAATGTCTTGTTTGCATAAAGGCCTACTGTAGCTCCGACTGGCTGCGGCGCAGCGGTCTGTGTAGACTCTGGTCCTGGATGAGACAGATGTTTTTATTAGGTTTTATATACTGCAGTGTCTATTAATTGTCCAAGCGCACAGACTCTTTCCTACTCTATATTGCTATATAATTTTCACAAATGCCTTAGTATACGTAATTCCCAAACATTCTAAGACTTTATGAAAATTCTGAAAATGACCATATCTAAGTGCTTGTTTGTCAGATTTAAACAAAAAAGTGTAATCTTCTTCCTGGAATTTCATGTTGCTAACACACTGTCAGTTCCACTTTAATAATGCACAGGGTAACTGCATCATGGTAGATCTAGGCCGGATACCCCAATTTACACCTCCCATACAGTGGGGGAAAAAAGGATTTGATCCCCTGCTGATTTTGTACGTTTGCCCACTTACAAAGAAATGATCAGTCTATAATTTGAATAGTAGATTTATTTGAACAGTGAGAGACAGAATAAGAACAAAAAAATCCAGAAAAACGCATGTCAAAAATGTTATAAAATGATTTGCATTTTAATGAGGGAAATAAGGATTTGACCCCTCTGCAAAACATGACTTAGTACTTGGTGGCAAAACCCTTGTTGGCAATCACAGAGGTCAGACGTTTCTTGTAGTTGGCCACCAGGTTTGCACACATCTCAGGAGGGATTTTGTCCCACTCCTCTTTGCAGATCTTCTCCAAGTCATTAAGGTTTCGAGGCTGACGTTTGGCAACTCGAACCTTCAGCTCCCTCCACAGATTTTCTATGGGATTAATGTCTGGAGACTGGCTAGGCCACTCCAGGACCTTAATGTGCTTCTTCTTGAGCCACTCCTTTGTTGCCTTGGCCGTGTGTTTTGGGTCATTGTCATGCTGGAATACCCATCCACGACCCATTTTCAATGCCCTGGCAGAGGGAAGGAGGTTCTCACCCAAGATTTGACGGTACATGGCCCCGCCCATCGTCCCTTTGATGCAGTGAAGTTGTCCTGTCCCCTTAGCAGAAAAACACCCCCAAAGCATAATGTTTCCACCTCCATGTTTGACGGTGGGGATGGTGTTCTTGGGGTCATAGGCAGCATTCCTCCTCCTCCAAACACGGCGAGTTGAGTTGATGTCAAAGAGCTCCCTTTTGGTCTCATCTGACCACAACACTTTCAACAGTTGTCCTCTGAGTCATTCAGATGTTCATTGGCAAACTTCAGACGGGCATGTATATGTATTCTTGAGCAGGGGGACCTTGCGGGCGCTGCAGGATTTCAGTCCTTCACGGCGTAGTGTGTTACCAATTGTTTTCTTGGTGACTATGGTCCCAGCTGCCTTGAGATCATGGACAAGATCCTGCCGTGTAGTTCTGGGCTGATTCCTCACCGTTCTCATGATCATTGCAACTCCACGAGGTGAGATCTTGCATGGAGCCCCAGGCCGAGGGATATTGACAGTTCTTTTGTGTTTCTTCCATTTGCGAATAATCGCACCAAATGTTGTCACCTTCTCACCAAGCTGCTTGGCGATGGTCTTGTAGCTCATTCCAGCCTTGTGTAGGTCTACAATCTTGTCCCTGACATCCTTGGAGAGCTCTTTGGTCTTGGCCATGGTGGAGAGTTTGGAATCTGATTAATTGATTGCTTCTGTGGATAGGTGTCTTTTTTACAGGTAACAAGCTGCGGTTAGGAGCACTCCCTTTAAGAGTGTGCTCCTAATCTCAGCTCGTTACCTGTATAAAAGACACCTGGGAGCCAGAAATCTTTCTGATTGAGAGGGGGTCAAATACTTATTTCCCTCATTAAAATGCAAATCAATTTATAACATTTCTGACATGCGTTTTTCTGGATATTTTTGTTGTTATTCTGTCTCTCACTGTTCAAATAAACCTACCATTAAAATTATAGACTGATCCTTTCTTTGTCAGTGGGCAAACGTACAAAATCAGCAGGGGATCAAATACTTTTTCCCCCCACTGTACCTTCTGTGTGTGTTCGTGCGTGTGTGTTCGTGAAAAGTTGGTAGGAAAAACCCAGATGATGACTCACCTCCATAGCTGAGGGATACCCTGTTGAGAGAAGACTTAAATCCAAGCCTGCTGATGCGGCCTGCCGGAGCCCTACGTGGCCTGGTGGAGCCGGGAACCGGCTCTCATTGATCACAGCCTCCTTGTTGGGTGCTGAAGGCACAGAAGTCAGAGAACCAGGCTCCCAGACGTCATCTCTACAGGCTGCTGGCGGGAGTTATTCCACAACATCACCACCACCTCCAGCTCCACCTCACCACCACCTCCGGCCCCACCTCACCACCACCTCCAGCTCCACCTCACCACCACCTCCAGCTCCACCTCACCACCACCTCCGGCTCCACCTCACCACCACCTCCGGCTCCACCTCACCTCCAGCTCCACCTCACCACCACCTCCGGCTCCACCTCACCTCCAGCTCCACCTCACCACCACCTCCGGCTCCACCTCACCACCACCTCCAGCTCCACCTCACCACCACCTCCGGCTCCACCTCACCACCAGCTCCACCTCACCACCACCTCCGGCTCCACCTCACCACCACCTCCGGCTCCACCTCACCACCACCTCCGGCTCCACCTCACCACCACCTCCAGCTCCACCTCACCACCACCTCCGGCTCCACCTCACCACAAGCTCCACCTCACCACCACCTCCGGCTCCACCTCACCACCACCTCACCACCACCTTCGGCTCCACCTCACCACCACCTCCGGCTCCACCTCACCACCAGCTCCACCTCACCACCACCTCCAGCTCCACACCACCTCCGGCTCCACCTCACCACCAGCTCCACCTCACCACCACCTCCAGCTCCACTTCACCACCACCTCCGGCTCCACCTCACCACCACCTCCGGCTCCACCTCACCACCACCCCCGGCTCCACCTCACCACCAGCTCCACCTCACCACCACCTCCAGCTCCACCTCAACGGCAGATGGATGGATGGATGGAGCCAGGCTAGAGAAATACTGTAAAGTAATGGTCTGGGCCTGTATTCACAAAGTGTCTCAAAGTAGGAGTGCTGATCCAGGATCAGTTTAGCCTTTCAGATCACAATGAATAAGATTGCATGACAGAGGGGGCCTGATCTTGGAAGAACAGTACTAGTTTGCAATGCTTGATACATAAGGACTCTGACCTGTCTGTGGGTCTGCCTACGGGCTGGGAGACTTGGTTTTGAGACCCGCAAGGGGCATTACACTGTCACCATTCGCTACAATCACTACAATATTTCCTTACATCATAATGATATAATAAATCATCTTTTTCAAAGGAGCTCCGCCTCTAGTCTTCGGTGTGATCATACCAGTAAATCTCCTCTTGGCGTTAATCCCAGAGCCCTTTTGTGACAAGCCTCAACCTCGTCTAATACACACATTTACAGTCCATTAAAAAACACAGAGATGGAACTAAGTAGATCTACAGACAGAGCTTCTGTCCTAAGAGAGGAGGCTCATTAGTCTGTTTAATCATCCTGCTGAAGTAAAGGCATGGAGACAGGCGTTTGGAGGCCCTCCACCGCCCCGCTGAGCATTCATCCCAGTTCACCACGATCAGTCATTTATAAAATAACTCCTGCCGCTGCGTATACTGTAAGAGAGGGGAGAGAAGAGGGGGGAGAGAGGGAGGGATGTGGGAGGTGGGAGTGGGAGCGGGAGGCAGAGGAGAGAAAGGGAGAGAAGGGGAGAGAGAGAGGGAGAAGGGATATAAAGAGAGAGAGGGAGAAAGAAAGGGAAGGGGAGAGAGAGGCAGAGAGACAGAAGAGGGAGAGAAGAAGAGAGAGAGAGAAAAATAGAGAGAGAGAGAGAGAGAGAGAGAGAGAGAGAGAGAGAGAGAGAGAGAAGCTTGTCTCCTCTGTGTTAACATTTTTTTTTATAGTTTCACCTTTATTTAACCAGGTAGGCTAGTTGAGAACAAGTTCTCATTTGCAACTGCGACCTGGTCAACTGGCCTACCTGGTTAAATAAAGGGGAAATAAATACAAAAAATAAAAAATAAAATAAACACTTTGACCTTTTCACATCTGCCAAGTAATGCATTTCTGCCCCTAAAAAAGTTTACGTTCAAACGGCTCTCCTGTGAATTAGTGACCCGCAACATGCGTTTAGATTCCTGAAACGGGTCACAAAGGCAGTGGCCTGTGCAGCGAGTGAAACATATTGTGTGACTCAAGCTAATGTACCTTAGTTGCAGCCAAGAGGGAAACAGGTAGGTCTGACTGACAAAAAGAGAGTTTAGACTGTTAGAAAAGGATGTTTATACAGTGTCCATTACTGGAAAGCCTCAGTCTGGACACCGTAGTGCAAAAATTATTTGTCAAACAATATGTTCATCTGAACTGTTTTTAGCCAAGGAGAAGAAAACCGTACTGCAATTGCATCAAGTCATAATTTTATACATTTTAAGACTTTTATAAGTCAATTGTATAAAGACATATAACATTATTGGTCTTCTGAAATTACTCTATATTATTGAATTGATCTTTACTATTGTAAGCAGTTCCATATTTCCTGCTGTTATACACCACACCTAAACTGTGGACTTGGACTTTCAACATGGCCCCCTGTTTCCCCTCCCCTCTGTGTCTGATGGAGTGTGACTCATCAATCATATTAGCCAGTGCAGGCTGCTCATGTGTATACACTTTTCATACAGCACCAAACAGCAGCCATATGATACACTATTAGTGTGTTTGTGTCACGTTGGTATAAAGGGTCGGGAGACAGGCGCAGGAATGCGTCATAGGGTTTTTTATTTCTTTACCCAAATTACAGCGTGCCGTGTACAGGCACGGGGACGAAGACCAAACACAGGGTTGAGACCCAAACAAAAGAGCGAGGAGTACCTCGAATAAATACACAATCGCACAATGATTATCACACGGGACGAGACCCGTAGTCATCTGCACAATACACGTGGCATGAAGCCAAAACAACACAGCACAGCTACTCACACAACCAATGGACATTGGAGCAATAATCGACAGGACAATGGTAAACCAAGGGCACACTTATACAAATACTAATCACTGGGAATAGGGGCCAGGTGTGCGTAATGAAAGTTCCGGAGGGATCCGTGACAGTTTGTGTGTGTGTATGTATATGTGTGTGTGTGTTAATATGTGTGTGTGTGTGTGTGTGTGTGTGTGTGTGTGTGTGTGTGTGTGTGTGTGTGTGTGTGTGTGTGTGTGTGTGTGTGTGTGTGTGTGTGTGTGTGTTCCACTACTAGTATGAATCCCTCCCCATCATCATTTAACCCATTGTCGGGTGTAGCCTACAGTAGTTTATTCAATCAATGCAGACAACCATAACTGTAGAGTGGAAGCTATCCAATATCATTCAGTTATGAGCATTAGTATCAAGCAGCTTGCTCACTATCAGGATAACATAGCCTGGCCGGCATCTCTCAAAACCTGAACAAAATGGCTAGCTTTTAGCATGATGGAGAGCATTGTGGACTGATGGAGAGAACTGTGGACTGATGGAGAGCACTGTGGAATGATGGAGAGAACTGTGGACTGATGGAGAGAACTGTGGACTGATGGAGAGCACTGTGGACTGATGGAGAGAACTGTGGACTGATGGAGAGAACTGTGGACTGATGGAGAGCACTGTGGAATGATGGAGAGCACTGTGGAATGATGGAGAGAACTGTGGACTGATGGAGAGAACTGTGGACTGATGGAGAGAACTGTGGACTGATGGAGAGCACTGTGGAATGATGAGAGAACTGTGGACTGATGGAGAGAACTGTGGACTGATGGAGAGCACTGTGGACTGATGGAGAGAACTGTGGACTGATGGAGAGCACTGTGGACTGATGGAGAGAACTGTGGACTGATGGAGAGCACTGTGGGCTGACGGAGAGAACTGTAGACTGATGGAGAGCATTGTGTTGATGTTAGTGGAGTGTAATGCAACAGTTTATGTATCTCTCTCTCTCTCTCTCTCTCTCTCTCTCTGCAACAGAGGTTTGTGGGTGATAAAATAACACAGATGATTTTATCTCCATACAGACAACTTGGATGGTGACAATAATTCCAGACAGTGGTGTCTTGCCGTGACAGACTGATAAATATATATAGTACCAGTCAAAAGTTTGGAAACATCTACTCATTCAAGGGTTTTTCTTTATTTTTACTATTTTGTACATTGAAGAATAATATTGAAGACATCCAAATTATGAAATAACACATAAGGAATCATGTGGTAACCAAAAAAGTATTAAACAAATGCATATATATTTTATATTTGAGATTCTTCAAAATAGCCACCCTTTACCTTGATGACAGCTTTGCACACTCTTGGCATTCTCTCAACCAGCTTCACCTAGAATGCTTTTCCAACAGTCTTGAAGGAGTTCCCACATATGCTGAGCACTTGTTGGCTGCTTTTCCTTCACTCCGCAGTCCAATTAATCCCAAACCATCTCAATTGGGTTGAGGACTTTTTGGACTCATCAGACCAAAGGATAGATTTCCACCGGTCTAATGTCCATTGCTCATGTTTCTTGGCCCGAGCAAGTCTCTTCTTATTATTGATGTTCTTTAGTAGCGGTTTCTTTGCAGCAATTCAACCATGAAGGCCTGATTCACACAGTCTTCTCTGAACAGTTGATGTTGAGATGTGTCTGTTACTTAAACTCTGTGAAACATGTATTTTGGCTGCAATCTGAGGTGCAGTTAACTCTAATGAATTTATCCTCTGCAGCAGACATACCTCTGGGTCTTCCTTTCCTGTGGCAGTCATCATGAGAGCCAGTTTCTTCATAGCGCTAGATTGGTTTTTGCGACTGCACTTGAAAAACACGTTAAAAGTCCTTGACATTTTCCGGATTGACTGACCTTCATGTTTTAAAGTAATGATGGACGGTCGTTCCCTTTGCTTATTTGACCTGTGCTTGCGATAATATGGACTTGGTCTTTTACCAAGTAGGGCTATCTTCTGTATACCACTCCTACTTTGTCACACCACAATGATTGGCTCAAATGCATTAAGAAGGATAGAAATTACACAAATAAACATTTAACAAGGCACACCTGTTAATTGAAATGCATTCCAGGTGACTAACTCATGAAGCTGGTTGAGAGAATGCCACAAGTGTTCAAAGATGTCATCAAGGCAAAGGGTGGCTACTTTGAAGAATCTCAAATATAACATTTTTTAACACTTTTTTGGTTACTAAATGATTCCATATGCGTTATTTCATAGTTTTAATGTCTTCACTATTATTCTACAATGTATAAAATAGTACAAAATTAAGAAAAAACCTGGAATGAGTAGGTGTGTCCAAACTTTTGACTGACACTGTATGTGTGTGTGTGTGTGTGTGTGTTTATGTGCATGTGTCCATGTGTTAGTGTGCAGTTATGCCTGCATGCATTTGTGTGGGTGTTTGTGCATCCGTGTGTGTGTACATCGATGTGTGCCTGTGTTCCCCATAAGGACTCTAATTAGGAGATTTTCTAGCTGTGCGTGTGTATGTTCACTGTGTGTGTACGTGTGTGTGTGTGTGTGTGTGTGTGTGTGTGTGTGTGTGTGTGTGTGTGTGTGTGTGTGTGTGTGTGTGTGTGTGTGTGTGTGTGTGTGTACGTGTGTGTGTGTGTGTGTGTGTGTGTGTGTGTGTGTGTGTGTGTGTGTGTGTGTGTGTGTGTGTGTGTGTGTGTGTGTGTGTGTGCTGTCACTGTGTGAGCAGAGCTGAGGATAGCAGAATAACACTTGGGGAGGAGAGGAGAGGTCGATATGATTCACACAAACTGTCTCTAACTCTAATCCAGAATCAGAGCCCATGCAGCTGCACAGTAAATGCCTCTGTCAGTAGCTTCAAATGCCTCCACAGACCTGTAGATACTGTAACGTTATTCTGGCTGTGTCCGTGGCCATATCTGTGTCTGTGTCCGTGGCCATATCTGTGTCTATGTCCGTGGCCATATCTGTGTCTGTGTCCATGGCCATATCTGTGTCTGTGTCCGTGGCCATATCTGTGTCTATGTCCGTGGCCATATCTGTGTCTGTGTCTGTGGCCATATCTGTGTCTGTGTCTGTGGCCATATCTGTGTCTGTGTCCGTGGCCATATCTGTGTCTATGTCCGTGGCCATATCTGTGTCTGTGTCCATGGCCATATCTGTGTCTGTGTCCGTGGCCATATCTGTGTCTATGTCCGTGGCCATATCTGTGTCTGTGTCCGTGGCCATATCTGTGTCTGTGTCCGTGGCCATATCTGTGGCTGTGTCCGTGGCCATATCTGTGTCTGTGTCCATGCTCATCAAGCCACTACTGTATGGGGTTGGTTTTGGCAATGAGAGTACTATGATGTGATGTTGGAATGTTGGATGTCTTCAGACTGATCACTTGAAATAGACAGCAATTTCGGACGTTCCAAGGGAAACTTTGAAATCTTGTTGGTCTTGAGACAAGTTACTTTCTACAGATCCCTCTAAAATATGTTTTGTCTTAATGGTCTTAACATCACATCAACACCTGTAGGAATAGAGACTAAATCAATTATTTGTATGCTATAGCTGCATGCATCTCTTTCAGGACGTCACTCTCAGCCATAGCTGATTGAATGTATGTAACAGTATTACATACGATGGTCTTCATTCATCACAGCCAGATTAATTTGGGGCTGTGGCACCTGCAGTCTCAACACTCCTAACAATGAGGTGAAATTAGACGCTGAGGCATGTTTAGGCCTTCCAGGACGACGTGACCAATGCATCTTGGTGCCAGCCGGGCTTATTAGTGCAATATCCTTATTGATTCATCATCCACACACATGCATGAGCACACGTGCTCACACACACATCGCCATAACGGCTCCAATGCCTTATTGTAACACACAATGTCCACCGTAAGCATTTTGTTTCCTTTCTGGATTCTCCCGTAATTCACCTATCCTCTGGGTACCTGTACTAAACTGTGAGCTCATCAAATAGACCTTCATTCAATATATTATTCATCGCAAATTGTTCACCAAGCTGACCAAGCTGCACACATGCTCCTTTAGGTGACACAGGCAGGGAGAGCAAAGCAAAGCAGCAGACATCTGGGTTCATTATGACATGCTATTACACAGTTATAACATCTCATTGAACTACTGTCAAACAAACTCACATTGGTTATTATGTTTATTAATCAGAAAACGAAAGTGCAGAGCTATAGCTCTGTGGACAGTGTATTCTCCTCCAATTCAATGCAATGCACGGTACTGTCTTGGTTTTTCCACTTATATTCCCTGCTCTAGATGGGAGTATGTGTCTGCAGCGTAGGGGTTCTGCAGTAGTACCTGGAATCGATTACACGCGGAACAACCGACACCCGCTCGGCGAACGAAGCGCCGCTCCACGCAGGAAAGGAAACTGCTGCATCCCCTGGGGTCAATCACAGAGAGGGGGAAACTGGCTGACTCAACAGATCCTCCAAAAACTAACGAGGAACCTCAAACTAATGTAACTGCCACCACTCCCCTTCCCAAAACCCCAAAATAAAACTGCATTTAGATTTCTGGAAAAGGGCATAAAGAGAGAGTCTGAGCTTGAAACATCAAAGTCTGAGTTAGTGCCTAAAACTCAAAAACCATGATTGAAGAGAGGGAGTGTTTATTCTGTGGGCTGAACGCATTGCTTGAACAAAGTGTATGCTGCTGGTAGACTGTGATAAGCTTCGCATTATCGAGTCAAAAAGGCATAGATATAGAAATATCAAAGTCTATGCGGAAAACACACGCCCTAGCCACACCCTGTTTAATGCGGTAAATGTACATCTTTATGTTCTTTTAATGAATCCACGTAGTCCTTCTGAATCAACAGTTGAGAACCCTATGTTAATGTATCTCTGTTCTGAAGTTCTGTGCTGTCAGTAGGGGATTTGCAGTATCACAGCACCGATAGAGAGAAGCAACCAGCGGCAGATTATGCGCTCTGACCAACGTGGAATAGACGTTGAATTGACGTCTGTGCCCAACGGAAGCTAGCTAGTACAACACTAGCTAGCTAGCACAACACTAGCTAGCTAGCTAGTACACGCTAGCTAGTACACTAGCTAGGTAGTACACGCTAGCTAGTACACACTAGCTAGTACACACTATTACACAGCTAGTAATTATGTTCTAATTGTAAATGTAATTTCACCACGCGTGCTGTTCGTGGCAGTAGCGCACCATCCTCTCTGGCAACATTTGACATCCTGTCTCATCTCATATGTCTCACAGCGTCTGTGGCGTGAGAAGGTATCTGCTGGAACCAGACCCTGTTGCCGATAGAGGAGAGTGGAGAACTCCTTTCACGATCCTTCTCCTTCTCCTTCTTCTTCGATTGTACTGTATGTGGATTTAGCCCAGTCTGTTTGTGCCATCATCAACTTCTTTCATTCACTGTCATGCCTGGGTTTTTGTATTGCATGCTATACATGGTAGGAGACATATGGGGACATCCATAAGGATATTCATTAATACTGACATGAGAAGGCCCTCAAGATGATTGGACAGCATCTTGGTAAACCTACAGAGTATTATCGGTAATAACAAAATTATTAAAGGGTAGGAAACATGAATTTCTACTTATTTTTACATTTACATTTTAGCCGACACACTTATCCAGTGCAACTTACAGGAGCAATTGGGGTTAAGTGCCTTGCTCAAGGGCACATTGACAGATTTTCCACCTAGTCGGCTCAGGGATTCGAACCAGCAACTTTTCGGTCGCTGCCCCAACGTTTTTAACCTCTAGACTTCCTGCCGCCCCAATGCTTTACCAATGTAACAACACAGTGTGGTCAAATACTTAGTAACTTAGTTGTTGTCACAATATGGTTACCTATAAGTACAAACATAGTTATGTTTTTGGGTTATTACATATTTATTAACTCATTTCCGGATATCTTCTAAACTGCTCACAATGCCCTATTTGTCAAAGTCATGGATTTGCTACCAAGTTCGTATGCTAGCTCGGTAGCTAGCTCAAGCTGGCTAACATTACACGCCATCCATGCTAGCATGTAATTACATTCCAGACCAAGTGTTGGCAGTTGTGAGCTCCAATCCACCAATCACAGGAAGTGTAATGTAAACAAGAAGCAGATGGGGCATGTGCGGCCATGCAGCAGGCTCTTCACAGACTTTGTGACTGTGTTGTCTAGTGGTGCCTTCTGGGCTCAAAACAAAAGACAAAATCATACCTGCTTCCTCTATTTTTTTATTAATTTGTCTGTTCTGCTTTTTGTTTTTTCAACTTTTCGGCATGTTCTCTGTGAAGTAGGCAACGGGAGTTTTATAACTTTTTCTACCTTGGTTTAGTGCTAGCGCGCTAGCTGACAGACATCTGGAATCTATCCATTTGGGATTTCCCTGACTCTCCATTGGCCGGTGAAGAGCCTGCCTCCCCCTGGCTTTGGTAGCTAACTCAGCCTGCATGCTTTTAAGCATTTTACCATCAGATGGGCCCCAGCCATCAGTCTGTAAGTCTCTGCTCTCTCTTTGCTTTGATCTGTGGTTATGTTTTAGTTGTGTTGTGTTAGTTGTGTTCTAGATGGTCTCCAGTTGTTGGACTCTAGTTGGCTAAATAGCTAACGTTCGCTGGCTGGCTAGCTTGATGGCTAAGATAACTGCATGTAGCTAACATTCTTTGATAACTGGTTAGATTACAACTGGCGTTATGTTTTTCCAAAACATTGGTTTACTTTAATGTAGCTGTAAGCTAGGTGTTGATAGCAACTGGCTGACTCATGTAGTTGCTAATGTAACGTTATCAGGCTGGTAGGGCCAACTTTAGCAGGCTAGTTGGCTAACAACCTTGCAAGTTGATTTGTAACAATACATGAATAAAGTATTTTCTTGTAAATTGCCTGAAGATGTAATTGAAACCAGTAGCCATGAGTGCAAACGATTTGGTTTTATTTGAAGTTATACATTTAAAGTTATTTCTGTTGGAGTTTGCGTTATAGGGAATAGGCTGGCTTGCCAGGTATTACATCAACCCCCGGAAAAACATTTTCCAACATGACTTCGGCATTCTTCTAAATTCTGATTGGTTTTATGTAATAACTTGAAGAATAGTGAGGTATAAATTTGCATTGGGACTTTTGATGCGTGAACTAATGCAAATCCATATGTTACATGTGGTTACATTTAAACTACCTACCCTTTAACTTTGAGATAAGAAGATAAGCTGCAGTCATCACATGCACAGGTTTGTCTTATTTGCCTTACAGGCTTTGGATATCTGCAATATACCATCTGACCCTATACAGTAGATCCCCTCACTGTTATGCAGTATTTTTAATGCATGGCTTATTATCATTTCATTCAAGACCAAATAGTGGCTACCCTTTTTGCAGCAGTGTAATATATATCTAGCCTCCCCTGCATACATGTTTTTTCCCTCATTAATCTATACCCTTCTATTTCTAATGCAATAAAGACAGCAATCAAGTCAGTTTTTAAACACCCTCTCACGGGGGATATTTACTAGGAGACTGGGTTAGCGAGATACATCTTCATTAGACCCAGTCACATCACAAGTCAATGAATTGACTTCTGAGATTTTCACGAGCGTCAATCAAACAACTATTGAGTCCAGTGTTGTTGTTAGCTCTGTGGTCGGTCGTAACAGCGGCTGCTTGACTTGAAGGATATTGATGCGTTCATTCATTGACTTCACCTCAACGCAGGCTCCTTTGACAAATACATATTTCTTATTAGCTAATCGATGGCCTGAAATGACGTTTTTAACGTTGGAGTGCGCGCCACTCATTTCCAAATTGAGCCGTTTGATAATTCCACAGCAGTCGCGACATGCGGCTTTAATGGGGATACATCAGACAGTGAGTCAGTCTACAGGTGGCATGATCATTTATACCAATGACAAGAGAGCGTTCATCTCTGGCATGAGTCAGAGTTATGCTACTAAACAGATTCATTTTCAAGCGGCTTCACTTAGTCAGTATTGATTAACAAATAGAGACATTCAATTCTAGGTAACTGAATGTGATTAACATATGTATGGCATGTGCTCTCTGATCCCCAAGGGGGCCTGTGTTGCTCTTTGATGGATGTACTCAACATCGGACCAATGTGACAAAAGTGCTTTTTATTAGATATGTAGGCCCCTCGAACAACAGGGTCAGTGTCAATATTAAGAGAAACAGAGGTTAAACCGAAGGGGAATTCCGTCACTTTAGGGTGGAAGACAATATACAGTGGGCATTGGACATATTTCAGTTCAAGAATGATCTGGGAAATGACGAGTTCTTTGACCCTTTTCCTATGTCTAGCCATAAGACGAGACTGCTACACTTTCAACAAGTGCAGTTTTTCAAGTTATAAAACCAGGGACCCCACCCTTCCATGCCTCGGTCTGTTCTTTCACATTGATTTACAGCAGTGTGTGTGGTGTTGAGATGTCCCCTGTGCAGTGCAGTACATTAAACATGCATGTGCCTAAAGAATATAATGCCCCCAGGCTGAATAATGCAAGGTGCACAAGAGCAACGCTAGCTACTGAAGTAGAATGAGTGTGTGTATGTCTGTGTGTGTGTGCGTACGTGCGTGCGTGTGTGCGTACGTGCGTGTGTGTGTGTCTGTGTGTGTGTGCGTGCGTGCGTACGTGCGTGCGTGTGTGCGTACGTGCGTGCGTGTGTGCATGCGTGCGTGCATGTGTGCGTGCGTGCGTGTGTGTGTGTGTGTCCTCTTTAAATCAATTTCTTGCCCCACCAGGACAAAAGTGGGTTAAGTTATGTGGTTCATCAGAAAGTCTGTGGGATAAATAAAATGAGAGGAGAGGATTCCTTGAGTCGACAGGTCTACCTCACCCTCACCCAAAGTGCAGCCAGCCACAGCTATACATGGAAATAAAATAAGCTTTTACTTTACTACAATACAGCACCATAAGGCAGTACATTTTTTTAACTGCATAGAATGCTTGAAGACATAGCATTTAAAGGGAACACATTCCTATAATGCATGTAACCGCAAAAGTTACAATTACATCCTACAGTGATTTATAGGTCCTTTAATTCAATACACAAACGGATTGTTTGATAATAATAAAAGTGCATCATCATTATGCTGTGAATGTATCTCTGATAGGTTGGAAATCATGAGGAATAATCAGTGTCAGTGATTGACAAACGTTATCTGTGTCTATATTTATGAATCTTGTGTTCTCCTGCTAGGGAAAGTAAGTAATTAAAGGGAAAAGATGGGATGCTGACAGCTAACAAGGGAGAGAGAGGGAAAGAGAGAGAGAGAGCGAGAGAGGTGGAGAAAGAGAGAGAAAGAAAGATAGAGAGGGGCAAATAATGCAACTCTCGTTCCTCAGGGGAGGCATCCCTCCTCCATCGCTCCTCCTGACACTGGAGGAAGAATTGCTGATGAAGAAAGAACTGAAGAGGAGAACAGGAGAAGAAGAGAAGATCAACACCTGGAAAAAAGTGACATCACCCAGAGGTGTGTGGCTGGCCAGAGAAAAGATGAATAGCCCTGACTTCAAACCCCCCCCCTCTGTCTCTCTCTCTCTCCTTCTCTTTGTCTCTCTCTCTCTTTGTCTCTCTCTCTCTCTGTCTCTCTCTCCTTCTCTTGTCTCTCTCTTTTTCTCTTTGACTCTCTCTCTCTCTGTCTCTATCTCGCTTTGTCTCTCTCTTTTTCTCTTTGTCTCTCTCTTGCTCTCTCTCTGTCATTCAAAGGGCTTTATTGGTGAATCTCTGATCCACCTCTACGCAGACGACACCATTCTATATACTTCTGGCCCTTCTTTGGACACTGTGTTAACAACCCTCCAGACGAGCTTCAATGCCATTCAACTCTCCTTCCGTGGTCTCCAACTGCTCCTAAACACAAGTATAACTAAATGCATGCTCTTCAACCGATCGCTGCCTGCACCTGCCCGCCCATCCAGCATAACTTCTCTGGACGGTTCTAACTTAGAATTTGTGGACAACTACAAATACCTAGGTGTCTGGTTAGACTGTAAACTCTCCTTCCAGACTCACATCAATCATCTCCAATCCAAAGTGAAATCTAGAATTGGCTTCCTATTTCGCAACAAAGCATCCTTCACTCATGCTGCCAAACATACCCTCGTAAAACTGACCATCCTACCAATCCTCGACTTCGGCGATGTCATTTACAAAATAGCCTCCAATACCCTACTCAACAAGCTGGATGCAGTCTATCACAGTGCCATCCGTTTTGTCACCAAAGCCCCATATACAACCCACCACTGCGACCTGTATGCTCTCGTTGGCTGGCCTTCACTTCATAATCGTCGCCAAACACATTGGCTCCAGGTCATCTACAAGACCCTGCTAGGTAAAGTCCCCCCTTATCTCCGCTCACTGGTCACCATAGCAGCACCCACCTGTAGCACGCGCTCCAGCAGGTATATCTCTCTGGTCACCCCTAAAGCCAACTCCTCCTTTGGTCGTCTCTCCTTCCAGTTCTCAGCTGCCAATGACTGGAACGAACTACAAAAATCTCTAAAACTGGAAACACTTATCTCCCTCACTAGCTTTAAGCACCAGCTGTCAGAGCAGCTCACAGATCTCTGCACCTGTACATAGCCCATCTTTAATTTAGCCCAAACTACTACCTCTTCCCCTACTGTATTTATTTATTTTATTTATTTTGCTCCTTTGCACCATATTATTTATATTTTAACTTTTAACTTTCTTCAAACTACAAATCTACCATTCCAGTGTTTTTCTTGCCATACTTTATTTACTTTGCCACCATGGCATTTTTTTGCCTTTACCTCCCTTATCTCACATCATTTGCTCACATTGTATATAGTCTTATTTTTTTCTATTGCATCATTGATTGTATGTTGTTTTACTCCATGTGTAACTCTGTGTTTTTTGTATGTTGTCGAACTGCTTTGCTTTATCTTGGCCAGGTCGCAATTGTAAATGAGAACTTGTTCTCAACTTGCCTACCTGGTTAAATAAAGGTGAAATAAATTGGCATGGGAAACATATGTTTACATTGCCAAAGCAAGTGAAATAGATAATAAACTAAATTTAAATAAACAATAAAAAATGTACATACAAATTACACTGACAAAAGTTTCAAAGGAACTGAGACATTTCAAATGTCATAGTATGATTCTTTACAATTTTGTAATGATGTGCAAATGGTTAAAGTACAAAAGGGAAAATAAACATAAATATGGGTTGTATTTACAATGGTGTTTTCTTCACCGGTTGCCCTTTTCTTGTGGCAACAGGTCACAAATCTTGCTGCGCCATTGAGAGCATTCTGACTGGTTGCATCACAGCCTGGTATGGCAACGGCTCAGTATCTGACCATAAGGCGCTACAGAGGGTAGTGCGTATGGCCCAATACATCACTGGGGCCAAGCTTCCTGCCATCCAGGACCTATATATCAGGCAGTGTCAGAAGAAGGCCCAAAACACAGACTCCAGTCACCCAAGTCATAGACTGTTCTCTCTGCTACCACATGGCAAGCGGTACCAGAGCGCTAAGTCTAGGTCCAAAAGGCTCCTTAACAGCTTCTACCCCCAAGCTATAAGACTGCTGAACAATTCATCAAATGACCACCCGGATTATTTACATTGATCCCCCCCGCTTTGTTTTTACACTGCTGCTACTCGCTGTTAATCATCTATGCATAGTAATTTTACCCCAACCTACATGTACAAATTACCTCCACTAACCTGTACCCCGCACATTTACTCGGTACCGGCGCCCTCTGTATATAGCCTCGTTATTGTTATGTAATTCTACTGTGTTACTAAATATTTTCTTAACTCTATTTCTTGAACTGGACTGTTGGTTAAGGGCTTGTAAGTAAGCATTACACGTGTTGTATTCGGCGCATGAAACATGTAAAATTTGATTTGATGGCACACTGTGGTATTTCACCCAATAGATATGGGATTTGTTTTCGAATTCTTTGTGCATCTTTGTAATCTGAGGGAAATATGTGTCTCTAATATGGTCATACATTTGGCAGGAGGTTAGGAAGTGAAGCTCAGTTTCCACCTCATTTTGTTGGCAGTGTGCACATAGCCTGTCTTCTCTTGAGAGCCAGGTCTGCCTACAGTGGCCTGTACATAGTCAAAACCTTCCTTAATTATGACCGACCACCTCGATTTGGTCTTATGTTGCCATATGTGTAATGTTTTTTTTTTTTACATTGGATAAAAGTAGAGACTCAGAGCTACAAAACCTTAGCCCCACCCATCTCTTTAAGGATTCACATGTGAGGCCATGTGCTAAACAGAGTGAGTAAGGAAGGTAGCGTAGTAAACAACCAAAGATTTCAAGACTAAAAGTGGTGAAAGAAGTAGCCTACAATAAGGAAAAACTCCAGGTAAAAATACACTTGATCTAGTCCTTGGCCTATATCCTAATCTGACTTTGGTGCAGGTCATGTTGTTCTTCACATTACCATCTCTGGTAAACACACCCAAATAAAAATACATGTTTATTTGTCACATGCATGGGATACAGAAGAAGGTGTAAACAGTACAGTGAAATGGTTACTTTGCATATTTGCATAGTAGCCATATAAAACATATTTTATAGTTATTAGATGATGCTTACCCAGACACACTTGATGGGTCATGTGAAGGAAATGCTATAACCTACCCCCAGACACACCTGGCTAAGTGGATGGGTCACTATTGTGTAGACATGTACACATGTTCATGAAATGCAATAGATGGCTGTAATCACCCCCAGACACACCTGGCTAACTTGATGGGTCATGTAATCAAATAATATTACTACACAGATCATACACATAACGTTAGCTAAAGAGCCAGCAAGCTAACGTTCACAAGCAAGCAAACAGTATGCTTTAACTTGCAATGAAAACTACTTTCTGACAAAATGTGAAATGTATAATACCTTTAACTAAGTAAGACATCTGTGTTGTTTCCATTTTGTTTGTACAGCTTGTTTGGCCCATGTTGTATCAAGTCACTCTGGTTCACACTGACCAGAAAGTAGAAAGAAGTCCATCACAACTTTTTCCCACTGATCTTTGTCTAAAGCCTGCTAAATTCAGGGCAGCAATGTTGTTGAGAGCAGTAGCAACACTTTTGCCATTCTCCAAATATATTTTTTAAACTGCGGTAGCAAAGATTATCTACACATGGAGCAGCTCATGTTATAGACAGAAGCGTGCTACATGGCAGACCAATCCGTTTGTTATTAAGGCAAATGAAAGTTCACATGTTCCAAAAAGCATTTCTGACAAATAAATTCATTTGATAAAAACAAAAAATTAATCAGTACAAATGCCTCTCCTGTGAAGTAAGGGCGTGCAACATACACATAGCTTGTGAAATGGGTCACAAGTTTGGGTCAGTCACAGTGGTCAGGTATTCTGCCACTGTGTACTCTCTGTTTAGGGCCAAATAACATTCCAGTTTGCTTAGCGTTTTGGTTAATTCTTGTGTGTCAAGTAATTATCATTTTGTTTTCTCATGATTGGTTGGGTCTAGTCTTGGGATTCTGTGGGGTCTGTTTGTGTTTGTGAACAGAGCCCCAGTACCAGCTTGCTTAGGGGACTCTTCTATAGGTCAATCTCTCTGTAGGTGATGGCTTTGTTATGGACGGTTTGGGAATCACTTCCTTTTAGGTGGTTGTAGAATTTAGTGGCTTTTTTCTTGATTTTGATTATTAGCGAGAATCGTCCTAATTCTGCTTTGCTTGCATTATTTGGTGTTCTACATTGTACACGGAGAATAATTCTCAATTTGGTGTATGTCCCATTTTATGGTGAGCGAACCCCAGACCTCACAACCGTAAAGGGCAATGGGTTCTATAACTGATTCAAGTATTCTTTACCAGATCCTAAGTGGGATGTTGAATTGTATGTTCCTTTTGATTGCGTAGAAGGCTCTTCTTGCCTTGTCTCTCAGATCGTTCACAGCTTTGAGGAAGTTACCTGTGGTGCTGATGTTTAGGCCGATGTATGTATAGTTTTTGGTGTGCTCTAGGGCAACGGTGTCTAGATGTCTCTCTCGATCTTTCTCTCTCTCTCTCCAGTTTTGACCCAGTTAGTCTTACTTAGTCTCACTCACTCACTGCTACCCAACTCCACAACCACCACAGCCCGTCTCACCACTAACTGTAGCTGGAAGGACCAGTTGACAAGGCTTTAAATAATGATAAAAGCAAGTGTATGTATATTTCAACAGCTGTGTGGCTAGCCACTAGAGCGGCACGGAACGGGGCACACTGAAGAAGGAAGCTGTAAACTATGGTGTGTTGGTCTCTGCTTTATCTCTCTGTTCACTGTTGGCTGTGGTGGTTGCTAGCTACACTACATGGCAGCCCACTGGGAGATAGCAGGGTAGCACTCTCATCTGAGCTCAGTTGAATGTAAATGAAGGCATGCAGATGCTGGCTGTTGATTCTAATTTGTCAGAACGTCTTCCCTGGGAGTCCGCAAAAGGTCAACATGCCGCCGTGCTGCTGGCGCTACACTGTTCCCATGCCTCCACTGGGAGGAGGAGATGGGGAAAAGTACTGTGGTTTAGGATTCCCCAATTCCCACCCTGTGGTTCCTGTGATTGGGCTTGTATGTGTCAAGTTTCAACACCTTGGAGCTTCATCAAGCCTCTTCTCTCAGTTAACTTAATCACTTTATTCTCGCTAGTCTTTACATTTACATTTAAGTAATTTAGCAGACGCTCTTATCCAGAGCGACTTTGGTAGCATGTTGGGACTTTTACATTGAGCTTTGGTAGCATGTTGCTCCTAATATGGGAACCATATAAGTATTACAGGTGTCACAAGGTCCATCACTGGTAGATTACATGATTAACTGATTAAATTCAGTCGCCTCATTATTCTCATTCGTAATTACTTTATATCTTCTACACTTTGTGCTTCTTTACCCTGCTAAACTGTTCAACATGTGGCAGCGAGCTATATAGCAGACACAGTTCAACGGCCCACAGAGTGTTTTAACCAAACCTTACCTGCTATGCCTCTTCCACACTGATATAAACAAGTCCTATTTTTCCTTCTCTTCTTCTCTTTGATGAACCCTGATAATAATGTGGGGTAGTCGGCCGCATAAGAGGACTCCCCTTTGTGAAAAATTGAGCAGACTCAAAGTTGGGCCTGATGAATCTTTTAACCAAGAGGGTGCTCAGAGACATTGCTGTATTATGCAGAGATGTAGAGTGAGCACTAGAGATAGAGAGAGAGAGAGTGAGAGTGACAGAGAGATGCAGAGCACTCTGGTGCTTTTGGAGCGGCCCTGGCCCCTAGCACACAATGGAGTAAGTCTTAAGGCAGCAGCAAACAAGGTGGCAGGGGAGAGAAATGCTGCCAACCATGATCATCTGTGGTGATTCTGGAGATTGAAGCATTTGGGGGGTGTTCCAGTAAGTAACGAGACATACTAGACAGTTAAATGGATTTGAAATCAATCAAATTATCTTAACATCCGTATATGTACAAAATGTCCTTATATTGAGACTGACTGGCCGGGGGTATACGTAGCTATAGACTCATGAACAGCTTAGATTAGTCTACTGTAGGATCTTAATTTGATCACTCTTGTGCTGCTGAGGAAATGCAAACTTGTAGTGTATTTGAGTTTTAAAAAGGCTTCTAAAGTTTGTAATTTCCACTTAGAAATTTCCGACTTGATTTGCCCTAATGAAAAACGTATCAACTACACAAATGTCCGTTAATTATATATAATTCACATCTCCTGTTGCTGCAGGATTATTTCCCTGCTGTAGCAAACTGGCTCAAATTAAGATCCTACATCTGTAGTGGAGGAAAGGCTCAGTCGCAGTTGTGTGTGTGTCTGGAGGTCAATGTGAATGCACTGATAGAGAACGCTCAATACGATTGATCTGGGTTGCCTTGGTGCATTGACTGTTTCCCGCTTTGTGGTTTACTGTTGTAGACATACAATACACAACACAACCTGTACATGATAGTGTTTCTGTGTGTGTGTGTGTGTGTGTGTGTGTGTGTGTGTGTGTGTGTGTGTGTGTGTGTGTGTGTGTGTGTGTGTGTGTGTGTGTGTGTGTGTGTGTGTGTGTGTGTGTGTGTGTGTGTGTGAGAGAGAGAGAGAGAGAGCGAGAGAAGGAGAGAGAAAGAAAAGCGAGAGGGAAAGAGAGAGAGAACAAGTATACTGTTATATATTTGAAACAAGTCTACCTTTTTCCAATGGAATCAGAAGAACTGCGAAATTCCACTCCACTTTATAACAACAACACCATAGAAAAGTAATTTTATACTCGTATTTACACTACACTGCCAGCAGCAGTCACCTACGCTATAGTGGTGCTTCCTTCACGTTAATTGCCGGGAAGCATCAACAGTGGGCCTCTGGTCATTTCAAAGCCTAACCCAGAGCAGGTAATTAACCTACTGGCTGCTCTGCCAGGGGCCCCACACCACAGAGACAAAGCAGTAATTCACTGGTTCCCAGCACACATTCATCACCCAGGCCTGAATTTCCCTCGCTCAGTCGTCACCTTCAGCTCTGGTCCAGTCCTGCACAAGGGCACAGGGGCAGGTCAGCCACCAAGGGACACTGGTGCAGGCCAGAGGCATCCACACACACACACACACACACACACACACACACACACACACACACACACACACACACACACACACACACACACACACACACACACACACACACACACACTCAATTCGTGCAAATATGTACAAAAAGGATTTCAGCGATTTCATGCGTTTTTTGTGTGGCTTAAATCATATGAAAAGACACATTTTTGTGCGACTTCATTCATAGGAAAATACATTTTTGGGGGCAAACTTTGGAACAATCTTTTTAGTTATTAGAGCAATGAATGGTGGGCGATGGTGTTCTACACTGCCTTTTTTTGTGTCCCACATTTATTTATATACAAAAACATGTCAACAACCCAATTTTGTTAATCAACCAGGTTGTCACCTACCTGATTATAATATAATAGTAGCCTTACGTTGTTGTTTTTTATTAATGCCAATACTGTTTTCTATGCTTGTTTTTACTTAATACTTTGGGATACTGGTGCACTTGCAGTCAGAAAAGCCCTTTTTTCATGTAAGCAACAGTAGACCTACAGTTGAAGTCGGAAGTTTACATACACCTTAGCCAAATATATTTCATCTCAGTTTTTCACAATTCCTGACATTTAATCCTATAAAAAATCTGTGTCTTAGGTCAGTTAGGATCACTACTTTATTTTTAGAATGTGAAATGTCAGAATAATAGTAGATGATTTATTTAAGCTTATATTTATTTAGTATATGGTAGCATTGCCTTTAAATTGTTTAACTTGGGTCAAACATTTTGGGTAGCCTTCCACAAGCTTCCCACAATAAGTTGGGTGAATTTTGACCCATTCCTCCTGACAGAGCTGGTGTAACTTAGTCAGGTTTGAAGACCTCCTTGCCCGCACACGCTTTTTCAGTTCTGCCCATACATTTTCTATAGGATTGAGGTCAGGGCTTTGTGATGGCCACTCCAATACATTAACTTTGTTGTCCTTAAGGAATTTTGCCACAACTTTGGAAATATGCTTGGGGTCATTGTCCATTTGGAAGACCCATTTGCAACCAAGCTTTAACTTCCTGACTGATGTCTTGAGATGTTGCTTCAATATATCACATAATTTCCCTTCCTCGTGATGCCATCTATTTTGTGAAGTGCACCCGTCCCTCCTGCAGCAAATCACCCCCACAACATGATGCTGCTACCCCCGTGCTTCATGGTTGGGATGGTGTTCTTCGGCTTGCAAGCCTCCCCCTTTTTCCTCCAAACATAGCGATGGTCATTATGGCCAAATAGTTCTATTTATGTTTCATCAGACCAGAGGACATTTCTCCAAAACGTACAATCTTTGTTCCCATGTGCAGTTGCAAACCGTAGTCTGGCTTTTTTTATGGTGGTTATGGAGCAGTGGCTTCTTCCTTGCTGAGCGGCCTTTCAGGTTATGTCGACATAGGACTCGTTTTACTGTGGATATAGATACTTTTGTACCTGTCTCCTCCAGCATCTTCACAAGGTCCTTTGCTGTTGTTCTGGGATTGATTTGCACTTTTCACACCAAAGTACATTCATCTCTAGGAGACATAACACGTCTCCTTCCTGAGTGGTATGACGGCTGCGTGGTCCCATGGTGTTTATACTTGCGTACTATTGTTTGTACAGATGAATGTGGTACCTTCAGGCATTTGGAAATTGCTCCCAAGGATGAACCAGACTTGTGGAGGTCTACAATAATTTTTCTGAGGTCTTGGCTGATTTCTTTTGATTTTCCCATGATGTCAAGCAAAGAGGCACTGAGTTTGAAGGTAGGCCTTGAAGTACATCCACAGGTACACCTCCAATTGACTCAAATTACGTCAATTAGCCAATCAGAAGCTTCTAAAGCCATGACATAATTTTATGGAATTCCAAGTTGTTTAAAGGCACAGTCAACTTAGTGTATGTAAACTTCTGAAGCACTGGAATTGTGATACAGTGAATTATAAGTGAAATAATATGTCTGTAAACAATTGTTGGAAAAATGACTTGTGTCATGCACAAAGTAGATGTCCTAACCAACTTGCCAAAACTATAGTTTGTTAACAAGAAATGTGTGGAGAGGTTGAAAAACGAGTTTTAATGACTCCATCCTAAGTGTATGTAATCTTCCGACTTCAACTGTACATGCTTTTCTTCATAATGCATTTAATAAAAGGCTCCACTTAAAAACCTTCTGGGAGAGGCCGGACAACTTCCGGTGAAACTGGAGGGCATGCAATTCAAATAAATAATCATAAAAATTATGGCTATTAAACATGTAGGTACATATATCAGTTGGAAGCTTAAAATCTTGTTAATCTAACAGCACTCTCTTACAGTAGTCATTACAGTGAAAGCATGCCATGCGATTCTTTGAGGACGGCGCCCCAGATCAACATATTTTTTCCACCGGCACAGGTTTCATAAATTCAAAAATAGCGATTAAATATTTACTTACTTTTTGAAAATCTTGCTCTGATTTGTCATCCAAAAGGTCCCAGCTATAACATGTAGTGTCGTTTTGTTAGATAAAATCCTTCTTTATATCCCAAAAAGTCAGTTTAGTTGGCGCCATCGATTTGAGTAATCCACTCGATCAACATGCAGAGAAAGGAATCCAAAAATGTCCCGCTAAACTTTGTTAAAACAAGTCAAAATATGTTTCTTTTGACTTCTCAGATACTCTAAAATGTAATTAAACTACAATATTTCATACGGAAAGAAGTATGTTCAATAGGAAAACGATATCAGCAGGTCCGTCTTGTCTTCATCGCGCGCACATACACAAATTTCCATTAGTGTGTCCCAGTACTAAGACTCATTATTCTTACCCGTTTTGGAAGAAACAAGCCAGAAACCTTGAACATAGAGTGCTGACAATTTTTTTAAAAATGATTTCCCTATACTTTCCATTGTAAGAGCATGGGCTCTCAAAAAAAAGAATTCCGTTTGGTTTTTCTTTGGATTGTCTCCTACCATATCTATTGTGTTATAGTCTCATACATTATTTTAACATTTCTACAAACTTCAAAGTGTTTTCTTTCCAATGGTACCAATTATATGCATATCCTGGTTTCAAGGCCTGAGCAACAGGCAGTTTACTTTGGGCACGTTAGTCAGGCGGAAATTGAGAAATAAGGACCCTAGCCTGAAGAAGGTTTACACCATTTCTTTTATAATGCATTCCATACAAGGCTATGTCAAATTTTATGAGGGTTGCCAGATTGGAGAAAAAATACTGATTATTTTTATTTTTTAATTGGTGTATCGATGAAGGTATTTGATTGGGGAATGTGGATACATTTTTATGATGGGAAATTATAATACACACCATAATACCCACACATGCACACAAACACTTACATACAAACAGTACCAACACTCACTTTGTTTGTACTCATGTTATAGCCAACTCTTGACTTTTGTAAGAATAATTTTTAATACAAATATTTGTAACTAGTTGTCATATATTCATTATCTTTAATGATCTTTAATGATTATCATTATCTCTTTTGTAGTTTCATGTTTCAGTAATGATTAATAATTATAATGAAGACAGACGTTCCGCTAGTGGAACGCCTAGCCAATATCCAATGGAACAGAGTGGCGTGAAATACAAAAACCTCAAAAATCCAATAATTTCAATTTCTCAAACATAGGACTATTTTACACCATTTTAAAGATACACCTCTCCTTAATCCAACCACATTGTCCGATTTCAAAAAGGCTTTACAGCGAAAGCAAAACATTAGATTATGTTAGGAGAGTACATAAACCAAACTAACCACACAGCCATTTTCCAAGCAGGCATATATGTCACAAAAACCCAAAACACAGCTAAATGAAGCACTAACCTTTGATGATCTTCATCAGATGACACTCCTAGGACATTATGTTACACAATACATGTATGTTTTGTTTAATCAAGTTCATATTTATATCAAAAACAGCATTTTACATTGGCGCGTGATGTTCAGAAAATGTATTCCCACCAAAAACTTCCGGTGAATTTACAAAAATACTCATCATAAACGTTGACAAAATACATAACAATTATTTTAAGAATTATAGATACAGAACTCCTTTATGCAACCGCTGTGTCAGATTTTAAAATAGCTTTACGGAGAAAGCACATTTTTCAATATTCTGAGTACATAGCTCGCCATCACGGCGAGCTATTCAGACACCCGCCAAGTTCGGGGCAACCTAAACTCGTATTAGTATTATGCTCTTATCTTTGCTGATCTTCGTCAGAATGCACTCCCAGGACTGCTACTTCCACAAGAAATGTTGTTTTTGTTCCAAATAATCCATAGTTATGTCCAAATACCTCCGTTTTGTTAGTGCGTTCAGGTCACTATCCAAAGGGTAGCGCGCGAGCGCAACTCGAGACACTAAAAGTCAAAATGTTCCATTACCGTACTTAGAAGCATGTCAAACGCTGTTTAAAATATATTTGTATGGTATTTTTAACGTAAAATTGCGATAATATTCCAACCAGACTATAGCGTATTCATTCAAGGAGAAAAAGAAAAAACAGCGAGATCGCGGGACAGCGCATATCCAATCCCTTTGTCGCCAGGCAGACCACTCAGTAACTGAGCTCCTATACTCTGCCCAGTGACAGGAGAAGGCTCAAACCACTTTCTGAAGGCTTTAGACAGCCAATGGAAGCCTTAGAAAGTGCAACGTAACACCACAGATACTGTAGTTTCGAAAGGGACTAGAAAGAAGAACTACAATTCTCAGATCCTCCACTTCCTGGTTGACTTTTTCTCAGGTTTTCGCCTGCCATATGAGTTCTGTTATACTCACAGACACCATTCAAACAGTTTTAGAAACTTCAGAGTGTTTTCTATCAAAATATACTAATACTATGCATATTCTCGTTTCTGGGCAAGAGTAGTAACCAGTTTAAATCGGGTACAGTTTTTCATCCGGCCGTGAAAATACTGCCCCCTATCCATATCAGGTAGACAGTCACAGAGGATTTTCTTCTGAATAACTGGTCAGGGCATAGCACTTTCCATTCAGCTGCAGGCAACTTTTATGTAAGGCTTGATCACACCTGTAATGAGTACTTCTATATGTCATGCCAATTGTTGCTTTTCCATTGTTCACTAGATATATCAATATATAATTACACCCAACACAATGTTGAAAAACAGAATGCTACCCACCACTAGATCACATAACTAGACGTGAGATAGACGTGATCCCACGTAAGTGAAAGCTGCAACAGGAACTCTAACCAGGGCTCATACGTGGCAAAGCGAGCTCTAATGGACGTTTCCATGAAAGCCTAGTAGGCCTCTGGGCAGAGGCAGCAGGCATATGCCTTGTTACAATAGCCTAAGCGTATAACATGGTTGACACGACTGTAATGAGCATCATGAAACGGCCTTGGAAGAGCCATAAGTGGAAACCAACATAATTCATTATTTTACATTAACCTGTGTCATGTCTGTGGCTATCATTAAATGTGAAGACGGTTATTTTATCAAATCAATTCTCTATGTGTAATTATCATTACGTGATTCAACTAATCATGTAAACTTTAATTAGCTAGGAAGTCGTGGCACCACGGGAAAATGTTTATGGAGTCTCTATTTCCCGAATCGACTCTTCAGATATTTTCATGTCTTATCAATTAGTATTCTTTTAATGAATTATTAATTGATATCTCATTAGTCTCATTCTAAACATTGTAAAATTCTTGGTTATCTGCACAAACCCTAGCTTACATAATGAATCAGCAATATACAGTGCCTTGCAAAAGCCTTTCATAACCAGGCAAGTCAGTTACGAACAAATTCTTATTTTCAGTGATGGCCTAGGAACTGCCTTGCTGAGGGGCAGAACGACACCTTTTTACATTGTCAGCTCAGGGATTTGATCTTGCAACCTTTTGATTACTAGTCCAACGCTCTAACCACTTGGCTACCTGCCAGCCCCACAGAAATACTCACCGCCCTTGGTGTTCATCCTATTAAACCTGTCATTTAAATGGATTTTCATTTGGATTTCATGTAATGGACATACACAAAATAGTCCAAATTGTTGAAGTGAAATAAAAAAAATAACTTGTTTAAAAAAAGTATAAAAATTTCTAACAGAAAACTGGTGTGTGCATATGTAATCACCCCCTTTGCTATGAAGCTGCTAAATAAGATCTGGTGCAACCAATTACCTTCAGAAGTCACATAATTAGTTAAATAAAGTCCACTTGTGTGCAATCTAAGTGTCACATGATCTGTCACATGATCTCAGTATATATACACTTGTTCTGAAAGGCCCCAGAGTCTGCAACACCACTAAGCAAGAGGCACCACCAAGCAAGCGGCACCATAAAGACCAAGGAGCTCTCCAAACAAGTCAGGGACAAAGTTGTGGAGAAGTACAGACCAGGGTTTTGTTATAAAAAAAGATCAGAAACTTTGAACATCCCACGGAGCACCATTAAATGCATTATTAAAAAATGGAAAGAATACGGCACCGCAACAAACCTGCCAAGAGAGGGCCGCCCACCAAAACTCAAGGACCAGGCAAGGAAGGCATTAATCAGAGAGGCAACAAAAGAGACGAAAGATTGGAGTATCTGTCCATAGGACCACTTTAAGCCGTACACTCCATAGAGCTGGGCTTTATGGAAAAGTGGCCAGAAAAAAGTAATTGCTTAAAGAAAAGAATAAGCAAACATGTTTGGTGTTCACCAAAAGGCATGTGGGAGACTCCCCAAGCATATGGAAGAAGGTACTCTGGTCAGATGAGACTAAAATTACGCTTTTTGTCCATCAAGGAAAATGCTATGTCTGGTGGAAACCAAACACCTCCCATCACCCTGAGAACACCATCCCCACAGTGAAGCATTTTGGTGGCAGCATTATGCTGTGGGGATGTTTTTCATCGGCAGGAACTGGGAAACTGGTCAGAATTGAAGGAATGATGGATGGCGCTAAATACAGGGACATTCTTGAGGGAAACCTGTTTCAGTCTTCCAGAGATTTGAGACTGGGATGGAGGTTCACCTTCCAGCAGGACAATGACCCTAAGCATACTGCTAAAGCAACACTCGAGTGGTTTAAGGGGAAACATTTAAATGTCTTGGAAGTGCCTAGTCAAAGCCCAGACCAGAATCTGTGGTATGACTTAAAGATTGCTGTACACCAGCGGAACCCATCCAACTTAAAGGAGCTGGAGCAATTTCACCTTGAAGAATGGGCAAAAATCCCAGTGGCTAGATGTGCCAAGCTTATAGAGACATACCCCCAAGAGACTTGCAGCTTTAATTGCTGCAAAAGGTGGCTCTATACTGTATTGACAAAAAATATTTTACATCTTCAAAGTGGTAGGCATGTTGTGTAAATAAAAAGATACAAACCCCCCCAAAATCTATTTTAATTCCAGGTTGTAAGGCAACAAAATAGGAAAAATGCCAATGGGGTGAATACTTTCGCAAGGCACTGTACAACTTGGCTTAATTATTTATTTACTAACTAAATAAATAATCACAGAAAAACATAACAAACAAACAGTAGATATTGGTTACTAACAATGATAGAAATGTCCCTAGTGGGCTAAGCCGGTATGACGGCTTGTTAGACAAAGGAAATGAGTGGGGACTGAGAAAGTGTGGGAAAGACAAAATGGATTCACTACACACAGTGGACAATTATAATCATTGAAATGCGAATCCTTTGCACATGAAAGGCCACTCATTCAAGAATAATTGCAATTTCTATATTTACACCCGTATGTCGTTGTTGTCTTCTCTATTGGAATCCTCCTGTAGAGTTCATCAGAGTCTCTGGTTAACTTTCCCAGAAGTCACAACGTCTTTTGTGGTTGTAGGTGGTCAGAATGGATACTTCAGAGTACCATTCAGAAATGTTCTCATAGATAGATGCTTCAGCGGTTGTCGGTATTCTTGTTCTAGACTTACGTAACTTCTAACTGCAGACTAGTAATTATACGTCTAAGATTCGTTCTTGTTCTGTAGTGATCGATAGTCTCAGAGTTTTACCATTTCCAGCCATGTAGCCAATGCTCCACGTGGTATGGTCTTGTCATTTGGTAGAGTTATAGTGCCAACTATTTCAACATGTTGCTTCAGCTGCATGTTTTCTAGTCTGGTGTGAATTCCTTCAGGAGTGGGTTTTATACTCTGTCGAAGAAGGGGCGGTTTTATGACGCTTAATGTGATGTCTGGGCTCACGGGAGTGTGGCCACTGACTAGTTAATCTTTATATGAAAATCCATACTCTCATTTAGAAGGTTAATACCACATTACATCTTTTCACAAATAGTTTCATGTTTAATCACATACGTTTCACAATATTTAGCTGGGAAATGTACACTTTTAGAGATACAGTTATGTGTGTTTCCTGTCCTTCATGAGATCACCAAATGAAGCACACTTGACATGACCACTCCCACGGACCACTCCCACATTCTCAAAAATATAACTATTTTTTAATTCTCCCATTTTTGGGATTAGGAGTTTCTAAAGAGAAACTCTTTGTTCTGGTAGACTCTCTCAATACTGCATAGCAATTTCTACTAGGTTTTTGTGACCTGTCCTAAATTCATAAAACTGTGGAGAGAGAGAGAGAGAGAGAGAGAGTGGGGGGGTATGAGCCTCCCCCCAGGGCACGTCACGACACCTGTTTAACTGCATTTATATGGCTTAATTGATCATAGTCCAGACTCGTTATAGTTGGAAATACCATTGCAGTTGCACCAGGGGAATTTCAACCAAACTGATTTTTTTTTCAGGTCTTCTGTTTCCCCACATTTATTGATTAATTCATTTCCCATCATGAACATGTATCCCCATTCCCCAATAAAATACCTTCATCCATACCACAAAAAAACAAATACAGCTTTTTACTCCAATCTGGCAACCATCTTAAAATTCGACATAGCACCAGTATGCCAAAGTCTTAAGTGAAACAAGCATAGAAAAAACAGCATTGGTATTAATAGAAAAATGAACGTAAGGCTACTACTATAAGTATTTTGGTGACAACCTGGTTGATTAACAATATTGGATTGTTAACACGTTTGTTTTTTATATGAATACATGTGGGACACAAAAAAGGCAGTGTAGAACACCATTGTCCAAAATGCATTGCCCGATAACTTTCAAAAGATTGTTCTGAAGTTTGCCCCTGAAAAATGTATTTTCCTATGACTGAACTCGCACAAAAATGTGTGTCTTTTCCTACGAATTAAGTCACACAAAAAAACTATGCTCATATGATGTAATACATGCTCTCTCTCTGTAGGATCTCTTTCAGGTGATCTTAGGTGGACAGGGAGAGTCATCGCCCATGTTGTGGTAAAGCAGCAAAAAACGTTGGTTATGACATGATATTACACAGTTATAAGATTGTAGCTGACCTTTATAACATATTTAACAGAGAACGCAGAGAGGGAGGAAAAGATAGAAATAGAGAAAAAAGAACGCAATATGGAGAAAGAAAGAGAATACAGAGTGGGAGAGACATTGAGACAACAAGACAGGGAGAAAGAGAAACATGAGACAACAAGACAGGGAGAAAGAGAAACATGAGACAACAAGACAGGGAGAAAGAGAAACATGAGACAACAAGACAGGGAGAAAGAGAGACATGAGACAACAAGACAGGGAGAAAGAGAAACATGAGACAACAAGACAGGGAGAAAGAGAGACATGAGACAACAAGACAGGGAGAAAGAGAGACATGAGACAACAAGACAGGGAGAAAGAGAAACATGAGACAACAAGACAGGGAGAAAGAGAGACATGAGACAACAAGACAGGGAGAAAGAGAAACATGAGACAACAAGACAGGGAGAAAGAGAGACATGAGACAACAAGACAGGGAGAAAGAGAAACATGAGACAACAAGACAGGGAGAAAGAGAAACATGAGACAACAAGACAGGGAGAAAGAGAAACATGAGACAACAAGACAGGGAGAAAGAGAGACAGACATGAGACAACAAGACAGGGAGAAAGAGAGACATGAGAACTGGAAAAAGGGAAAGACAGACATCGAGAACAGGAAATGGAAAAAAATAGAAACAGCAAGGAAGGGAAAGAGAGAGAAATTGACAAAGGGAGATCAAGTAATGGTATGATTGACTATTGATCCTGAGGAAACTCATCTGCTTTCTCTTATAGGAGAAGCTTTAGTGTACGGTGTACATTTTAGGACCCTCAGCCTCAAGCCTCAGGTCATGACGATTGACTCAAGGAGGGGTGAGGCATGAGGATGAGGGTGTCCTAAAATGTGCACCATACTAATGACTGTGTCATCATGTGCCCCTCTCTCTGTTTCTGCTTCCCAAATGGCACCCTATTCCCTATATAGTGCACTACTTTTGACCAGGATCCATAGAGATCTGGTCAAAAGTAGTGCACTATGTAAGAAATAGAGTGCCATCTGGGACAGAGCCGCTCTGTGGGTGGCTGCGTTTAGTTTGGTCCAGTGGCCACTGACACAGGCTAAACGCCATACACACTCCAGGCAGGGCAACAAAGGGCTTTCATCCGGATGGCTTTTTGAGGACAAACATAAACAAGCGGCAGATGCACACTCACTCGCCCGTTCACTCAAAGACACACGCACAGATGCATACAGTGAACACACACACAGTACGGCCACCACAAACAGACGTATGCATGAATGCACAAAAACGCACAGCCACTGTAATTGTGACAGTCCAAAGTCTGTGAAAATCGCAGTGGAAATCCATCTAGACCAATGTTTTTTTATTTAAACTCCAAAGATATGTTGACAGCGTCATCCACATTCATCTGGGACAGCTCTGTACGGACCTAGAAGGTAAAACTAATGTAAGCTCTGTAAACTGGCAGTGCCAAGGTAAAACTAATGTAAGCTCTGTAAACTGGCAGTGCCAAGGTAAAACTAATGTAAGCTCTGTAAACTGGCAGTGCCAAGGTAAAACTAATGTAAGCTCGGTAAACTGGCAGTGCCAAGGTAAAAGTACTGTAACTAGGTAAAACTACTGTAACTACTGTAAATTCTGTAAACAGACGGTACCCTTGCATCCATCCCTCCCTCCCCCCTTCGTCTTTGTTAATGTGCTCTTGGTAAACTGGATAAATGATCAGCATCGCAATCTGCAGTGAGTGTTGGGCAGGCTGCCCAAACAATGAATAGTCTTTGTAATGGGTCTGCCTGCATCTTAGAAAAAATAATCACAAGAGAGAGAAATTCTTTGATTAAACACTGATTGGCTTTTTGGGGTCTTCAAAGCACAGAGTAAAATTCATTCAAGTCAAAAGAAATATTCATCACAGAAATAGCAGAGGTATTTTTTTCATACAGTATACAAAATGTACCTGTTAGCAGTGTTTGATGGGAAAGTAAGTGTTCAGGGGCAAATCACACAAATACAAGCAGACAAGCACTCAGTTGTTACACCACCCACACACACTCACACACATGGAGACACACACACACACACACACACACACACAAAACACACGCAAAGCACACAAGTTCTGAAATAATTATTAACTTAAGTTCCAAACCATTGGGTTGTGCTTTAAAAGCTCCAGCTCATACAACATTTATGTCTTTGCCAACAGGGTGAGTTCCCCTGCCTGTTTGAATGCACTGGTCTACTTCACCCTGCCCTTTCCTCAGCTCCTGTTCACCTGTTCTCCTGTTCGCCTGTTCACCTGTTCTCCTGTTCTCCTGTTCACCTGTTCTCCTGTTCACCTGTTCACCTGTTCTCCTGTTAACCTGTTAACCTGTTCTCCTGTTCTCCTGTTCACCTGTTCTCCTGTTCTCCTGTTCTCCTGTTCTCCTGTTCACCTGTTCACCTGTTCTCCTGTTCTCCTGTTCACCTGTTCTCCTGTTCTCCTGTTCTCCTGTTCACCTGTTCTCCTGTTCTCCTGTTCACCTGTTCACCTGTTCTCCTGTTCTCCTGTTCACCTGTTCTCCTGTTCTCCTGTTCTCCTGTTCACCTGTTCTCCTGTTCTCCTGTTCACCTGTTCACCTGTTCTCCTGTTCACCTGTTCACCTGTTCTCCTGTTCACCTGTTCTGCAACTCAACTCAAAACAGCCAAAAACAGCCCTGTGATACACAAGCTGAATTCCACATGTGACATGTCCCACATCCAAATGTTCTATTTGGGAAAGATCCACTTGTTCCCTTTATTATTTGTGTGTGTGTGTGTGTGTGTCAAGTTGGTTATATATGTGGAGTGTTCTGTGGATTACAGTTAAATGGTCTCTCCCACAACCTTGATCTGTTGAATATGCTAAGAAATACTCTATCAAAAGGTTTGGTTTTATCCCTTTACCAAGGAGAGTTGTGTGTTTGTAAGGTTTGGTTTTATCCCTTTACCAAGGAGAGTTGTGTGTTTGTAAGGTTTGGTTTTATCCCTTTACCAAGGAGAGTTGTGTGTTTGTAAGGTTTGGTTTTATCCCTTTACCAAGGAGAGTTGTGTGTTTGTAAGGTTTGGTTTTATCCCTTTACCAAGGAGAGTTGTGTGTTTGTAAGATTTGGTTTTATCCCTTTACCAAGGAGAGTTGTGTGTTTGTAAGATTTGGTTTTATCCCTTTACCAAGGAGAGTTGTGTGTTTGTAAGGTTTGGTTTTATCCCTTTACCAAGGAGAGTTGTGTGTTTGTAAGATTTGGTTTTATCCCTTTACCAAGGAGAGTTGTGTGTTTGTAAGATTTGGTTTTATCCCTTTACCAAGGAGAGTGTTGTAACATGCCTTTGTCACATAACCACTGTTTCTCTTTTAAATTTTATTTTTACTTATTGCTTCAATAATTCTTAGTTACACACACATTCATTTAGCTGTAAGATCATCCCGAGGATGAAATAGATTTATGGAACAGCTAATGAATAAAATCTCAGGGAAAAACATGTGTACAATTATCATGCTGTATCACTGTGTCTTTAAATGGACAAATGAGTCAGAATCCTTCACTGCTGGGCTCCCTGCAACAGGGCATATTACTGCATATTACTAGTTGTATTACTTGTTGTTTTGCCCTCATTCCACTGCTCCGTGTGGGGGCAAGGCTCTATAGATCATTTGTTATTATTAGTGAACGCACAATTGTATTTCTGTAGTCTTTCCATGACACACCATCACCAAATTGTTTTGTAGTCTTTCCACCAACACCATATTGCCTGAGGGCCTACTGCTGCAATAAAGACAAATTAGAAATATATTGCAAAAACTGTTTCCATCCATAACTGTAGACTTTTTTTCTTGTTGTTTTGAAACCTGCAACAATCTGTATGCTTTGTGTGTGTGTGTGTGAGCGTGCATGCGTGTGTGTCAGCATGTATGCGTGTGTGTGTGCGAGCATGCATGAGTGTGTGTGTGAGCGTGCATGCGTGTGTGAGCATGTATGTGTGTGTGTGTGTGCAAGCGTGCGTGCGTGTGTGTGAGCGTGCATGCGTGTGTGTGAGTGTGTGAGCGTGCATGCGTGTGTGAGCATGTATGTGTGTGTGTGTGTGTGCAAGCGTACGTGCGTGTGTGTGAGCGTGCATGAGTGTGTGTGTGTGCGAGCGTGCATGCGTGTGTGCGTGTGCGATTGTGCATGCGTGTGTGTGTGTGTGTGTGAGAGTGTGCATGTGTGCAAGTGTGCGTGTGTGAGCATGCATGTGCGTTTGTGTGTGTGTGAGCGTGCATGTGTGTGTGCGAGCATGCGTGTGTGTGTGAGCGTGCATAAGTGTGTGTGAGCGTGCATGCATGCATGCGTGTGTGTGAGTGTGCATGCATGTGTGTGAGTGTGTGAGCGTGCATGCGTCTGTTTGCATGTATGCGTGTGTGCAAGCGTACGTACGTGTGTGTGAGCGTGCATGAGTGTGTGTGTGCGAGCGTGCATGCGTGTGTGTGTGCGTGTGCGATTGTGCATGCGCGTGTGTGTGTGTGAGAGAGTGTGCATGTGTGCGTGTGTGAGCATGCATGTGCATTTGTGTGTGTGAGCGTGCATGTGTGTGTGCGAGCGTGCGTGCGTGCGTGTGAACGTGCATAAGTGTGTGTGAGCGTGCATGCGTGTGTGTATGTGTGTGAGCGTGCATGCATGTGTGTGTGTGCGAGCATGCATGTGTGTGTGTGTGTTTGTGCAAGGGTGCAAGTGTGTGTGTGTGTGTGTGAGTGTGCATGCGTGTGTGTGGTACAGATTGAATTTACACACTCATCAAGGTGCTCCCAACCCTCTTATTGTCTCCTCCTAATTGTCCCTAGAGTTCACTCTATGTACTGTTCCTTAAAAACCAGTGTGTCCTACAACCACACACACACACGGACACACACACACACACACACACACACACACACACACACACACACACACACACACACACACACACACACACACACACACACACACATAGACACACACACAGATACACAAGTGAATGCACAGGTGGCAGTCTGTGTCAGATAGAAAGGGAGTCCAAAGGCAGAGGTCAACTATTAGTATGGCTACTTCACCTCAGCCAACCCACATCCCTGCCCAGCCAATGAGGTGAGCACTTCCTATAAGGAAAGTCACTACGCAACCAATCAGGGGACTACATTCCCCATACCCCTTATCAGCCAATGGGAGTGTGATCTGGAGCCCAGGGTTCCTCCATTGTCATTGACTGTGTGTAGGACACTAGAGGACATGGGGAAGGACTGAGAACTTGCACTCGTCTGGGGACGGGGATAAAAATACTGTGCTGACAAGCCAATTAATCAGGTTTCATACCACTGCAGCAGAGCAGAGCTGAGCATCCTCCAAAGGGCATCAAGGATCTGTCTCTTTAAGGCGAAAACCTCTCAGTGTTACTGTGAGGGAATGGGTGGACCCGGGTCCCGACTTTGGCTACATCTCAAATTGGCAACTTGTTCCTTATATAGTCCACTAGTTTTGACCAGACCCCTATGTTCCCTGGTCAAAAATAGTGCACTACATTGGGCATAGGGTTCTATTTGGGTTTTATTTACCAGCTACTGTACTGTCTTCACTAGTCTGGAATCCAAACTGATATGCGATATTCGTTGGGTATCACCTTTGTGAAAGATTGATAACGTGAAGGGAATGAATGGTGAAAGGGAGCATATCAGTTTAAATTCCAACATACAGAATCTTTACCATGCAACCCTATAGGGTAAAGCAGCTGGAGTCTTGAAATTAATTTTCTGGGAATCTGTTTTTGCTTTCGATTAGAAAGATGGTGGCAAAGAAAAAGAAACTGGAAGGAGAGTTCAGGTACAGTATGACTGTCCCTGAGATGAATCACCTACTAACCTTAACCCTGCTCAAGTACAGAGCAAACTACTTTAAAGTGGAAAGATGGTTGGTGGTTGGCAGTGGTGCAGCCAGGATAACAGTTAAATAAGTGTGTGTGTGTGTACATGCATTTATGTGTGTGCATGCACGCTCGTGTGTGTTCAATGTTGATGCTGCCTGGCTATTTGTCTGCCACCAGAGTCCCTTAAAGTAGCCAGTGAAATAAATGAAAGGGGATCTGCTCCGTTGACTACTACTGCACTGGTTCCCTTGGAAGCTTTAATAGCCTTTCTCGTTTAATGGAAAATTTGTGAAGTTGCCCTTTGGGGGTGGATCCACTGCAGACAAAGAAGTTACAGGTTACAATACAGCGCAGGTATTATTGTGTAAGACACTGCAGTCTCCTAGCTGACTGACTTAATGCAATTATCTGGACTTAATGACCAACATCTTTTTTGGAGTGATCATAAATCAAGTCAAAGTCCTTTTATGTAACAACAAAAACGTGTTAGTTAATCTGCTCCACACATTTTTATACAACATGCTACTGCTAGGACATTTTAATCATGTATACTGATGTGCTTTTATGTATATGACCCAGTCGAGTGATCCATCTTGGGCCG
Source organism: Salmo trutta (assembly GCF_901001165.1). Lineage (NCBI taxonomy): Eukaryota > Metazoa > Chordata > Actinopteri > Salmoniformes > Salmonidae > Salmo > Salmo trutta. The sequence continues at coordinate 17,862,211 of NC_042992.1, forward strand.
CTGCCAGCTCTTCAGCCCATGCTTTAACACACACACACAGCGCTTTAACACACACACACAGCGCTTTAACACACACACACATAGCGCTTTAACACACACACACAGCGCTTTAACACACACACACAGCGCTTTAACACACACACACAGCGCTTTAACACACACACACAGAGCTTTAACACACACACAAACAGCGCTTTAACACACACACACAGCGCTTTAACACACACACACAGCGCTTTAACACACACACACACAGCGCTTTAACACACACACACACAGCGCTTTAACACACACACACACAGCGCTTTAACACACACACACAGCGCTTTAACACACACACACACAGCGCTTTAACACACAAACCACAAGCTAGAGCTCCGGTAATTATGGAATCACATAGAGACCAGTCCAGTCTCTCGTTTTAAATAAGGCAAAAATACATGATCTTTGTTTACTGCCTGCCTGCACCTGCCTGTACTGCCTGGCTGCCTGCCTGTATTGCCTGCCTGGTTGTCACTGCCTTCCTGGCTGGCTGCTGACAGCTGAGATGCATTAAGAGCTGTTTATGGTTAGGGTCGGTTGGAGGGAGGGAGGCTCCTGAGGTTGCAGGAAGGAAGTAGTGGAAGGGTTTCTTTACCACCACACACTGTTTTGGGCCCTGGTCAAAAGTAGAGCACAATATAGGAAATAGGGGGCTATTTGGGACACAACCTTTGTGTTATCCAAACCACAGTGGCAGGTAAAGGGGCAATCCGCAGTTGTGTCATCCATTTTTTGACTTCCATTTTTGATACTTGAAGAACGTGTCATGAGTTTAGTTCAACTGTCGTACCCCATAAGCACAACATAAGCTTGTTTCACTCCAATGTTTGTAAACAAAATACATGTAAATAAAGACTATAAAGCCTCAAGACATGGTTAAAACTAGAATTGTATATCATGGATGGTCAGTCCTTGCATCCATAGCGCTTTCTATGAATTTGAGAGTGGTAACATTTCTCCAGCCCCATCTCTCTGTTTATTGAAGCAGGAGCGGAGACAACACTTCGCTATTGTTCCAACTGCTGACTGCCACTTTAAGCAGATAGGTCTTGATATGGATATGTTGACCTTTTGGATTTCAGGCCATTCTGGTGAACAGTTTCTTGTTTTTCAGCCTATCATGAACGTTTGCACCTCCCATTGGTAATCAGCATGCATGACATACACATGTAGCGAAGATTTGTGTTTGTGGTCATTCATCATGTGAAAAAAGCCTCCTGGCAAAAAGCATCTGTACTTCTTTCTTTGCAACAGGCAAGGCTACACATTGTACATTTAAACACGCATTCATTAACCCAGACCCAGAGCAAACAGCTGACACACATGCTAATAGCTAATTATCAATTATGGTGGATTTATTTACCTGGAAAAGCTATTAGCCTCTTAAGACCTCAAATCCCCCATAAGTACACTGCTGTGCTCTCACACTGGGTTGGGTAGTGGTGAGGGGGGTGCGTGTGCATGGAGGTGTAGTTCTGTGAGGCGTGACAGTGTGCTAGCTCCAGCTCTGCCCCCCTCATGCCAAAAGGTGTCAGCCCCAGCCAAGCCAGACCCTGACAGGGCTATTACCTTGGATCTGGCCGCCTGCCGCCTCCCTGACCGAGGTAAGCCCAGGCAAGGCGAGGGGGGAGGGGGGGGGGGAATTAGTGATCCTAAACACCATAGTGATTCCATTCCCCACTCTCTCCTCGTGACTGATTATTTCCCTGACAGAACAGTCTTGTCAAAAACCCTTTGGTACCCTGGGTGAGATATTAGAGTATCGATTTCCTAGCGCCGATGCTAAACACGGTCGAAACCTCAGGACCATTTAGCACCTCTGCCTTAAATGAGCCCTCCTTCCTGGTTCACCTGTAACCTTGATGGCGGGCGAGAGGAGGGAAGTAGGGGGAGAGGAGACAAGAGGCCCCAGTTGTAGAGGGTTCAATTTGCAATTGCAGCCAATCTCTCCTCCCTGCTCGGCTGGATTAAGGTGAGGTCCATTCTTCTCTGGTGCCTGGGGGGCCTGGCTGTCTGGGAAGGAAACCGCCTCACCCTCACATCCCCAATGTACCTCCATCGTCCACCCTGACCTCTGTGTAAAGGGGTTGCTTTCTACATCCTTCATAGACGGACAGCATCATGGCATTCTAATTCTACATCAGATGTCAGGTGCCATGATTTCTCCCTCTCTCTCCCCCTCTCCCTCTCTCTCCCCCCTCTATCTCCCCCTCTCCCTCTCTCTCCCCCTCTCCCTCTCCCTCTCTCTCCTCCCTCTCTCTCTCTCTCCCCCCCTCTCCCTCTCTCTCCCCCCTCTCCCTCTCTCTCTCCCACCTCTCCCTCTCTCTCTCCCCCTCTCCCCCTCTCTCTCCCCCTCCCTCTCTCTCTCCCCCCTCTCCCTCTCTCTCCCCCTCTCCCTCTCTCTCTTACCCCTCTCCCTCTCTCTCCCCCCCTCCCTCTCTCTCCCCTCTCTCCCTCCCCCTCTCCCCCTCTCCCTCACCCTCCCCCTCCATCCCTCTCTCCATCTCCCTCTCCCCTCTCCATCCCGCTCTCTCTTCCCCCCTCTCCCTCCCTCTCCCCCCTCCCTCCCCTCTCTCTCTCCCTCCCCCTCTCGCTCCCTCTCTCCCTCTCTCCATCCCTCCCTCCATCATTATCACTCTCAATCATTCTCTGTCTCATTTTCTCTTTCGTTCTCTCCCTGTATGTCTACTTCAAATCTTGCTTAGGGCCCCCAAAAGGCTAGGGCCGGCCATGTGTGTGTGTGCGTGCGTGCGATTGCCTGTGTATGTGTGTGCGTATGCCTGCAGGCTTGTGTTTGTGTTTTAAAAGAGAAGCTCAGTCAGGTATTAGATCTCAGAACATTTCAAAGCCAGTGTGGGCTGCTTTTTTGGTTCTGTAAAGCAAACGTATTTGTTTACTGTTTCTTCGAACAGATCCCTCTGTACGTATTCAATTATAGTTGAATCCCGGTGCTGAGGCTAATAGAGGCTAATTGTATAGCTAATAGGCTATGTGTTTGTAGATGGAACGAAGCTACAGCATCCAATGTGAAAATGACTGGGATAATTTTTGCTGTTTTAAAATTGTATAGAAATGCAGGAAATGAGCTTCAACTCTGTAACCGGCAGCATATAGCAACGGCAGGGTGACGGGGAAAAGAACGTAAAAGAGAGATACGAGAGTTGTTAGACAGGCAGAGTGGTGTGTGACTTTGTAGATAAACACACACTTTTAGTCAGATCTGTATCTGATTGCATTTGATTTCACTTCAGGGCCACTCTGCTAGTCCTCTCTACTATCTGGACCTACATTTCTGTTTCCAAAATGGCACCGCAAATATTTGATGCATTTGCAGCTCATCTCTGCGACTCATCCTTGGACCGCACATTGTGTTTTGTACACAGTCAACCAACGGTCAGTCGGACTAAATGTAGATGGATAGAGCACTCCACTAGTTTAACCCCCTTCAGAGCCAGAAAAGTCCAGAAAGTATTGTACTATTAGAGTACTGTAGTCTATTGCAGGTAAAGTGGCTCAGCAATTATAGATTAGGAATAAGATCAGGTGCTACAATGAAGGTAGATTTACAGTCTCTGTCTTGCGTGTATACACATACTCAATCATGCATGTACTCATAGGTGACAGTACACATGTAAACACACAGTACACAGAGGTAAGTTCTTTTTGGCGGCACTGTAAGATAAGCATTGATCAAAGTTGGGTCAGTGTAGACATGTTGAGGCTAGATGGAGAACAGCTACGGACCAAAAGTTCCATGTTCGAGTCGCATCTGGGACAACTGTAGCATTTTAGCTAACCTTAACGTGACCCTTTTTCTAACCGTAACCTAATTATCTTAACCTGCTGCATTAATAATCCTCATCTGCTGCGTTTGTTCTCCTAACCTGCTACTTTAGTTCTCCTAACCTGCTGCATTAGTTCTCCTAACCTACTGCGTTAGTTCTCCTAACCTGCTGTGTTAGTTCTCCTAACCTGCTGTGTTAGTTCTACTAACCTGCTGCTTTAGATCTCTTAACCTGCTGCTTTAGTTCTCCTAAACAGCTGCATTAGTTCTCCTAATCTACTGCGATGGTTCTCCAAATCTACTGCGTTACTTCTCCTAATCTGTTGCGTTAGTTCTCTGCTGCGCTAGTTCTCCCAACCTGCTGCATTAGTTCTCTGCTGCGTTAGTTCTCCTAATCTGCTGCGCTAGTTCTCCCAACCTGCTGCGTTAGTTCTCTGCTGCGTTAGTTCTCCTAATCTGCTGCGCTAGTTCTCCCAACCTGCTGCGTTAGTTCTCTGCTGCGTTAGTTCTCCTAATCTGCTGCGCTAGTTCTCCTAACCTGCTGCGTTAGTTCTCCTAACCTACTGCGTTAGTTCTCCTAACCTACTGCGTTAGTTCTCCTAACCTGCTGCGTTAGTTCTCTGCTATGTTAGTTCTCCTAATCTGCTGCGTTAGTTCTTGTAACCTGATGCTTTAGTTCTCTGCTGCGTTAGTTCTCATAAGCTGCTGTGTTAGTTCTCCTAACCTACTGCGTTAGTTCTCGTAACCTGCTGCTTTAGTTCTCTGCAAGGTTAGTTCTCGTAACCTGCTGTGTTAATTCTCCTAACCTGCTGCATTAGTTATCATAACCTGCTGCATTACTTCCCCCTATCCTGCTGCTTTAGTTCTCTTAACCTGCTGAGTTAGTTCTACTAACCTGCTGCGTTAGACCTCTAACCGGCTGCTTTAGTTCTCCTAAACTGCTGCGTTAGTTCTCCTAATTTACTGTGATGGATCTCCTAATCTACTGCGTTAGTTCTCCTAACCTACTGTGTTAGTTCTCCAAACCTGCTGTGTTAGTTCTCCTAACCTGCTGTGTTAGTTCTCCTAACCTGCTGCTTTAAATCTCCTAACCTGCTGCATTAGTTCTCCCAACCTGCTGCGTTAGTTCTCTGCTGTGTTAGTTCTCCTAAACGAGTGCGTTAGTTCTCCTAATCTGCTGCGTTAGTTCTCGTATCCTGCTTCTTTAGTTCTCTGCTGCGTTAGTTCTCCTAACCTGCTGCGTTAGTTCTCCTAACCTGCTGCGTTAGTGCTCTGCTATGTTAGTTCTCCTAATCTGCTGCGTAAGTTCTCGTATTCTGCTTCTTTAGTTCTCTGCTGCGTTAGTTCTCCTAACCTGCTGCGTTAGTTCTCCTAACAAGCTGTGTTAGTTCTCTGCTATGTTAGTTCTCCTAATCTGCTGCGTTAGTTCTCGTAGCCTGCAGCTTTAGTTCTCTGCTGCGTTAGTTCTCCTAACCTGCTGCGTTAGATCTCCTAACCTGCTGCTTTAGTTCTCCTAACCTGCTGCGTTTGTTCTCTGCTGCGTTAGTTCTCCTAACCTGATGCGTTAGTTCTCCTAACTTGCTGTGTTAGTTCTCCTATCCTGCTGCTTTAGTTTTCCTAACCTGCCGTATTAGTTCTCCCAACCTGCTGCGTTACTTCTCTGCTGCGTTAGTTCTCCTAACCTACTGTGTTAGTTCTCCTAACCTGCTGCATTAGTTCTCCTAACCGGGTGCGTTAGTTCTCCTAATCTGCTGCGATAGTTCTCGTACCCTGCTGATTTAGTTCTCTGCTGTGTTAGTTCTCCTAAACGAGTGCGTTAGTTCTCCTAATCTGCTGCGTTAGTTCTCGTAGCCTGCTGCTTTAGTTCTCTGCTGCCTTAGTTCTCCTAACCTGCTGCGTTAGTTCTCCCAACCTGCTGCGTTAGTTCTCTGCTATGTTAGTTCTCCTAATCTGCTGCGTTAGTTCTCGTAGCCTGCTGCTTTAGTTCTCTGCTGTGTTAGTTCTCCTAACCTGCTGCTTTAGTTCTCCTAACCTGCTGCGTTTGTTCTCTGCTGCGTTAGTTGTCCTAATCTGCTGCGTTAGTTCTCCTAACCTGCTGTGTTAGTTCTCCTATCCTGCTGCTTTAGTTTTCCTAACCTGCCGTATTAGTTCTCCCAACCTGCTGCGTTACTTCTCTGCTGCGTTAGTTCTCCAAACCTACTGCGTTAGTTCTCCTAATCTGCTGCGTTAGTTCTACTAACCTGCTGCGTTAGATCTCTTAACCTGCTGCTTTAGTTCTCCTAAACTGCTGCTTTAGTTCTCCTAATTTACTGTGATGGATCTCCTAATCTACTGCGTTAGTTCTCCTAACCTACTGCGTTAGTTCTCCTAACCTACTGCATCAGTTCGCCTAACTGGGTGCGTTAGTTCTCCTAATCTGCTGAGATAGTTCTCGTACCCTGCTGATTTAGTTCTCTGCTGCGTTAGTTCTCCTAACCTGCTTAGTTAGTTCTCGTAACCTGCTGCGTTAGTTCTGTGCTACGTTAGTTCTCGTAAACTGCTGTGTTAGTTCTTGTAACCTGCTGCTTTAGATCTCTGCAAGGTTAGTTCTCCAAACCTGCTGTGTTATTTCTCCTAACCTGCTGCATTCGTAATCATAACCTGCTGCATTACTTCCCCCTATCCTGCTGTGTTGGTTCTCCTAACCTGCTGCGTTAGTTCTCCTAACCTGCTGCGTTAGTTCCCCCTATCCTACTGTGTTTATTTTCCTAACATGCTGCATTTATTCTACTAACCTACTGTATTTGTTATCCAAACCTACTGTGTTGGTTCTCGTAACCTGATGAATTAGTTCTCCTAACCTGCTGCGTTAGTTTTCTGCTAGGTTAGTACTCCTAACCTGCTGCGTTAGTCCTCCTAACCTGCTGCGTTAGTCCTCCTAACCTGCTGCGTTAGTTCTCTGCTATGTTAGTTCTCCCAATCCGCTGCGTTGTTCTCCTAATCTGCTGAATTAGTTATCTGCTGTGTCAGTTCTCCTAACCTGCTGCGTTTGTTCTCTGCTATGTTAGTTCTCCTAATCTGCTGTGTTCGTTCTCCTAATCTGCTTTGTTAGTTCTCGTAACGTGCAGCTTTAGGGCTCTGCTGCGTTAGTTCTCCCAACTTGCTGCGTTAGTTCTCGTAACCTGTTGCGTTAGTTTTCGTAACCTGTTCTCTCTGCTGCATTAATTCTCCTAACCTACTGCGTTAGTTCTCCTAACCTACTGTGTTATTTCTCCTAACCTGCTACGTTAGTTCTCCTAATCTACTGTGTTAGTTCTCCTAACCTGCTGCGTTTGTTCTCTGCTATGTTAGTTCTCCTAATCTGCTGTGTTCGTTCTCCTAACCTGCTGCGTTAGTTCTCCTAACCTGCTGCATTAGTTCTCGGCTATGTTAGTTCTTCTAATCTGCTGCGTTAGTTCTCCTAATCTGCTGTGTTCGTTCTCCTAACCTGCTGTGTTTATTCTCCTAACCTACTGCATTAGTTATCCAAACCTACTGTGTTGGTTCTCCTAACCAACTGTGTTAGTTCTCCTAACCTGATGCTTTAGTTCTCCTAACCTGCTGCGTTAGTTCCCCTTAACCTACTGTGTTTTTTTCCTAACATGCTGCGTTTATACTTCTACTGCAGTAGTTATCCAAACCAACTTTGTTGTTTCTCCTAGCCTTCTGCGTTAGTTCTCCTCTTCTGCTGTGTTAGTTCACTAACCTGCTGTGTAATTTCTCCTAACCCTGCTGCTTTAGTTCTCCTGATGCGTTAGTTCTCCTAACCTGCTGCTTTAGTTCTCCTGATGCATTAGTTCTCCTAACCTGCTGCTTTAGTTCTCCTGATGCGTTAGTTCTCCTAACCCTGCTGCTTTAGTTCTCCTGATGCGTTAGTTCTCCTAACCCTGCTGCTTTAGTTCTCCTGATGCGTTAGTTCTCCTAACCCTGCTGCTTTAGTTCTCCTGATGCGTTAGTTCTCATAACCTGCTGCTTTAGTTCTCCTGATGCGTTAGATCTCTGCTGTGTAATTTCTCCTAGCCTGCTGCGTTAGATCTCCTAACCTGCTGCTTTAGTTCTCCTGATGTGTTAGTTCTCCTGATGCGTTAGTTCTCCTGATGCGTTAGGTATCCTGATGCGTTAGTTCTCTGCTGTGTTAGTTCTCCTAGCCTGCTGCGTTAGATCTCCTATCCTGATGCGTTAGATCTCCCATCCTGATGCGTTAGATCTCCTATCCTGATGCGTTAGATCTCCTATCCTGATGCGTTAGATCTCCTAACCTGATGCGTTAGATCTCCTAACCTGATGCGTTAGATCTCCTAATCTGATGCGTTCGATCTCCTATCCTGATGCGTTAGATCTCCTAATCTGCTGTGTTAGTTCTCCCAACCTACTGCTTTAGATATGCTAACCTGCTGCGTTAATTCTCCTGTCCGACTGCGTTAATTCTCCTATTTTACTGCGGTAGTTCTCCTAACCTATTGAGTTGGTTCTCCTAACCTGCTTCATTAATTCTCCCAACCTGCTGCGTTAGTTCTCTGCTGCGTTAGTTCTCCTAACCTGCTGCGTTAGTTTTCCTAACCTGCTGCGTTAGTTCTCGTAACCTGCTGCATTAGATCTCTTAATCTGCTTATTTAGTCCTTCTAGCCTGCTGCGTTAGTTCTCTGCTATGTTAGTTCTTCTAACCTGCTGTGTTATTTCTCCTGACCAACTGTGTTAATTCTCCTGTCTTACTGTAGTAGTTCTCCTAACCTATTGTGTTAGTTCTCCTAATTTACTGCGTTAGTTCTCCTAACCTACTGCGCTAATTCTCTTAACCTGCTGCGTTAGTTCTCCTAACCTGCTGCATTAATTTCCTTAACCTACTGCGTTAGTTCTCCTAATCTGCTGTGTTAGATCTCTTAACCTGCTGCTTTAGTTCTCCTTACCTGCTGCATTACTCTTCCTAGTCTGCTGCATTAGTTCTTCTAATCTACTGCGATGGTTCTCCTAATCTACTGTGTTAGTTCTCCTAACCTGCTGTGTTAGTTCTCCTATTCTGCTGCTTTAGTTCTCCTGACCTGCTGCATTAGTTCTCCCGACGTGCTGCATTAATTCTCCCAACCTACTGCTTTAGATATGCTAACCTATTGCGTTAACTCTCCTGTCCGACTGCGTTAATTCTCCTATTTTACTGCGATGGTTCTCCTAATCTACTGTGTTAGTTCTCCTAACCTGCTGTGTTAGTTCTCCTATTCTGCTGCTTTAGTTCTCCTGACCTGCTGCGTTAGTTCTCTGCTGCTTTAGTTCTCCTAACCTGCTGCATTAGTTCTCCTAATCTGCTGCGTTAGTTCTCTGCTGCGTTAGTTCTCTGCTGCTTTAGTTCTCCTAACCTGCTGCATTAGTTCTCCTAATCTGCTGCGTTAGTTCTCCTAACCTGCTGCTTTAGTCCTCCTAACCTGCTGCGTTAGTCCTCCTAACCTGCTGCATTAGTTCTCTGCTATGTTAGTTCTCCTAATCTGCTGCGTTAGTTCTCTGCTATGTTAGTTCTCCTAAACTGCTGCGTTAGTTCTCTGCTATGTTAGTTCTCCTAATCTGCTGCGTTAGTTCTCCTAATCTGCTAAATTAGTTCTCTGCTGTGTCAGTTCTCCTAACCAGCTGCGTTAGTTCTCGTAATGTCCCGGCTGTTGTAGGAAGAAGCGGACAAAGTGCAGCGTGTGTGTTGTTCCACATTTTATTTACACTGTCAAACTATGCGATACATAAACATAAACTAAAGAACAAACCAACAAACCGTGATGCAGAGTTGAAATATACACTACTCAAAAAACTATCTCCCACACACCCAGGTGGAAAAAAACCTACTTAAGTATGATCTCCAATTAGAGACAACGAGGACCAGCTGCCTCTAATTGGAAATCATCCCAAACAAAACCCCAACATAAAAATACAAAACTAGACCCTGACAACATAGAAATAGAAAACATTGAGAAAAAAAACTGTCACGCCCTGACCTACTCTACCATAGAAAATAACAGCTTTCTATGGTCAGGATGTGACACGTAACCTGCTGCTTTAGTTCTCTGCAAGGTTAGTTCTCCTAACCTGCTGTGTTTGTTCTCCTAACCTACTCCATTAGTTCTCCTAACTTGCTGCGTTACTGCCCCCTAATCCGCTGCGTTAGTTCTCCTAACCTGCTGCTTTAGTTCTCCTAACCTGCTGCGTTAGTTCTCCCAATCCGCTGCGTTGTTCTCCTAATCTGCTGAATTAGTTATCTGCTATGTTAGTTCTCCTAATCTGCTGTGTTCGTTCTCCTAATCTGCTATGTTAGTTCTCGTAACGTGCAGCTTTAGGGCTCTGCTGCGTTAGTTCTCCCAACTTGCTGCGTTAGTTCTCGTAACCTGTTGCGTTAGTTTTCGTAACCTGTTCTCTCTGCTGCATTAATTCTCCTAACCTACTGCGTTAGTTCTCCTAACCTACTGTGTTATTTCTCCTAACCTGCTACGTTAGTTCTCCTAATCTACTGTGTTAGTTCTCCTAACCTGCTGCGTTTGTTCTCTGCTATGTTAGTTCTCCTAATCTGCTGTGTTCGTTCTCCTAACCTGCTGTGTTAGTTCTCCTAACCTGCTGCATTAGTTCTCGGCTATGTTAGTTCTTCTAATCTGCTGCGTTAGTTCTCCTAATCTGCTGTGTTCGTTCTCCTAACCTGCTGTGCTTATTCTCCTAACCTACTGCATTAGTTATCCAAACCTACTGTGTTGGTTCTCCTAACCAACTGTGTTAGTTCTCCTAACCTGATGCTTTAGTTCTCCTAACCTGCTGCGTTAGTTCCCCCTAACCTACTGTGTTATTTTTCCTAACATGCTGCGTTTATACTTCTACTGCAGTAGTTATCCAAACCAACTGTGTTGTTTCTCCTAGCCTTCTGCGTTAGTTCTCCTCTTCTGCTGTGTTAGTTCACTAACCTGCTGTGTAATTTCTCCTAACCCTGCTGCTTTAGTTCTCCTGATGCGTTAGTTCTCCTAACCTGCTGCTTTAGTTCTCCTGATGCATTAGTTCTCCTAACCTGCTGCTTTAGTTCTCCTGATGCGTTAGTTCTCCTAACCCTGCTGCTTTAGTTCTCCTGATGCGTTAGTTCTCATAACCTGCTGCTTTAGTTCTCCTGATGCGTTAGATCTCTGCTGTGTAATTTCTCCTAGCCTGCTGCGTTAGATCTCCTAACCTGCTGCTTTAGTTCTCCTGATGCGTTAGTTCTCCTGATGCGTTAGTTCTCCTGATGCGTTAGTTCTCTGCTGTGTTAGTTCTCCTAGCCTGCTGCGTTAGATCTCCTATCCTGATGCGTTAGATCTCCTATCCTGATGCGTTAGATCTCCTATCCTGATGTGTTAGATCTCCTATCATGATGCGTTAGATCTCCTAACCTGATGCGTTAGATCTCCTAACCTGATGCGTTAGATCTCCTAATCTGATGCGTTCGATCTCCTATCCTGATGCGTTAGATCTCCTAATCTGCTGTGTTAGTTCTCCCAACCTACTGCTTTAGATATGCTAACCTGCTGCGTTAATTCTCCTGTCCGACTGCGTTAATTCTCCTATTTTACTGCGGTAATTCTCCTAACCTATTGAGTTGGTTCTCCTAACCGGCTTCATTAATTCTCCCAACCTGCTGCGTTAGTTCTCTGCTGCGTTAGTTCTCCTAACCTGCTGCGTTAGTTCTCCTAACCTGCTGCGTTAGTTCTCGTAACCTGCTGCATTAGATCTCTTAATCTGCTTATTTAGTCCTTCTAGCCTGCTGCGTTAGTTCTCTGCTATGTTAGTTCTTCTAACCTGCTGTGTTATTTCTCCTGACCAACTGCGTTAATTCTCCTGTCTTACTGCAGTAGTTCTCCTAATCTATTGTGTTAGTTCTCCTAATTTACTGCGTTAGTTCTCCTAACCTACTGCGCTAATTCTCTTAACCTGCTGCGTTAGTTCTCCTAACCTGCTGCATTAATTTCCTTAACCTACTGCGTTAGTTCTCCTAACCTACTGTGTTAGATCTTTTAACCTGCTGCTTTAGTTCTCCTTACCTGCTGCATTACTCTTCCTAATCTGCTGCATTAGTTCTTCTAATCTACTGCGATGGTTCTCCTAATCTACTGTGTTAGTTCTCCTAACCTGCTGTGTTAGTTCTCCTATTCTGCTGCTTTAGTTCTCCTGACCTGCTGCATTAGTTCTCCCGACGTGCTGCATTAATTCTCCCAACCTACTGCTTTAGATATGCTAACCTATTGCGTTAACTCTCCTGTCCGACTGCGTTAATTCTCCTATTTTACTGCGATGGTTCTCCTAATCTACTGTGTTAGTTCTCCTAACCTGCTGTGTTAGTTCTCCTATTCTGCTGCTTTAGTTCTCCTGACCTGCTGTGTTAGTTCTCTGCTGCTTTAGTTCTCCTAACCTGCTGCGTTAGTTCTCCTAATCTGCTGCGTTAGTTCTCCTAACCTGCTGCTTTAGTCCTCCTAACCTGCTGCGTTAGTCCTCCTAACCTGCTGCGTTAGTTCTCCTAACCTGCTGCGTTAGTTCTCCTAACCTGCTGCTTTAGTTCTCTGCAAGGTTAGTTCTCCTAACCTGCTGTGTTTGTTCTCGTAACCTGCTCCATTAGTTCTCCTAACCTGCTGTGTTTGTTCTCCTAACCTGCTCCATTAGTTCTCCTAACTTGCTGCGTTACTGCCCCCTAACCCGCTGCGTTAGTTCTCCTAACCTGCTGCTTTAGTCCTCCTAACCTGCTGCGTTAGTTCTCTGCTGCGTTAGTTCTCCTAACCTGCACTCCATCTAGCCACAACCAAGCAGCCAGTGTTCCTTATTTAGACAGTGAGAAAATCTTTCTTTAGCTGCATTTTCCTCTAGATGATATACTTTGTGTGCATCCCCAAATGACACTCTATTCCCTATATAGTGTACTACTTTTGGTGAGAGGCCCTTCAGTGGTCGTCCAAAGTAGTGCACTATAAAGGGTGTAGGGTGCAGTTTGGGACATAAACTTGATTACAGCTGATCCGCCCGGGTCTAAACAGTAGTGTGGTAATGTGGGGGTTGTTGGGCTGGATATTTATCTCACAGGTGAAATAAGGATTCAAGGTGAAACAGAAGCAAAGTGAACCCAGCATGCAGACAGAACAAACTTCTGTCAACACACATGCGTTTCCAAATAAACAATGCGTGCAGTGAGCCGTTGAACCTGGTTGCTGTGTTTTAAACTCTATACCCTTACAGTTAATGGATAGTAGTAGTAGTTCGCCCAGATGCTGTGTGTTTACTCTCATAGCATCATAGAGAAATCAGAGAGGAAATTACTGTTTGTCCTGTTATACTACACACACACACACACACACACACACACACACACACACACACACACACACACACACACACACACACACACACACACACACACACACACACACACACACACACACGCACAGATACACACACACATACACACACAAGTGTCTTCCTGCTGCTGTGTCAGATGTCCTGCCTCCTCCATAACCCTGGACCTCTGACCTGTGTAGTGTTGTACTCTTGTACTATTCCCTACATCCCACCAACATCACAGGACATGATGCAGTCTCCCACAAAGGCCTCTCCGAAACATCAAACCCAGCCCTTTTGAATGGAGCAAGTCAAGTGGAACGGGACACATTGACGCTGATTTCGATTTTTTTTTTTTGTCCTTTTCAAGCACTACGTAAAGAAGTAAGGTTTTTCCCTTCTCTTTCTGTAGGTCTTTAGATACAGTGTGTGATGCTGACAGTGAAAGGACATCACAGTTGTAGCCTAAGGACCTTGTCTTAGATGACATCACTCTCTCTCTTCTTCTTCTTCTCTCTTCTTCTCTCTTCTTCTCTCTCTTCTCTGTCTCCTCTCTTCTTCTCTCTCTCTGTGTCACTTGTTCTCTTTCTTTTGCTATCACGCTCTGTACTCACCTCCTCCACTCTTAGCTGTCCCTGTCTACTGTCTCTCTATCCTTCTTACTTGTTTATTCATTTATTTTTTATTTCACCTTTATTTAACCAGGTAGGCTAGTTGAGAACAAGTTCTCATTTGCAACTGCGACCTGGCCAAGATAAAGCAAAGCAGTTCGACACATACAACAACACAGAGTTACACATGGAATAAACAAACATACAATCAATAATACAGTACAAAAATCTATATACAGCATGTACAAATGAGGTAGGATGAGAGAGGTAAGGCAATAAATAGGCCATGATGGCAAAGTAATTACAACATAGCAATTAAACACTGGAATGGTAGGATGTGCAGAAGATGAATGTACAAGTTGAGATACTGAGGTGCAAAGGAGCAAGATAAATAAATAAATAAATACAGTATGGGGATGAGGTAGATTGGATGGGCTATTTACAGATGAGCTATGTACAGGTGCAGTGATCTGTGAGCTGCTCTGACAGCTGGTGCTTGAAGCTAGTGAGGGAGGTAAGAGTCTCCAGCTTCAGAGATTTTTGCAGTTCGTTCCAGTCATTGGCAGCAGAAAACTGGAAGGAGAGGCGGCCAAAGGAAGAATTGGCTTTGGGGGTGACCAGTGAGATATACCTGCTGGCGCGCGTGCTACGGGTGGGTACTGCTATGGTGACCAGTGAGCTGAGATAAGGCGGGGCTTTACCTAGCAGAGACTTGTAGATGACCTGGGGCCAGTGGGTTTGGAGACGAGTATGAAGTGAGGGCCAGCCAACAAGAGCATACAGGTCGCAGTGGTGGGTAGTATTTGGGGCTTTGGTGACAAAACGGATGGCACTGTGATAGACTGCATCCAATTTGTTGAGTAGAGTGTTGGAGGCTATTTTGTAAATGACGTCGCCGAAGTCTAGGATTGGTAGGATGGTCAGTTTTACGAGGGTATGTTTGGCAGCATGAGTGAAGGATGCTTTGTTGTGAAATAGGAAGCCGATTCTCGATAACGGATCTGGGGCTGTACTTGGTAGGTTCATTGATAATTTGTGTGAGATTGAGGGCATCAAGCTTAGATTGTAGGATGGCTGGGGTGTTAAGCATGTACCAGTTTAGGTCACCTAGCAGCACGAGCTCAGAAGATAGATGGGGAGCAATCAATTCACATATGGTGTCCAGGGCACAGCTGGGGGCAGAGGGAGGTCTATAGCAAGCGACAACGGTGAGAGACTTGTTTCTGGAAAGGTGCATTTTTAGAAGTAGAAGCTCGAATTGTTTTGGTACAGACCTGGATAGTAAGATAGAACTCTGCAGGCTATCTCTGCAGTAGATTGTAACACCGCCCCCTTTGGCAGTTCTATCTTGGCTGAAAATGCTATAGTTAGGGATGGAAGTTTCAGGGTTTTTGGTGGTTTTCCTAAGACAGGATTCAGACACGGCTATGGCATCCGGGTTGGCAGAATGTGCTAAAACAGTGAATAAAGCAAACTTAGGGAGTAGGCTTCTAATGTTAACATGCATGAAACCAAGGCTTTTAGGGTTACAGAAGTCAACAAATGAGAGCACCTGGGGAGTAGGAGTGGAGCTAGGCACTGCAGGTCCTGGATTAACCTCTACATCACCAGAGGAACAGAGGAGAAGTAGGATAAGGGTACGGCTAAAGGCTATAAGAACTGTCCGTCTAGCCCGTTCGGAACAGAGAGTAAAGGGAGCAGGTTTCTGGGCACGATAGCATAGATTCAAGGCATATAGTACAGACAAAGGTATGGTAGGAAGAGAGTACATTGGAGGTAAACCTTGGCATTGAGTAATGAAGAGAGAGATATAGTCTCTAGAGACGTTTAAACCAGGTGATTTCATCATATATGTAGGAGGTGGAACAACATGGTTGGTTAAGGCATATTGAGCAAAGCTATAGGCTCTACAGTGAAATAAGACAGTAATCACTAACCAGGACAGTAATGGACGAGGCATATTGATATTAGGGAGAGGCATGCATAGCCAAGTGATCGTATGGGTCCAGTGAGTGGTTGGGCTGGCTGGGGACACGGCGATTCAGACAGATAGCAGGCTAGCAGTTAGCAGGCCGGGGCTAGCAAGTTAGCAGTTAGCAGGCCGGGGCTAGCAAGCTAGCACAAGGGCCTCAGAGGGACGTCGCGATGGGGGAAAATTCTGTTTTTGCCTCCTCGTGCGGTGACGTCGATAGACCAGTCGTGGAATTAGTAGGGTTCCAAGTAGCAGAGGGGTCCAAGTCCAATTGGCAAAATGGGTATAGTGGTCCAAGAACATCAGGTGAAATATATAGTAACCATTACTACCCAGCAATTGTCTTTCATTAAATGTATTTATTAAATAGATAAATTATAATGGTCTCTGAAATAAGGATGGATTGTTGCCTGTTCAGTTATTAGTTTGTCTAACAATCTAAAGGAGAACTAGTCCTCAGAGAAAACCCAAAATATAAGAAAAAATTAAGAAAATAAAGTAGACCTTAGAATTAGCCTTCCACACTTTGGTTCTCCAAAGTCAAAAGTCCAGAAAAGGAAACTCTTTTTGATAAACAGTACAATATCCCTTACAAGTCTTTGAAAAAGTTCTCACTCATATGGAATGAGAACTTTTGATATAAACAGTTACCAAACATTTCTGTCCACAACATACAGTGAAGATAGCTTCTCCCCTCCCTGACACTCAAACGTAGGATGTGTTCAGTTCGATTGAGCATAGCAGTTTGTACTGGACGACACGCTTCCCCAGAACATTCTTCAACGTTCTTGAACAGACTTTGAGGTACTTTTTCCCATTTGGTGGGTGTGGCTTGAAGCAATGAGTGACGTATTTAAAGGGCCTGTTGACTGCTTCCCAACCCCTCCTCGTTTTTCAACTGTTAGTTCAGAACAGCCCCGTTTCCGTTTAATTGAATGTTGCAGTACGTTTTTCTGTACTAAATGCAGCCCAGGAGGTGACAATGGGTGTGGCCAGGGAGTGACTGGGCAGAGCTCACAGACTATAACACATTTCAAGGAACCTTGTGGGTTACAAACTGCACAGGTGTACTATTCTGAGGTTATTATTACTGAAAATACAGTACCAGTCAATAGTTTGGACACACCTACTCATTCAAGTGTCTTTCTTTATTTTAGCTATTTCGTACATTATAGAATAATAGTGAAGACATCAAAACTATGAAATAACACATATAGAATCATGTAAAAAAAGGTTTTTATATTTGAGAATCTTCAAAGTTGCCACCCTTTGCCTTGATGACAGCTTTGCACACTCTTGGCATTCTCTCAACCAGCTTCATGAGGAATGCTTTTCCAACAGTCTTGAAGGAGTTCCCACATATGTGATCAAAATACACCTCCAGGCGGTGTAAGGGCTATTTGACCAAGAAGGAGAGTGATGGAGTGCTGCATCAGATGACCTGGCCTCCTCTGCAGCAGAGGTAACTCTGAGTCTTCCTTTCCTGTGGCGGTCCTCATGTGAGCCAGTTTCATTATAGCCCTTGATGGATTTTGCGACTGCACTCGAAGAAACTTTCAAAGTTCTTGAAATTTCCGCATTGACTGAGTAATTTCAGCATCTTAAAGTAATGATGGATGGTCATTTTTCTTTGCTTATTTGAGCTGTTCTTGCCATAATATGGACTTGGTCTTTTACCAAATAGGGCTATCTTCTGTATACCACCCCTACCTTGTCACAACACAACTGATTGGCTCAAACACATTAAGAAGGAAAGAAATTCCACAAATTAACTTTTTGACAAGGCACCTGTTACAGTTTTTTTCAACTGCTAACAAGCATCTGTCAATACTGAAGCCACTTTTTCAAAACTTTTCACACAGTCTGCATTACCAACATGCATCTTGGCTAAACAGTTAATCTCACCTCCAAAACTCACTCAAACCACCAAAACACTTCATACATATCTCAAAATAAGGTCATTTGACCATAACACTGGCAACAATTCTTACTCAGAAAGCAGACATTGTCACTCATAACACACTGACCTGAAAACACTAACAACTGGGAGCATAACATAAATGAACTTCTCTTTCAGGTGTGAATGATCTTTCACATAAATCACTATTTCATTACAGAATAACAATAACACCTTTTCACTTTACTGACTGTAACAAGAATGAATCAGAAATGCAGCAATTTCCTTCAATCGACTTTATTTTTTCTATATCTTTGCATATAGTAATTTATTTGTGAAAAACAAAAAACGAATTCCTGAAAATCCAGGGCTGCAATAATAATTACAAAACCATCATCAACGTGTACAGTATAATCACTCATACTGTACAGTACTGTGAGGGTTCTAGTTCTCATCAACATGTATAGTATAATCACTCATACTGTACAGTACTGTGAGGGTTCTAGTTCTCATCAACATGTATAGTATAATCACTCATACTGTACAGTACTGTGAGGGTTCTAGTTCTCATCAACATGTATAGTATAATCACTCATACTGTACAGTACTGTGAGGGTTCTAGTTCTCATCAACATGTATAGTATAATCACTCATACTGTACAGTACTGTGAGGGTTCTAGTTCTCATCAACATGTATAGTATAATCACTCATACTGTACAGTACTGTGAGGGTTCTAGTTCTCATCAACATGTATAGTATAATCACTCATACTGTACAGTACTGTGAGGGTTCTAGTTCTCATCAACATGTATAGTATAATCACTCATACTGTACAGTACTGTGAGGGTTCTAGTTCTCATCAACATGTCTAGTATAATCACTCATACTGTACAGTACTGTGAGGGTTCTAGTTCTCATCAACATGTATAGTATAATCACTCATACTGTACAGTACTGTGAGGGTTCTAGTTCTCATCAACATGTATAGTATAATCACTCATACTGTACAGTACTGTGAGGGTTCTAGTTCTCATACAACATGTATAGTATAATCACTCATACTGTACAGTGCTGTGAGGGTTCTAGTTCTCATACAACATGTATAGTATAATCACTCATACTGTACAGTACTGTGAGGGTTCTAGTTCTCATCAACATGTATAGTATAATCACTCATACTGTACAGTACTGTGAGGGTTCTAGTTCTCATCAACATGTATAGTATAATCACTCATACTGTACAGTACTGTGAGGGTTCTAGTTCTCATACAACATGTCTAGTATAATCACTCATACTGTACAGTACTGTGAGGGTTCTAGTTCTCATCAACATGTATAGTATAATCACTCATACTGTACAGTACTGTGAGGGTTCTAGTTCTCATCAACATGTATAGTATAATCACTCATACTGTACAGTACTGTGAGGGTTCTAGTTCTCAACAACATGTATAGTATAATCACTCATACTGTACAGTACTGTGAGGATTCTAGTTCTCATCAACATGTATAGTATAATCACTCATACTGTACAGTACTGTGAGGGTTCTAGTTCTCATCAACATGTATAGTATAATCACTCATACTGTACAGTACTGTGAGGGTTCTAGTTCTCATCAACATGTATAGTATAATCACTCATACTGTACAGTACTGTGAGGGTTCTAGTTCTCATCAACATGTATAGTATAATCACTCATACTGTACAGTACTGTGAGGGTTCTAGTTCTCATCAACATGTATAGTATAATCACTCATACTGTACAGTACTGTGAGGGTTCTAGTTCTCATCAACATGTATAGTATAATCACTCATACTGTACAGTACTGTGAGGGTTCTAGTTCTCAACAACATGTATAGTATAATCACTCATACTGTACAGTACTGTGAGGGTTCTAGTTCTCATCAACATGTATAGTGTAATCACTCATACTGTACAGTACTGTGAGGGTTCTAGTTCTCATCAACATGTATAGTGTAATCACTCATACTGTACAGTACTGTGAGGGTTCTAGTTCTCATCAACATGTATAGTATAATCATTCATACTGTACAGTACTGTGAGGGTTCTAGTTCTCATCAACATGTATAGTATAATCACTCATACTGTACAGTACTGTGAGGGTTCTAGTTCTCATCAACATGTATAGTATAATCACTCATACTGTACAGTACTGTGAGGGTTGTAGTTCTCATCAACATGTATAGTATAATCACTAATACTGTACAGTACTGTGAGGGTTCTAGTTCTCATCAACATGTATAGTATAATCACTCATACTGTACAGTACTGTGAGGGTTCTAGTTCTCATCAACATGTATAGTATAATCACTCATACTGTACAGTACTGTGAGGGTTCTAGTTCTCATCAACATGTATAGTATAATCACTCATACTGTACAGTACTGTGAGGGTTCTAGTTCTCATCAACATGTATAGTATAATCACTCAAACTGTACAGTACTGTGAGGGTTCTAGTTCTCATCAACATGTATAGTATAATCACTCATACTGTACAGTACTGTGAGGGTTCTAGTTCTCATCAACATGTCTAGTATAATCACTCATAATGTACAGTACTGTGAGGGTTCTAGTTCTCATCAACATGTATAGTATAATCACTCATACTGTACAGTACTGTGAGGGTTCTAGTTCTCATCAACATGTCTAGTATAATCACTCATACTGTACAGTACTGTGAGGGTTCTAGTTCTCATCAACATGTATAGTATAATCACTCATACTGTACAGTACTGTGAGGGTTCTAGTTCTCATCAACATGTATAGTATAATCACTCATACTGTACAGTACTGTGAGGGTTCTAGTTCTCAACAACATGTATAGTATAATCACTCATACTGTACAGTACTGTGAGGGTTCTAGTTCTCATCAACATGTCTAGTATAATCACTCATACTGTACAGTACTGTGAGGGTTCTAGTTCTCATCAACATGTATAGTATAATCACTCATACTGTACAGTACTGTGAGGGTTCTAGTTCTCATCAACATGTATAGTATAATCACTCATACTGTACAGTACTGTGAGGGTTCTAGTTCTCAACAACATGTATAGTATAATCACTCATACTGTACAGTACTGTGAGGGTTCTAGTTCTCATCAACATGTCTAGTATAATCACCATTACTGTACAGTACTGTGAGGGTTCTAGTTCTCATCAACATGTATAGTATAATCACTCATACTGTACAGTACTGTGAGGGTTCTAGTTCTCATCAACATGTATAGTATAATCACTCATACTGTACAGTACTGTGAGGGTTCTAGTTCTCAACAACATGTATAGTATAATCACTCATACTGTACAGTACTGTGAGGGTTCTAGTTCTCATCAACATGTATAGTATAATCACTCATACTGTACAGTACTGTGAGGGTTCTAGTTCTCAACAACATGTATAGTATAATCACTCATACTGTACAGTACTGTGAGGGTTCTAGTTCTCATCAACATGTATAGTATAATCACTCATACTGTACAGTACTGTGAGGGTTCTAGTTCTCATCAACATGTATAGTATAATCACTCATACTGTACAGTACTGTGAGGGTTCTAGTTCTCATCAACATGTATAGTATAATCACTCATACTGTACAGTACTGTGAGGGTTCTAGTTCTCATCAACATGTATAGTATAATCACTCCTACTGTACAGTACTGTGAGGGTTCTAGTTCTCATCAACATGTATAGTATAATCACTCATACTGTACAGTACTGTGAGGGTTCTCATCAACATGTATAGTATAATCACTCATACTGTACAGTACTGTGAGGGTTCTAGTTCTCATCAACATGTATAGTATAATCACTCATACTGTACAGTACTGTGAGGGTTCTAGTTCTCATCAACATGTCTAGTATAATCACTCATACTGTACAGTACTGTGAGGGTTCTAGTTCTCATCAACATGTCTAGTATAATCACTCATACTGTACAGTACTGTGAGGGTTCTAGTTCTCATCAACATGTATAGTATAATCACTCATACTGTACAGTACTGTGAGGGTTCTAGTTGTCATCAACATGTATAGTATAATCACTCATACTGTACAGTACTGTGAGGGTTCTAGTTCTCATCAATATGTCTAGTATAATCACTCATACTGTACAGTACTGTGAGGGTTCTAGTTGTCATCAACATGTCTAGTATAATCACTCATACTGTACAGTACTGTGAGGGTTCTAGTTCTCAACAACATGTATAGTATAATCACTCATACTGTACAGTACTGTGAGGGTTCTAGTTCTCATCAACATGTATAGTATAATCACTCATACTGTACAGTACTGTGAGGGTTCTAGTTCTCCCTCTCTCCTGCATTTGACCACAAGTTCTCATCAACAACAAATCTTATGTCTTCTCTGGCGATGCATCTTGGAAATTATCTTCCGTAATGTCTAATCCAACCCTGGCAGTCTTCAGGAGAAGTGTCTCCACAACCTGTATTCATGTCCAGTAAGGACATCTGGTCATGTGGATAGTGGTCATAAACCTTCCACCTCCATGCAGAGAAAAACTCCTCTATAGGGTTTAGGAAGGGGGAGTACGGAGGCAGGAATAGTACTGACATCCTGGGATGTGCAGCAAACCAGTCTGTGACTGCAGCAGAGTGGTGGAATGCCACATTATCCCACACAACAATGAAAGTATGGGAGTTTCTTGCCCCGCTCTCCTCTACTGGTACAAGTCGATTATGCAGGTCATCCAGAAAAGAAATGAGCCTCTCTGTATTGTAGGGGCCAATGAGTGGTTTGTGTAACAGCAAACCATCATTGGACAGTGCTGCACAGATTGTGATGTTAGCTCCTCTCTGGCCTGGGACATCCACGGTTGCTCTCTGTCCAATCACATTTCTTCCCCTGCGGTGTGTTTTTGCCAGGTTGAATCCAGCTTCATCCACAAAAATGAATGTATGTGCAGTTTGCCTGGCTTCTCCATTACTCTCTAAAATACAGTAAATCCACAGTTTACAGTACTTTATATTATGTATAGCTGTGTATGTATCTTACCTGAACATATTGATAACAGAGTTCTTTCACACGTTCACCGTTTCTCTCAAAGGGTACAGTGTACAACTGATAATATTCTGCCTCTCCCTCCTGTGGGAGGAATCCTTTGGATCCTACTGAAAAACACAAAACAATCAATATATTTCAAAATGTCAGTACATGTAAAAATGTGAACATACTGTATTGTACTGTAATATGTAGTTCAATTATCATTGAAGGATGCACATCTCACCTGTTGTTTTGACAGAAAATGTGTACTATTGATGCAAGTGATGAACGCTGCAGATTTGGTTGCACCCTTAAACCGGCCTCTCTCAAAGAGGGACCATGGTTTACAACATGGTCAATAATTGTGGCCCTTATCTCATCAGAGACCACCGCTCTTGGTCTTCCTCTCCTTTGTCCTCCACGCATTCTCCCTCTCCCTGCCACTCTTCTTTCCCCAGCAACCTGTCTTCTTTGATCCATGTTTCCAAACTAAATCATTCCGAAGCCGTCCTAATTTGTCTATTTGGTAACAAGACTAAAAACAGGACACTTGGGTAGGCTTTCAGCTGAAATTGCAATCAGTTGTGTTTGGAATAATTAAATATTCTGCTGAGATTTTCTATATGGTTCAATCTGGTTACTGCTGAAATGCACAACATTTGCCATCATTCTGTTTTGAATGTGTTTTTAACAGTTTTGGAAACATTTGAAAATATGTGCTGCAAATATATAGTTTAGCAGGTGGTGGAGTATGAATGAGAAAAGAGTTCATGGATTTCGGAAAAATCATATCAAAGTTTATTTGTCACAATACAACCTTACAGTGAAATGCTTACTTACATGCTCTAACCAATAGTGCAAAAAAAAGTGTTAGGTGAACAATAGGTAAGTAAAGAAATAAAACAACAGTAAAAAGACAGGCTATATACAGTAGCGAGGCTATATACAGTAGCGAGTCTATATACAGTAGCGAGGCTACATACAGACACCGGTTAGTCAGGCTTATTGAGGTAGATGTACATGTGGGTATGGTTAAAGTGACTATGCATATATGATGCACAGAGAGTAGCAGCAGCATAAAAGAGGGGTTGGCGGGTGGTGGGACACAGTGCAGATAGCCCAGTTAGCCAATGTGCGGGAGCACTGGTTGGTCGGCCCAATTGAGGTAGTATGTACATGAATGTATAGTTAAAGTGACTATACATAAATGATAAACAGAGAGTAGCGAGTAGAATGAGTAGAATGAGAATGAGTAGAATGTGGTCATTGAATGCATTTTGTGTGAAAGCAATGAAAAATGATTCAGAGTTTGGTCCACATACACTTCTGTTTCGCTGACTGTGTGAATAGTTTTGACAATGTAGTTTTGACAATGCAATTGAAAAAAACTGCAATTGAAAGGCATTCCAGGTGACTACCTCATGAAGCTGGTTGAGAGAATGCCAAGAGTGTGCAAAGCTGTCATCAAGGAAAGGGTGGCTACTTTGAATACTTTTTTAACACATTTTTGGTTACTACATGATTCCATATGTGTTATTTCATAGTTTTGATGTCTTCACTATTATTCTACAATGTAGAAAACCCTTGAATGAGCAGGTGTGCCCAAACTTTTGACTGGTACTGTATATAAAGAATGTAACACATGTTTGTAAATATACTCTGCTATAACCAATAGAGCAGATACTTTCTGGCAAAACTAAAGAACCAGTATTTGATTTCTTCTACAACTTGACATTAACTCTCCACCCAGATCAAATCAAATTTATTTATATAGCCCTTCGTATATCAGCTGAAATCTCAAAGTGCTGTACAGAAAACCAGCCTAAAACCCCAAACAGCAAGCAATGCATGTGAAAGAAGCACGGTGGCTAGGAAAAACTCCCTAGGAAAAACTCCCTAGAAAGGCCAAAAACCTAGGAAGAAACCTAGAGAGGAACCAGGCTATGAGGGGTGGCCAGTCCTCTTCTGGCTGTGCCGGGTGGATATTATAACAGAACATGGTCAAGATGGTAAAATGTTCATAAATGACCAGCATGGTCAAATAATAATAATCATAGTAGTTGTCGAGGGTGCAACAAGCACGTCCGGTGAACAGGTCAGGGTTCCGTAGCCGCAGGCAGAACAGTTGAAACTGGAGCAGCAGCATGGCCAGGTGGACTGGGGACAGCAAGGAGTCATCATGCCAGGTAGTCCCGAGGCATGGTCCTAGGGCTCAGGTCCTCCGAGAGAAAGAAAGAAAGAGAGAAAGAGAGAATTAGAGAGAGCATATTTAAATTCACACAGAACACCGGATAAGACAAGAGAATACTCCAGATGTAACAGACTGACCCTAGCCCCCCGACACATAAACTACTGCAGCATAAATACTGGAGGCTGAGACAGGAGGGATCAGAAGACACTGTGGCCCCATCCGATGATACCCCCGGACAGGGCCAAACAGGCAGGATATAACCCCACCCACTTTGCCAAAGCACAGCCCCCACACCACTAGAGGGATGTCTACAACCACCAACTTACCGTCCGAAGACAAGGCCGAGTATAGCCCACAAAAATCTCCGCCATGGCACAACCCAAGGGGGGGCGCCAACCCAGACAGGAAGATCACGTCAATGACTCAACCCACTCAAGTGACGCACCCCTCCCATGGACGGCATGGAAGAACACCAGTAAGTCAGTGACTCAGCCCCTGTAATAGGGTTAGAGGCAGAGAATCCCAGTGGAAAGAGGGGAACCGGCAAGGCAGAGACAGCAAGGGCGGTTCGTTGCTCCAGCCTTTCCGTTCACCTTCACACTCCTGGGCCAGACTATACTTAATCATAGGACCTACTGAAGAGATAAGTCTTCAGTAAAGACTTAAAGGTTGAGACTGAGTCTGCGTCTCTCACATGGGTAGGCAGACCATTCCATAAAAATGGAGCTCTATAGGAGAAAGCCCTACCTCCAGCCGTTTGCTTAGAAATTCTAGGGACAATTAGGAGGCCTGCGTCTTGTGACCGTAGCGTACGTGTAGGTATGTACGGCAGGACCAAATCGGAAAGATAGGTAGGAGCAAGCCCATGTAATGCTTTGTAGGTTAGCAGTAAAACCTTGAAATCAGCCCTTGCCTTAACAGGAAGCCAGTGTAGGGAAGCTAGCACTGGAGTAATATGATCAAATTTTTTGGTTCTAGTCAGGATTCTAGCAGCCGTATTTAGCACTAACTGAAGTTTGTTTAGTGCTTTATCCGGGTAGCCGGAAAGTAGAGCATTGCAGTAGTCCAGCCTAGAAGTAACAAAAGCATGGATACATTTTTCTGCGTCATTTTTGGACAGAAAGTTTCTGATTTTTGCAATGTTACGTAGATGGAAAAAAGCTGTCCTTGAAACAGTCTTGATATGTTCTTCAAAAGAGAGATCAGGGTCGAGAGTAATGTTGAGGTACTTCACAGTTTTATTTGAGACGACTGTACAACCATCCAGATTAATTGTCAGATTGAACAGAAGATCTCTTTGTTTCTTGGGACCTAGAACAAGCATCTCTGTTTTGTCCGAGTTTAAAAGTAGAAAGTTTGCAGCCATCCACTTCCTTATGTCTGAAACACAGGCTTCTAGCAAGGGCAATTTTGCGGCTTCACCATGTTTCATTGAAATGTACAGCTGTGTGTCGTCCGCATAGCAGTGAAATGTAACATTATGTTTTCGAATGACATCCCCAAGAGGTAAAATATATAGTGAAAACAATAGTGGTCCTAAAACGGAACCTTGAGGAACACCGAAATTTACAATTGATTTGTCAGAGGACAAACCATTCACAGAGACAAACTGATATCTTTCCGACAGATACGATCTAAACCAGGCCAGAACTTGTCCATGTAGACCAATTTGGGTTTCCAATCTCTCCAAAAGAATGTGGTGATCGATGGTATCAAAAGCGGCACTAAGATCTAGGAGCACGAGGACAGATGCAGAGCCTCGGTCTGACGTCATTAAAAGGTAATTTACCACCTTCACAAGTGCAGTCTCAGTGCTATGATGGGGTCTAAAACCAGACTGAAGCGTTTCGTATACATTGTTTGTCTTCAGGAAGGCAGTGAGTTGCTGTGCAACAGCTTTTTCTAAAATTTCTGAGAGGAATGGAAGATTCGATATAGGCCGATAGTTTTTTATAATTTCTGGGTCAAGATTCGGCTTTTTCAAGAGAGGCTTTATTACTGCCACTTTTAGTGAGCTTGGTACACATCCGGTGGATAGAGAGCCGTTTATTATGTTCAACATATGAGGGCCAAGCACAGGAAGCAGCTCTTTCAGTAGTTTAGTTGGAATAGGGTCCAGTATGCAGCTTGAGGGTTTGGAGGCCATGATTATTTTCATCATTGTGTCAAGAGATATAGTACTAAAACACTTTAGTATCTCCCTTGATCCTAGGTCCTGGCAGAGTTGTGCAGACTCAGGACAATGGAGCTTTGGAGGAATACCCAGATTTAAAGAGGAGTCCGTAATTTGCTTTCTAATGATCGTGATCTTTTCCTCAAAGAAGTTCATAAATGTATTACTGCTGAAGTGAAGGCTATCCTCCATTTGCGAATGCTGCTTTTTAGTTAGCTTTGCAACAGTATCAAAAATAAATTTCGGATTAAACTCAGGACAGGGAGCCTTAGTTGAAAATGCCACCTCAAAGCCGGCTTATGGCCCTTATGATAGACCTACTCCTGCCATCCTGCCCTTTAGAGACTACAGTAAATGGAGACCAAGTGAATGCAAGCAGTCTTAGGTTAACAGTAAAACAATCTATTCTTGCTCTCTCAACATCAGGGTTGGGGTCAAGTCCAAATAAACTTGATTGATCCAGGGAATGACTATTCCTTAATCCATGGTAATACAATTTATGAACTGGAAAATCATAATTGAAAATTCATTGTCACTTTTCAAATTCTTAAATCCATCTCTTGAACTGACTTGACTAAATCTGGAATCAACCCAATAAATCAATGTTCTAATCGTCATCACTAACCAGGATTCCATCCAACCTTTTCCATGCGAGTAAAGTACATGTCCGATAATTTTTTTACATTTCAGGCCTGATGAAAACGTAAACATTTTCGACTAAACAAAATACACTAGACAAGGTGGGATCTTTTTGTGTCTATAAAATGTATTATGTGAGAAATGTCAGTGGAAATGCTTTTATGCGCAAATATTGATATTATTTACCATCAAATTGAAGTAAACTTGGAATCACGCGATGACATGTTGTGTGGTCCTCCCACTACGACTCAGGAAAGCATGCAGGTCAATAGAATTCAGATGGGCGGTGAAAGTGCAACGTGATCTTCATTCTCCTTTCCAATAAATATTCAGGGTCTTATTATGTTGTTGCTTGGCTGCCGTTTGACAAATAAAAAGAATCTCGCTCTTTTGTCCATAATAATCTCATCGTGTATGATATTCGTGCCCTCTAGCCTGCGCGGTTGGCTAGATTCCATGTGCCAATGCCACAGTGGGCACACTCACTATGTAACGCACCATTGCTTTGTGAAATGTAGAGTTGAAAATGCAGGGTCTCCCGAATGGCGCAGCAGTCATTACAGATCCGAGGCGTCATTACAAATCCGGGTTCGATACCGGGCTGTGTCGCAGCCGGCTGCGGCCGGGAGACCCATGAAGGAGCATACATTTGGCCCAGCGTCGTCTGGGTTAGCATGCACACTGACACGGTCACCAGTTGCAGGGTGTTTCCTCCGACACATTGGTGCGGCTGGTTCTAAGTGAGCAGTGTGTCAAGAAGCAGTGCAGCTTGGCAAGGTCGTGTTTCAGAGGACACATGGCTCTCGACCTTCATCTCTCCCTAGTCCGTACGGGAGTTGCAGCTGATGGGACAAGACTGTAACTACCAATTGGGGAGAAAAAGGGCTAAATAATACATTTTAAAAAATTTCAAAAATGTGATGGAAACCCATTTAACTTGTATTTCTTATTCGGCACATGGACATTTAACCGCAAAAGGTATTTTTATGTGCATTATGTCATCACGCACATACCTTTATCTGCAACAAGTCAATTTGATGGAAACTGGTGGGAACATGTGCATATTGTTTTTATGCAGATTGTTGGATATTTGCAGGAAAATCTGTGGCCAACTGGATGGAAACCTAGTTGATGACAAATCGGTGAAGTAACAAGTGGTTGTTTTCTTCATGGCTGATCCTTGGACTTCTCTAGTGGGTGGGGTCTGGTACCTGTGGCCACACCTTAGTATTCCAGGGGATGCGGCCAAGACTAAAGACTGGTATCCAGGGAAGGACAGAGAACAAATGAATGCCATGTAATTGGAATGACCCTGACTCTTCTCTCTCCCTCTCTCTCTCTCTCTGCCTGCCTGCCTGAGATAGATTGTCAAACCCCAAACTCCCCCTGCTCATTTGCTCATGTGCATGACCGTATCCAAGAGGTAGCATCACCAGAGACGAAGGAAACACTGTGTGTGTGTGTGTGTGTGTGTGTGTGTGTGTGTGTGTGTGTGTGTGTGTGTGTGTGTGTGTGTGTGTGTGTGTGTGCATACATGTGTATGTGTGTCTAAATGCGTGCCTGTGCTCGAAATTATGTGTACCATTTCTACATGTTTGTGTCTCGGTCTCAATAAGTGGGTGCTTGTGTGAAGGCAAAACAGACAAAATGGGTAAGCAGTTTTACCAGGACATCTGTCATTTTGTAAGTGAATTATTTGCAATCTGTTTTGCTCTCTTATTGCGAGGAGAATTCAGAGTATGGAGAGGTTTCACTGACTGGTGTTTTCCACTCTTTTAGCAGTTATTTGAAGCTGTCAGGAGCCTGCTGCTCGAGTCCTTGTTAGGGACCACCTGTTCCATCTGCTCCTCACTCCCTTGTCATATTTCTGGAGCTGTGCGGATCAGAACTCCAGTAGGGGAAAAGAGGAAGAGAGGAAAGGAAGAGAGGGAGGGAGAACTTTACTTCTATCTCATAGTGTCTTGTTATGTTATTCAAACACATGTTTGAAGCGATTGTTCTAGGCACGAATAGCTTTGTTCTGACTTTGTGATCATCGTATGATGATCTACTGCCTAGAACTTACCAGGCTGTAAAATAAAGGGTTACCGCACAGTACTATGGTAATAGAGAAAAAATACACGATGCATGGTTACCCCTGAGCTTCCAGCTGGGCCTCACTCAGGCAGCTCCATAGCAGGGAGAGGCTGTCCTCTTCAGGCTGCCTGTCGGCCGCCCTCCCCGGGGCACCATTGGAGGTTGTGGAGCTGTCAGTCCCACGCTCCAGCATCGCTCCTCTGCCTGCCACCCGCCACCCGCCGAAAGAAAAGAAAGGATCTAAATGAATTCTCTCCTACACCTTGGTGGTGAAAATGTCAGAGAGTGCAGCTGGTTAGCAGTGACAACGCCAGCCCTGCTCGGCGCCTATCACCTGCTAATTGAAATCCAATGAGGTGTGAAAGAGACCCTTAAAAAAAAGGCACAATCAACAGGGGCATCGCACGGCCGGAGCCTGATGTGTGTAATTTCATTTTGACGTCTCTCCCTCTTGTAATAGATCCATTGAAGCCAATTATGGGGTGAGATTGAGTTTCATGGATGGGGGAGTGTTTCCCATCAAGGAGAGAAAGACAAGATGGCCTGTTTGTCAGGTTTGAATAGTGAACACCACAGCTGGCTGTTCTAAGCTGTAGTCAAAGGGAGAATAAACTTGAAACAACTGAGGCTGATGTATGACATCCCTTTGGAAATTTACTGTAGTTGCAGTTGAATTTATGGTGAGGACGAAAGGGGGACACCTACACATGATATATTTAATAGCTCTACAGAACAACGAATGCTCGGCAATTGGGAAAATCAATAAACCATTCTGAGTTGCAATGCGGGGAGCATATGGACACAGCCTTAGAACAAAGTGTAGAGCACATACTGTTTACTCCACGGCAACAGACTCATGGTTGTCTTGTGTTGTTTACCGACGTTTACCATTGTCTACCAAACACATTTGTCTCTATGAAATATTCAACTGGGGCATCGCACTCCTCTAGCTCTCTATCTCTCCATCTCTCCATGTATAATTTATATTATTTATTTTACATTATAGTCATTTAGCAGACGCTCTTATCCAGAGTGACGTACAGTTAGTGCATTCATCTTAAGATAGCTAGGTGGTCACAACCACTTATCATAGGCATAGTAAGTACACTTTTCCTCAATAAAGTAGTTATTAGCATAGTCAGAGCTAGAAGGGGGGGGTCAAGTGCTAGTGTTGGTTCAGGATAAGGAGGGGTGAGGAGGGGGATTATTTAAGATATTTTGAAGAGGTAGGGTTTCAGGATGGGCAGGGACTCTGCTGTCCTAGCTTCAGGGGGAAGCTGGTTCCACCATTGGGATGCCAGGACAGAGAAGAGCTTGGACTGGGCTGAGCGGGAGCTGCCCGGCAGTAGGGGTGGGAGGGCCAAGAGACCAAAGGTGGCAGAACGGATTAGGGTGTAGGGTTTTAGCATAGCCTGAAGTTAGGGAGGGGCCGTTCCTCTTGCCTCATGGTCTTGTAGTGGATGCGAGCTTCAACTGGAAGCCAGTGGAGTGTCAAGAGGAGCAGGTTGACATGGGGGAACTTGGGAAGGTTGAACACATTAGCAGGAAGAGCATTAATGTCACACAACATGTTCCACCGTTCCAATACATCAATGATTACTGCCAACGTACTAAGAGTAGGAACGTGATTTAGCTTCAGTTTTCACTGATGTTGGCGGCTAAATGACTCTTTAGACGACAAGCCATATATGATGTACCACCCCACACACTTATAGAGAGAACGTTCACTAAGTGCGTCATTATAGCATGTGTAGAACTGACGGAATCGAAAGAAAGGCAGAGCTGCTCTCAGGTCAGCTTTCTTCATTCAAATCTTACCTTAACATGAGAATTATGCCAGGGTTGTGGGTTCGATTCCCACGGGAGGCCAGTACAAAAAAAAAAAAATGCATGAAATGAAATGTATGCATTCACAACTGTAAGTCGCTCTGGATAAGAGCGTCTGCTAAATGACTAAAATGTAAAAAATGTAAATGTAATTATTCCATAATACTGACGATGGATCAGCTCCTAAAGAGATAGGCTATTACAAGCTATAGCCTACGGCTGCAAATATTGAGGTGGCTTATTTTAATGCTTACCCTATAATAATGCACTAAATCACAGATGGAAATATATTGAGGAACAAATTATGGACAGTAGCCTAGAATTAGCAAAATATAACCCAATTGATTTAACATTACATTTATTTCAACATTATTTAAATATATACAGTACCAGTCAAAAATTTGGACACCTACTCATTCCAGGGTTTTTCTATATTTGTACTATTTTTTACATTGTAGAATAATAGTGAAGACATCAAAACTATGAAATAACACATATGGAATCATATGGATATATATATTTGGAAATATATATTTTAAATGTGAGATTACTCAACATAACCACCATTTGCCTTGATGGCAGCTTTGTACACTCTTGGCATTCTCTCAAACAGCTTCATGAGGTAGTCACCTGGAATGCATTCCAATTAACAGGTGTGCCTTGTTAAAATTAATTTGTGGAATTTCTTTCCTTCTTAAAAACCTGTTGTGGATAGTGGGCAGTATTTTCACGGCCGGATGAAAGAAACGTACCCGATTTAATCTGGTTACTACTCTTGCCCGGAAACTAGAATATGCATACCATTAGTAGATTTGGATAGAAAACACTCTAACCTTTCTAAAACTGTTTGAATGATGTCTGTGAGTATAACAGAACTCATATGGCAGGCAAAAACCTGAGAAGATTCCAAGCAGGAAGTGGCCTGTCTGCAAATTTGTAGTCCTTCTGTTGCATCTCTATCGAAACTACAGTATCTGAGCTGTTACGTGACACTTTCTAAGGCTTCCATTGGCTCTCTAAAGCCTTCAGAAACCGGATTGAGGCGTCTCCTGTCTCTGGGTAGATAACAGGAGCACAGTTTGTCAGTGGACTGCCTGGTGACAGAGAGATTGGAGATGCGCGTTCACGAGATCATTATTTTCCTCTTTGAATGAATACAACATTGTCCGGTTGGAATATTATCGCTATTTTACGAGAAAAATAGCATAAAAATGTATTTTAAACAGCGTTTGACATGCTTCTAAGTACGGTAATGGAACATTTTGATTTTTTTTGTCTGGAAATGCGCTCGAGCGTTACCCTTTGGATAGTGACCTGAACGCACGAACAAAACGGGGGTATTTGGAAATAACTATGGATTATTTGGAACAAAAACAACATTTGTTGTGGAAGTAGCAGTCCTGGGAGTGCATTCTGACGAAGAACAGCAAAGGTAATCCAATTTTTCTAATACTAATTCTGAGTTTAGTGAGCCCCGAACTTGGCGGGTGTCAAAATAGCTAGCCCTGATGGCTGAGCTATGTACTCAGAATATTGCAAAATGTGCTTCTGCCAAAAAGCTATTTTAAAATCTGACATAGCGATTGCATAAAGGAGTTCTGTATCTATAATTCTTAAAATAATTGTTATGTTTTTTGTCAACGTTTATCATGAGTAATTTAGTAAATTCACCGGAAGTTTTCGGTGGGAATACGATTTCTGAACATCACATGCTAATGTAAAAAGCTGTTTTTTGATATAAATATGAACTTGATTGAACAAAACATGCATGTATTGTATAACATAATGTCCTAGGAGGGTCATCTGATGAAGATCATCAAAGGTTAGTGCTGCATTTAGCTGTGTTTTGGGTTTTTGTGACATATGCTTGCTTTGAAAATGGCTGAGTGATTATTTTTGGCTGGGTACTCTCCTAACATAATCTAATGTTTTGCTTTCGCTGTAAAGCCTTTTTGAAATCGGACAATGTGGTTGGATTAACGAGAGTCTTATCTTTCAAATGGTGTAAAATAGTCATATGTTTGAGAAATTGAAGTTATAGCATTTTTAAGGTTTTTGTATTTCGCGCCACGCTCTACCATTGGATATTGGGGAGGAGTTCCGCTAGCGGAACGTCTGTCCTCAACAGGTTTTAATGTGTTTGAGCCAATCAGTTGTGTTGTGACAAGGTAGGGGTGGTATACAGAAGATAGCCCTATTTGGTAAAAGACCATGTCCAAATTATGGCAAGAACATCTCAAATAAGCAAAGAGAAAGAACTTTCAAGAACTTTCTTGAAAGTTTCTACAAGTGCAGTCGCAAAAACCATCAAGAGCTATGATGAAACTGGCTCTCATGAGGACCGCCACAGGAAAGGAAGACCCAGCGTTACCTCTCCTGCAGAGGATAAGTTCATTAGAGTAAACTGCACCTCAGATGGCAGCCCAAATAAATGTTAGCAACAGACACATCTCAGCATCAACTGTTCAGAGGAGACTGCTTGAATCAAGCCTTCATGGTCGAATTGCTGCAAAGAAACCACTATCAAAGGACACCAATAATAAGAAGAGACTTTCTTGGGTCAAGAAACATGGGTAATGGACATTAGACCGGTGGAAGTCTGTCCATTGGTCTGATAAGTCCAACTTTGAGAATTTCGGTTCCATCAGCCGTGTCTTTGTGAGACGCAGAGTAGGTGAACAGACGATCTCCGCACATGTGGTTCCCACCATGAAGCATGGAAGAGGAGGTGTGAGGGTGCTTTGCTGGTGACACTGTCAGTGATTTATTTAGAATTCAAGGCATACTTAACTAGCATGGCCACCATAGCATTCTGCAGCGATACGCACTTCCCATTTGGTTTGCTTTTAGTGGGACTATCATTTGTTTCTCAACAGGACAATGACCCAAAACACACCTCCAGGCTGTGTAAGGGTTATTTGACCAAGGAGAGTGATGGAATGTTGCATCAGATGACCTGGCCTCCACAATCAGCTGACCTCAACTCAATTGAGATGGTTTGGGATGAGTTGGACCTCAGAGTGAAGGAAAAGCAGCCAACAACTGCTCATTATAGGTGGGAACTCCGTCAACATTTTTTTTAATTTTTTTTTTTTACATTTTTTAGTCATTTAGCAGACGCTCTTATCCAGAGCGACTTACAGTAGTGAATGCACACATTTCAATTAATTTCATACATTTTTTTTTTTCTCGTACTGGCCCCCCTGGGAATCGAACCCACAACCCTGGCGTTGCAAACACCATTGCAAACACCATGCTCTACCAACTGAGCCACAAGACCGTTGGAAAAGCACGTGGAAGGGCAAAAAAGCATCTAACAATGCACTTACAGTGCCTTCAGAAAGTATCCACACCCCTTTACTTTTTTCTAATTTAGTTGTGTTACAGCCTGAATTTAAAATGGATTAAAATGCAATGTGTCAATGGCCTACACACAATGCCCCATAATGTCAAAGTAGAACTATGTTTTTAGATTTTTTATTAAATTAATAAAAAATGAAAGCTGAAATGTCTTGAGTCTATAAGTATTCAACCCCTTTGTTATGGCAAGCCTAAAGAAGTTCAGGAGTAAAAATATTTTAACAATTCAAATAATAAGATATATGGACTACTCTGTGTGCATTAATAGTGTTTAACATGATTTTTGAATGACTACTTCATCTCTGTACCCTGCACATGCAATTATCTGTAAGGTCCCTTAGTCGAGCAGTGAACTTCAAACACAGATTCAACCACAAAGAACAGGGAGGTTTTCCAATGCCTCGCAAAGAAGGGCAACTATTGGTAGATTGGTAAAAAAACAAAGCAGACGTTGAATATCCCTTTGAGCATGGTGAAGTTATTAATGACACTTTGGATGATTTATCAATACACCCAGTCACTACAAAGATACAGGCGTCCTTCCTAACTCAGTTGCCGGAGAGGAAGGAAACCGCTCAGGGATTTCACCATGAGGCCAATGGTGACTTTAAAACAGTTACAGAGTATAATGGTTGTGATAGGAGAAAACTGAGGATGGATCAACAACATTGTAATTACTCCACAATACTAATCTAATTGACAGAGTGAAAAGAAAGAAGCCTGTACAGAATAAAAACATTTCAAAACATGCATCCTGTTTGCAGTAAGGCACTAAAGTAAAACTGCAAAAAATGTGGCAAAGAAATTAACTTTATGTTCTGAATACAAAGCGTTATGTTTGGGGCAAATCCAACACAACATATCCCTGAGAACCACTCTTAATATTTTCAAGCATGGTGGTGGCTGCATCATGTTATGGGTATGCTTGTCATCGGCAAGGACTAGGGTGTTTTTTTAGGATAAACAGAACGGAATAGATCTAAGCACAGGCAAAATCCTAGAGGAAAACCTGGTTCAGTCTGCTTTCCACCAGACACTTGGTGTGGGTTCACCATAAGGTTTAATAGAGCTGGTTCTGAAACCTGATGAGTAACCCGAAGACTTGTGTTGGCTCCCCAAGCTAATGTCTCCTAGGCTTGAGGTCACTGGGCTAACAGTCTTGTGGCAGACAGGAGGCCCAGGCATAAACAATAAACCGTTTACTTCTCTCATTATCTGATCTCAGTGTGATGGATGTTCACGGTTTTCATGTTACAGACTATTTATTATCTTCATCTTGTAAAGAAACGGTTTGTGTTTTCCCTTATCAAACATTTCTGTTTTTCTATTTTATAGATGCTGTCTCAGCTTTGCCACAGATAGTCAGTCATTCAACAATCAGACAGTCTCACCAACAACATCAGCCGTGATCCATTTTTACTCAAATTGGAATCGTAATCCTTCCACAAACTATGAAAGCTGTGATTTGGTTGTGAAATCGTTTATGAGAAAACCAACAAGGCATTTTCATAATCATTTCAACACAATGTGATGCTGTGTTGTTTCTGAATATAACATTTAATATAAAGGTTGCATTAACCACTCTGATGCACATCGCAGACTTTGCTATTTGCCACCGGCCCAACAGGCTTTTTCTGCCCTTAAGTTTAAGCAACGTTTGTTCGCTAACTACACATCTATTGCTTGGCTGCATCAAACTTACCACGGTCAAATTCCATGGGAAAATGCATCCATAGATATTTAAGTGTACATACCGTACTATACAACAGGAAGACAGGAGCCTGAGTAGTGTTTGTCAATAGGCCTACCAGAGCTCTTTGGTATACTATGTTTGGGGGTCTCTTTGTTTTTTGTCAACAATTTTCACAGGTCAGGCACATAAAGTCTCTCACACTCCCACACAAAAACGCATGTACACAATCACACACAGTTCTCCACCTTGAAGTGAGAAGTTTTACAGTATATACAGAAATGCATTAAACAGGCAGGCAGGCTGGCAGCAAGGAAGGAAGGAAGGAAGGAAGGAAGGAAGGAAGGAAGGAAGGAAGGAAGGAAGGAAGGAAGGAAGGAAGGAAGGAAGGAAGGAAGGAAGGAAGGAAGACAGACAGACATGTACGGCCACTGTTGAGTGTGAGGACTCAGATCAGTTGTGACTCTGTAGCAGATGTCTCAGGGACGGCACTGTCTCCTGCCCGGCCACTCCTCTGACGCACGCTGGGTACTGCTGAGACTGAGACTGAGAGTGGGAGAGGCTCACAGATGGTGGGATATCTGAAGCGGTTTGATCAGCTGAAGCGGCAGGCAGGTAGGTATCAATGCTACAGGTGCCGTGGGGGAGCATATAGGACTGTACATGCTGCTCTCCACCAGTGTACCCACATAGAGGAGAAGAGATGTGGGGAGCAACAGAGAGAGAGAGAGAGAGAGAGAGAGAGAGAGAGAGAGAGAGAGAGAGAGAGAGAGAGAGAGAGAGAGAGAGAGAGAGAGAGAGAGAGAGATAGAGAGAGAAGCGGCCTCCAAGGCTTTCAGACAGAGGGAACAGAACAGCTTGAGACAGAGAATATTTCACATCCCCATGGTCTCATACGAGCCTCAGATGACTACAGTACAGTACGCTCTACGGCTGGGTCTTTTATTTCTGAAGTGCTGAATGGATCTCAAAGAACAAGTGCCTTTCATCGGAGTGCTGCTGGCGCTCTGACAGCTATGTGTTAAGAAGGCCCTATCACACACACCACACACACACACACACACACACACACACGTCCCCTCCTCTTCCCCCCTCCTCCCCTGTGGAGTCGTAAAGTGTGACAAACGCAACCAGCGTGTCCCTGACTCCGATCCCCGACTTTATTGTCACCGGGGTAGAAAATAAATAAGCAGAAGAGGCAGGAAGAAGGTCTGGCCTGGAGATGGCCCGGCTCTGAGATTGGTTTGATCGATGAAAGGGCGAGGAGTGCGTTATCGATCCAGTCAGCGAGTTACAGCCGTTAGAGGAATGAGGAGCGAAGCGCTTGGACTTGTTGATTAACTGAGGCAGGCCGAGGCGCTTGTCGGCCGCAGTACGTTAAGGTGATGTACATGGATTGGGCTGAAAGGGCACCACGGATCTCTGTGCTGCGCTGCACTGTGCTGTGCATGATGACAAATGAAAGTGAGAACCATGAAAGGAAAAGGGAGAATGGTCAAACGAAAGGGAAATATACAATAACGTTGGTCATGGCTTTCATTGTTGCATGATGGTTATTGAATTAACTGTTTGATTCACTCTTAAAGCTTTAGCAAGAAGTGACGTGCTCACACACGCACGCACACACACACACACACACACACGCACACACACACACACACACACACACACACACACACACACACACACACACACACACACACACACACACACACACACACACACACACACACACACACACACACGCACGCACGCACGCACACACACACACACACACACACACAGAGGTCTGGAGTTCAAACATAACATTCTTAAAGCCCTCTCACCAAAACCTTGGATTACCTTGTAGACAGAAGTTATGGCCAAAACAAATTCAAAACTGGTTGAAATGACACCATATTAACGTCATTTCAACCAGTTTTGCTCCATGGGATCACTCTATTCTCCAAATGGACGAGACGTTGTGGTGTTTGTGAGCTAGCTACAGTAGATGAGTTCTCTGACTGTGTACCTGTATGTCAGATTCAATCAGGAAAACGCTCTTGTACGTCAACTGTTTCAGACATCTTCTTCTCCGGATTCCCAAAAAAGGAGAAATGCAAAGAGAGTCAACGGAGTGGAAAGAAAGTTTCTCCGACATCATGATGCATGCAGCTAGCTTACCATGCGTCAGAGGCAGAACTGGGCCCAAAGCAGGGGAGTCAGTGGCCAGACGCAACGTCTATGTGTGTGTGTGTGTGTGTGCGTGTGTGCGTGTGTGTGTCTGTGTGCGTACGGGTCTGAGTGACGGCAACAGAGACAGAGAGAGCAGGATCAAGCGGAACACTCAAAGAGACTTACTAATAGTGACAGACGGAAGGAGGGAACGAGGGAAGGGAGGAATGGAGGGAGGGAGGGAGGAACGGGCAATCTGAAGTCAGTAACTCCCAGAGGTGAC
Organism: Salmo trutta; assembly: GCF_901001165.1. Lineage (NCBI taxonomy): Eukaryota > Metazoa > Chordata > Actinopteri > Salmoniformes > Salmonidae > Salmo > Salmo trutta. The sequence continues at coordinate 17,901,264 of NC_042992.1, forward strand.
CAGTCCATCCGCAGCAGGAATACAGATGGTTTCCCTGTTCCCAGATCAGAATTAAAGGAACGCCGGCTTCAAAGATGACTGACTGGGTCTGCGTCTGAAATTACCAAGTCAATAGTAGTGCACTATATAGGGAATAGGGTGCCATTTGGGGTGCACATTGAGTTTTAATAAGGGATATAGAAACATACTTCCTGGATATCAGAATAATCAGGATGAAGATTTTTTATTCACAGCATGTTTGACCTTTGAGGCTAACTATGCAGATGCAGGGGCAAAGCTAAATAGATAATATACCTGATGGCTTATTTCATTTACCTTTGGATTCAACTATCAGAACTGGTTGTACAGTGAGAGGTAATTATGGAAATGTTTTTGTATTTTAACATCTGTAAATATAGACATGACAATTTTGAAATGTACTCACCAGACACACATACTTGCTCATAGCATTTTTTAATAACAGCTCCATTAGACAGCATACCATAGAGTTCATTAAATTATGATGATATATGGCACATGAGAAGAGTCACCTTCATGGCAACAAGTGTGCATTCAGCCTGAGGCTAGTTAATAAGCTAAGTGACACTCTGTAACAAAAGGACGGTAAGCACAAACAGCACCAGGCGCTCATCTCCTCTCCCACCTCAACCCCTTGCCAGTGGGGTTTACAGAGTACAGTACAATCTGACTGAGATTACGTTTGAACAGATTTATGTTCTAAGCGTTGACTGATATGAGACTGAAACAAGATCTGCAGAGACTGAGGCTGTCCTAATATGGACACTGTGGACCTCTCTGCAATAAGGAGATCTGTGATTGGTTACTAGTAAAAGGGATGAGGATCATAACATATAATACCCACGTACCACTAGGTACTATAATCTAGGTACTATAATCTAGGTACTATAATCTTACATCATACAACACAAATAATCCTCATTACGGAAAGACAGAACGGTTTAGAATAGACCTGACAGTTTATTACAACCTCATGCTAATAGGAAGGCTTTAGTCAAGCATGCTTTGCATTCCGGCACAATTCATTACCCTGGTGGACAATAGAGCCCCCCCAATCCATTAAATGAATTGAGGTGTCAGAGACTGGAGGTCAGCTTGGCTTCACAGACCCATAGGGCACTCGGCTGCCTCGTTTCCAACCCTAAAGTCGTTTAAAGGCATTAAGTCTGCCCGTAAAGGTCACATCTTCAGAGATACAGTGCCAGTTAATGTGAGGCTCACTTCTGGCTCTCCCGGCACTCACCCGACCGCTCCCCACCAGAGAGGTGAGGCAGGGAGAGAAGTCACTCAGAGACTGGCTGCATAGAATTCCACCAATCCAAAAAAACAGCTCATTGCTGCTCTCTCTAGGAAGAGGGTGGAGGAAATGAACAAGGAGCCTTACTGCAAAAGATGCTAATGGAATTTATATGCCAAAAATAGCCTTTTAGAGCTTCAGACCCCCACTCTCGTATTAAATTAAAGTTTTGCAAGAGGAGAGACTGGAGAGGACTGGAATTGCATGTTTTAATCATAACAGCTTAGCCGGCATAATGAAGAGTACTAAAAATTCCATCACAGCTCAATAGGGTTTGATGGAAGCGTTGACAATCTGGTCGCGTGGTGTTAAGATGACGGAATGTTCCTGAGTAGAGAGATTCAGCTGGATGTGATTCTGAAACACCCTCTGTTCTACTGTTCTATTCGCCGGACATTTAGGACTACAGAATCAAACAGCCTTGTGAATGATAAGATATCAATACAGTCGATAAACTTCACAGGTGTTACGTGTAATGCATGAATAGTGTGTGTGTGTGTGTGTGTGTGTGTGTGTGTGTGTGTGTGTGTGCGTGCGAAGGAGGGCATTCCTATATTCTTCTTCTGTCTCTAAATGTGACTAATTTTGTTGTTTTATCATAGAGTATGTCACCATGAGAGGGAGGGATTGTGGGAGCAGAAAGATGGTCACTCTACTCTGACCAGACAGTCCAGTTCCACATACTGCAGTAGAGAGAGTCAGCAGTTTTAGTTACCTTTGCGTCCACATCACTGAGCACTTGACATGGACCAACAACACCACCACTCAAGAGGGCGCAACAGTGTCTCTACGTCTTAATAAGGCAGTTTGAGAAATTCCTTATGTCGCTCCGGTCCCCCCCAAATACTACCGCTGCACCATCGAGAGCGTCCTGATCGGCCTGGTACGGTCAGGACATCCACAATTGCTAGGCCCTCCAGCGGATGGTGAAGATGGCCCAGTACATCACTGGGACCGTGCTCCCACCCATCCAGGACATCTACTCGAAACGGTGCCTGAGGAGGGCCTGCAGCATCATCAAGGACCCCACACACCCCAGCCACGAGCTGTTCTCTTCCTTACTGTCGGGCAGATGGTATCAGAGCATTAAATCTGATACCAACAGGCTCAGAGACAGTTTCTATCTACAAGCCATCAGACTACTGAACACTTGAACTGGACTGACCACCTGCTCTGATTCTCTGCACCTTAGCACTCACTCACACACACACACACACACACACACACACACACACACACACACACACACACACACACATATATATTCATGCTACAAAATACATGTGAATATTGCACTATAAATTGTGCCTTTCTGTATTATACTTATGCAAAATATATATATATATATATATATTCTACTGAGCCGTTTAATTTATGTATTCTTATCTTATTATATATTATAGTTGTTGCATTGTTGAAAAGGAATCTGCAAGTAAGCATTTCATTGGACGATGTATGCCATGCATATCCCGTACGACTAATAAAATGAGGAACTTGAAAGTAGTGTGACAGAAGGTGACTTAGGTAATGGATGTCTTATACACCCACTGTCCTGTAAGAAGGCACGAGGGGGAACTTAGGCTAGGTCCCAGAAATGGCACCCTATTTCCTATATACTGCACTACTGTTGACCAGAGCCCTATGGGTCCTGGTCAAAATGTAGTACACCATATAGGGAATAGGGTGCAATTTCTGACACACCCTATGTTGCTAAGGATCAGCACCTTGATCGTCAAGCCCTATGAAGTCACATTACGCCACGTTCAACATTTTTTTCACCCATTAATCTCACACCCTGGGCCAGTAATTGAGAATGCCCTATCAGCGCAGCGTTAAATTACATATCCTTTTTTTTTTATTACGTTACCATATGGCATCAGACAGGAAGTAATCCAACATCCATTCCCCGGGACTGAATTTCCTTATAACTTACCAAATTAAATTGGTTTTTAACCTTTTAATATGAATATCATACATAATAATAGTGTGGGGTATACTGTAATTGATTTAATCATCTCTGTAAGGGCATCTAAACAGGCTAACGTACACTGAGTATACAAAACATTAGGAACATCTTCCTAATATTGAGTTGCAACCCTTTTTGCCTTCAGAACAGCCTCAATTCGTCGGGCATGGGCTCTACAAAGTGTCAAAAGTGTTCCACACAGTTGCTTCCCACAGTTGTGTCAAGTTGGCTGGACCTCCTTTGGGTGGTGGACCATTCTTGATACACACGGGAAACTGTTGAGCGTGAAAAACCCAGCAGCATTGCAGTTCTTTACACACTCAAACCAGTTCGCCTGGCACTTACAACCATACCCCGTTCAAAGGCACTTAAATATTTTGTCTTGTCCATTCACCCTCTGAATTGCACACATACACAATCTATGTGTCAATTGTCTCGAGGATTAAAAATCCTTCTTTAACCTGCCTCATCCCCTTCATCTACACTAATTGAAGTGGATTTAACAAGTGACATCAATAAGGGATCATAGCTTTCACCTGGATTCACCTGGTCAGTCTATGTCACCTAGATTCACCTGGTCAGTCTATGTCACCTGGATTCACCTGGTCAGTCTAATGTTTTTTACACTCAGTGTATAAAGCTATAACATTGTCCATCGTCCAGGACTTTGATAGGCCTAGACATCACATGCCTCATAGAGTGGATAAAAGAGACAGGAGGAATGACACCGGGTCCTCTTTATGGCCTTATATCATATCACTGCTCTTGTGTATCTGTCGCGCTACATGACAGTGAAGGGGTCAGATCTATTAGAGGGTGTCTACCTCCGCCAGGCAGAGTAGTGCTGCCTCAGTTCCTTATAAGGTCGTGTAGGGAGACAGTGTGGCACCTTGTGTGAGTTGACACTCGGCCATGTCATTTCAAATCTATAACGTTTTTCACCCAGAGCCCAGAGAGGAGGTGACAGCCGTTTGACAAGTGGGGGTAATACAGTCTGAGAGAGAGGGAGAGAGAGAGAGAAAGAGGGTGAGAGAGAATGAGGGAGGGAGGGAGGGAGAGAATGAGAGAGGGAGAGAGAGAGAGAGAAAGAGAGAGAGAAAGAGGGTGAGAGAGATTGAGGGAGGGAGGGAGGGAGGGAGGGGGGGGAGGGAGGGAGGGAGGGAGAAAGAGGGAGGGAGAAAGAGGGAGGGGGGGAGGGAGGGAGGGAGAAAGAGGGAGGGAGAAAGAGGGAGGGAGGGAGGAATGCATTATAAGCAATCTATTGCGCTGTACTGTGCGTATGATTGTTTGTCATAATGTTTTTGATATGTGTCAGTACCGTACAATAAATAGAGAATAAATAATCAATAATCAATAAGTGATGTCAATATGTTTGATATTAATGCATTGTTATTGTTTTACATTTTCAGCCATGTGAAGGTAAACTTAAATTGTCATACAGCCTGTGAAGAGGGAGAAATAGCCATGACAAAGGTCTTACACTTCGGTCAGGTACTGTCTTTTTCTTTAAGAAAATACTGTCATTGACAAAGGGTTGCCATGTAAACAGCTCCCAGTGTCTATTTGTTATGCTGAGCCACACATTTCAGACTTATCTGAGATTGGAAAAGTAATTTTTTCATGAGCACTCTCCTGTGAAAGAAGCATTATTTTATCTAAATGTATTCATTCATTGATCGCTTTAGATGGATCAATATCCATTTAGGTCAAATAGAATTGATTACCATGATGCTGCTGTTTTCTCTCCTTACCTAAATGAATCCTCAGACATTGTTTTTTAGAACATGAACAGAATTAATGTTGTTGATGTTGTGGGGAGATTGTGAATGATCAAGCAGCATGCTCTAGCTTTTCTTGGCTGTAGAAAGGTTGGCAGAATGACAGTCTCACTATTGTCTCAGAACCTCACAGTATCCCAGCTAACAATTCTAGGGAGAGAGAATGTTTTTGTAATGTTACCCGTAATGTTCCCCTATTGTTTGAGTGTTTTGTTTTCCGTAAGTTAGGGGAACGATCTATGTTAGCAAAAACCTTCGGAGAACTGTTTCAGCATGTTTTGGCGCTAGATTTAGGAGAACATTCCCTTAATATGGCGTGACATTTTGATAACCATGTAAATCTCTCTCGGACAAGGTGACTTTTATCAATATATTCGGCTCTATTTACTCTAAGATTAAAAAATGTTAGCATCAAAGTAGACATCATGCAAGACTACAAATCCCTGCAAGCTCCTGCACATCATCTTAAGCGGACACCTTTGCTATTGTGTCAATTTAAAACTTGCAAAACAGTTCACAGAATTGTCAATTTAAAGAAATGTAGCCAATTTATTCATTACTAAATTTAGCTAACATTAGATAGTTAACCCAGAGATTCTTACATTTTCCTCGATTCGGCAGTCTCGTCCAGCTCATCATGGCATTTGTAGTTCTTTAGTCACATTAGCAGCTAAATAGCATTTAATTTTGGGGTGGTAAATACAGGCGAATATATTGATAAAAGTCACCTTGTCCTAGAGAGATTTAGATGTTACGCCAGGGTAAGTCTACAAGAAACAGCCCTTATTTGAAGTGTTTCTAAAATCCCCTATAGGAAAAATGTACGGTGGAAAAACGATTGAAAGTATTTCCTTGTTTGACCACTGGGTTTTATGGGTATTATGACTCATACTGTGGTACTCTATACTGACCCAATAAGCACATGTCCTAGAGCAGCGATGGGCAACTCCAGTCCTCGAGGGCCTGATTGGTGTCACACTTTTGCCCCAGCCCCAGCTAACACACCTGACTCCAAAAATCACCTAATCATGATCTTCAGTTTAGAACACAATTAGTTTCATCAGCTGTGTTTGCTAGGGATGGGGGAAAAATAACACCACTCCAGCCCCCGAGGACAGGAGTTGCCCATCCCTGTCCAAGAGATATCCCTTATTGGGACAGTGGTTAGGGTTGTCGTGTCGTTGGCTATGCCGGATTAAGTGATATGACATGCATTTCTCTGTAATTAATATTTCCTGATTAAGCTAATCATGTAAATGTAATTAACTAGAAAGTCGGGGCACCACAAAAGAATGTTTATAGAGCTGTTATTCTTCCGAATAAACTTTTAAAGACCTGGTCATCTTTTACCTCAATAGCAGTCAATATTTAATCGTCACCTTATTTAGTCTCATCTGAAAGTTGTAAATTCTTGGTTATCTTCATGAACCCTGGCTAACAAGTTGAATCAGCAATACAACATTTGGCTTAATTATTTATTTACTAAATACCTAAATAATCACACAGAATTACATCTACACAGAATGGATCATACATTGATTACAAATGATGTCATAAAGGAAAACGTCCTTGGCGGACGGAACAGATATGACGGCTGGTTACACAAAGAAAGGGGGTTGGGTTTTAAATGAAAGAGCGGGAAGACAGTAACCAAGGGAAAAGCTATGCTATCGTAAATACAATATCTTATGCATTCTAAATAACCACCCATTTGGAAAAAGGAAAATATTTACTCTGAGCTGCGCTTCAATAGGTTGGTCGTAGATGGAAGGCCGGGTTGCCCAGCAGGGATCTCTTGTCCTCTGAAGAATGTCTCTAGTGGAAATCTGGATACGTTGTAGTATCGTTGTCTGTGTTAGACTGGATACATCGTGCGTCCTTTCCTAGCCCACGTTTACAGCGGCTGCTGCTGACTCAATGGCTAGGAGGTATCACTTCTGGAGTGAATAAGAGTTCAAAGTTCATACCAAGTTGCCATACTTTTAAGCTCGTGCTATATTCTGGCTGGTATAGTTGAAATTCTTCCTTTTAGCGTGTCGATCGTCACCTTCACATTGAACACGATGCTAATTTCGTTAGGTTATTATCTGAGCCCTTTTAACGTAGGACCGTCGTCCGCACGTCCTCGGAACAGAAAGTTACATTTTCGTAAAGGGGCTTATATAGGGTTGGGAGAGAGGGCCGTGTTTTATAGTTTACAACCGATGTCTGTTCACATGGGCGGGGCCACTGAGTTGAGCATAGTTCAGTCATGAAAACCAATTCTCTCATTTATAAGCTAAATTACATTTCATCTTTTCACAAATAGTTCCATATTTAAACATTTAAATTGCACAACAAATCCATGTGAATCTGATAACTAGAATGTGTAGACTTTCCAAGATACAGTTTATGTCGTCCTATCATCAGTAATAATGCCTCAGATGCCAACTGATCTGACATCATATTCATTAAGTACCAACGCATATTTTCAACTGGTTGGATTTTTTAAATTTTTGTATTTTTTATTTCACCTTTATTTAACCAGGTAGGCAAGTTGAGAACAAGTTCTCATTTACAATTGCGACCTGGCCAAGATAAAGCAAAGCAGTTCGACACATACAACAACACAGTTACACATGAAGTAAAACAAACATACAGTCAATAATACAGTATAAAAATAAGTCTATATACAATGTGAGCAAATGATGTGAGATAAGGGAGGTAAAGGCAAAAAAGGCCATGGTGTCAAAGTAAATACAATATAGCAAGTAAAACACTGGAATGGTAGATTTGTAGTGGAAGAAAGTGCAAAGTAGAAATAGAAATAATGGGGTGCAAAGGAGCAAAATAAATAAATAAATACAGTAGGGGAAGAGGTAGTTGTTTGGGCTAAATTATAGATGGGCTATGTACAGGTGCAGTGATCTGTGAGCTGCTCTGACAGCTGGTGCTTAAAGCTAGTGAGGGAGATAAGTGTTTCCAGTTTCAGAGGATTACCGAAATAGGGTTCCGTTTCCCACCTTTTGATGTTCCCAGAGTCTCTATGTTAACAAAGGGATTTTCAATAGTCACATCGGTAGAGTAGAGAGAGGAAAAAGGGTAAAAGGATTTATGGGGGTTATAAACCTCCCCCAACAGGCCAACGTCATGACAGGGTGTTTGTCATTGGTGCAGGTGGCCTGTGTTCGAGACCCGCTAGGGCAGGGGTAGACAACCCTGCTCCTAGAGTGCCGCAGGCACTTTGTGTTTTTGATTTAACCAACCTGGAAAACCAGTTGTTGGTCAGGTGTGGTGCCTAGTTAGAACAAAATCCTGTAGTACCTTTGGCACTCCAGGGACAGGGTTGTCTACCCTTGTGCTAAGGGAATTACCCTACTCTCACATTCTTAGCAAAATATGTTAATGTCATTATTTAGCAACAATTACAACACACCTACCTGATATAATTAAAATGAGTTTCTCATTGAAAGATGGTAATCTGTAGGATTTCCCCTTGAGCACGAATTATGAACACAATTCCACTACCTCATAAATTATCAGTATTTTTTCATTCTATATAGCTGAGTATCTCAAAGAGAACTATTGTCTTTTTGAAATCTAAACCAAATACTGTATACCAATGTTTCCCAAATTCGGTCCTGGGGCCCCCCCTGGGTGCACATTTTGGTTTTTGTCCTAGCACTAGTCAGCTGATTGAAATAATCAAAACTTGATAATGAGACGGTTATTTGAATCAGCTGTGTAGTGCTAAGGCAGTTTGGGAAACCCTGCCCTAAGAGGTCTCGAACCCAGGCCATTAGCACCAATGACAAATGCCCTAAACACGGTCCCAATAATGGATCTCTATGGCATGTGCTTATTGGGCCCTGTCCAGAAGAAACCCTAAGCCCTCTTCCCTAAGAACTTGCAGTATATAGATGAAACAACTTGATAGGTATAAGATATGGGGTGAATTTACCTTGAAGTAAATCTCAGCTCTGTTAAAAGTTTCATCAGAGTGAATCAGGAGTGTCATTGAAACAGGTTAACATGCCCCACGAACATCAGACAACTATAGAGAAAGCCCTAAATTACTGTAAGGAAATCAAATCAATGATAAGACTAGTCAGATGAACTGATACCTGACACGGACATGGTCGTGTAGCGGGAAGATGGGAGTACCGTGAACCAAGAGGCTCTGAGTTTTCTGTATAAATGAACATGCACAATGTAATCATCTGTGTCAAATATGTAAGTTAAAAGCAGTGTGAGCACCCTTAAACTTTCCAAAAGACAAAGATACAATATATGAATGGATCAGTGGTTAACCAATCAGGGAATTGATTGGCTTGGCAACAGTAATGTATAATGAAAAACCTTTAGAAAATGTTCATGCAAAGTTCCCATGAAATGTGTCTAGAACATTAATATCTTAAGTTCTGAGAACATGGTAACCACATTCTGGGAAGTTCTATTTGACATTAATGGAATGGTCTCTTGGAAACATTCCTTGCACATCACAGGAACATACCTGTGAAAACAGTTGCTAATTACCTAAATGAGACTCTTAAGGGAACGTTGTGGGAATATTAGCTGGAATGTTAGTGCTGTATGCACTAACATAAGATCACCATGCTCAATGCCAAGCATCGGCTGGAGTGGTGTAAAGCTCGCCGCCATTGGTCTCTGGAGCAGTGGAAACGTGTTCTCTGGAGTGATGAATCACATTTTACCCTCTGGAAGTCCGACGGACATATCTGTGTTTGGTGAATACCAGGAGAACGCTACCTGCACCAATGCATTATGCCAACTGTAAAGATTGGTGGAGGAGGAATAATACGCATTGTATACCGACATACTAGTCACACCTTCCCAGAGCCAGGTCAGCTATTTGACCTGAGATATCATGAATTGACAAGTGATTGACATGTCACCACATTTGGAGCATCCTCCATGACTGTGAATTGAGAAGAGTATCCAGCCTGCTGCTATGATCTGATGCAGCTGCTGCTGCAGGGCAGGACTGGACTGTACTCCGTCTAACTGACAGATACAGGCTGACGGACAGGTGGGCCTGGAGGATCAAAGAGTGAAAGGGTCCTGCACCATCACCCTATGGCCCAGCAGAACATCGCAGAGTTAGAGAGAGTACTTCAGTCTGATCCGGATACAGCTCTCTTTAATGTTATGGTCAGCCCAGTCAGTCATACTGCAACACTCAGCCCAGTCAGTCATACTGCAACAGACAGCCCAGTCAGTCATACTGCAACAGTCAGCCCAGTCAGTCATACTGCAACAGTCAGCCCAGTCAGTCATACTGCAACAGACAGCCCAGTCAGTCATACTGCAACAGACAGCCCAGTCAGTCATACTGCAACAGACAGCCCAGTCAGTCATACTGCAACAGTCAGCCCAGTCAGTCATACTGCAACAGTCAGCCCAGTCAGTCATACTGCAACAGACAGCCCAGTCAGTCATACTGCAACAGACAGCCCAGTCAGTCATACTGCAACAGACAGCCCAGTCAGTCATACTGCAACAGTCAGCCCAGTCAGTCATACTGCAACAGTCAGCCCAGTCAGTCATACTGCAACAGTCAGCCCAGTCAGTCATACTGCAACAGACAGCCCAGTCAGTCATACTGCAACAGACAGCCCAGTCAGTCATACTGCAACAGTCAGCCCAGTCAGTCATACTGCAACAGTCAGCCCAGTCAGTCATACTGCAACAGACAGCCCAGTCAGTCATACTGCAACAGACAGCCCAGCCCAGTCAGTCATACTGCAACAGTCAGCCCAGCCCAGTCAGTCATACTGCAACAGTCAGCCCAGTCAGTCATACTGCAACAGACAGCCCAGTCAGTCATACTGCAACAGACAGCCCAGTCAGTCATACTGCAACAGTCAGCCCAGTCAGTCATACTGCAACAGACAGCCCAGTCAGTCATACTGCAACAGACAGCCCAGTCAGTCATACTGCAACAGTCAGCTCAGTCAGTCATACTGCAACAGACAGCCCAGTCAGTCATACTGCAACAGACAGCCCAGTCAGTCATACTGCAACAGACAGCCCAGCCCAGTCAGTCATACTGCAACAGTCAGCCCAGTCAGTCATACTGCAACAGACAGCCCAGTCAGTCATATTGCAACAGACAGCCCAGTCAGTCATACTGCAACAGACAGCCCAGTCAGTCATACTGCAACAGACAGCCCAGTCAGTCATACTGCAACAGACAGCCCAGTCAGTCATACTGCAACAGACAGCCCAGTCAGTCATACTGCAACAGACAGCCCAGTCAGTCATACTGCAACAGTCAGCCCAGTCAGTCATACTGCAACAGTCAGCCCAGTCAGTCATACTGCAACAGACAGCCCAGTCAGTCATACTGCAACAGACAGCCCAGTCAGTCATACTGCAACAGTCAGCCCAGTCAGTCATACTGCAACAGACAGCCAGTCAGTCATACTGCAACAGACAGCCCAGTCAGTCATACTGCAACAGACAGCCCAGTCAGTCATACTGGGGGCCATGATACGGAAACCACACAGATCCAGGTTACTAACTAAAACAACCAGCCTGGGTTTTAACAGTGTAGCCAGCATACTTTAGGCCCTGATGCAGATAGAAACCATATGGGCCTACTGATTCAGCTTGCCTCTACCTCACACCACGAGCTTCTGCCGGAGGATGGAAGCTGCGGTGTTAAATAATAATATGATCCATATCGGCAGGTAGCTTAGCAGTTAAGATCGTTGGGCTAGTAACCGAAAGGTCGCTGGTTCTAATTCCCGAGCAGACTAGGTGAAAATCTGTTGACGTGTCCTTGAGCAAGGCACTTAACCCTAATTGCTCCCGTAAGTCGCTCTGGATTAGAGTGTCTGGTAAAAATGTAAAATCCATCCCACCTTAAAGATGCTCCAGAGGCATACAGGCTAATTTGCTTGAAATTACACAAATTAGCCAGAGGTGAGTCTTAACGTGTTTTTCTCATCTCTGTCTCCATTCATTTCAGCTGCTGCAACAGTGATGCAGCTAAGGAAGGCAGGAAGGTAGCTTTAGGGATGGATTCAATCCGTATAACTCAGGTATCACAGAAGATTCTCTTTTAAATATAAAGGTAATTTCTGATTAAGCCAACATATGCAGCTTTTACCTTGAATGCAGTCTCCGCGACCGTGGTAACATTGCATAGAGCGGATCTTCAGCGGTACAAATCAAATAGAACGCTTAATAGAACCCTTAAGGTTGGTGTGGGTGTTAAATGTTGGCTTGGCTCTGAGCAGTGGGGGTAATGGAAGCTGAGTGAGCCAAAATGAGCAAGCGAGGACACACACACACACACACACACACACACATACACACATACACATACACATACAGCTAGCCTCTGCTGCAGTACAGCACTGTAGGTATCTATCTGCCTATTGGTTGTCCTTCTGGAAGGTTCTCCCATCTCCACAGAGGAACTCTAGAGCTCTGTTAGAGTGACCATCGGGTTCTTGGTCACCTCCCTGACCAAGGCCCTTCTCCCCTGATTGCTCAGTCTGGCCGGGCGGCCAGCTCTAGGAAGAGTCTTGGTGGTTTCAAACTTCTTCCATTTAAGAATGATGGAGGCCATTGTGTTCTTGGGGACCTTCAATGCTGCAGACATTTTTTGGTACCCTTCCCCAGATCTGTACCTCAACACAATCCTGTCTTGGAGCTCTACAGACAATTCCTTTGACCTCATGGCTTGGTTTTTGTTCTTACATGCACTGTCAACTGTGGGACCTTATATAGACAGGTGTGTGCCTTTCCACATCATGTCCAATCAATAGAATTCACCACAGGTGGTGGACTCCAATAAAGTTGTAGAAACATCTCAAAGATGATCAATGGAAACAGGATGCACATGAGCTCAATTTCGAGTCTCATAACAAAGGGTTTGAATACTTATGTAAATAACTTATTTCTGTTTTTAATTTTGAAAAACATTTGCAAACATTTCTAAAAACGAGTTTTCGCTTTGTCATTATGGGGTATTGTGTGGAGATGCTGAGATTGCTGAGGATTTTTTAATTGTATTTTTATCCTTAAGGCTGTAACGTAAAGAAATGTGGAAAAAGTCAAGGGGTGTGAATGCTTTCTGCTCCTGTATTGTATGTGAACAGAACGAGAGAGAGAGAGAGAGAGAGAGAGAGAGAGAGAAATGTAGTATGAGGATGCACTGTGCGTATGACTGTATGAGAGAAAAAAAAAGAAAACAATAAGAGGGAGGGAGAGAGAAGGACAGAAAAAAGTGGTAGAGAAGAAGAAGAGAGCCAGACGGAAAGAGTGTGATTGGATCCACTGTGTGTGTACGTCTGTGTGTGTGTGTGTGTTTCATCGACTGCAGTAGAACCTCCAGGTGAGAAGGGGCAGGTGTTTTGGGACCGGGCAGACGGTGGAAAGCAGTGCCTCTCTCTTCAGGCTGTCCACCATACCACTGCAGATAACATTTGAAAAATAAGCAGATATAACTGAGGCCAAATCCTCCTGATATTGCTCAGTGTGTAGTTCATTATTTTCCAAATCGATTCCCTGTTTTCCCTCTATCTCTGTAGCTCCTGTGTTCTCGGGATTCAGCCGGGCTGAGGCTGAGACAAGCAGATCTCAGTGCTCTGTTCACAAGAACAATGATGGTAAAGCATGTATTCATGTTGAATTCTATACAGTTTCAGCTTCAGAGAAGTTAACTCCATGTCATCAATCATTATGTATCAATATTTTAGCACATGATTTTGAAGGACAAAGAGCTGAATGTTCATTCTAGCAGTTTTCTGTAGGTTACAAGGGCCAAATGCCAGTGACTTAGTTAACAACATTTTTCTACGGCTGACCATGCTTTCTACCTGGCTACCCCTACCCCGGTCAACAGCTCTGCACCTCCCACAGCAACTTGCCCAAGCCTCGCCCATTTCTCCTTTACCCAAATCCAGATAGCTGATGTTCTGAAAGAGCTGCAAAATCTGGACCCCTACAAATCAGCTGGGCTAGACAATCTGGACCCTCTCTTTATAAAATTATCCGCCGCAATTGTTGCAACCCCTATTACAAGCCTGTTCAACCTCTCTTTCATAGTCTGAGATCCCCAAAGATTGGAAAGCTGCCACGGTCATCCCCCTCTTCAAAGGGGTGACACTCTAGACCCAAACTGCTACAGACCTATATCTATCCTACCCTGCCTTTCTAAGGTCTTCGAAAGCCAAGTTAACAAACAGATCACCGATCATTTAGAATCCCACCGTACCTTCTCCGCTATGCAATCTGGTTTCCGAGCTGGTCATGGATGCACCTCAGCCACGCTCAAGGTCCTAAATGATATCATAACCACCATCAATAAAAGACAATACTGTGCAGCTGTATTCATCGACCTGGCCAAGGCTTTCGACTCTGTCAATCACCGCATTCTTATCGGCAGACTCAACAGCCTTGGTTTCTCAAATGATTGCCTCACCTGGTTCACAAACTACATATCAGACAGAGTTCAGTGTGTCAAATCGAAGGACCTGTTGTCCGGACCTCTGGCAGTCTCTATGGGGGTGCCAAAGTGTTCAATTCTCGGGCCGACTCTTTTCTTTGTATATGTTAATGATGTCGCTCTTGCTGCTGGTGATCCTCTGATCCACCTCTACGCAGACGACACCATTTTGTATACTTCTGGCCCTTCTTTGGACACTGTGTTAACTAACCTCCAGACGAGCTTCAATGCCATACAACACTCCTTCCGTGGCCTCCAACTGCTCTTAAATGCAAGTAAAACTAAATGCATGCTCTTCAACCGATCGCTGCCCGCACCTGCCCGCCCGTCTAGCATCACTACTCTGGACGGTTCTGACTAAGAATATGTGGACAACTACACATACCTAGGTGTCTGATTAGACTGTAAACTCCTTCCAGACTCATACTAAGCATCTACAATCCAAAATTAAATCTAGAATCGGCTTCCTATTTCGCAACAAAGCATCCTTCGAGTGAAGGATGCTGCCAAACATACCCTCGTAAAACTGACTATCCTACCAATCCTTGACTTCGGCGAGGTCATTTACAAAATAGCCTCCAACACTCTACTCAGCAAATTGGATGCAGTCTATCACAGTGCCATCCGTTTTGTCACCAAAGCCGCATATACTACCCACCACTGCGACCTGTATGCTCTCATTGGCTGGCCCTCGATTCATATTCGTCGCCAAACTCACTGGCTCCAGGTCATCTATAAGTCGTTGCTAGGTAAAGCACCGCCTTTTCTCAGCTCACTGGTCACCATAGCAACACCCACCCATAGCACGCGCTCCAGCAAGTATATTTCACTGGTCACCCCCAAAGCCAATTCCTACCTTTGGCCGCCTTTCCTTCCAGTTCTCAGCTGCCAATGACTGGAACGAACTGCAAAAATCACTGAAGCTGGAGACTCATATCTCCCTCACTAACTTTAAGCATCAGCTGTCAGAGCAGCTTACAGATCATTGCAGCTGTATGTAACAGTGTAGTTTCCGTCCCTCTCTTCGCCCCAACCTGGGCTCGAACCAGGGACCCTTGCACACATCAACAACTGACACCCACCGAAGCGTCGTTACCCATCGCGCCACAAAAGCCGCGGCCCTTGCAACGCAAGGGGAAACCCTACTTCAAGTCTCAGAGCGAGTGACGTCACTGATTGAAATGCTATTAGCGCGCACCACCGCTAACTAACTAGCCATTTCACATCGGTTACATGTACATAGCCCATCTGTAAATAGCCCACCCAACTACCTCATCCCCATATTGTTATTTTTTCTTGCTCCTTTGCACCCCAGTATCTCTACTTGCACATTCATCTTCTGCACATCTATCACTCCAGTGTTTAATTGCTAAATTGTAATTATTTCGCCACTGTGGCCTATTTATTGCCTTACCTTCCTAATCTTACTTCATTTGCACAAACTGTATATAGACTTTTCTATTGTGTTATTGACTGTAAGTTTGTTTATTCCATGTGTAACTCTGTGTTGTTGTTTGTGTCGCACTGCTTTGCTTTATCTTGGCCAGGTCGCAGTTGTAAATGAGAACTTGTTCTCAACTGGCCTACCTGGTTAAATAAAGGTGAAATAAAATAAATAATTTAAAAAACAAGGATGTTGCTATTGCCTTTCTGACTACTGAGTCAACTATCTACTTTAGAGTCCTTACAATACAAACAAACCATTAAAGGATTTGAATAATTATTTCAGTATTACATTCAGCATAAGAAGCAGGGTTGGATTGATATGTTCCCTAATCTTTTATCTGAACGTGAAGAAAAGGTAGACTATATTAAATATTGTTGAAACTTGTTGCATTTCATTTGGTTAAGGGTAATTCAATTCAGCATTTTTCCCTTTTTAGCACACTGTGAGCTACATCTATATCATAGATTCCCTGAATGTTCCCCCGGAACGTTCCCTTGCATATGTTCTCCGAACAACAATGTCACTGTACTAAAGTGACAACCACCCATGAAATAAAATACAATCTAAAGTTCACACCTACCCACATTTCCATGGAGATCTCCCCCACCACTAGTGACACTCACAAATAACTGATGCACCTCAATCTACAATTCAACACAACAAAACAGCCAGCCTCAAAACAACCATTAGAAACCATTTATTTTCAGCTGCTGGCTTCCACTTCATTTGGCATCATTTCAGAATTAATTACTTTTTAAGTCCTCCATGTCTGTCATCTTCCAAGTCGAGCTCCCCATCCTTCCTTTCATTTTTCACGCGTCTCGGAAAAAATCTGCACCAACAGCTCATTGTGATGGAGATTTTCTAATCCCAACAAACCAGATTATCAATGCTCCCGCTCATCTTTAAGAAACGATGTGGTTTTAATTTGAAGTACAATTCATTATGTGATTTTTTTCTTTCTTTCTTTCCTTCCCTTTAAGAAATAGCTGGGTTTTTGCGATTTAATTAGCTGGTATTTGTATAAAAATAGGTTTTGTGTGACATCTGGTGTGGTTGTACGTGTTAATGAGTTCTATTCAGTAAGATTACCATCTGTTGACTGGGGATGTCTGATATGACTGCCCTGTGATGACCTGAGACCGAGCCGGAGTGGAGGGGAGGATAGAGGGATGGCAGGGAGGGTGGGGGAGAGAAGGAGTGGGGTGGCAGGGAGGGTGGAGGAGAGGAGAGAAGGAGAGGGGTGGTAGGGAGGGTGGAGGAGAGGAGAGAAGGAGAGTGATGGCAGGGAGGGTGGAGGAGAGGAGAGAAGGAGAGGGGTGGCAGGGAGGGTGGAGGAGAGGAGAGAAGGTGAGGGGTGGCAGGGAGGGTGGAGGAGAGAAGGAGAGGGATGGCATGGAGGAGAGAAGAGAAGGAGAGGGGTGGCAGGGAGGGTGGAGAAGGAGAGGGGTGGCAGTGAGGGTGGTGGAGGAGAGGAGAGGGGTGGAAGGAAGGGTGGAGGAGAGGAGGGAGGGGTGGTAATGGTGGGTGAGAGTCCACTCATTCTGTTGGGCTAACAACATGCTGTCAGAATGAGGACCTTTGACTCCCAAAATATCACTTAACGAATAGAGGATGGGCTAAATGATTTTCCAAGGACATACATTTAATACACATTTCAACGGATTGCTAGACAAGCAGTAGGTCACTGCTCAGTGATAAGGTGTTTGTTTATGTTCCTCTTTCACAAAATGAAAGTATATTTAATTAGCAAACATTAACAAAATAATAATTATTACACATGTAAATGAATATGCCTAAACTAAAAAACAAAGTGTAGCGTTCACTTACATATTTATGTTTACTTACATATTTATGTTTACTTACATATTTATTGACTTGGGCTCTTAGTCAGTCTGTTGTTACAGTATCCATATTAGGAATGTCCTGCTGAGATTAAGGCTGTCCTAATATGGACACCGTACATGGTGATTTTCCAAGCTGTATATCTGAATGAGTCAGACTTGCAGATCTGCAAACTATCATTGGCAGGGTTAGATGTCTTTATTAGTTACAATTAAAGTGGTTGGATGCTATACTGGCCGCATCATAATCGCTGGTCACCATTTTCAAAAACCTACTCAGTGCGTTCCAAGAACTGTGTATGAATGAGTCGAGTCTGCAGTGCTCAATAAGTGCAAGCTTTGGTAGAATACAGTATATACGGGAAAATCCCATTGTCTGATGAAAAAGAGGAATCTACACCAGCTTTAGCGCCAGATCATAAACACACCCCTTCTTGTCTGCTTATGATACAGTTGTTAAAGAGCGCTCAGTTCACCACAGTGTTTATCGTGATTCAGGGTAGGAGCAGCTGAACTGCTGCTATACAGTCATCCGTATTATAAATAGGTAAACAGACAGGCATATTAGTCACTAATCCTTGTTATTCAGCTGGCATTAAGGTGCTACGTACGCCAATGCCCTTTTTACGCTCAACATCCCGGCATTACTCATCTCTACAGCAGGCATTTCTGCACAGATTTCTCTCCTCCTTTCTCTCTTTGTTTGTGTCTCAAATGG
The DNA here is from genome assembly GCF_901001165.1 of Salmo trutta. Classification (NCBI taxonomy): domain Eukaryota; kingdom Metazoa; phylum Chordata; class Actinopteri; order Salmoniformes; family Salmonidae; genus Salmo; species Salmo trutta. The sequence goes on from NC_042992.1 coordinate 17,919,792, forward strand.
CACCCTATTCTCTCTGTAGTGTATTACTTTTGACCAGTATAAATGGGAAAGGGTGCTTTTTGGGACACATCCTTTGTAATTTTAGCAACAAAAAAATGGGGGGGAGTTGTTGGGATAAAAATGTGTTATTTCAACGAAGGAGAATGTTAAATAGCCTAGTTGAGAAAATACAGGGAAATGAACTGGTGTAGATGTCCATGTTGTTAGGCAGAGGGACAATCCCCTTGTTCCAGATTAACCTTATTAAACATGATCTATCTATTCATAAATTCACTTATGAGCCAGAGTCAGTACTGTACTGTTAATCCAAGGAAGATTTATTCCTTCATAAACTGAATTTGAACCCATTTCCTCATATCATATGTAATGATATCTACAGTGTATTTGTGCATATGTGTACGGATGACAATATATTTTATGATTGCTGCATCACACAGCCTCACTGCGTTCCTACCCGTGATTGTGACTGTGCTTTGTTTGGCCTATGAGTCTTTTATCCCTCTACAGTTAGCATTAAATCTTTGACACTGCTACAGCACAATGGAGCTGAATGGAGCACATTTGAAGCAAACACCAACCTCCCACACCATCCCTCTTTCCCTACCCCTTACCCCCACCCCACACCATCCCTCTCTCCCTACCCCTTACCCCCACCCCACACCATCCCTCTCTCCCTACCCCTTACCCCCACCCCACACCATCCCTCTCTCCCTACCCCTTACCCCCACCCCACACCATCCCTCTCTCCCTACCCCTAACCCCCACCCCACACCATCCCTCTCTCCCTACCCCTAACCCCCACCCCACACCATCCCTCTTTCCCTACCCCATACCCCCACCCCACACCATCCCTCTTTCCCTACCCCTTACCCCCACCGCACACCATCCCTCTCTCCTCACCCCTAACCCCCACCCCACACCATCCCTCTCTCCCTACCCCTAACCCCCACCCCACAACATCCCTCTCTCCTTACCCCTAACCCCCACCCCACACCATCCCTCTCTCCTTACCCCTAACCCCCACCCCATCCCTCTCTCCTTACCCCTAACCCCCACCCCACACCATCCCTCTTTCCCTACCCCTAACCCCCACCCCACACCATCCCTCTCTCCTTACCCCTTACCCCCACCCCACCCCTCTCCCTTCACCCCTTACCCCCACCCCACACCATCCCTCTCCCTTCCTACCCCTTACCCCCACCCCACACTATCCCTCTCTCCCTTCCTACCCCTTACCCCCACCCCACACTATCCCTCTCTCCCTTCCTACCCCTTACCCCAACCCCACACTATCCCTCTCTCCCTACCCCTTACCCCACCCCATCCCTCTCTCCCTACCCCTTACCCCCACCCCACACCATCCCTCTCTCCCTTCCCTTCCCCTTACCCCCACCATCCCTCTCTCCCTACCCCTTACCCCCACCCCACACGATCCCTCTCTCCCTACCCCTTACCCCCCCACACCATCCCTCTCTCCCTACCCCTTACCCCCACCCCACACCATCCCTCTCTCCCTACCCCTTAACCCCACCCCACACCATCCCTCTCTCCCTACCCCTTACCCCCACCCCACACCACCCCATCCCTCTCTCCCTACCCCTTACCCCACCCCATCCCTCTCTCCCTACCCCTTACCCCCACCCCACACCATCCCTCTCTCCCTACCCCTTACCCCCACCCCACACCATCCCTCTCTCCCTACCCCTTACCCCACCCCACCCCACACCATCCCTCTCTCCCTACCCCTTACCCCCACCCCACCCCACACCATCCCTCTCTCCCTACCCCTTACCCCCACCCCACACTATCCCTCTCTCCCTACCCCTTACCCCACCCCACCCCACACCATTCCTCTCTCCCTACCCCTTACCCCACCCCACCCCACACCATCCCTCTCTCCCTACCCCCTTACCCCACCCCACCCCACACCATCCCTCTCTCCCTACCCCTTACCCCACCCCATCCCTCTCTCCCTACCCCTTACCCCCACCATCCCTCTCTCCCTACCCCTTACCCCCACCATCCCTCTCTCCCTACCCCTTACCCCACCCCACCCCACACCATCCCTCTCTCCCTACCCCTTACCCCACCCCACCCCACACCATCCCTCTCTCCCTACCCCTTACCTCCACCATCCCTCTCTCCCTACCCCTTACCCCCACCATCCCTCTTTCCCTACCCCTTACCCCCACCATCCCTCTTTCCCTACCCCTTACCTCCACCATCCCTCTCTCCCTACCCCTTACCCCCCACCATCCCTCTCTCCCTACCCCTTACCCCACCCCACCCCACACCATCCCTCTCTCCCTACCCCTTACCCCACCCCACCCCACACCATCCCTCTCTCCCTACCCCTTACCTCCACCATCCCTCTCTCCCTACCCCTTACCCCCACCATCCCTCTTTCCCTACCCCTTACCTCCACCATCCCTCTCTCCCTACCCCTTACCCCCCCACTATCCCTCTCTCCCTACCCCTTACCCCACACCATCCCTCTCTCCCTACCCCTTACCCCCACCATCCCTCTCTCCCTACCCCTTACCCCACACCATCCCTCTCTCCCTACCCCTTACCCCCACCATCCCTCTCTCCCTACCCCTTACCCCCACCATCCCTCTTTCCCTACCCCTTACCTCCACCATCCCTCTTTCCCTACCCCTTACCCCCCACCATCCCTCTCTCCCTACCCCTTACCCCACCCCATCCCTCTCTCCCTACCCCTTACCCCCACCATCCCTCTTTCCCTACCCCTTACCCCCACCATCCCTCTCTCCCTACCCCTTACCCCACCCCATCCCTCTCTCCCTACCCCTTACCCCCCACCATCCCTCTTTCCCTACCCCTTACCTCCACCATCCCTCTCTCCCTACCCCTTACCCCCACCATCCCTCTCTCCCTACCCCTTACCCCACCCCATCCCTCTCTCCCTACCCCTTACCCCCACCATCCCTCTCTCCCTACCCCTTACCCCACCCCATCCCTCTCTCCCTACCCCTTACCCCCACCATCCCTCTTTCCCTACCCCTTACCTCCACCATCCCTCTCTCCCTACCCCTTACCCCCACCATCCCTCTTTCCCTACCCCTTACCTCCACCATCCCTCTCTCCCTACCCTTACCCCACCATCCCTCTCTCCCTACCCCTTACCCCACCCCATCCCTCTCTCCCTACCCCTTACCCCCACCATCCCTCTCTCCCTACCCCTTACCCCCCACCATCCCTCTTTCCCTACCCCTTACCTCCACCATCCCTCTCTCCCTACCCCTTACCCCCACCATCCCTCTCTCCCTACCCCTTACCCCCACCATCCCTCTCTCCCTACCCCTTACCCCCACCATCCCTCTTTCCCTACCCCTTACCTCCACCATCCCTCTCTCCCTACCCCTTACCCCCACCATCCCTCTCTCCCTACCCCTTACCCCACCCCATCCCTCTCTCCCTACCCCTTACCCCCACCATCCCTCTTTCCCTACCCCTTACCTCCACCATCCCTCTCTCCCTACCCCTTACCTCCACCATCCCTCTCTCCCTACCCCTTACCCCCACCATCCCTCTTTCCCTACCCCTTACCTCCACCATCCCTCTCTCCCTACCCCTTACCCCCACCATCCCTCTCTCCCTACCCCTTACCCCACCCCATCCCTCTCTCCCTACCCCTTACCTCCACCATCCCTCTCTCCCTACCCCTTACCCCCACCATCCCTCTTTCCCTACCCCCTTACCTCCACCATCCCTCTCTCCCTACCCCTTACCCCCACCATCCCTCTCTCCCTACCCCTTACCCCACCCCATCCCTCTCTCCCTACCCCTTACCCCACCCCATCCCTCTCTCCCTACCCCTTACCCCCACCATCCCTCTTTCCCTACCCCTTACCTCCACCATCCCTCTCTCCCTACCCCTTACCCCCACCATCCCTCTCTCCCTACCCCTTACCCCACCCCATCCCTCTCTCCCTACCCCTTACCTCCACCATCCCTCTTTCCCTACCCCTTACCCCCACCATCCCTCTCTCCCTACCCCTTACCCCACCCCATCCCTCTCTCCCTACCCCTTACCCCCACCATCCCTCTTTCCCTACCCCTTACCTCCACCATCCCTCTCTCCCTACCCCTTACCCCCACCATCCCTCTCTCCCTACCCCTTACCCCACCCCATCCCTCTCTCCCTACCCCTTACCCCCACCATCCCTCTTTCCCTACCCCTTACCTCCACCATCCCTCTCTCCCTACCCCTTACCCCCACCATCCCTCTTTCCCTACCCCTTACCTCCACCATCTCTCTCCCCCTACCCCTTAGCCCAACCCCCCACTATCCCTCTCTCACTACCCCTTATCCCCACCCCACACTATCCCTCTTGGCAATGTAAATGTGTTTCCCATGACACTAAAGCCCTTAAAATTGAAAATGAATTGATAGACAGCGAGAAAGAGTGAGAGAGAAAGCAAGAGAGAGAAAGCAAGAGAGAGAAAGCAAGAGAGAGAGAGCGAGAGAGAGAAACGCATGCACTCTCAGAACAAATTATGATTTGCTTCAAGCGGATGCTCTTATCAAAGGTGAACATTTATTGAGTGCAGTCAGATGTCAGATTGTTCGAGCTAACCACAGTAACTATGCAATTACAGAACAAACAATGTCCATGTCCAGTACATGTCAGAAAGATAGAGTTAAGAACTGGGTATGTAATCAAAATCATGGTCATAATTGTCCTTCACCCCAAACATTGTCATAATTTCAGTGTATACTGTATACTGTGCATTCGGAAAGTATTCAAACCCCTTGACTTTTTCCACATTTTGTTACGTTACAGCGTCATTCTTAAATGGGTTAAATACAAATGTTTCCACATCAATTTACACACAATACCACATAATGCCAAAGGGAAAAAAAGTATAAAAATGTTTGCAAATTTATAAAAATTTAAAAACAGATTTACCTTTACCTTATTTACATAGGTATTCAGACCCTTTGCTATGAGACTCAAAATGTTTCTCAGGTGCATCCTGTTTGCACTGATCATCATTGAGATGTTTCTACAACTTGATTGGAGTCCACCACCTGTGGTGAATTCTATTGATTAGACATGATTTGGAAAGGCACACACCTGTCTGTATAAGGTCCCACAGTTGACAGTGTATGTCAGAGCAAAAACCAAGCTATGAGGTTGAAGGAATTTTCCTTAGAGCTCCAAGACAGGATTGTGTCGAGGCACAGATTTGGGGAAGGGTACCAAAACATTTCTGCAGCACTGAAGGTCCTCAAGAAAACAGTGCCCTCCATCATTCTTAAACAGAACTATTTGGCCTGAATGCCAAGCATCATGTCTGGAGGAAACCTGACACCATCCCTACGGTGAAGCATGGTGGTGGCAGCATCATGCTGTGGGGATGTTTTTCAGCATCAGTGACTGGGAGACTAGTCGGGATCGAGGGAAAGATGAACGGAGCAAAGTACAGAGAGATCCTTGATGAAAACCTGCTCCAGAGCGCCCAGGACCTCAGACTGGGGCAAAGTTTCACCTTCCAAAATGACAATGTCCCTAAGCACACAGCCAAGACAACACAGGTGTGGCTTCGGGACAAGGTTCTGAATGTCCTTGAGTGGCCCAGCCAGAGCCCGGACTTGAACCCGATCTAACATCTCAGGAGAGACCTGAAAATAGCTGTGCAGCGATGCTCCCCATCCAACATGACAGAGCTTGATAGGATCTGCAAAGAAGAATGGGAGAAACTCCCAAAATACAGGTGTACCAAGCTTGTAGCCTCACACAATTTAATCAATTTTAGAATAAGGCTGTAACGTAACAAAATGTGGAAAACGTCAATTGGTCTGAATACTTTCCGATTGCACTGTACATTGATGGCGCAATCATGGATGGCAACATACATAGCAAAGACCATAGCATTCTTTCTGCTTAGAAGAAGCACACAAACACACCCACATATAATACTACTTTCGGTATTGACACAGACTACACACACACGGCTTCACCTGCATGTACAGTGTTTAGTACACAGGTGGGATTCATCTCCTTTGCTCTCAGGTTGTTGTTTTTGTATCTCTGGTCCTCTGTTTGTTTGTGTGTTTATCCTCTCGGTCACAGTGTGCAGACGTAGCATGCTGTTACCAGTCTGTGGCCTAGATTGCAATTAGCAGTGTTTCTCCTCCCTGATCCTATATTCACACACACACGCAAGCATGGATGCACATAGACACACATAGAGACACACACACACACACTCACATAGACACACACATCAAACCTACATTCACACACATCAATCCTATAGTCACACATACACAGAAACACACACCACGTCGGCCTCGCTGGAAAATCAGGCCCTTTTCAAGATGATCTCCCAGTGTGTTACTATGGAGAAGAGATTCTCATGTCTGAAGCGCTGCATGTGCTCTTATTGAGGTCATTATCAGATGACTGCAGTCTTCACACTCAGCATGACAACAATGAGACAGTGATCACCGGTTAACTGAATAAAAAACTAGAAACCGCACAACATTAGCCTCTGTCAACAGCCGTTCATATACAGCTAGCTCCAGATTCCGATTATTGCTCAAAAGCATAGCACAAGATAAAACAAAACAGGTTTCAGTGTAAAAGTGTGAAGATTGTCCTGTTACAGGTAGCTATTTTGAGTGTTCTCCGTTGTAGTGTCGGTGTTCTGTGTTCATGTTTGTCTCCTTGCTTGCAGGTTAACCTCTAAGCCCTGAGCCCCTCCCTATAAATGAGGAGCATAAAGTTATCTTAATCTATTGTGTTTGTGTTCATTCTCTCACTGAAGATGTATCAGGGTAGTACTGCAGCCACAGGCAATGAATGAGGTGACAGCGGAGGTTTTTCTCTAATACCATACCATATAGGTCAGTGGAGGCTGGTGGGAGGAGCTATAGGAGGACTGGCTCATTGTAATGGCTGAAATGGAATAAATGGAAGGGTATCAAACACATCAAACATATGGAAATAACATTTGACTCCATTCCATCTATGACAATGAGCCCATCCTCCTATAGCTCCTCCCACCAGCCTCCACTGCTAGAGGTGCTTCAGACATGGAAGGGTCACTCTGCAGATTTAGTGAGCGGAGAAGAGAGAAAAAGGAGATGAAAAGGAGAACAGAGAGGGTGAGGGTAGACGAGAGAAGAGAAAAGAAGAGGTGAGGGGAGAGAAGAAGAAAGCAAACGAGAGAGAAAAAGAGAAGAGAATATGGTGGGCAGAAGACATGAGAGAGAAGGGGGGAAAACTTTTGCCAGCTTGATTAAACAAATCCCAAAAACGCTGAAGAAACTCTTTCTGTCCTCCCTCAATGCCTCATCTGTTTATTAAGGTCATACTCATTTTGGGGGTGGAGGGAGAGAGAGAGAGAGGGTGGGGGGAAGAGGGGTGGGGAGAGAGAGAGAGCAAGCGAGAGAGAGAACGCAAAAGAGAGAGAGAGGGAGAGAGAAAATAAGATTGAAGTTTCCACCGCTAAAGCTAAACTAATTAACCAGCGTCTCTAACGCTCCTAGCCGTGGAAGTGGGAGGGGAAGCATCGGCGCACGCCGGCACTCCACGATCCCCTCTCTCCGTGTGGGCAGTGGAAACATGCAGAGATAGCTCCTCTGTGTTTAATATACTCTCTGCATACTGCATAATATCCTCACTGCGTCCGCTAGCTGCCTGGCTGGCTGGCTGGCTCCCTGTTGCATAGGCCAACAGAGGGGACTATCCAGATGGATGGAAAGATGCAGGTGCGGCCGGATTATGCGGGGGCTGTCTGGTGAGGGTTTGGAGTTTGAAGAATGGGGATGGGTGCTGGTGGTGTGTGTGTGTGTGTGCGTGGGGGGGGGGGGGGGTGTTAGGGCGTGTGTGTGTGTGAAGTGCGGTGCGGTGGGTAGTCTGTGGTTCACATGATCCCTCCTCTCCTCCAAATGTTGTATATCTTTTAAAAAATATATGCTTTTATCAGCATTTGGGAGCTTAGTCATGGTTTCCTGGCTCTGCTGCGCAACCTTGTTTATCCTCCGCTGTTCAGCTTGCATACAAACGTGATGCAGGGAGAGTGTGTGTGTGTGTGTGTGTGTGTTTTCCAACAGCACCACTGAGGTACTAACTACTCACACATACTGTCCCCAGCACTCAGCTAGCTAGCTAACGTTAGTAGTCAACCAGCTACCATACTGTCCCCAGCACTCAGCTAGCTAGATAGTAGTCAACCAGCTACCATACTGTCCCCAGCACTCAGCTACCTAGATAGTAGTCAACCAGCTACCATACTGTCTCCAGCACTCAGCTAGCTAGATAGTAGTCAACCAGCTACCATACTGTCCCCAGCACTCAGCTAGCTAGACAGTAGTCAACCAGCTACCATACTGCCCCCCAGCACTCAGCTAGCTATATAGTAGTCAACCAGCTACCATACTGACCCCAGCACTCAGCTAGCTAGCAAGTAGTCAACCAGCTACCATACAGTCCCCAGCTCTCAGCTAGCTAGATAGTAGTCAACCAGCTACCATACTGTCCCCAGAATTCAGCTAGCTAGATAGTAGTCAACCAGCTACCATACTGTCCCCAGAACTCAGCTAGCTAGATAGTAGTCAACCAGATACATACTGCCCCCAGCATTCAGCTAGCTAGATAGTAGTCAACCAGATACATACTGTCCCCAGCACTCAGCTAGCTAGCTAGTAATCAACCAGCTACCATACTGTCCCCAGGACTCAGCTAGCTAGCTAGTAATCAACCAGCTACCATACTGTCCCCAGCACTCAGCTAGCTAGATAGTCAACCAGCTACCATACTGTCCCCAGCACTCAGCTAGCTAGATAGTAGTCAACCAGCTACCATACTGTCCCCAGAACTCAGCTAGCTAGATAGTAGTCAACCAGCTACCATACTGTCCCCAGAACTCAGCTAGCTAGATAGTAGTCAACCAGCTACCATACTGTCCCCAGCACTCAGCTAGCTAGATAGTAGTCAACCAGCTACCATACTGTCCCCAGCACTCAGCTAGCTACATAGTAGTCAACCAGCTACCATACTGACCCCAGCACTCAGCTAGCTAGATAGTAGTCAACCAGCTAACATACTGACCCCAGCACTCAGCTAGCTAGCTAGTAGTCAACCAGCTACCATACTGTCCCCAGAACTCAGCTAGCTAGATAGTAGTCAACCAGCTACCATACTGACCCCAGCACTCAGCTAGCTAGATAGTAGTCAACCAGCTACCATACTGACCCCAGCACTCAGCTAGCTAGATAGTAGTCAACCAGCTACCATACTGTCCCCAGCACTCAGCTAGCTAGATAGTAGTCAACCAGCTACCATACTGTCCCCAGCACTCAGCTAGCTAGATAGTAGTCAACCAGCTACCATACTGTCCCCAGCACTCAGCTAGCTAGATAGTAGTCAACCAGCTACCATACTGTCCCCAGCACTCAGCTAGCTAGATAGTAGTCAACCAGCTACCATACTGTCCCCAGCACTCAGCTAGCTAGACAGTAGTCAACCAGCTACCATACTGTCCCCCAGCACTCAGCTAGCTATATAGTAGTCAACCAGCTACCATACTGACCCCAGCACTCAGCTAGCTAGCAAGTAGACAACCAGCTACCATACAGTCCCCAGCTCTCAGCTAGCTAGATAGTAGTCAACCAGCTACCATACTGTCCCCAGAATTCAGCTAGCTAGATAGTAGTCAACCAGCTACCATACTGTCCCCAGAACTCAGCTAGCTAGATAGTAGTCAACCAGATACATACTGCCCCCAGCATTCAGCTAGCTAGATAGTAGTCAACCAGATACATACTGTCCCCAGCACTCAGCTAGCTAGCTAGTAATCAACCAGCTACCATACTGTCCCCAGGACTCAGCTAGCTAGCTAGTAATCAACCAGCTACCATACTGTCCCCAGCACTCAGCTAGCTAGATAGTCAACCAGCTACCATACTGTCCCCAGCACTCAGCTAGCTAGATAGTAGTCAACCAGCTACCATACTGACCCCAGCACTCAGCTAGCTAGATAGTAGTCAACCAGCTACCATACTGACCCCAGCACTCAGCTAGCTAGATAGTAGTCAACCAGCTACCATACTGTCCCCAGCACTCAGCTAGCTAGATAGTAGTCAACCAGCTACCATACTGTCCCCAGCACTCAGCTAGCTAGATAGTAGTCAACCAGCTACCATACTGTCCCCAGCACTCAGCTAGCTAGATAGTAGTCAACCAGCTACCATACTGTCTCCAGCACTCAGCTAGCTAGATAGTAGTCAACCAGCTACCATACTGACCCCAGCACTCAGCTAGCTAGATAGTAGTCAACCAGCTACCATACTGTCCCCAGCACTCAGCTAGCTAGATAGTAGTCAACCAGCTACCATACTGTCCCCAGCACTCAGCTAGCTAGATAGTAGTCAACCAGCTACCATACTGTCCCCAGCACTCAGCTAGCTAGATAGTAGTCAACCAGCTACCATACTGTCTCCAGCACTCAGCTAGCTAGATAGTAGTCAACCAGCTACCATACTGACCCCAGCACTCAGCTAGCTAGATAGTAGTCAACCAGCTACCATACTGTCTCCAGCACTCAGCTAGCTAGCAAGTAGTCAACCAGCTAGCTAGATAGTAGTCAACCAGCTACCATACTGTCTCCAGCACTCAGCTAGCTAGCAAGTAGTCAACCAGCTACCATACTGTCCCCAGCACTCAGCTAGCTAGATAGTAGTCAACCAGCTACCATACTGTCCCCAGCACTCAGCTAGCTAGCTAGTCAACCAGCTACCATACTGTCCCCAGCACTCAGCTAGCTAGCTAGTAGTCAACCAGCTACCATACTGTCCCCAGCACTCAGCTAGCTAGATAGTAGTCAACCAGCTACCATACTGTCCCCAGCACTCAGCTTGCTAGATAGTAGTCAACCAGCTACCATACTGTCCCCAGAACTCAGCTAGCTAGATAGTAGTCAACCAGCTACCATACTGTCCCCAGCACTCAGCTAGCTAGATAGTAGTCAACCAGCTACCATACTGTCCCCATAACTCAGCTAGCTAGATAGTAGTCAACCAGCTACCATACTGTCCCCAGCACTCAGCTAGCTAGATAGTAGTCAACCAGCTACCATACTGTCTCCAGCACTCAGCTAGCTAGATAGTAGTCAACCAGCTACCATACTGTCTCCAGCACTCAGCTAGCTAGATAGTAGTCAACCAGCTACCATACTGTCCCCAGCACTCAGCTAGCTAGATAGTAGTCAACCAGCTACCATACTGTCCCCAGCACTCAGCTAGCTAGATAGCAGTCAACCAGCTACCATACTGTCTCCAGCACTCAGCTAGCTAGATAGTAGTCAACCAGCTACCATACTGTCTCCAGCACTCAGCTAGCTAGATAGTAGTCAACCAGCTACCATACTGTCCCCAGCACTCAGCTAGCTAGATAGTAGTCAACCAGCTACCATACTGTCCCCAGCACTCAGCTAGATAGTAGTCAACCAGCTACCATACTGTCCCCAGAACTCAGCTAGCTAGATAGTAGTCAACCAGCTACCATACTGTCCCCAGCACTGAGCTAGCTAGCTAGTAGTCAACCAGCTACCATACTGTCCCCAGCACTGAGCTAGCTAGCTAGTAGTCAACCAGCTACCATACTGTCCCCAGCACTCAGCTAGCTAGCTAGTAGTCAGCCAGCTAACATACTGTCCCCATCACTGAGCTAGCTAGATAGTAGTCAACCTGCTACCATACTGTCCTCAGCACTCAGCTTGCTAGATAGTAGTCAACCAGCTACCATACTGTCCCCAGCACTCAGCTAGCTAGATAGTAGTCAACCAGATACATATACCCCCAGCACTCAGCTAGCTAGATAGTAGTCAACCAGCTACCATACTGTCCCCAGCACTCAGCTAGCTAGATAGTAGTCAACCAGATACATATACCCCCAGCACTCAGCTAGCTAGATAGTAGTCAACCAGCTACCATACTGTCCCCAGCACTCAGCTAGCTAGATAGTAGTCAACCAGATACATATACCCCCAGCACTCAGCTAGCTAGATAGTAGTCAACCAGCTACCACAGCTACTACTGACGATTCCCTCCATATTATTTACTGTGAAATGTTTCCCTGCAGTTGATGTCTGTAATTGAGTCTCAAGACAGTCTGTGTGTGTGTGTGTGTGTGTGTCTAGAGATAAAACACAATGGCTGCTGCTATCCATCTTCCTAAAGGCCATATTAGTACATACGATGTACATCTCACTCTGTTGTAGACAGTGCCTTTAAGAGATGGAGAGACAGTTGTTGGTGCACTCATATAGTGTGTACACACACACACACACACACACATCTCTGACTCGAAATGTATCACAGCTAATTACATGGATAGGTGACTCCCATTAACATGGGTTGATCAATGTCAGCCAGGATGATTTGATTATTAAATCAATTTTAACAATCAGTACCACTTAATGAATGGCAGCAGCGCTAAAATTAGTCTGTGTGATCATCTAGGGATTGTTGAAGTCCTTTCGTTGAATAGGGGTGAAGCTGGAGGAAGCTGATATACCCATCTAAGTTGTCACCCCCAAAAAACTAAGCTTAGGTCTACTCCTAAATGAGATTGGAATATTATAATGAGTTTTAGTATTAGTCTAAGATATATGTTTTTCTGTTAGCGTATCCATTCCCTTCAGTCATGTTCAACAGACATGCATCCATCAACCAGCCTGATAATAGCTCATGTCCAATTCGATGAATTTCTCTAAACTGAATATATTAGGAATGGAGTTGTAGGCCAACTCAGGCTGGTTGTAGGCCTACTCAGGCTGGCTACAGACTACCCATCTACCCTATTTAAAAAGGATTTGAACTGGTTTCCATTTCAACACAACCAAAGTGCTGTAATATACTGTACATAAATTAAACCAAATAGCCTAGTACAAAAAGGTTATTGCACAGAAAAACGTGGAAAGTCGGGGGTATCGCAAATTCAGAACCGCTGGACGGCAACATAATAAACTAATGCACTGATCTTTGGGAACATGATCAGAATGACTGCTAAGACTTGATCCATCAAGTACATAGTTAAATAGGTAACCTAGCCTACAGAGCTAAAACATATGTTCAAATTAACATGACATCAATAACGCAGCCACATCCTGAGTCCCTGGTGCCGACACATTCACAAATCAAAAGATGGTTTAGTATATAGTTTAAAAGCTCTGACGAAGGCCAAGAGAACAAGAAACACTTTCCAATCAGAATACAGAAATCCACTTTGCCTCCCAAAAATTTTTAAATAAATAATAATGTATAATTCTGTTTTCATCGATGTAGCCTACGACTCGTGAGAGAACAAAAACCATTTAACCTACATTTTAACACCAACACAGAAGCTTTACTATTCGACATCTTCCCAGTGAAGTAGCCTAGTTTTGTTGTTTGGCCAATCACTCGCAACACACCTCTTCCAATGCATTGTGGAAAAGTTGAGCATCGAATTCTACTAGATAAAGAACCGAAGTTAGTATAACGTCCTGCCATTTAAACTGGCATACTCCATTTTAGAAAGTTAATATAGCCTACTATCAAACAATCTATTTTCAATACGTAGATAAAACTATATATTTTCACATACGTAGGATGTGTCATGTGCGATTGTGTTGTTGCCCGCTATTCGTTGATTGCGGTAGTGCATCCCCATATCTAATTGATCAGCTGTTGACAAAGTCGAAATGTGTATGACATCCGGGCATTTAAAGTATACTTGATTTAAAAAAAAATTGCATACTATTCTTCTTTCTTTTTTTGCATACTCAAACGGCTTACTATTTAGGATGCAAGTATGGGTATTCGGACAAGACCAGAGAGTATTTGGGAAAGTTGATGTGAGGGAGGAGAGGAGTGGTGTAGGGACTGGGGATATGAGATGAGACCAGGTGAGCTGAGCTGCCTACTGCAGTGCGGTGGGGAGGCTAATTGCTAAAGCAGGAAATGTTAGGGGTCGTCCCAAATGGCACCCTACTCCTTATTTAGTGTACTACTTTTGACCAGGACCCATAGATGCAGCCATAAGGCTGTAGTCAAAAGTAGTGCACTATATGGGGAATAGGATGTCATTTGGGACACATTGTAATATGCTGCAGCAGACTGACTGAGTGCAGACTGCAGGCCTACAGGGAGTGCTTGATGATAGCCTCATCTTATACACCTCACACTCCCTCCTGGAGAGGAGATATGAGTCTCTCAGATAGGAAACTCACTCAGCGGAGAAAGAGAGAGAGAGGTGTGAGAGAGAGAGGAGAGAGAGAGAAAGAGAGAAAGTGAAGAAACATAGAGAAGGGGAAAAGAGAGAGCGAGAGAGTTGAGAAAGAGGGCAAGGGCAAGGGCAGACGACTGTAAAAGTCTTGAACTTAGTGTTCTATAGAAGTGATAGTCAGTGCTGTAGCCAGAGATGTGAGCAATAAAGTTATTCAGGAAAAGGTGCACAGTAAATATACGATAAAACCCTTAAAAGGTATTTCTAAGCACTAGCAGGCTCTGTGGTCTGGTGCGTCAGGGTGGGGGAGTGAAGTGAATGAGAGATTGAGCCAGAGAGGTGAGACGGTGCAGCCACAGGTGCAGTAAGGGAGGGGAGAGAGAGAGGGAGGGAGTGAGGGGAGAGGTGGGGAGGGATGAAGCTGCCGCTGACAGCGTTGGGCACACTAGAGCTTGGAGGAATGATGACAAGCTAAAACGCTTTAAGGTCGCTTTAACCCTCTGCTCCCATTTGACAGTTTTCTGAAACCCATCCATAAATTATTGTTGTTGACTATTAACAAGTGCTTCTCAGCATCAAAGCTGCCTGTCCATCTCCTGAGAGATAGAGATTAGATGAGATATTGATGGTAATATTCTTTCAACTTTTAATATCATTCTGGCATTTGGCTTGCTGTTCAATAGTGAGGAGAAAGACCCACTTTTGTGTCAATATCACCACACCGAAATCACACACTGTTTTCTTGAAATATTTAATAGATACCAGATATCAAACAAACAATTCAGATAGCATTTTGGGTCTACTGTCTCATCTACTCAAAACAGTAAATATCGAAGTGTAACGTGGCATACACAATAGATTCAGCTGTACTAATATTAAATCATGAAGCTTAATTTGCAGTGAAAACACTGAATTATTAAACTAGAATACAAATAAACTGCCCCACAATCTGAGTTCTATGTGTTCATATTGCACAGAAAAACAAAGCAAACTTGAAACAACATTCTTGTACCATACTCACTGTGTTTCATGAGAGTTTAACTCTTCACTTTGGCTGTGTATGGAACATTTAAGGCTTCGGTTGAGAAAGATTTAGATGAAAAATATTAGTATGTCCTTCTGAAATTGCCTCAAAATTGAATTTCCAGATTTTCATTCAGATACACATCTAGAGTTTGACCCATTATAGCATCTCTATATTATATTTAGCCTCTGATGTAGAAACTGCTGGCCTGACTGACAACAACAACAACACACACACACACACACACACACACACACACACACACACACACACACACACACACACACACACACACACACACACACATTTCACAGCTCCTACTATCCCTCATTACTTAAGATCCCACAGTGATTTATTGTTTGTTTATGTGATATGAGAGCATCAGAATGGATGTGTGTGTATCAGAATGGATAGGTCAGAATCTGAGCCAATAGTTTAACATTACTTTGTGTATCATATGTCCCAGCAGCCATTAAGCCTGTGTGCTTGTTGACATTTGCCAGCACTTCATATTTTCCAAGGCACTTCAACTGAAGGACGTGACATTGGATGGATAGCTTCATCCCTCCAGGCCGAGCCCCAGAGATCTGATGATAGGCTGTCTACATCCCAAATGGCACCCTATTCCCTATATACTGTATAATGCACTACTTTTGACCAGGGCCCATAGGGCTTTGGTCAAAAGTAGTGCACTATGTAGGGAATAGGAAGCCATTTGGGATGAATCCAGGTTGTCTGCGTCGTCTGCGTTGTGGCGGAGATGGGTTCCTGTTAACTTATTTACGAGCAGATGATTTTGCAGATGATTTAAGATGAAATTGCCCCCAGTACTAAGAGGTACTTAACAAGTTGTAAGTGGTAAAGTTTGAGAGACAAAATAAAGAAGTTACATTTCCATGAATGAAGGTAGTAATGCATCATTAGTCAAATCCTATGGCAGAAGGAAGTTCTTTAGGCATAATGTTGATCCACATCTTAATCATGTACACTAAAACTTTTATTCGACGTTTTCAGATGTTATTGCGGTGTGCTGTAGGCCCAAATAGCCTGGTCCCAGGTCTGTTTGTACAGTGTTACCATTTCCTATATTCATTATCATGCAAAACAGCTGTACGGCACAAACAGATCTGGGACCAGGCTTAAACTACAGTACACAAACAAGGACCATGTGTTGTTTTTTTCCCCCAGATCTGGGAACAGGCTTAAACTAAAGTACACAAACAGGTTACAGCAACATCTATTGTTTGTTAGCTACAGTATCCTCCTCCCCCTCTTGCACTTCCTCTTCCTCCTACTCTTCCTTCCCTTCCTCCTTTCTCCTCTTTCTCCTCTGCCTCCTGATCTCCCTCCTCATTCACCTCCTCTTCCTCCTCCTCCTCTTCTTGTTTCTCAATGTATTCTTAATTACTATTCTGATCTGGTTCTTGTCTGTGTGCGGTTTGAAGTGCAGTAATGAGTTGGGTTGATTTTCCTGAGGTGTGCTTTGAATATGTGCTACTTCAATTAGCCAGCTCTCGGTCTTTCCCTGTTTGCCTTGTCAAGCCAGACGATGTTTAATTTATTTTTGTGATTTGTGGTGAAGCTCTCATTTTGTTTTCTCTCTCTCTCTCACCCCCTACCCTATCCCTCTCTCTCGCCCCCCCTCCATCTCTCCCTCGATTTCTCTCACCCCCCTCTACCTCTCTCTCTCGCCCCCCTCTCCCCCTCTCCATCTCTCCCTCTCTCTCTCAACTTGAAAGGCGTTCCGTCTTATGTTGAACGTGACATTATCTCTATGTGTGCGCGTGCGCACCTGTGTGTGTGTGTGTGTGTGTGTGTGTGTGTGTGTGTGTGTGTGTGTGTGTGTGTGTGTGTGTGTGTGTGTGTGTGTGTGTGTGTGTGTGTGTGTGTAAGCTTCCATTTTAAATTCCCACACACATTAGACGTCCTTCTGGACTCTCTCTGAATCACACTGATATTTCCATATCGTTTCCCTGTTATATTTCGGTCATGTACGTCTCTGTTCCATGCTGTCAATGCCTGGGTCACAAATGGCATCCTATTCCCTACAGAGTGCACTACTTCTGACCAGGGCCAATATGGCTCTGGTCAAAAGTATTGCACTAAATAGGGAATAGGGTGCCATTTGGGACTCAGATATTGTTTATTTTTCACCGGGCTAGAATGGATGGATCCCAACTCTCTCTCTTATCTTTGGACGATGCCTCTGTCTGCAGTAGTTTAACACTACAGAAAGGCGAGTGTACTGTAGGCTTACAAGTCAAAGCCACTGCTACAGTAGTCGATCGATCCTATTATTTTCATCTAGCGATTAAAACCACCTGGCCTATCGATGCAGATTTTTCTTATCTCTTCCTCCAGAAGCAAGGATGACTGGAGAGCAGCATCACCATTTCATTAGTTAGTCCCATTTGCAGTCTGCCTGCGGGCCTGCGTGCACACACGCACACACACGCACACACACACACGCACACACACGCACACACACGCACACACACACACACACACACACACACACACACACACACACACACACACACACACACACACACACACACACACACACACACACACCCTGCGTGGTTCCTCACGGCCCTGCCTTCCATGCCGTGAGAGTGCTCCTCTCCTTCCCTCTCCTCAGGCTAATTAAGGGTACAGAGTCCTTCATTCTCTCCCATTGATTTCTCCCCCCCCCCCCTCCACAGTGCAGAGAGGATTATGGCTCACTTTAACAGGGCTATTATTCCCACTTCTGCTAAATAATCATTTTCCATCACCACTCAGAGGCCCTTTCGCTCTCACCTCTCACACACACTGCAGGGAGTTAAAGGAGGGAGTGGCATACAGAGGGGTCAGGGGTCACAGCCCTGTCGTGCCTATGACCTTGGACATTTACCTTGAAGGGGTCGCATCTCTGTTAATATGTCTGAAGAGGGGAGATCGACGGAGGGAAGGAGTTGGAGGAACAGGGTGTGTCTGATTTTGTTTGCGTTGGCTGACCGGCCGGTGCTGCTCACTGCTGAGTAATCTTCTGGGACTCTGGTCCAAATCCATCTTTTGAAACGGCCTCGTTTTGGCTTTGGACTGCTCCGCTCGCTGCACTATGTGCAATTTCACACTGACGCAGGGTTGCTGACATATGAAAAAGGAGAGAACACTGGAGCTGGAGAGAAACCATGTGATCGTCCTTGAGGGCTGTTGATCTGCCGTTATCCACCTACGCACCTGCAGCTGCTCGTGCTCGCACACATGCACACACACTCTCTCACACATCACTGTGTATATCATTGGAGGCTCCTCAAAGGAGAAAGAGGAGGACAATCCTCCTCAGTGAATTTCATAAAAATAAAAATAGTAAAACATTAAAAAAGTTATCCTTTTTAGAGAAAACTATACTAATTAGGTCACCAAGTAATTGATTAAAACACACTGTTTTGCAATGAAGGTCTACAGTAGCCTCAGCAGCACTCTGTAGTGGTGTAGCCGGAGGACAGCTAGCTTCTGTCCTCCTCTGGGTACATTGACTTCAATACAAAACCGAGGAGGCTCATGGTTCTCAACCATTCCATAGACTTAAACAGTAATTATGACAACTTCCAGAGGATGTCCTCCAACTTATCAGAGCTCTTGCAGCATGAACTGACATGTTGTCCACTCAATCAAAGATCAGAGAATGAATCTAGTACTGAAAGCATAAGATACAGCTAGCTAGCACTACAGTCCATACAATTTGGTGAGTAGTTGACTCAAAGAGAGAGAAAGGGAAAGGGGGATACCTAGTCAGTTGTACAACTGAATGCATTCAACTGAAAAGTGTATTTAACCCAACCCCTCTAAATCAGAGGTATGGGGGGCTGCCATAAAGACAATAGCTGGACAGTTATTAACAAATTATTTTCTTCCAAAATTAAGGAAAAGCAAGAGATAGCTATATTTCGTAGTATATATATATTTTACTTTCACTTACTTAGCTAGCAAATGCCGATAGCTAGTTTAGCCTACTCAAACACACGGTTCAAACAGAGAGGGATGCTGTATTAGCTAGCTGGCTATGGTTATCCAACACAGGAACTCTTCCAAGTCAAGGTAAGCTTTTGGTTTTATTCATTTATTGCCACCCAGGCCTGCTGGTGTAAATGCCAAACTGCTTGCTGTACACTGTACTACATGATTGTAGTGGGTTTACTAATGCGTTAGTTCTAGTAGCTATGTTTACTATGATGTTAATCTGGTGAAAATGATGCTTGGCTTTTTGACCTTATAGTTGCTATATTGTGCACTGAAGTACACAAGCAAAGGGAAAAGTTGAGAGGAGGAGAGAGCGTAGATGCGAGAAGGAATTATAAAGACAACGAGCAAAGTGATCATGCGGTTTATATGTCGCTGCTAGTTCTGTGTTTGCGTGTGATCAGGGGTGTATTCATTCCGCCGATTCTCTTGAAAAACGTTTCTTAAACGGAAGCAAACGGAACGAAATGGGGATAAACATACAGTACCTGAATTTGTCCAATAGAAACTATTTTTTGCAACTGTTACATTAATGATTCCACCCTAGATCAGCTAGATGCAGGCAAGAGTGTGCAAGAGTGTCTCTCGACCTGTGCAACTAGGTTGTAAACTTTCATTCATAGGCTAGGTTGTAGCAACCTCATGATGGTTATAGGGAAAACATGAGTATCATGTAGTAACCTAAACCTAGAGAGAGAGAGAAAGAGAGACTACGCATTCAGAGAAAGCAAGACAGAGAGAGATACAGAGAGAGAGATACAGAGAACGAGAGAGAGAGAGAGACTACGCATTCAGAGAAAGCAAGACAGAGAGAGCGAGAGAGAGAGACAGACAGAGAGAGGGA
Organism: Salmo trutta; assembly: GCF_901001165.1. Classification (NCBI taxonomy): domain Eukaryota; kingdom Metazoa; phylum Chordata; class Actinopteri; order Salmoniformes; family Salmonidae; genus Salmo; species Salmo trutta. The sequence continues at coordinate 17,939,911 of NC_042992.1, forward strand.
GAGAAATATGAGGAACTTCAAACCCTCTCCGCCCTCTGAAACCAACAGCAGAGGAAGATGAAGGAGATTACAAAGAAAACGGACGTTTCTGGAAGTTTTCTTATTGTGAAACACTCTGTCAAGGTAAAAAATACACAAGTGTGTGTGTGTGTGTGTTTGCGTGTGTAAATGCAGGTATGTGTGTGTATTCCGTTTTTTCTTGGCATATCTCTCGCTCTGAAAACACTGCAGTGTGTAAAATACAAAAAAAAGCAGAGCTGGCAAACGCATCAGAGTGAGCTGCTATACTGCTCCCCTGTGAGGGGGACCTTTGATAAATCTGGCCCTTTCAGAGTACTGCTGTTTCTGTAATGACATCCCACAGACTGTCTCGGTCAGACACCAACCTGGCTGGCCTCCTGTTTTAAACATGGAGCAGCTCTGCTCTCCCACCAGACACTTAATAATGCTTCCGGCTAGACTAGAGGAGAGGACGAGAGGAGGAGGAGGAGAGGCCTGCATTAGTGATGTGCGGGTCAGCTGTTCGTGGCTAATAATGCATCCGCAACCCGGGCCCGGCTCCGCGAGGGGCCAAAAGGGGGTTTAGCCCCTTCAGTTGAAACTTGTGCCCCCTCAGTTTTAGTTTGTCCCTATATAAAAATAACAAAAAAGTTCAAATGACTGATTGACAGGTATCCCCACTGCGCTGTGTCAGCACAATGGACAGAGCACTCCGTGGTGTGTTTAGGGGGGCTATGGAAAGCCACTGGGGCAGTTAGGTGTGACTCCTTTGGTTTTCCATTAAAAGCGGGAAAAAACGAGCTTCACTTAGTGGTCGTTCACGCAATGTAGTCTGAGAATGCGCTGGAGGACATTTTTAATGTCTGTGACTCACTCTACAAGTTCTTAAAGAAACCAACAGTGGCTGCTCTGTACACTGGAGAAACCTTGAAAAGGCTATTGGATCAAAGGTGGACCGGACACCTGGCTACTGTGTCAGTGGTTGTTAAAAGTTGTGACAGCATTGTGAAGATCCTCTGACATCGAATGCACACGTTCGTACAACAGAGAAGTAAGACTGGAGGCTACAGGGCTGCTGAAGGTGGTCATGGATCCCGGCTTTACGTTCACAGCCACCATGGTGCACAGAATCCTCAGTCTTCTCCATCCTCCAAACAAATGACTCCAGGCAAAAGCAACCGATTATTACACTTGAGTCAAAGTGGTCCGCAGTGCGTTGGAGTGCATCAAGAAGCTGAGGTGTGAGAGCAAGTTCAAAGCCATTTGGGCACAGTGCAGTGCCAGTGGCACTGACACACCACCAGCTCCAAGCAATCGATGACTTTATGTAAGTACAAATCTCCAGCAATACCTGGTGGAAAATACAGTAGGCTAGCAGGACAGAGGAGAAGAGGCAAAATGTTTAAAAAAACTGTTCTTCAGCAGGTTGGATGCTGTCATTGGTGAAATGTCAGAACGATTCAGCAAACACAACATATGGTGGAGGCCCTATGTGCCCTTGACCCGGAGAGCCATGACATTCTAGATGTGAGAAAGGAGAAACCATTTGTTTCTTTACTGTTAGTGTTTACTGTTAACTGTAAATATACATTGTTTCATGCCTTTAACGATCTGATATGTTGTTTAATCGGCCTACTACTGTACTTGGTAATTCTGTTTTGTTCTGTTCGCATTCATTAATTTGCATTCACAGTTATGTCGGTATTCTAAGCCAATCTGCTATTCAGTATTTTTGTTGGCATGCATGAATAACTAGGCTACTACTTTCAGCGTTTACTTTGCATTATATTGGTAAGACAGCTGTGTGTACGGCTGCATTCACATAGGCTGTTTGGAATAAGTGAATTACCCTATCTATCTTGTAGTCTATATTTATTACCAAAACAACCTTGTTTTAGTGTGTAGGGCGCTGATTGTGCTGATACAGTGCAGCGGAGATAGGTTACTGATTTCACGCCAACCTGTCAGTTCAAAAGCACTCAAGGATCTCGGAGTCTCAGCATTTAAACTTTATGTTTATCATGGCACAGCGTGTTATAAGCAGAATTCAATATAATTCCAACGCATAAACCCCCGAAAATTGTGCCCCCTCGCTGATTTCAACTGCCCCCTTGGCCACTTTATTCTAGCACCAGGTAACCACCCAACTATATGTGATGAAGTGAAAATCAGAGGCCTGCACCTGACCCTAACCCGCAAATATGTTGTACAGTCAGAGATGCCGGAACGTTTTTTTGACAGGGGTTGCAGGATTTTTCTTAACGCCTAATTTAGATAGCCCTATGTTTCTGCTTATAATTTCTGACATTTTGGTAGGCTATTTGTTAATCAACTTGTCTATAATTAGATTCATGCAGCTTCTATTTTGTCATTACATGTTGTCCTAGAAGACTAAATAAACCCTTGCTCACCAAAAAATATATCATACATCGATAGAATGAATGCTTCAATCTAGTTGACATCAGTAAAGGTTTCTCTTTAATTTATGGTTCTCTTGCGCAGCAAAGACGTCTACGGACCAGGGAGAAAATGCAATAGATTAACTCCTCCCCTACAAAAATGTTGCACTTTTATTTTTTTAAATTTCTTTCTGCAATTCTACATGGTTTCTTAACAGGGGAATCCATATTTATAAACAGAACACAACAATTTTTCTTAGGTTTTGCCACAATAAATGATATTAAAGTGTTTAATGACTAAATTACTAATCTACTCCCTTCCCCAAATATTCCACCCCAATAATAAATGGAGAGGTCTTGAAACCCTACCAACCCTATGACTCACAAGTATCCTGTCCCCTTCCCTGAAACTCCACCCATAGTGATCGATTGACAGGTCTGAAACCCTACCAACCATGTGACTCTCACAAATATTGTCACGTCCTGACCATAGTAAGTTGTTATTTTCTATGGTAGAGTAGGTCAGGGCGTGACGGGGGTTTTCTAGTTTCGTTTTTTGTTGTTGTTATGTTCCAGTTTTGTATTTCTATGTTGGGTTGTTGTAGTTTTGTATTTCTATGTTGGGCTTTGTTTGGGGTGATCTCCAATTAGAGGCAGCTGGTCATCGTTGTCTCTAATTGGAGGTCATATTCAAGTTGGTGTTTGTCCCACCTGGGTTTGTGGGAGATTGTCTTTGAGTAGTGTTTGTTTCACCTCTGCGTCACGGTTTGTTGTTTTGGTTATTCAAGTTTGTTTATATGTATTGCATAGTTTCACAGTGTAAATAAAATGTGGAACGACACACACACTGCACTTTGGTCCGCTTCTCCTTGCGACAACCGTGACAAATATCCTTAACAACAGGCAAAACTGTTAAGAATGTGGCCAGGATAAATCATGACAATGAGGAAATTAAATTGAAAATGGGAGGAATAATATTGTTTTACCCAATAATAATTTGAATTTTGTACTTGGTAGGTTAAGACAAATCATTGTTAAATTGCACAAGTTTTGTTTTTGACACAAATAATGTGATCACAATAATATAGTACAATTACAAATGTGAATTTGTATGTATCTTTTAACAATTTTATTTCTCAATATGGCAGTGTTATCTGGTTGGGCATTGAACATCTTCAAAACGCAAATTGGAGTTGTGAATTTAAACATGGTCATAGATTATGTTCACATAAAACATTATCAAATTCATTTTTATTTTGGCAGCTATATATATCCATAAATTGTGTCCCTGAATAAGAACTACTTCATACAACAAGAGCTTTTCATATACAGCCTGCATATTTTGTTATTGTCTAGACCTAATTTGACAAAAAGAAACAAAGAACAGCATTGCAAAAATAATGTAATTGCGTTTTGGTTCTTAAAACCTGTGTACTCAGTTGGTAGAGCATGGCACTTGTAACGCCAGGGTTGTGGGTTCGATTCCCACAGGGGACCAGGTACAAAAAAAGCATGAAAATGTATGCTCTCACTATACTGTAAGTTGAGTGTCTGCTAAATGTAAAAACATGTAAATAGAACCACACATTTTGAACAAAAATCATTCTGTTGTAGCCTACATTGAGAATATTGCCTTTTTAAGATGAGAGAAAATAAAAGCGTTTTACATTTGAACAAATCTTTAGCCTGCAGTTACAGGTCTAGGCTAATATAAATTATTTTCTGTTTATTATTGGCCTTTTAAATAACACACCACAGTGAGTAGGGGACATATTTGCCAACAACTTGTGAAGAAACTGAATAAACATGAAAAGTATGAGGAACAACAAAAGTGTAGTCTCAGCAAGCACATTACTTGAGTGTTCAGCTTTTACTCTGACATGGACTTTTCGCTGTCACATTGTCACCATCAAAATGTTTAAAATGAACTTATTTTAGCAGAAAACATATTTGATGCAACGAGGGTAGAGATGGCTTGTTTGGTCGATATTACTTGCCAAGCAGAGCTGTTTTATCGAGGTACAAATATCCTGTGCTTTTTCATTTTGCACATATTCGCTTACAGACAACAACAGCGAAGCGGCCAATGTACGTTCACATATGGGGCTCAGCCAGGACTGTTACTTTTGTAACTGAATGAAAACATATAAACAATGTGATGTAACCGATTGAATTTATAAAAATAGACGGCAAAAATGCCAAATGGTGTTAAATGTATGTAAACAGTTTAGCAAGAAAAATGATTTGACAGATTGAATCATGTAACATTAGGCCTTGTGATTATTTCTCAGTATCTACTCATTGATAGCCTGTGAGCTATACCAGACATCCAGTTTTCTGCAACGGTGCAACGAACGCCACCCCTCATAGCCTGGTTCCTCTCTAGGTTTCTTCCTAGGTTTTGGCCTTTCTAGGGAGTTTTTCCTAGCCACCGTGCTTCTACACCTGCATTGCTTGCTGTTTGGGGTTTTAGGCTGGGTTTCTGTACAGTACTTTGAGATATCAGCTGATGTAAGAAGGGCTTTATAAATCCATTTGATTTGATTTGGTATGCTGGTGGAAGGCTACTCGGAGTCAGAGGTTGCGATTCCCTGAAGTTTAATCAGATGTGCCCGTGCTCATCATGGCTCTAACAGACAAAGTGAAATAACAATGAATTTGCTTGTGGTGTACGCTGCTCAAATGATATCTCACAACAGTGCATCAGCCATGATGATGAAACAACGATACAAATGTAACAACAGCACAACAAAATAGATAAAACATTTATTTTTCAGGTGCAACGAGTGCTTTCTAATGGCACTGAAACAAAACAGGGGTGCGCAGGACAAAGCTAAACTTTCCACTGATCAAAATCATTCATCTTGGGGCAACAGGGGGAAGGGGTGCAAAATGCAATCTGTTCATTATTATATCATATATAAAATGGACATATCTATTTTATTACAGTGTAAAAAAGGCCATCCTCCTCCACTCCTCTCTACCTAACTTCCCCTCACAGTCACTTCAGTTTCCATTAAGTCCCATTAGTTTGGCTGCTCAGCCTACCTAAGTTATCCCTCACCCATCATAGCCCTGCCATTCCCTACCAATCAGAGCGCTTGGAAATCCGCATCTGGACACTTCACCCGCCCACTCAGGTCAGAGTGTTATCGTCGTCCACAGCGTTTTCCATAGTGGCCTTTATTAATGTGTTTTATTGTGCTGCCATGGGGGAGCTTCTAGAGTCATCCTAGACAGTTCTTGGAACTTGCTCATGTGCAGAGTAATTTATGACCTTGTGGCGCCAGGGCTGATCTAAGGTCTCAGCCTGGCAGATTCTTACACAAGGCTGGAGAGAGAGGGTGCCATAAATCTTGAATTAGTTTCTCTCTGTCCAAAAGGTAAATGTTTAAGTTTATGTTTATATTGATGCTGTGTTTATAGCTGTTTATAGACATGTTGTAAGTGTAATGTAATTTGACATTTATTCATGTACATTGCATAGTTATAATCATTAACTAATACTGTTTACATGTGTGCATATCTTTGTCTTATAGAACCACAACAATAAGATTCCAGGTCATTCAGATGACCAGAATCATATAAACATCCTCAAAGGAAACAGTTGTCTCTTTGTGTGTGTGTGGTGGTGACTTATCGAGAGTACAGTGATGGGCCTCAACATCATGTTCTAATCGGACAGAACTGTAGAGGGCAGAACCAAACCAATCAGTTTTAAGTTTATAGGGGGTGAGGGCATTCACAGCCGACCACTCAGACAGGTGAGGGTATCCCAGCCAACCGTTTTCACATGGTTCTTCTAGCCGGATTTACATTTACATTTTACATTTTAGTCATTTAGCAGACGCTCTTATCCAGAGCGACTTAGAGTAGTGAATGCATACATTTCATACATTTTTTTTTTTTTTTTTTTCCTGTGCTGGCCCCCCGTGGGAATCAAACCCACAACCCTGGTGTTGCAAACACCAGGCTCTACCAACTGAGCTACAGGGAAGGCTATGTGACCAATAGTTTTTACATGGTCTGTAATTTCTTCTGATTTATCGACCAATAGTTTTTACATACAGAATAGCTCAAAACTAATAACTGAAAATGCCATATTACCCAATGGATGATGATTATGCACCCCTATTTTGAATGTGGATGTAACGGTTGTCGTCGGATAAAGCGGACCAAGATGCAGCGGGGAAATGTGCACTCGGTTCCGGACCGCTGGCAGACTCACTCGGCTCCGGACTGCAGGCAGACTCACTCGGTTCCGGACTGCAGGCAGACTCACTCGGTTCCGGACTGCAGGCAGACTCACAGAATAGCTCAAAACTAATAACTGAAAATGCCATATTACCCAATGGATGATGATTATGCACCCCTATTTTGAATGTGGATGTAACGGTTGTCGTCGGATAAAGCGGACCAAGATGCAGCGGGGAAATGTGCACTCGGTTCCGGACCGCTGGCAGACTCACTCGGCTCCGGACTGCAGGCAGACTCACTCGGTTCCGGACTGCAGGCAGACTCACTCGGTTCCGGACTGCAGGCAGACTCACAGAATAGCTCAAAACTAATAACTGAAAATGACATATTACCCAATGGATGATGATTATGCACCCCTATTTTGAATGTGGATGTAACGGTTGTCGTCGGATAAAGCGGACCAAGATGCAGCGGGGAAATGTGCACTCATCTTCTTTATTAAAGAAAAGAAGGAAAAACCAAAATAAACACGTACACAAAAGACACAACGACTAACAACAGTCTGGTAAGGCACAAGGCTATACACAGAAACAATCTCCCACAAAACACAAACAAAACACATACCAATATATAGGACTCTCAATCAAAGGCAACTACAAACACCTGCCTCCAATTGAGAGTCCAACACCCAATTACCTAACATAGAAATACTAAACTAGAGAGAACATAGAAATACAAAAAACATAGAACATAACCCAAAACCGGGGAAATAATAAATCAAACACCCTTCTAAGCAAACCACCACCCCGAACCACATTAAAAACAAATACCCTCTGCCACGTCCTGACCAAACTACAATACAAATAACCCCTATTACTGGTCAGGACGTGACAGTACCCCCCCCCCAAAGGTGCAGACCCCGGATGCACCTCACATAAATAAACAAATACCGACGGCACTCGTGCAACACCCCCCCTCCCCAACCCACCTATACTGGAGGTGGCTCAGGTTCCGGTCTACTACCCCCACCCAACCTGTCCACCCCTGCAGAATACTCAGGGCTGCAGAGCGTCTCTGGGGGCTGGACTGTAGGCCGACTCTAGCTCCAGACTGTAGGCAGACTCACTCTGTTCCGGACCGTAGGCAGACTCATTTGGTTCCGGACCGTAGGCAGACTCACTCGGTTCCGGACCGCAGGCAGACTCACTCGGTTCCGGACCGCAGGCAGACTCACTCGGTTCCGGACCGCTGGCAGACTGACTCGGTTCCGGACATCTGGCAGACTCACTCGGTTCCGGACCGCTGGCAGACTCACTCGGTTCCGGACCGCTGGCAGACTCACTCGGCTCCGGACTGCAGGCAGACTCACTCGGTTCCGGACTGCAGGCAGACTCACTCGGTTCCGGACTGCAGGCAGACTCACTCGGTTCCGGACTGTAGGCCGTCTTGCTCGGTTCCGGACTGTAGACCCATTCACTCCTCTCCGACCTGTGGGCCGTCTCACTCGGCTCTGAACAGCAGGCCGTCTCCCTTGGTTCCGAACTGTAGGCCGTCTCACTCGGTTCTGGGCTAGACACTCTTACCGGATACTCTGGACGGGGTACTGTTGTCGGATACTCTGGACGGGGCACTGTTGCCGAATATTCTGGACGAGGCACTGTCGTCGGACACTCTGGACGGGGCACTGTCGTCGGAAGCTCGAGACTGGACTGATGCACTGGAAGCCTGATGCGTGGTACTGGTACTGGATGTGCCAGTTTGGGGACACGCACCTCAGGGCTAGTGCGGGGAGCAGGAACGGGCTGAGTTGGACTGGGATTACGCACTGGAAGCCTGATGCGTGGTGCTGGAAGTGCCAGTTTGGGGACAGGCACCTCAGGGCAAGTGTGGGGAGCGGGAACAGGCTGAGTTGGACTGGGTTGACGCACTGGAGGCCTGGTGCGTGATGCTGGCTGTGGATATACCGGGCCGTGGAGGCGCACAGGCAATCTCGATCGCACCTCCTGCACAACCCGTCCTGGCTGGATGGAACTAGTAACCCTGTACGAGCGGAGTGCTGGTACAGGGCGAACTGGGCTGTGCAGGGGCCTGATGGATGCCGTGCGTAGAGCGGGCGTAGGGTAGCCTGGACCTAGGAGGCGCACCGGTGACCAGATGCGCTGCTCAGGCATCCTCCTACCAGGCTAGATGCCCACTCTAGCACGGCACTTGCGAGGGGCTGGGATCACTCGCACTGGACTGTGCGTGCGTATGGGCGAGATTGTGCGCACTTCCGCATACCTTGACACCCTCCACTCCATATGTTCATCCCAAAAAACACGGGGAGCTGGCTTAGGGCTCACCCTTGGCCCAGCCGAACTACCCGTGTGCCCCCCCCCCCCCCACAATTTTTTTATTGGGGGTGCCTCTCCGGCTTTCTCGCCAGCCGTGTTCCCCGATAGCGTTCCCAGTCTTCACCCGACTTCCTCCATGGGCCCTCTCCGGCCAGAATCTGCTCCCACATCCAAAACTCCCGATAGTCCATGTTCGTGTTCCGTTGCTCCTTACCCCGCTGCTTGGTCCTTGGTTGGTGGGAGATTCTGTAACGGACACAAACACATACCTAATTATAGGACTCTCAATCAGAGGCAACTAGGAAACACCTGCCTCCAATTGAGAGTCCAACACTCAATACCTAAACATAGAAATACTAAACTAGAGAGAACATAGAAATACAAAAAACATAGAACATAACCCAAAACCGGGGAAATAATAAATCAAACACCCTTCTAAGCAAACCACCACCCCGAACCAAATAAAACAAATACCCTCTGCCACGTCCTGACCAAACTACAATACAAATAACCCCTATTACTGGTCAGGACGTGACAGTGGAGATGCAGCTGCTCCATTTGATACATTGCTTTATATGCTCATCATCACATATAAAATCTTTCACAAACAAACTCCGACATTGTCCTTTTTGCCTCAGTGGATCGATTTGCAATTGGCGTGTATTTGGCGCGCGTACAGTTAGGCCCTAAAGCTTAGGCTTAGACCAACGCACAAACGGCAGATAAAAATAATGAAAGAAAAAACTCAATGTAGTCTATAGATATGAATTGCACAATAATTATACATTTACTGATTTATTGATTCGTTTTCTGTTTATTCAACCCGCCACCCACCCGTCCTTCATCCGCACAATATTTCATGACCCTAACGACCGATGTCCACTAGATGCATATGTGTTTTGTTCACAGGATGTCTAGCCCGCATTTTCTGTACTTGATGCACATTTGCTTCGCTTTTCACCTAGCTAAAAGCTAGCCATTTGGAGTCTGTGTCTCTACTTCTGTGCACGATTTTAATATATTGAACACATGTGGTACACAGAATGCACCGCAGCCTAGTGCGGCATCCCCAACATAGAGTTGCGGGCTGCTCCATTGACAATGTATGACTTCCGCTGGAATGCAAAGAGTTTGACACATCTGGTGGACGTGAGGTGTAAACCCGCCCCACAGAAATAACCACAGGGACTGCGGGTTATGAGTGAACCCGGGCATCACTAGCCCACCTGCCTGCCTGTGTCACTGATGTTATGTTCTCCAGACCACGGCTCCACAGCCGCTGCCCCTCAGCCTGTTTATTAGTTTGGGGGATATCAATCACAGACGGAATTGAGGTTGTTTCCCTTAGTGATGAGGTTAATAGCGGCTACTCCGGGGTTGAATACAGAATCCCAAACAATTTCACTCCCTCATCAGGCTACCAGCTACTAACCCCTCATAGAGGGAGAGGCAAAGCAGGGAGAGAGTTAATACACATGGGCAGACTAGATCTTTTCTCAACGATTACTGCGAGAGGCCTTCCAATCAACTTCAATTCTCCCTACTGTTTCTGGTTTCAACTGGTCACTTTTAAGCATAGAGAACCTGTTTTCACGTACACAAACACACAGATTACCTGTTATGGCTCCCTGTATTTCTGTGGCGTCCTCATTGTTGCTGACTAGAAAGAGTTTTTATGATATACCGTTAATAGATTCTTAAGGAATTATTCTGACTAGAAGAGGTTAATGATATACTGTTTCTAGAATTATTTGTTACACGCATGGCTAGTAAGCTGGAATCGATGTTGATTACAAAGTGGAAGATGGATATTCAACTTTTCCCAATGTGTTACCACTTGTAAATGTACTGAGGAGTGGTATTAAATTAGTATTTGTTGGGGGTGTCTATTGGTCGTGAGAGTTGATGACGTCACGTTAGTGTTACAGTGCTTATCTGATCACTGGGTGCAGGGTGTTCATGTTTGATCCAAAGTTAGATTTGTGGATGACATCTAACTCCCTGAAAGCAAGTCTGTAAATTTTATACAGTCTATTTGATCATAACACTCCTCTTAGGTGCCCAACGTAAATGTTTGACTATCATATCAGATGAATCTGATATGGGCTACTTTCTTGGAAAACAAACCTCCGATCCCTTCCTAAGATCTGCACAAGTGTGGCTGGCAAGAGCTGGCGAGTAATTGATCTATTCTGACAAGGTTTAGGGTCCCAAATGGCACCCTATTCTCTAATGTATATAGTGCACTACTTTGACCAGAGCGCTATGGGCCCTAGTCAAACACAGTGCACTATATAGGGAATCTGTCCATTTTTTTGTGAGCCCAGAGGAAGCGCAGAGGAAGGCTTTTCAGGACCTTTTCGAACGTCCGAATTCGCTGTCTATTTCTAGTGATCACTCTGAGGGATTAGGGTGAAATTTGGAACACAGGCAAGGTCTTCACAGGACATAGTTCTAGAATTAAGGAGAGAATGTTCTAGTGGAAATTATGAGACACATTCTTGATTAACACTTGCTCCCAACTGACTTGTCCCTGAATCAGAATCCAAATTCCCTCTTTTTTTAAAGCAAATTTTAAGAAGTGGGGCACTCCTCACATAATTTTTTTGCTTTATTGAAGAGATAGTAGTGTTGGAAAAACAGGGGAGAAGGGGGGAGGGGCTGGATTTGAACCCATGCCAACTCTGGCATACACGCACATGTATGCTGGTGTCCGTGTCTGTAACCGCAGGACCACACAAGCCACTGAAACTCCCAAACACAACAAAGATAAATCCCTCACAAGGAACTTCCTACTACTACTTTTTACGATCCTATCTGAGCTTTTGGTATAGATTTTGTAAATGAAAAATATCTATTCATGAGCTTACAACATGATAAAAACCTGCTTGCCTCACTACATGTTTCTCTCTCCTGTTTCCAAGCCTGCTTCCCTGCAGCCAGCCATGCCAGGAATCTTGGCTCAGCCTCGTACCCAGCAGCCAAGGCCAAGGTTAGGCCCCACTCAGGTGGTCCACATACCCAGAGGAAATGTGTAATGAATGGGTTACAGATATACCTGGCTAGCCTGGCCTCCATGAAAAAGGTCCACATACACGGAATAGGCTCCCTATTACATGGCGTGTGTGTGTGTGTGTGTGTGTGTGTGTGTGTGTGTGTGTGTGTGTGTGTGTGTGTGTGTGTGTGTGTGTGTGTGTGTGTGTGTGTGTGTGTGTGTGTGTGTGTGTGTGAGATGCATAATGCATTGTAAACTCATCAGATAGGACCTATTAGAGGTGAAGCTAATGAAACCGTGCTGATTAACAATCTCAGGGTGCTGCTCCACCATATGCCAGTCTCCTCTCATACCCGCCACAGAGAGGACACACCAGGCAGAGAGGCTTCCTGGCATCACGCCCACAGACTGGGAAGTAGCAGCACTACTTTAACTGGTCAGACGACTCGCTTCGTCAACGATAGTCACACACTAACATCATACATACTATATATGCACATAGAGTTCAGTCATACAGTATAATGTACATATTAAAGGTTTCTGGCTGCTACAAAGTCCTGTCCAATATGGCTATTATAGTGAAGTGGAGTGTAACCTTGCTAGACTGACTTTATCACACTTAATTACGTACTCACGCACACACACCTGCACTCACACAAATACACACACATCTCTCACCTAGCCTGTTCAACAGCTGTTGGTCAGTAACCTATCTGCCCCTCCCAGTCTGAGCTGTCCTCACTCTGACACAGAGTGACAGGTCTCTGCCCCGTCCCGTCCCGTCCCGTCCACACACACACCTCCATGCCACACACACACAGCCACACACCTCTGTGACACACACACAGGCCAAGAACCCAATAACATCCACTCCACATCCTCTCCTCCACCCAGAGGCCACTGCTCCTCCAATCAGACCTGGGCCAGATGGCCACACATGTTGGGTCTCACCCCCATCATCCCCGAGGGCAAGTTGCTGGGTCTACCCTGGTTGGAGCAGCCACCACCTGGCCTGGCCCAGACCCTCAGCTACTGACCCCCTGGCTGGCTGCTGTGGCCTGCCTGCCTGTCTGGCCTGTCTACGGTCGGGCTAAGGCCCACCCGGGCCTGGCCCACCCGGGCCTGGCCTGAATGCCAATGAATTGGAAGTAGTGTCGCTGCTGGGCCGAGTGCGTCCATGTGTGTTGTCTATATCCCCTCTGTATGGAGTAGCTGGCGGAGTAGTGGAGGGGAAAGATTTAGCTGGGAGCGATAATGATGAGGACTGATTATTAGTCAATTACGGCCACTTTGCCCGGGCCTTGGCGCTGGAGAGTGGGGGAGTAATCCTATTATCAGTGATGTCTCGATAATGGATTTGGTGTGTGTGTGTGTGTGTGTGTGTGTGTGTGTCAGTGTGTGTGTGTGTATGTGTGTGTGTGTGTGTGTGTGTGTGTGTGTGTGTGTGTGTGTGTGTGTGTGTGTGTGTGTGTGTGTGTGAGTGTGTTTCTTTTCTCCCCTCTCTCTCCGGTTATTGAATGCTGAAAATGTCATCTCCATGAGCCCTGTAATGATGTTTTGGGCAAGGGGGAGAAGGAGTGATGGAGAAGGGGAGGGGGTGGAGGAGGGGAGAGATAAGATCTCATTTCAGAACTACAGTCTCAGGACAAGGCCTATCATTTCCTTCAGCAACACGGGATCAACCTCAGTTCTGCAGTGGTCAGCTATTCTCTCTCTCTCTCTCTCTCTCTCTCTCTCTCTCTCTCTCTCATATTGTTATTATTATGAAAGCAAACACTTTCTTGCAGGGTGGTAAGTTGTAATGGTAGATTGGCTGGGAGGTACACATTATTGTTGTGGGTGTAGCAGGGTGGTGCACAGAAACCACTCAAGAAACCACCCAAGAAGCTGCACCATCTCTCTTTTTGTTGTCACCTAGTGGCACATCTGTCATGATACATCTGTGTGTGTGTGTGTGTGTGTGTGTGTGTGTGTGTGTGTGTGTGTGTGTGTGTGTGTGTGTGTGTGTGTGTGTGTGTGTGTGTGTGTGTGTGTGTGTGTGTGTGTGTGTGTGTGTGTGAACATCTGTCATGATAACCAAGACAGAGAACATCTCTCGACTTCACTCCACTTTACACAGCTGCTTGAATACAAAAAAAAAAAACAAAGGACCAAACTTTAAATGCAAACTACCACTACCAACAACCCTCTACTCCATATTTGTGATATGAATTAGAATATATTGGATGTGACTTGTCGCAGATATATGAACCATAAACGACACATGCAGGCTCAGGCAGAACACGCTAAACAACAGTAGCGTATTGTGTCTGTCCGTCTCACTCTACGTAGTATTGAAAGTGATGGGTGACGCGCTTCTCCATGCAATAGCAACACACACACACACACACACACACACACACACACACACACACACACACACACACACACACACAGCTTTCCAGTGTCACCTTAATGGTTTGCGCCTGCTTGCCATTGAGGCTGCTCACTGATGCATCGGAGCCCAGCGCAGCGATCCGTTATGAGGCATGCAAGCAGCATGCGTGTGGTGCATGTTCTGTGTTACGTGACAGGGTGTAGTGGTTTATGGCCATGTGTTTCATTTCCACTCATACATACATGCATGCAGCAAGATATGGGACATGTTTAAAACATTAGCCCCAGGTCTTCTTATGTTTTATAGAAATCCATCTACATATGGCACAAGGTGTGTAAGGCTGTGGACCAAATGGTCCCTATTACCTATGTAGTGCATTTCTTTTGACCAGGGTCCATATGGCTCTAGTCAAAAGTAATGCACTTTAAATAAGGAATAGGGTGGCATTTGGAACGCAGGCCATGAGTGCATGGCTGGTTGGTTGCACTATTAAAAACATTTAGAACGACGTTACACATTTGTCTTGATCTCTGACACCTGTGTGATGTTGTGATGAATCATTCCCTGTGCTGTGCCATATCTACCCAACACTGACAACACAGGTCATAGCATGTGCTCTAGCATGTACTTTAGCATGTACTCTAGCATGTACTCTAGCATGTACTATATCTTGCACTCTAGCATGTACTCTAGCATGTGCTCTAGCATGTACTCTAGCATGTACTCTAGCATGTACTCTAGCATGTACTTTAGCATGTACTCTAGCATGTACTCTAGCATGTACTCTGGCATGTACTATATCTTGCACTCTAGCATGTACTCTAGCATGTACTCTAGCATGTACTATATATTGTACTCTAGCATGTACTATAGCTTGTACTCTAGCATGTACTCTAGCATGTACTCTAGCATGTACTCTAGCATGTACTATAGCTTGTACTCTAGCATGTACTCTAGCATGTACTATAGCTTGTACTCTAGCATGTACTCTAGCATGTACTATAGCTTGTACTCTAGCATGTACTCTAGCATGTACTATAGCTTGTACTCTAGCATGTACTCTAGCATGTACTATAGCTTGTACTCTAGCATGTACTCTAGCATGTACTCTAGCATGTACTATAGCTTGTACTCTAGCATGTACTCTAGCATGTACTATAGCTTGTACTCTAGCATGTACTCTAGCATGTACTATAGCTTGTACTCTAGCATGTACTATAGCATGTACTCTAGCATGTACTCTGGCATGTACTATAGCTTGTACTATAGCTTGTACTCTAGCATGTACTCTAGCATGTACTCTAGCATGTACTATAGCTTGTACTCTAGCATGTACTATAGCATGTACTCTAGCATGTACTCTGGCATGTACTATAGCTTGTACTATAGCTTGTACTCTAGCATGTACTCTAGCATGGATCAGGTTGCTCACATAAAAGAGGGAAAAACACTTTTTCTCACAATATCAGAACAAGCACTTTACTTGGGTAAGGGTACCGTGCCTACATAATGACTTCATAACACATTAATAACCCATAGCATTCATAAGCAGTACATAAGTATTTCAGTGCATTGTTAAACAAAAGTTTTTTAAACATATGTTGAATACCTGTTTTCTTTGTGGCTTTTCCACCGGTTCATTTTCCACCGGTTATCGCCATCACCATAACTGAGAAGCTGTGTCGTCCATCCATGGTCCAATCTGGACGGACAGTGGTGGTGGTGTAGTGAGGGCACCGGCTCTGGCCCTGTGACAGTCAGCACACAGAGAGAAGACAGAGAAGAGAAGAAGCTCATTACACACGTTAAGGAGCTCTGGGGCCTAATTAAGAGAAGCTCATTTCCTATATGCACGAGGAAACAATGGCGCCGTCATTTTTCATTATTAATACTTTAACAACGGCTGAACGGCAGCCAGCCCTGACGGAGGGAATCTCAGGCCCAGCAATTAACCTCGATCCTGGGTTGCCGCTGTGAGGCTAGGTAGCCTCCCCCCTGGAGGACGATAAGGGAGAGGATGGAAGAGGCGGGTGCAGCTCGGACATATGAATATTAATCTCTTCACCTTTGTCGTTTGGGACAAAAGGGTCGATGGCTCTAAGGACTAGCGATGCCCTCTCTTCGATAGTGACCTTTACCACCCCTCTGTCTCACACTCACTCGACCTCTTGCTCCTCAGATCCCTTGGAACTCTAGGAGGAATATGAGGATGTCTCAGATTTTGACCTTAGCCTCATTTATGTATTTAGGTCTTTAGTATCTGCATGTTGTAGAATCATCAATCAAGTCTGTCTCAGAGTGGTTACAGACAGTTTTAGATAATGGTTTAACTGGTAAATGGACGAGGGTACTAGGACAAAGGTGAAATTATGAGCTATATCATTCATCTGCTTTGATATCATCCCATTCTCAAACTGAACGGGGGCTGTATGCATCAAGTGTCTTATTGTTGTGCTGATTAAGGATCAGTTTTGCCTTTTAGAGCACAATTAATAAGATAACATGGACGGGGGTGACCTGATCCTAGATCAGCACTCCTACTCTGGCACGTTATAAATACAGACCCTGAAGTGCAGCTGTGAAGAACCTTCTAATATAACACTGTATTCTGGACAAGGAGATATTGAATTTAATACAGAACATACTATTTCAGCAAGAGCTGAAGGGTTTTTCTCATCTACAAACTGATTTGATAGAACAAAAAAGGCACACTTTAAAGCATGGCACTATGAATAAAACATGACATCAACAGAAACAGCTAGTAGTTTCCATTACCTCCTGTCCCTGGGACTCAGGATGCAGCCACAGTGAGACACTGTATGAGTCCCAAATGGAGCCCTATTCCCTTCATAGTGCACTACATTTGGTCAAAAGTAGTGCACTATAAAGGGAACAGGGTGCCATTTTGGATGTATTCACAGTGAGACAAAGTAGTCTGGCTACCACTCTCACTGACTCACTTACCCCCCTACCGCTTCTACTGAACGAATTCCCCTAGCGCCCACTGCACCATGTCATCTGGGTCCAGTATCTGTCTAATGTATATGAAATCAAAGCATGGGCATCCATGGTGCTCTGTGCCTCCTGAGGCACCTAAGGTCCAACAGTGACCACTGTACCATGTCATTTTGGGTCCACTAATGTATCTCTCTCTAATGTATATAATATAAAAACATGGTTCTTTCCATGGTGTTCTGTCTGTCCCCTCTGGGGTACCAAGGTAGGTGGGTTGGTGACGTCTGTGACCCAGCTGTGTGGCATCCGTGCAGGGGGCACTGGGGTGGTTCTGCTTCTGGGAATACACAGAGACAGAGCCCTTGGCGCAGCTGCCGACTGCTGCCACCTCTGTGCCCTCCCCTCTACCCCAGTCCTCTGCTCATGCCCTCATGTCATGACATGAGGGCATGAGCCACTGTTGCTGTGTACTGCTGTCCTCATGGGTCTGGCCTAGCCTAGAGAGTGTGGTTCCTTTCACTCGAGAGACCTAGGCTGTGTCTCAAATAGCACCCTATTTCCTATAGAGTGCACTACGTTTGACCAAAGCCCTAGTGCACTACATAGGGAATAGGTTGTCATTTGGGATGTAGCCCGATACGACCCACCCCAAAACCACCTGCTCACTCCCCCCCATCCCCATGGGTTAAGGAGGCAGATGTCGTGATGCCTCCACCTTACTGGGTCCCTATGGAGATCAGGGATAATAGGGTAGTGGTCCCTATGGAGTGGTCCCTCAGCAACAGAGCTCTAGTCTAGTGCACTCAGTGCTCTCTGACATTCTGAGAACGTCAACATCTGGAGCCTTTATAACTTCCAGCCTCCAGTTTATCCAAGGCACAGATCTAGGATCCCTTCTCCTACCCCAATCCTAACCTTAAATTATTAGTGAAGCAAAATCCAAAACTGGCCAAGATCAGCGTATAGGAACAACTTCACCCTACTCCTAACTTCTACATAATTTGCCAAAAGGATTCTTTGTACTAAAATATAACACTTGGTAAAACTTAATGATGAGAGTCCTGTAGATGTTCAGCTAACTAGCAACAATTCAGTAATTGCTGTTGACTAGCAATATGGAAGCATCTATAGACACGCAACTAAATATTGATTGAATATCAGATGCATTTAAACTGCAACCCTACTAATAAGTCTGCATCCCAAATGGCACCCTATTCCCTGTATAGTGCACCCCACAGGGGGCTTTGTAACATCCGTCGTTCAAGGTAGACCAAGGCGCAGCGTGAGTTCATCATTTTTTATTTTAAAGGTGAACCAGCAAAAAAACAATAAACAACACAACGAACGAAAAACTTCGTAGTGCAAAATACATGCAACCAAACAAAGACAAGATCCCACAACTGACTGTGGGAAAAAGGGCTGCCTAAGTATGATTCCCAATCAGAGACAACGATAGACAGCTGCCTCTGATTGGAAACCATACTAGGCCAATCAAAGGAAAAACCAACATAGAATTACAACATATAGAATGCCCACCCCATGTCACACCCTGACCTAACCAAACAGAGAAAAAACGTCTCTCTCGGTCAGGGCGTGACAGGCTTGTGTAAAACACAGAAAATAGGGCGCCATTTAAGAAAATCAAATGAAATGTTATTCGTCACATACTTCGTAAACAACAGGTGTAGACTAACAGTGAAATGCTTACTGATGGGCCCTTCCCAACAATGCAGAGAAAGAAAATAGAGAAATAATAGAAAAGTAAAACACATAATAAAATGTCTAATAAATACACAATGAGTAATGATAACTTGGCTATATACATGGGGTACCAGTACTGAGTCGATGTGCAGGGGTACGAGGTAATTAAAGTAGATATGTACATCGTTGCTGACAGGTGTATAAAATTGAGCACACAGCCATAGACAAACATTGGCAGTAGAATGGCCTTACTGAAGAGCTCAATGACTTTCAACGTGGCACCATCATAGGATGCCACCTTTCCAACAAGTCAGTCCAAAAAATGTCTGCCCTGCTAGAGCTCCCCCGGTCAACAGTAAGTGCTGTTATTGTGAAGTGGAAACGTCTAGGAGCAACGGCTTAGCCCCAAAGTGGTAGGCCACACAAGCTCACAGAACGGGTCCGCCGAGTGCTGAAGCACGTAGCGCATAATAATTGTCTGTCCTCGGTGCAACACTCACTACCGAGTTCCAAACTGCCTCTGGAAGCAACGTCAGCACAAGAACTGTTAGTTGGGAGCTTCATGAAATGGGTTTCCATGGCCGAGCAGCCACACACAAGCCTAAGATCACCATGCGCAATGCCAAGCATCAGCTAGAATGGTGAAAAGCTTGCAGTCATTGGACTCTGGAGCAGTGGAAACGCGCTCTCTGGAGCGATGAATCACGTTTCACCATCTGGCAGTATGGCAGACGAATCTGGGTTTGGCAGATGCCTGGAGAATGCTACCTGCCCCAATGCATAGTGTCAACTGTAAAGTTTGGTGGAGGAGGAATAATGGTCTGGGGCTGTTTTTCATGGTTCAGGCTAGGCTCCTTAGTTCCAGTGAAGGGAAATCTTAACGCTACAGCATACAATGACATTCTATACGATTCTGTGCTTCCAACTTTGTGGCAACAGTTTGGAGAAGACCCATTCCTGTTTCAGCATGACAATGCTCCTGTGCACAAAGTGAGGTCCATACAGAAATGGCGTGGAAGAACCTCAAACCCATCGAACACCTTTGGGATGAATTGGAAAGCTGACTGCGAGCCAGGCTTAATTGCCCAACATCAGTGCCCGACCTCATGAATGAGTGGAGGCTGTTATAGCAGCAAAGGGGGACCAACTCCATATTAATGCCTCTGATTTTGGAATGAGATGTTCAATGAGCAGGTGTCCACATACTTTTGGTCATGAAGTGTACTTAATTAGTTAACCAAATAGCTACACGGACTAACTATTTAGCAGTTTTATAGCTTGGGGGTAGAAGCTGTTCAGGGTCCTGTTGTTTCCAGACTTGGTGCATCGGTACCAGTTGCTATGCGGTAGCAGAGAGAACCGTCTATGACTTGGGTGGCTGGAATCTGACACATTTTTAGGGTCTTCCTCTGACACCGGCTGGTATCCTTTATACCAGGCAGATTAAAGTGTGCAAAGCTGTATTCAAGGCAAAGGGTGGCTACTGTGAAGAATCTCAAATATAAAATATATTTTGATTTCTTTAACACTTTTTTGGTTATTACATGATTCCATATGTGTTATTTCATAGTTCTGATGTCTTCACTAATATTCTACATTGTAGAAAATAGTAAAAAATTAAGAAAAACCATGGAGTTGAGTAGGTGTGTCCAAACTTTTGACTGGTACTGTATATATTTATTTATTTGTCTGTTTTGCATGTTACTTTGGCATTAATACATGTCACATATCAGTTTTCAAACAATGCAAAAAATATATAATAATTGAGTTATTAAAGCCGCGTTCAATCATGGTCTCATTTTTGCTTTTTTGAGTAAGGCAGCTCCAAAATGCAAGTGTTTCAGCCTAGCTCAGTTTCTGTGGTGGTGGGGCAGCCAGCGGATAATACGGAGTGTAGGGGTTGGTAATGTTCACTAGTTGCGCCGTGATTGGCTCAGTGTTCTGTCACTCATGGGGATACTACATCACCGCAAAATCTACAGGTAGAGATCGAAAATTCAACCCTCTTGGGTGCTGCCATAGACTTACATTAGAAGTGCCCATCCAAGTAGGCTCAAGGTCATTGGCCACAGATAAAATGATGTAAAATTACGTTATATCTACAGTAGCTTTGATTGGACTCATACTTTCAAAATCTTAGCTAGCAGTCATCATCATGAATCAAGTTGACAATCTATTGGCAAATCCTTTTTAATTCTTGTCATATGAAGAGAAATAATGAAGAAAAATTATAGATAAAACATATCGGTGCTCATCGGCCATTGGACATAAACATTAAACAAGTTGGAAATCACTATTTCAACAATGAGGGGTTTGGAAGGAATCAGTGACAGTGGCTTACTACAAGCATTGCAAAGCAATTCAGTGGAGTGGCTGTGTGGTCACAAATCTGGGACTAAGTGTCTCTTTTCCAAGTTTAAAATGATGTACTTTCAACATTGGCCATGCTGTCAATGAAACATGAGTTGTGCTGCGCTCGAAACAACTGTTAACTCGGAACTGCGAAAACTTGACTTTAGTGAATTCAAGACAACTGGGAATTCCGGAAAAAAACGAGCTCCGCCTGGGAAATACGTTTTGAATGGTCATCCAACTCGGAATTGCCAGTTGTCTTGAAAGCACCATAAATCCAGAGAATGCCAGACTTTGATGACAAAATTTGCCCACGAAGGACCGCAGTGCCACCTTCCTGTTCAAGTGAGCACAGAACAACAAGGTGAGTCCAAAAAAGTATTGTATGCTGCTGCATAAATTATCTAATATGCCAGGGAGATATGTATACTGTAGCTAAGAAAGTAATACTTAGTGGGAAAGGGGGATAACTAGTCAGTTGTATAACTGAACGCCTTCAACTGAAATGTGTCTTCCGTATTTAACCCAACCCCTCTGAATCAGTGTATGTTGTGTAGTAAGCTGTTAGTAGCCCATGTGCCTCACCTAATAATTTGCTACCTTTTCACCTCATAACTTAGCTTACTGTTTTGACTTGGTGGTGCACATTTAGCCTATAGCCTGTTTCAGAGAAATGCTTTCATTGTCTGCTTATATACCCCCTTTATTTATCTTACGGTTCTGACTTGGTGTACAGGGAGAATACTGTAAGAATGTCCCATGTTCTGAATTCTGTCACCGTACATTTCAAAAGTGCTGAACAAATAGTTATATTGACTACGTCCATCCTAGCTCGCTCATTAATGTCTTAATCAAAATTACGGATTGCCTCTTATCCGCTCGTTGTCCCTGTCACGATTTCCGCCGAAGTTGGTTCCTCTCCTTGTTCGGGCGGCGTTCGGCAGTCGGCGTCGCCGGTCTTCTAGCCATCGTCGATCCACTTTTCATTTTCCATTTGTTTTGTCTTGTCTTCCTACACACCTGGTTTCAATTCCATGTTGTGTATTTAACCCTCTGTTCCCCCCATGTCCTTGTCCGGAATTGTTTATTGTAAGTGCTTGTGCACGTTATTCTGGTGTGCGACAGGTTAAGTACCCATTGATATATTGTTCTGTTTCCGGTGGTTTATTATTAAACTGCGCCGTTGTAAACACAGTTTTTGCTCTCCTGCGCCTGACTTCTCTGCCGCCAGTACGCACCCCTTACCCTTATGCCATAGTTTGTATATCTCAATTGTCAGTAGAAATCACATATGTTTAAGCAGGTCAGCCATATCAGTTATTTTTTAAAGGCAGTAAATGAGGCTGAATGAACTGTTTCACTGCCAGACAAGGCTCTGCTGATTGCCAGGTGTAGCAGTGGAAAGGTGTTGGGACTGCTGTAGGGACTCTGCTGTTGGGACAGCTTTATGTAGGTCCTAACAGTTTGTCGGCACCGTTTGTCACCGTTATAGTGCAATTAATATATTGTTTAGTGTTGGGTAGTGGCTTTGCTGGTATGCATCTAAAACAAATGTGGGCAGTTTGCCCCACCAAGATTTACATGCTAAAATCGACACTGAATACGTGTTCCTTTTGTCCAGATGGGAAAGGGCAGTGTGGAGTGTAATAGGGATTAACACACCCAATCTTAAACAGATTGTCATGTAACTATAATGGGTTTTTTCATGTCTTTATTGAGGTGCTTTTCCTTACCAAAAGACAAATTGTTCTCTAACCAAGAATATCACAACAGAATACCAGACTGAAATGAAAGATGCAAATATATACACACATAGATATGTCTCATCATTATCAATATGGACATGGTATAACACAACAGCATGTGTAAAGGTTCGGTGATATGTAGAAATACTTTCAAATGCATCGTACTGTACCATTAATGTAAACCATTTCACGTGTGCACTGCACTGTGCATCAAAGTCACAAACAAGAAAATAAAACATTGGAGTGTTCAATTTCAACATAACTGTTTTTTGTGGAAGCACATACAGCACAGCGTAGCAAACCAGTCGTCACATGAATGGACTGAGGCCGTTGTTATTTCCAAGCAATAAAAAGCCTTGCACCTGTCGAACGCTGGCGAGACTCGAACACTTGTCTTTGTGGCTGCGCCCCAAATGGCACCATATTCCCTATATAGTGCACTACCGGTAAAAAATAGTGCAATATATAAGGAATAGGCTGCCATTTGGGTCACAGCCTGTAGCATGGCTAGTGCCAGTGCCAGACACCCATTAAAAGTTAGCTTTCTCTGTGAAGTATAGGCTAGTGTACCACATTTGGGAAAGTTGTTCAGACAATTGCCCATAGTCTCTGCCGTAAACATTTGGGCAGTGGAAAACTCCAGGATCGAGTAAGACAGGGCAGATCAAAAGGCCAGTAGTCGTGCTAACCTGTTCCAACTGGACAGGATTTAGAAGAGAGGGTGCCAACAAGACCCCAGTTAGACTGGGGGGGGGGGAATTAGAGAGAGACTGAGCCAATAAACTAACTGTAGTGTCTCCCACTAAACTAGATCTGCCAACAACACTCCAAAATGCCAGTAGCTCAATAACCGGAATCTGAATATGTTTTAATCAATAGTGTTGGGTTGGACCTCTGAATATGTTTAATCAACAGTGTTGGGTTGAACCTCTGAATATGTTTAATCAACAGTGTTGGGTTGGACCTCTGAATATGTTTAATCAACAGTGTTGGGTTGGACCTCTGAATATCTTTAATCAACAGTGTTGGGTTGGACCTCTGAATATGTTTAATCAACAGTGTTGGGTTGGACCTCTGAATATGTTTTAATCAATAGTGTTGGGTTGGACCTCTGAATATGTTTAATCAACAGTGTTGGGTTGGACCTCTGAATATGTTTAATCAACAGTGTTGGGTTGGACCTCTGAATATGTTTGAATCAATAGTGTTGGGTTGGACATCTGAATATGTTTAATCAACAGTGTTGGGTTGGACCTCTGAATATGTTTAATCAACAGTGTTGGGTTGGACCTCTGAATATGTTTTAATCAATAGTGTTGGGTTGGACCTCTGAATATGTTTAATCAACAGTGTTGGGTTGGACCTCTGAATATGTTTAATCAACAGTGTTGGGTTGGACCTCTGAATATGTTTAATCAACAGTGTTGGGTTGGGCCTCTGTCTGCTCCAAGTTCATTATGCAATATTTATAATGTTATTTTCCTTGCAAAGTTGATGTGTAATGCATGCAAAACACATTTAAAATACAGCACCAAAATAAATGAACAAATATATGAATAATCATGACAAATTACTGACAATCATATCAATACTATTTGTAAACAGCTTCATAAGCACAACCTATGACAAATTTAAAGATACATGTCAGACATTTCAAACATACAATTTGGTGAAATTTTTGTAATTCTGAAATCAGACCAGTGGTTTCTTGTAATTTCTCATCTTTTAAACGTTCATGTGTTTTATATACACTGGCCAGTTTATTAGGCAAAACGAGTGACCTAAGCGACTTTGATCGTGGTACTGTATGATCGTCGGTGCCAGGCGCGCCGGTTCCAGTATCTCGAAACCGCCGGCCTCCTGGGTTTTTCAGGCACGACAGTGTCTAGGGTTTACCGACAGCCAGTCAGCTGCAGTCCTGTGGACGAAAACAGCTAGTATATGAGAGGTCAAAAACTGCAAAAATTATGCAAGCTAACAAGCGGGCTACAAACAGGCAAATAATGGTGCAGTACAACAGTGGTGTGCAGAACGACATCTCGGAACACACAACTTGTCGGTTTGTGTCACGGATGTGTCACACCCTGATCTGTTTCACCTGTCCTTGTTAATGGCTCCACCCCCTCCAGGTGTCACTTGTTTTCTCCAGTGAATTTATCCCTGTGTTTCCTGTCTCTCTGTGCCAGTTCTTCTTGTATGTTTCCAAGTCAACCAGCGTTTTTCCCCGTTCTCCTGCTTTATGAATTCTCCTTTTTCTAATTCTCCCGGTTTTGACCCTTGCCTTTTTCTGGACTTTGTACCCGCCTGCCTGACTATTCTGCCTGCCTTGACCACGAGCCTGTCTACCACTTTGTACCTCCTGGACTCTGATCTTGTTTTGACCTTTTTGACCTGACGCCGCGACCATGGGTTAAAGGCTATTATGGAGCAAATCAGGGCCTTAGCTCAGAGACTGTCTGCCACCTCTGAAAAAACCCAATACCCAGTAAATCTTTCCCTATCTGTGGTGAGTTGGTACAGCCTATCCTGACTCCCTGTGAACCCTGCTTACCTCCACCAGAGCGATATTCGGGGAATCCTGGTTCCTGCCGGGGTTTTCTTTCTCAATGCTCGCTTATTTTTGAGCTACAGCCATCTTCATTTTCTTCAGACCGATCGAAGATAGTGTATATAATTGCGCTAATGTCGGGAAGGGCGCTCTCCTGATGAAAATCTTATGGATGCCACGATAGCTTCGGAGTTTGGTATTACCACTCAGCCTCTCTCTGTGCCCATTGATGCTAGGGCACTGGACGGCCGCTCTATAGGTTAAGTCAGCCATAGTACTGTGCCCGTTCAATTACAGGTTTCTGGTAATCACAGTGAGACAATACAGTTCCTCCTCATTACCTCTCCCCATGTTCCAGTGGTTTTGGGATTTTCCTGGCTTCAAAAGCACAATCCGATGATTGATTGGACCACAAGCTCTATCCTGGGTTGTAGCCCATTTTGCCATTCAAACTGCCTTCAAGCAGCACAGGCTTCCTCAAGTCATCTTCCTCAGTATGTTAGCAAGACTGTGGATGTCTCTTCTATCCCCACAGAAAACCATGACCTCCTGGAAATGTTCAGTAAGGCACGTGCTACTTCCCTTCCCCTGCACCGTCCTTATGATTGTGCCATTGATCTTCTCCCAGGCACTACACCACCTCGGGGTCAATTGTATTCTCTGTCTGGACCAGAGACCAAAGCTATGGAGGAGTACATAGAGGAGTCTCTGGCCACTGGGGCGGTCCATCTGCATCTCCTGCCGGCGCAGGGTTTTTCATTGTGGAGAAGAAGGACAAGACCCTGCGTCCGTGCATTGACTACCGGGGACTTAATGACATTACTATCAAGAATCGTTACCCCTTACCTCTCCTCTCCTTGGCGTTTGAACCTCACCAGGGGGCCACCATATTTTCCAAGTTTGACCTTCGAAATGCCTACCACCTGGTTTGGATACGCGAGGGGGATGAGTGGAAGACAGCTTTCAACACAGCCAGTGGACATTATGAGTACCAGGTCATGCCATTTGGACTCACCAACGCCCCCGCTGTTTTCCAGGCTTTGGTCAATGATGTGCTTCGGGACATGCTAAACCGGTTTGTGTTCGTGTACCTTGACGACATCCTGTTTTTTTCCCCAATCTCCACAAGAACATGTTCTTCATGTCAGACAGGTCCTTCAGTGCCTCCTGGAGAACCAACTGTTCGTGAAAGCTGAGAAGTGTGAGTTCCACCGCTCTACTATCACCTTTCTGGGATATGTCATTGCTGAGGGCAATGTTCAGATGGATCCTGGAAAGGAGAAAGCAGTGGTGGATTGGCGTCAACCAACGTCCAGGGTGCAGTTGCAATGGTTTCTTGGTTTTGCAAACTTCTACCACCGTTTCATTCGGGACTACAGCACCCTGGTGGCCCCCATCTCGGTACTCACCTCTCCCAAGGTACCGTTCAAATGGTCTCCAGCTGTCAACAAAGCCTTTGTGGACCTGAAGCATCGGTTCACAACAGCACCCATCCTCATCCATCCGGACCCCTTGCGTCAATTTGTGGTGGAAGTGGATGCTTCAGATGTTGGAGTAGGGGCCATCCTGTTCCAGCGATCTGCCCAGGACCAGAAGCTTCATCCCTGTACCTTCCTGTCCCATCGTCTCAATACTGCTGAAAGGAACACCAATGTTGGCAACCGAGAACTCCTGGCGGTGAAGATGGCGTTGGAAGAGTGGAGGCACTGGCTGGAAGGAGCAGAACAGCCATTCCTGGTCTGGACCGACCATAAAAACCTGGAATATCTCCGTACAGCCAAGCGCCTCAACTCCAGGCAGGCCCGCTGGGCCCTCCTGTTCACCAGATTTAACTTCACCATCTCCTACTGCCCAGGGTCAAAGAATGTGAAGCCTGACGCCCTCTCCCGCCTATACAGTTCCTCTGCCACACCCTCGACCTCTGAAACCATTCTCCCTACCTCATGCATTGCTGCCACTGTGGATTGGGGTATTGAGAACCTGGTCCGCGAGGCACAACACTCCCAGCCTGGACCTGAAGGGGGCCCGGCTAACCGGCTGTTTGTCCCTAATCCAGTCCGCTCCCGGGTCCTGGAATGGGCTCACTCCTCCAGGCTGACCTGTCATCCAGGGTCTCATCGTACACTAGCCTTCCTTTGACAACGTTTCTGGCGGCCCACAATGGTCCCTGACGTCTCTGCCTTCGTCACCGCATGCACTGTGTGTGCTCAAAACAAGACTCCACGGCAAGCTCCTTCTGGACTCCTGCAGCCACTACCAGTTCCTCATCGTCCCTGGTCTCATATACAGTTGAAGTCAGGAATGTACATACACTTAGGATGGAGTCATTAAAACTCGTTTTTCAACCACTCCACAAATTTCTTGTTACTAAACTATAGTTTTGGCAAGTCGTTTAGGACATCTACTTTGTGCATGACACAAGTCATTTTTCCAACAATTGTTAACAGACAGATTATTTCACTTATAATTGACTGTATCACAATTCCAGTGGGTCAGAAGTTTACATACACTAAGTTGACTGTGCCTTTAAACAGCAGTTGCAACGGTTTAGCAGCAGTGGTTTCTTCCTTGCCGAGTGGCCTTTCAGGTTATGTCGATATAGGACTCGTTTTACTGTGGATATAGATACTTTTGTACCTATTACAGAGTCCTTTGCTGTTGTTCTGGGATTGATTTGCACTTTTTGCACCAAAGTACGTTCATCTCTAGGAGACAGAACGCATCTACTTCCTGAGCAGTATGACGGCTGTGTGGTCCCATGGTGTTTATACTTGCGTACTATTGTTTGTACAGATGAGCGTGATACCTTCAGGCGTTTGGAAATTGCGCCCAAGGATGAACCAGACTTGTGGTCTACAATGTTTTTTCTGAGGTCTTGGCTGATTTCTTTTGATTTTCCCATGATGTCAAGCAAAGAGGCAATGAGTTTGAAGGTAGGCCTTGAAATACATCCACAGGTACACCTCCAATTGACTCAAATGATGTCAATTAGCCAATCAGAAGCTTCTAAAGCCATGACATCATTTTCTGAAATGTTCCAAGCTGTTTAAAGGCACAGTCAACTTAGTGTACATAAACATCTGACCCACTGGAATTGTGATACAGTGAATTATAAGTGAAATAATCTGTCTGTAAACAATTGTTGGAAAAATGACTTGTGTCATGCACAAAGTAGATGTCCTAACCGACTTGCCAAAACTATAGTTTGTTAACAAGAAATTTGTGGAGTGGTTGAAAAATAAGTTTTAATGACTCCAACCTATGTGTATGTAAACGTCTGACTTCAACTGTACCTTAAAAAAAGGTAGGGGAGTGGATCAGAAAACCAGTCAGCATCTGGAGTGACCACCAGTTGCCTCATGCAGCGCAAAACATCTCCTTCACATAGAGTTAATCAGGCTGTTGATTGTGGCCTGTGGAATGTTGTCCCAGTCCCTTTCAATGGTTGTGCAAAGTTGCTGGATATTGGCGGGAACTGGAACACGCTGTCGTATACGTCAACCCAGAGCATCCCAAACATGCTCCGCAGGTGACATGTCTGGTGAGTATGCAGGCCATGGAAGAACTTGGACATTTTCAGCTTCCAGGAATTGTGTTTCGATCCTGGTGACATTGGGCCATGCATTATCATGCTGAAACATGAGGTGATGGCGGCGGATGAATGGCGTAATAGGCCTCAGGATCTCGGCACTGTATCCCTCTGCATTCAAATTGCCATCGTTGTCTGTAGCTTATGCCTGCCCATACCATAACCTCACCGCCACCATGGGGCACTGTTTACAATGTTGACATCAGCAAACCGCTCACCCACACAACGCCATACACGTGGTCTGCATTTGTGAGGCCGGTTGGACGTACTGACAAATTCTTTAAAATGACGTTGGAGGCGGCTTATGGTGGAGAAATGAACATTCAATGCTCTGGCAATATCTCTGGTGGACATTCCTGCAGTCAGCCTGCCAATTACACGCTTCCTCAAAACTTGAGACATCTGTGGTATTGGGTTGTGTAACGAAACTGCACATTTTAGAGTGACCTTTTATTGTCCCCAGCACAAGATGCACCTGTGTAATGATCATGCTGTCTAATCAGATTCTTGATATGCCACACCTGTCAGGTGGACAGATTATCTTGGCAATGGAGAAATACTCAATAACAGGGATGTAAAAACAAATTGTACACAACATTTGAGAGAAATAAGCTTTTTGTGCACATAGAACATTTCTGGGATCTTTTATTTAAGCTCATGAGGCATGGGACCAACACTTTACATGTTGTATTTATATTTTTGTTCAGTTTCGTTAATAGACCAAGAAAGAGTTCCAAACCTCTCGGCCAATAACAGCAACTTTTCAGTTTTCCCATCCGGGGCTCAGACCACTCCCAAAGTCCTAGAAAAATTATTGCTTAAGAAATGTCCCTTTGCTAATGAACTATTTTTGTTTTGTTTATAATTTTAATAAAAAATAAAAAATCACAATAAGGTAGTTAAATTGTTACCCAGAAATGGTTATATTGAGGTAAAAACAGCTGCATTGGGCCTTTAAGACCTTGCTTTGTCAGCTTCATTAGTTAAATGTATTACAGTGGCACACCAGTGTGAGTGATTTGGCTAAACCCTTGCCAATATCCAGAGGCTGAAATTAAACTTACATTAAATTAAAATATGGCCTGTGCCTTTCTGACTTTCTGGCTTGGCTAGTAGCTTCTAACTGGGCTGCATGGAACATAGACATACGTTTTACAGAACCAAACCAACCATGTTGTCCTTCCTGGCATTGACTCATGTAGTATTGATCAAATTAACTTAGAGTATAGCAACAGCTGCCCCTTGGTTATTGGTTGTCATATGCATCACGTCCAATGCAAATTAAAACAACACCCCTACAATTCAGAGGGTGCACACATACAGCATACATTGTAACATTATGATCATCAAGTATCCTTACTGTTTTACAGGGTCTCCTTCCATAATGAAAACACCACAGTGTGATAACACAGGACCAGTAGAACGCAAGACGTCAAAAATAGTTTGTCTTTGGACGGATATACACTCTCTCAGAGTCTGGTTCTTGTAAAAACATTTAATAAAACATACTTTAAAAAGCCGCAGGGCTATCCAGTTAGTACAGCTAACTGAATAAGTCTTTGGCTAGTGACAGCGGTAGTCTTGAGGGTTGTTGGAGGCATGAGTCTGGACATTTCGACTGCATCCCAAATGACACCCTATTCCCTATATATCGCAGTACACCCTATGGGCCCTGGATTAAAAATAGTGCGCTATAAAAGGGAATAGGAAGCCATTTGGGACAGCAGCCTTCCTTCCACATTGATGTAAATACACAGCAGGTGACTGTCTCCTAGTAGCGTGCAGGTGAATATTTATATGTACTCTATAAATCCTCCATCGACATCAACTGAAGGGATGCCGGTTAGTTTAAAGTGCCAGTTTAAAGCAGAAATTGGGTTCTCTTTCTCTCTCTCTCCCCATAGTCGACCTCTTTGAATAAAAACCACCTGATTGAGTGAGTGTTTCCACCCCTTAATGAACCATTCCCTTCACTCTCAACCCAAGGCATTCAGCAGAAAGAAAGTAGGAGGGGGGGGATAGGTATTTTTCAGAATGTGTGTGCCTGGTGCTGTGAATTAGCTACCGGTGCATTTTTCTCCCCAGACATGCTTGCTGACAGCACACAGGCCAGCACTCAAAAATGCTTATCATTACAAAAATGAATCTACTACCTTTCATTACCCAATATTAGCACAAGTAAAACCATAAATAAAAACACTACTGAATAAATAAATGCTTTTTTCATGGAACTGATTTTGGCACACAAGGTCCTCTGGGGTGCTCCACCTCCCCAGGCTGAGGGTTTGCATGTGTGAGTGAATCAACCTATTTGGCACTAGCTACGCTCTCCCTCCGTACGTCCCTAGCATCTCAATCCTCCTACTCCTCAACTGGGGGAGTTCTTCTCTCCCCCCTCCCCACACCCACCTCCCTTTCATCTCCCTCCCCCTTGTTCCTTAACAGAGGTAGATCGGTCTCCCTCCACTCTCACTCCCCTCCCTCCCCCCTGCTCCTTAACAGAGGTAGACCCGTCTCCCTCCCTCCCCCTGCTACCTAATAGCGGGCTGCAGTAAGTCCATCAGTAGAGCTGCATAAAGAAGTCAGGAGCCCAGTCCAGGGCGGTCTGGGCCACAGCCAGCGCGGCCGCCCCCAGGGTGGCTGAGATGCCCCACACGGCCATCTTGACGAGCTGGTTGGCAGCTTGGTTGGGCTGCGTGTCCATGGGCAGGGCCATTTGGAAGTCTGGGCCCCCTCGGCCTTGGGCTGGGCCCCGAAGGAGCTGCCGACGGAGGACCGAGTCGGGCCGCTGCTGCTGAGTGGTCATCTGGAAGGCCTTGAAACAGTTGAAGGAGATACTGTTTTTGTCTGATAGGGTGTTAGCAGTTACTCATCGGCCGAGTTGGTTACGGCTCACAAGAATACTGAAACAGACAGTCGAAAAATAAATAGGGTCGGCACTTCACAATATGAGTTGTCCTACTACAGGAAATTGCCCATTGTTTACCACTGTCAAAGTGGAAGGAGAAAGGGGGAGGAGGTCTCGTGGCCTTGCAGTGAAAGATAGTAAACAACAGAGTGAAGAAATGTCAATAATGTCAATAAGAAAGACAGAAGGAAGAGAGACGGGTGACAAAAGAAGAAGAAATGCTCCATATGGGAGGGAGGGAGGGAGCAGTGCCCTATGGCCTCAAACAATTTTAATTTGGCTACGGCTTTTTCTCAATTACAATAGCAACACAACACCAGAAGCAACAGCCAGCACTTATGGGCAAGACAACGGCAACAGGGCACATTTTTTTTCCATCTTCTTCTACTCAACAGTTTGGAGAAAAACATCATTAAAAAAAACGTAAAATATTCACTTCCATTTCATTATCGTCCCTCTGGAAGTAATAGTAAACATTGCGCTGCAACACGAAATGCAAATGCCTTTTCTCTCTGATTATGAACGTTGTAAAAAGAAAAACGAGACGTTTAATGACAGAAAAACGCCTCTCGGAAAATGGTACTCCGAGTGAGCGTGTGTTTGTGCGCTGAGGGGCTCAATGTCTTTAAGTCTTTCGTTCGACTTTTTGATTCTCCCTCTCTCCCATCTCTCTCTCTCTCTCTCATTAGAATCGTCTGCTAATGAGCCCAGGCTGAAAATAGCTGACAGGTAACGGCAGACAATTAACTTTTAAACTTTCACTTTAAACAGCGTAACACCCCAGAGGGCCCAGCTCCTCAGATGAACCTCCTTCTGTAGTTTACAGTACATACAGTAGTGGCTGACTTCTATCACTCACTCCTCCTTCATTCCTCCCCCCTGACAGCATCCCAAATGGCACCCTATTCCCTATGAGGTGAGCGACTTTTGACCAGAGCTACCTTGTCAAAAGTAGTGCACCAAGTTAATATTTGTAACGTGATCCTGCGTTATGTGTATTGTATAATGTGAATTTTTTTTAAAATGTTGATCATAAAAAAATAACAATTGATGCAATAAATAGGGAATAGGGTGTGATTTGGAACACAGCCTCCATGTGACAGTTATAGTACAGTACAGTAGGTGGCTGGCTTAGCCTGTCCTCTCCTCTCGTTTCTCCTCCTGTTGAAAGGGTCTAGGACCTCGTCAATGACAGTGACACTCAGTCTTTGAATACAGCTGACAGGATAGTGACATTATGACCATGATCAAAGCAGCTCATTCTAAACCTTGAGAGAATTTGAGAAATATTTTGCGAGGTACAGGTGGCTTTGCTGGCGTCTTACCTTTGAAATGAAATATGTGGTCATTACAGGGATTTCAAAACAAATGTAAAAAATCCTATGAGCATTGTAACCCTTCCATCCCGTG
Organism: Salmo trutta; assembly: GCF_901001165.1. Taxonomy (NCBI): domain Eukaryota; kingdom Metazoa; phylum Chordata; class Actinopteri; order Salmoniformes; family Salmonidae; genus Salmo; species Salmo trutta. The sequence continues at coordinate 17,973,420 of NC_042992.1, forward strand.
CCTGCCTGCCTGCTGGTCATTCACCGTATGTGACCTTGGCCTAACCTGTACTGTCAGTGGTTCTGTTCCACAGTAGTTGTGTAGTCATTAGTACACCATGGATGTGTCGCAAATGGAACCCTATTCCCTTGTCCGAAGTAAAGTAAGGACACAACAGCGGTCAGACGGGTGATTCAGCATGCAGCTATCCTCGTGACCCAGAAGAAGCAGAGGATGTTCAGTGTGGTTGAGTCATCATCACCGACCCGGCCTGTTTGTCATGTCACCACCGGGAGCTGCTCTCTCAGCCGTGCAGCATGACGCAACACTACACTCCTGCTCGCTCTCTCCCTCTCTTACATTAGAGACACACCACAACTCAGAGTCAATATGCTGCAGCTAGATCTAAAATACACTGTATCAGTTAGTCACTCGCCGTCACACTTTCACTTGCATTTCATGTCATGCATCGCCCTACTACTGGGCAAGAGGAGGGAGACGAGGTCACCTGTTACTCTATACTGGGTCAAAGTCAAACCAACGCATACATGACCTTCCTGTAAGGAGTTAATGTCATGTCTCGTATACAAGAGCCCCACAGCCACCGCTCATTCAGCCTAGCTCTCCTGGGTTGTATTCATTAGGCACCAAATGGAAGAAAACGGACTGAAACAGGGAGGATTCTACCTGGAGTGTCTAATAACAAATGCTAATTTTCCTTTTCTGTGGCAAAACGTTGTGTGTGCACTAATGAATACGAACCTGTCCTGGGTGTCACCAACTCTTTCTACCCAACGTCACCTGTTGTGAGATCAACCCAGGCCAATCCTCACTGACTTTCTGACTGACTCAGCACTTCCTACAATAAGAAGGAAGGAGCAACTAGCCAGAGAGCTTGTGTCGCTACACTGCCCTCCAGGCAGACATTTGTATCCAGCTGTCACTCAAGGCCCCTTGTCAGCAATGTCATTTACTCCTGGAGAGGAATGACAGCAGCCCGGGTTGAAGGATACAGACAGAGGGATGACTGCAGCATCAGTGGAAGGATATGGGCTACGGAGAGGGGAAGTGATGGGGGGAATGTGATTAGGTATGGTACACCTACATGCATTGACACACAGCAAGCGTCATATCACACAAGGTCACAACCTTTTTCTTTTATATTCATTTTTGTACTTTTATTTCGACAGCGAAGTCATACTAAGACTAGGGTCTATTTTACAGATGAGCCCTGCATAAATACATCAACACATGCAATATACAAAATAAAAAAAACATGAAAAAAAAAGACATTTATCAACATTGAGGTCTGACCAAGAGGGACCAGAACATCTACACTGAAGAAAAATAGAAACGCAAAATGTAGAAGTGTTGTTCCCATGTTTCATGATCTGAAAGATATCCCCGTTAGTGAGCATTTCTCCTTTGCCAAGATAATCCATTCACCTGACAGGTGTGGCATATCAAGAAGCACATTACACAGGTGCACCTTGTGCTGGGGACAATGAAAGGCCACTCTAAAATGTGCAGAGAATTTAGCAGTACATCCAACCAGACTCACAACCGCAGACCACATGTATGGCGTACTGTGCGTGAGCAGTTTGCTGATGTCAACGGTGTGAACAGAGTGCACCGTGGTGGCGGTGGGGTTATGGTATGGACAGGCATAAGCTACAGACAACGAACACAATTGCATTTTATTGATGGCAATTTGAATGCACAGATTCCGCGACGAGATCCTGAGGCCCAATATCGTGCCATTCATCACCTCCTGTTTCAGCATGATAATGCACATCCCAATGTCACCAGGATCTGTACACAATTCCTTCAAGCTGAAAATGTCCCAGTTCTTCCATGGCCTGTATACTCACCAGACATGACACCCATTGAGCATGTTTGGGATGCTCTGGGTTGACGTGTACGACATTATGTTTTAGTTCCCCCCAATATCCAGCAACTTCACACAGCCATTGAAGGAGTGGGACAACATTCCACAGGCCACAATCAACAGCCTGATCAACTCTATGTGAAGGAGATGTGTCACGCTGCATGAGGCAAATGGTGGTCACACCCGATACTGACTGGTTTTATGATCCACGCTCCTACTTTTTTAAAGATATCTGTGACCAACAGATGCATACCTGTATTCCCAGTCATGTGAAATCCATAGATTAGGTCCTTATTTATTTATTTTAATTGACTGACTTTCTTATATGAACTGTAACTCAATAAAATCTTTGAAATTGTTGCATGTTGCCTTTTTTTTGCTCAGTACAATTTCAGAGCGCTCTGGAAGTTGTTCCACATAAAGGGTGCAAAAAACCCCAACTAAAATCAGCTTTACCCTACTCTGTGGAGACCGAAGGGGCCTCCAGTGGTATCCAAGCCTGAGACCGGGTTTGGTCATTTGTACGTCTACATTTTATTAATGATGATAGACACATAGGACGTTTTTGCATAAGTGTTTTGTAGAGGCCCAAACCACTTTTTGATAAAAAACACAATGGTGAGTTCTAGAACCATCACCAGTAATAAACCTAAGGGCACAATGGAAAATAGCATCTAGTGGTTTAAGTGTACATGCTGCTGCATGCAAATAGGTAATGTCCCCAGAATCTAAAATAGACATAAAAGTGGCCTGGACAATTACCTACCTATTAACAAAAGTCAGACATGCTTTGTTTTTGTAAAATAAACCAACCTTGATGTTCAACTTCTTCACCAGCTCAGTGACATGTTTTTCAATTACTGTTTGTCATCAAGCCAGATACCAAGATGTTTGTAGGATGGAACTCACTCAATCTGTGTACCGTTCAAACTAGTCATTACAAATTCATTTAAATCTGGGTTATGAGACCTAGAAAAAAGCATGCATTTAGTTTTGTTTGAATTTAGCAGTAACTTTAGATCCAATAGTGACCTCTGCAGTGTTTGATAATCAGACTTCAAATGTGAAAAGGCTTGGCCAACCAATGGAGCAATAGAATACAACATAGTATCATCTGCATACAAATGAATATTAGAATTGTTTTACAGCATTAACAATGCTATCTATATAGATTGTAAAAAGTAGTGGGCCGAGAACAAACCTTGGGGCACCCCTTTACGTAACTCAAGGAACTCAGACTTGATCCCATCTACCTTGATGACCTGAGTTCTGTCTTTGAGATAATTATGAAACCATCGGCAAGCATCTGTACGTTTTTCACTGTCTTTTTACTGTTGTTTTTATTTCTTTACTTATCTATTGTTCACCTAATACCTTTTTTTGCACTGTTGGTTAGAGCCTGTAAGTAAGCATTTCACTGTAAGGTCTACCTGTTGTATTCAGTGTGACAAATAAACTTTGATTTGATTTGTACCAATCATATCGAGGACAGCTTATTCAAAAGAATAACATGATCTACAGTATCAAAAGCTTTTGACAAGTCTACAAACATGGCATCACAATTATTTCTATAATCTAAGGCATTTGCAATATAATTTAAAAACAAGCATGGTGCTATGTTTAGGTCTTAATCTGGATTAGAGGTCGACCGATTATGATTTTTCAACGCCGATACCGATTAAGGACCAAAAAAAGCCAGTTCTTCAATATTCCTAGGTAAGAAGTTTTAGATTGTAGTTATTATAGGAATTATGACGCGTCAACTATTTCTCTCTATACCATTTGTATTTCATATACCTTTGACTATTGGATGTTCTAATAGGCACTTTAGTATTGCCAGCCTAATCTCAGGAGTTGAAAGGCTTGAAGTCATAAACAGTGAGTCAGACTGAGCGGTGGTAGGAATATGAAATCATAGACTTAATTATAATATAATAAACACAGAAATACGAGCCTTTGGTCATTAATATGGTCAAATCCGGAAAACTATCATTTAGAAAACAAAACGTTTATTTTTTCAGTGAAATACGGAACCGTTCCGTATTTTATCGAACGGGTGGCATCCCTAAGTCTAAATATTGCTGTTACATTGCACAACCTTCAATGTTATGTCATAATTATGTCAAATTCTGACAAATTAGTTCGCAACGAGCCAGGCGGCCAAACTGTTGCATATACCCTGACTCTGCGTGCAATGAACACAAGAGAAGTGACACAATTTCCCTAGTTAATACTGCCTGCTAACATGAATTTATTTTATCTAAATATGCAGGTTTAAAAAAATATATACTTCTGTGTATTGATTTTAAGAAAGACATGGATGTTTATGGTTAGGTACATTCGTGCAACGATTGTGCTTTTTTCACAAATGTCCTTTTGTTAAATCATCCCCTTTTTGGCAAAGTAGGCTGTGATTCGATGATAAATTAACAGGCACCACCTTGATTATATGCAACGCAGGACAAGCTAGTTAACCTAGTAATATCATCAACCATGTGTAGTTAACTAGTGATTATGTGAAGACTGATTGTTTTTTATAAGATAAGTTTAATGCTAGCTAGCAACTTACCTTGGCTCCTTGCTGCACTCGCGTAACAGGTGGTCAGCCTGCCACGCAGTCTCCTCGTGGAATGCAATGTAATCGGCCATAATCGGAGCCCAAAAATGCCGATTACCGATTGTTATGAAAATTTGAAATCGGCCCTAATTAATAGGCCATGACGATTAATCGGTCGACCTCTAATCTGGATTGATTGACATTAAGAATACCATTTACAGATAGATAATAACGTAGCCGTTTGTTGACCAATGATTCTAGTATTTTAGCAAGGGACCCTGGAAATGGATCGATTATTATCAAGATCACTACTATCCCCTCCCTTATGGAGTGGTAGCACACAAGCTGCTTTCCACACTTTTGGAATATTTCCTGATACTAAAGTTAAATAAAACATTTGTGTTACTGAGCCAGCTATGAGGGGTGCAGCATACTTAAGCAAAGATGGGTCCACATTTTCAGCCCCTAATGACTTCTTGGTGTCAATAGCTAACAAGGCAGCAAGAAGTTAAGTTTGCCAAAAATAAAAAAAACCTGACTACCATTTCCCAAGTCACGTGAGGTTGACTTGTCATCCATTGAGGCAACTGGAGGCTGTATGTGGGAAGAACAGTCAACTCAAAATCAAATCAAACCAGCCAACCTGACTGGCCAAGACCAGTATGACCACCATTTCTTTCAAATAGGAAATCAGCTAAAACGCTGATTAAAATAATCACAAATCTGAACTTTTTCAGCAATGATGCAGGAGTCCAAAACAATGTAGAGGAATTACCCCCACTTCAGTGAATTAACGATTTTACAGAATTTAGAATGATCACTAACAGTCTGTCATAGCGCTAAGGAAGTAGTTTGATTTGGCCTGTTTAACCGAGGCAATGCACCGATTTCTCAATTGCCTAAATAGCTGCCAATCAGCTAATGAGACAGTTTGTCTTGGCCCAGGCTTGATTTCTTATCAAGAGGTCTGAGTACAGGAGAGTACCATGGATTAGTTCGGTTTTTGACTCTGAATCGCTTGAAAGGGGCATGTTTATCAGCCAGAGAGGTAAAAATGGATGAGAACAATTAAACCTTCCAGAAGTTTACACACTGACTTGTTCACCATCATTCGTTGCCTTTGCGTATGAAGCTCCTGTTTTTAATCTGAGTATGAGAAAGGAAGGAAAAATGAGTGCAGAGGCATTTGTTCATTTCTCGTCTGAGGGAGCACTTTCAGAGGTGATTGTGCACAAGGTCTAACTGGCTAATCCGTTTCCAACGCCTCTGTGCTTCCCAGCATGCTCGCTGTCGCTGCGCAGAAACCGCCACCGAGCCGGCCCCCACTCCAACCCCCTCAAACCCCCCACCGCCTGGCTCAGAGCTCAAAGATGTGCCTGAGGTGATATCACAGTCCCCGACCTCAGCCTCAGTGGAGGCCCAGCCGGCTACAACACAGTCCTGCTGGGCCAGCCACCTCACACACCAAACTCAGTAGGCCCCCCAACCAGCCAACCAGCCGCTGCTGGAGGAGCTGATGCACTGGTTGGGTTACAGGTGGCGGCTTCTGCAGTAAGGAAGTGGTATATTCTGTTTTTAGAGGATTTCACTCTGTTGATTTGATTTGATTGTGATATATCACAATGTTTCTTAATCCTAAGAAAATCACTGAAAAGGCCTGAAAAGAAGCTGATATTAAAAATAAAACCTGTAAAAGATCTGGCATGTATTTGAAATCTCCTCCAAAGCACATAGGCCTGCAACTATGAGCAGATTGGGGGAAAAGAGCCTACAGTACGGGGGGGTATCCTTTGTGAAGAACATTTGGGGGTCACCCTCACCTCCATCCCCCTGCCTCTTGAGGGAAACCACTACATTGATACATTTTCCCTGTTGCAGCCCAGTCTAAGGTCAGTCAGACAAATATAAGCCAGGGGTTGGAGTGCAGTGAGGGCTGCTCATCTCATCTCTGTCTTGAGAACAATACAGTAGGGTATGTACCACGTGACACGGAGCCCCCCCTCCCCCATCCTTCCTCGGGGGCCACAGATGCTTAAAAGCAGGGGGATGGAGAGGGGGGGAATCCGCATGCAAAATCAAACAGTCCATAATTACCTAGGGATGAGGTTTATTTATTAGATAGCACAAGGGGCCTCCAATTTTTTTAAATAAAATCTCTCTTGCCGTGGTGTGACGAGTGTGACGTTAAAAAGAGAAGACACCCCTAACCCAGAGCCACCGTACTAACCACCCCATCTCTCTAGACAACCTTTTCTGACAAGAGACAGCGAGAGAATCAGAAATGCTGTAAGATCTAAAATGAACCAGATTTCTGTCCGATTTAGATGGCATTTCTGCTCAGGAGGGAGACATGAATAGAGGGAGAACAACATTGCTCTTGTGGGAAAGGTATTCATAACCTCCCACTGGTGTTGATAGCATCATTAAGGTGAGCCTAGCAGATCTCGTAGACTGACAGATACCGTTTACATACAAAGGGCTGGGATGCAGACAGGCAGGACTGAACGTCAGCCACATCACAATAGACACTAAGGAGGAAGAGGATCAGCTCCAGCAGCATAGGGAGCCACTCTGTTGTGTGGGCTGGGGGACTTGCTGCTCAACAGCCCCACCTGCTGGACATGTGGAAGAACAAATCCCAAAGGACCACAAGAGTCCTCTACCTCTGCGCTACCTCTGCTCTGTCTGAACAAAGTTGGATCTACTGCTAATACTACAGAGAGGATTCTCTCTCCTCACATTCCCTGTTTCAGACCAGTTCAGACTTGAAGCTGATTATACATTTTATTCACATATTGAGCATTGTAGTTTACGGGAGGGGTATTCAAATCTTACCCTACAAGGTCCGGAGTACTGCTGGTTTTCTGTTCTACCTGATCATTAATTGCACCCACCTGCCCTGGTGCCTCAGGTCTAAATCAGTCCCTGATAAGAGGGGAACAATTAAAAAGCAGTGGAACTGGCTTCGAGGTCCAGAGTTGAGTTTGAGGGGTCTAGAGGACCCATGGCCTGCATAGTAAAACACCCGTCCTTTGCAAAGACAGACATCCAAGAGTCTGCAGGCAGGCTGGAACCCCCTGCTGTGGCTACACTGCAGATAATGTTAACACTGTCTGCAAGCCCAATCTAACTGTGTTACATTCTCTACCATGTAATATCTCCTCCTCCTGTATTATGTGACTGGCATGGTCCACATCTCCTCATGTTCTGATGTAATAGCAGCCTCTATTCTTTAGCTCACAAGTCCTCCTGGCAACAGTAGTCACAACACTGGATTGAGTTGAAGCACAGTGATGAGCTCCTCGTAGGGCAGGTCCTGGGGGATCTGGGACAGGATGTGGTACACCATGGCCATGTCACACTCGGTTTGCTTCACCTCTTTCTCCCTGTGCAGGACGATCTATAAACGAGACAGAATATTAGCAGGTTATTATATTAGCTTTGTCCCATTCAACCCTTCAGTAGTTACAGTTTGTCTAGCTATACTCTTTTTCTAACTGTTGATGACCTTCTCAGCTCTGCGGATTTTGCTGCGAAGAGACAGAATGATTAGATAATTTGTTTTGGTACTGTCCATATGTGGTTTATTTTTGGTCACAGGTCCAGGAATGGCTGAAGAATTGCAACATTTACCTGGAGCATTTACCTGGATCTCTGCAAATAGCACTGCTGGATGATCTGAAAAGTCATAGTCAATTGATCAATAATCTAATAATACTTTTAGCAATAATTATATACATTTTTTTTCATTTTCTCCATACTGGTCCCCCGTGGGAATCGAACCCACAACCCTGGCGTTGCAAACACCACGCTCTACCAACTGAGCCACACGGGTTCATAACTTTTGTGAAACATCAAATCATTTTATGCGTTTTTCTGGATGTTTTGTTGTTGTTATTCTGTCTCTCACTGTTCAAATAAATCTACTATTAAAATTATAGACTGATCATTTCTTTGTCAGTGGGCAAATGTACAAAATCAGCAGGGGATCAAATACTTTTTCCCTCACTGTATAAAAAAAAATAGATGTGTACATATGTATGCATGTATGTATGTATGTATGTATTTTCACAATTCCTGACATTTAATCCAAGTAAAAATTCCCTGTATTTGGTCAGTTAGGATCACCACTTTATTTTAAGAATGTGAAATGTCAGAATAATAGTACAGACAATTATTTATTTCAGCTTTTATTTCTTTCATCACATTCCCAGTGGGTCAGAAGTTTACATGAACTCAATTAGTATTTGGTAGCATTGCATTTAAACTGTTTAACTTTTCTATAGGGTTGAGGTTAAGGCTTTGTGATGGCCACTCCAATACCTTGACTATGTTGTCCTTATGCCATTTTGCCACAACTTTGGAAGTATGTTTGGGGTCATTGTCCATTTGGAAGACCCATTTGGGACCAAACTTTAACTTCTTGACTAATGTCATGAGATGTTGCTTCAATATATCCACATCCTTTTCCTCCTCATGATGCCATCTATTTTGTGAAGTGCACCAGTCCCTCCTGCAGAAAAGCACCCCCACAACATGATGATGCAAGCCTCCCCCTTTTTTCTCCAACATAACAATGGTCATTATGGCCAAACAGTTCTATTTTTGTTTCATCAGACCAGAGGACATTTCTCCAAAAAGTACAAACTTTGTCCCCATGTGCAGTTACAAACCGTAGTCTGGCTTTTTTATGGCGGTTTTGGAACAGCGGCTTCTTCCTTGCTGAGCGGCCTTTGAGGTTATGTCGATATAGGACTCGTTTTACTGTGGATATAGATACTTTTGTACCTGTTTCCTCCAGCATCTTCACAAGGTCCTTTGCTGTTGTTCTGGGATCGATTTGTACTTTTCGCACCAAAGTATGTTCATCTCTAGGAGACAGAACGCGTCTCCTTCCTGAACGGTATGACGGCTGCGTGGTCCCATGGTGTTTATACTTGTGTACTATTGTTTGTACAGATGAACGTGGTACCTTCAGGCATTTGGAAATTGCTCCCAAGGATGAACCAGACTTGTGGAGGCCTACAATTATTTTTCTGAGGTCTTGGATGATATCTTTTGATTTTCCCATGATGTCAAGCAGAGGCACTGAGTTTGAAGGTAGGCTTTGAAATACATCCACAGGTACACGTCCAATTGACTCAAATGATGTCCATTAGCCTATCAGAAGCTTCTATTGCCATCACATTTTCTGGAATTTTCCAAGCTGTTTAAAGGCACAGTCAACTTAGTGTATGTAAACTTCTGACCCACTGGAATTGTGATACAGTGAAATAATCTGTCTGTAAACAATTGTTGGAAAAATGACTTGTGTCATGCACAAAGTAGATGTCCTAACCGACTTGCCAAAACTATAGTTTGTTAACAAGAAATTTGTGGAGTGGTTGATGACTCCAACCTAAGTGTATGTAAATTTCCGACTTCAACTGTATGCATGTATGTACAGTACCAGTCAAATGTTTGGACACACCGACTCATTCAAGGGTTTTTCTTTATTTTTATTATTTTCTACATTGTAGAATAATAGTGAAGCCATCAAAACTATGAAATAACACATATGGAATTATGTAGTAATCAAAAAAAGTGTTAAACAAATCAAAATATATTTGAGATTCTTCAAAGTAAGCCATCCTTTGAATTGATCACAGCTTTAAACACTCATGGCATTCTCTCAACCAGCTTCAACAAGTCTTGAAGAAGTTCCCACATATACTAAGCACTTGTTGGCTGCTTTTCCTTCACTCTGCGGTCCAACTCACGCCAAACCATCTCAATTGGGTTGAGGTCGGGTGATTGTGGAGGCCAGGTCATCTGACACAGCACTACATCACTCTCCTTCTTGGTCAAATTGCCCTTACACAGTCTGGAGGTATATTGGGTCATTGTCCTGTCCCAATAAGCGCAAACCAGATGGGACGGCGTATCGCTGCAGAATGCTGTGGTAGCCATGCTGGTTAAGCGTGCCTTTTGAATTCTAAATAAATCACAGACTGTGTCACCAGCAAAGCACCCCCACACCATCATACTTCCTCCTCCATGCTTCACAGTGGAAACCACACTTGCAAAGATAATCTGTTCACCTATTCTGCGTCTCACAAAAACAAGGCGGTTGGAACCAAAAATCTCAAATTTTGACTCATCAGACCAAAGGACAGATTTCCACCATTGCTCGTGTTTCTTGGCCCAAGCAAGTCTCTTCTTATTATTAGATGTCCTTTAGTAGTGGTTTCGACTATGAAGGCGTGATTCACGCAGTCTCCTCTGAACAGTTGATTTTGAGATGTGTCTGTTAGTTGAACTCCGTGAAGCTGGGTCTTTCTTTCCTGTGGCAGTCGTCGAGAGCCAGTTTCATCACAGTGCTTGATCGTTTCTGCAACTGCACTTGAAGAAATCTTCCGGATTGACTGACCTTCATGTCTTAAAGTAACGGAGATTGGAAGTGATGCAGTCAATTACATTGATGGAAGGTACAATCTATCTGCAATATTAAAGCTGATGTAGCCCTAAAAATGTTTTCAGCTTTAATATTGAAGATAGATAAAAAACAGTTTAAAATCTGCCTCAACATCCTTATTTAAGATGTTTTAAATCGACATACATAGTTGACCAACATACCAATTATATATATATATATTTTTAATGCACTTTTCCTACTAGCACTGACTTTGCTGATAAGTACTGGTTGTCTGAACTAACTATCTTAAGATGAATGCACTAATTGTAAGTCACTCTGGATAAGAGAGTCTGCTAAATGACTAAAATGTAAATCTACCATCTACCTCAGCAGACTCATACCCCAGACTCTTTTCTGTTCCAGGAGCTGTGCGGTGAGTAACGGTACAGGGTTTTAGCCCGGTGAGTAACAGTACAGGGTTTTAGCCCGGTGAGTAACAGTACAGGGTTTTAGCCCGGTGAGTAATGGTACAGGGTTTTAGCCCGGTGAGTAACAGTACAGGGTTTTAGCCTGGTGAGTAACAGTACAGGGTTTTAGCCCGGTGAGTAACAGTACAGGGTTTAGGCCCGGTGAGTAACAGTACAGGGTTTTAGCCCGGTGAGTAACAGTACAGGGTTTTAGCCCGGTGAGTAACAGTACAGGGTTTTAGCCCGGTGAGTAACAGTACAGGGTTTAGGCCCGGTGAGTAACAGTACAGGGTTTAGGCCCGGTGAGTAACAGTACAGGGTTTTAGCCCGGTGAGTAACAGTACAGGGTTTTAGCCTGGTGAGTAACAGTACAGGGTTTTAGCCCGGTGAGTAACGGTACAGGGTTTTAGCCCGGTGAGTAACAGTACAGGGTTTTAGCCCGGTGAGTAACAGTACAGGGTTTTAGCCCGGTGAGTAACAGGACAGGGTTTTAGCCCGGTGAGTAACAGTACAGGGTTTTAGCCCGGTGAGTAACAGTACAGGGTTTAGGCCCGGTGAGTAACAGTACAGGGTTTTAGCCCGGTGAGTAACAGTACAGGGTTTTAGCCCGGTGAGTAACAGTACAGGGTTTAGGCCCGGTGAGTAACAGTACAGGGTTTAGGCCCGGTGAGTAACAGTACAGGGTTTTAGCCCGGTGAGTAACAGTACAGGGTTTTAGCCTGGTGAGTAACGGTACAGGGTTTTAGCCCGGTGAGTAATGGTACAGGGTTTTAGCCCGGTGAGTAACAGTACAGGGTTTTAGCCCGGTGAGTAACAGTACAGGGTTTTAGCCCGGTGAGTAACAGTACAGGGTTTTAGCCCGGTGAGTAACAGTACAGGGTTTTAGCCCGGTGAGTAACAGTACAGGGTTTAGGCCCGGTGAGTAATGGTACAGGGTTTAGGCCCGGTGAGTAACAGTACAGGGTTTTAGCCCGGTGAGTAACAGTACAGGGTTTTAGCCCGGTGAGTAACGGTATAGGGTTTTAGCCCGGTGAGTAATGGTACAGGGTTTTAGCCCGGTGAGTAACAGTACAGGGTTTAGGCCCGGTGAGTAACAGTACAGGGTTTAGGCCCGGTGAGTAACGGTATAGGGTTTTAGCCCGGTGAGTAATGGTACAGGGTTTTGGCACGGCGCAGACTGAAAGGGGTAAGCCTCCCTGTGTCTAGTAACATAAGAGGCAGGATGAACTACATTTCCTGACTGCCTTGTTATCCCGACTTCAAAAGGCCTCGGCCCCCTTTGGTTTGTGTGCAGCTCCAGTATCTAGCAGGGGATAGGCTTATGGAAGAAGAAGAAAGGGGCCATTTAAAGCAATCTAGCACAAACACAGCCAGTACTCCACACCAAACCTCTGGTGAGTTCATTAGAGTTGTTTAATTAACTGGTCTAGCTACAACAAAGTGCCCTGGATTCCTGTGTGTGTGTGTGTGTGTGTGTGTGTGTGTGTGTGTGTGTGTGTGTGTGTGTGTGTGTGTGTGTGTGTGTGTGTGTGTGTGTTTGTGTGTGTGTGTAAGAAAAGAGAAATCCTTGCCTTTTTTTAACTTTTTGTTTTGTTTTCCGTTGCTGCTGACAAGTAGTCACAAAACAACTCCATTTACAAAGGGCCGAGCGAGAAACACACGTTTGAAGTTTGGCGAGATATCGTTTCCCCAATACCGTCTAATAAGCGCTTAGTGGAATGTGCAGACTAATGAGTGTTTTGTTGTTCATTAGCAACTACTGTACCACAAATAAGAATGCATCTCTGTTGTAAAATGCCCAAATGACTGTCGCTCACTTATAGAAAATACACACTGCCCCCAAAAAGGAATTATGTCCAGCAGACAACTTGGAAGCAGATGAGAGAGAAATGCTCTGAAAACAAGGATTTAGGTACAGAGTAAGGCACAAGACACATTTATATTCCTTACAAAATGGACAATAACCTATCCATTCTATTCTATAAACAGACAGGTCACAGTTTAAATATTGGTTCTTACCACGGCAGCGAAGTAGACGGCCATGAGTGGGTGTGAAGCCAGGAAGAAGTCATAGAGCCTGAGAACATGATGGAACTCAGACAGGACGTGGCCGTACCATGTGATGAGCCAGCTCAGAGCAAAGATGGTTCCCACCTCGGCCCTGCAACACATATGAACAAGTTAGTCAGCTATTATTCTTTTCTGTGTTATAGTTCTGTGTTATAGTGTTTATAGGATAGGACAGAGGTAGAGCTAGAGGAGAGAGTGTGCTGATATAGCAGTGGGCCGTATTCAAACCCATACTGCAGCGGTATATGAGATCTGGAGGCAGCGACTTAGACCACTTGACCACCCTATGCCATTATGAACAGGTCAAGTCACATTTGATTTAAAGTGCATCGTCGCAGAGTCTCCATACACTTTACAGAGGAATAAACAGCAACAACTACATTGCTCAACCGCTCATTACCGAGAGCAACAGCTCATTTTTACACTGGCTAATTAAAATACACCCGTTGACATCCCACTAGTTGATGTACAGTAAACCCAATCTCCTTATTCTGTCATGATGACCGCAGGACAGCCCAGCACTTAACCTGCATTAGCCTGCAAAGTGGGGGAAGCAAGTCTGAGAGAAATGTGTGAATATAACAAGGGCTACAAGTACATCCCATAGGGCTCTCGTTAAAAGTATTGCACTATACAGGGAATAGGGTGTCATTTAAGCCAAGTTATGCTTATGCCAGTTCCTGTGAGTAAGGACGGTGTAATTACAGAATACAGAGAGACCAGTTCTAAAGGCAAGGCATTAGGCATGGTACACTACAGAAACCCTTTGGACTGCAACGCTTAATGCAGATCTATTTTAGTTATTATTTGTGGGCTTTGCAGGAGAAAACTCCTTGGAAAAGCACTCGACTGCCGCTCACAAAAATCACCAATCTGTAACATCCATAGGCAACTCTATAGCGAACTGAACATTTAGCATGGCAACCAAAACAGAAACAGTCATTGTGTTATCAAATGACTTTTATTTTGTTCAAATGAAGTAGGGCCTATTTGTTAAAACTAGGTTATATAACCGATCTAGCATCAAATACTTTCCTGAACATTTCCTCAGCAGTCTTAAGGTAGCCTAAAAGCAGTGAGCAACACCATTATACCTGTGAGCTTCCATTTCCTTGGCTCTGTCTCAAATAGCACCCTAGTGCACTACTTCCAAGAGGCCTTCCAAGACGCCCCATATTCAATATTTATCACTAGCCCTCTTATTCTCTACATTTTACATGGCGCCACTATCAAAAATAACTTTCTTTTATCAAGAACTGGGGAGGAACTGCACGCAACACAGAGAGGGAGAGAGAGAGAGAGAGAGAGAGAGAGAGAGAGAGAGAGAGAGGTTTATGTGCTACAGCTTACCCCATAACATTTCAACACAACACACACCCAGGACACAGTGTAAATAAGACTAGGAGCATATCTAATACCATGGTAGTGTGTTTTAGTACACCTCACACAATGCTGGAGTTTTAGAGGGATATAGTCACACAACTTTGACGAGCAGTCAAATAAAACACTGCTTCAGTTCGAGTCAAAATATCGTTCCTTGTCTGCTGCATTCCTTTTCTCCTCGGAGATGGATGAAAAACATGCCTAGCGTACAAAAAGAAAGTCCTCAACCATGCTCATAGTGACTTGTCAGTGCAGCAATCATATTGACGTGGAGACATCTTAAGAAGGTTGACAATCAAGACCCAATGTGACATTGAGAAAACAGAGAACAAAGTGACAGCACATCGGAAGGCGGTGGAATCCTTTGACTGGCTGACAGTTAGCTGTGGAGACAGGAAACCAGGGCCCGCTCTTAACTCAAAGTCTTCCCAATTAAATCTCACAGCATACATTCTTGTCAGACCATCAATTATACAAATGCATCAGGAGCCCAAAAAAATCTCTGTGATAAATAAGAAATCCACAGTCTTCCATCCTTTCTCCCTCAGGTCTATAGTCTCATACTACACACTAGTCCAGCTGGCTCAGGGGTACAGTAGCCTAGCTGATGGCAAGGCAGGTGGAGAGAGATAGAAGCAATCGATCGGGTGGATTTTTACTCCATATATCTTAGTTTGACTCAATTGTATATCCTGGCTGCGACAACCTACCTTTCCAAGAAGAACATACAGACTCTTACTGCCCCCTTCAGGAAAAAAGAGTGGGAAGCAGGACCTGTATTAATAAAGTGTTACAGAATAGGTGCTGCTCTAGGATCAGTTTTGTATTTTGGATCATCATGAACAAGATTACATGGACAGGGGGGACCTGATCCTAGATCAGCACTCCTACTCTGAGTTCTTCATGAATATGGACACCGATCATTAGTCGCAAATGCATATATACAGTGAGCTACAAAAGTATTGGGAGAGTGACAAACGTTTTGTTGTTTTGGCTCTGTACTCTTCGGATCTGAAATTATACAATGACTATGAGGTGAAAGTGCAGACAAAACAAACAGCAAATGCATCCAACAAGTTTATAGAGTCACAAGCTTGATGCAATCATTGTGTGCAAGGAATATGGGACCAAACACCAAACTTTTGACCCCTTGACTTTCTCCACATTTTGTTACCTTACAGCCTTATTCTAAAATGGATCAAATAAAATAAATCCTCATCAATCTACAAACAATACCCCACAATGAGAAAGCTAAAACAGGATTTTAGAAAAGTTAGCTAATTTATTAAAAATAAAAACAGAAATATCTTATTTACATAAGTATTCCGACCCTTTGCTATGAGACACGAAATTTAGCTCAGGTGCATCCTGTTTCCATTGATCATCCATGAGATGTTTCTACAACTTGATTGGAGTCCACCTGTGGTAAATTAATTTGATTGGACATGATTTGGAAAGGCACACACCTGTCTATATAAGGCCCCACAGTTGACAGTGCATGTCAGAGCAAAAACCAAGCCATGAGGTGAAAGGAATTGTCCGTAGAGCTGCGAGACAGGATTGTGTCGAGGCACAAATCTGGGGAAGGGTACTGAAAAATGTCTACAATGTTGAAGGTCCCCAAGAACACAGTGGCCTCCATCATTCATAAATGGAAGAAATTTGAAACCACCAAGACTCTTCCCAGAGCTGGCCACCTGGCCAAACTGAGCAATCGGGGGAGAAGGGCCTTGGTCAGGGAGGTGACCAACAACCCGATGGTCACTCTGACAGAGCTCCAGAGTTCATCTGTGGAGATGGGAGAACCTTCCAGAAGGACAACCATCTCTGCAGCACTCCACCAATCAGGCCTTTATGGTACAGTGGCCAGACGGAAGCCACTCCTCAGTAAAAGCCACATGACAGCCCTCTTGGAGTTTTCCAAAAGGCACCTAAAGACTCTCAGACCATGAGAAACAAGATTATCTTGTCTGATGAAACCATGATTGAACTATTCGGCCTGAATGCCAAGTGTCACATCTGGAGGAAACATGGCACCATCCCTACAGTGAAGCATGGTGGCAGCATCATGCTGTGGGGATGTTTTTCAGCGCCAGGGACTGAGAGACTAGTCAGGATCAAGAAGAATGCCCCTCTTCCCACAGGTGTTATTACTACCTCTGAGGGTTTAGAGCTTGAGGTAGTTACCTCATACAAGTACTTGGGAGTATGGCTAGACAGTGCACTGTCCTTCTCTCAGCACATATCAAAGCTGCAGGCTAAAGTTTAATCTAGACTTGATTTGCTCTATCGTAATCGCTCCTCTTTCACCCCAGCTGCCAAACTAACCCTGATTCAGATGACCATCCTACCCATGCTAGATTACGGAGACGTCATTTATAGATATGCAGGTAAGGGTGCTCTGTTGCGGCTAGATGTTCTTTACCATTCGGCCATCAGATTTGCCACCAATACTCCTTATAGGACACATCACTGCACTCTATACTCCTCTGAGATGGCGGCCTCGCTTCGCGTTCCTAGGAAACTATGCAGTATTTTGTTTTTTTATGTGTTATTTCTTACTTTGTTACCCCAGGTAATCTTAGGTTTTATTACATACAGTCGGGAGGAACTATTGGATATAAGAGCAATGTCAAGTCACCAACATTACGACCAGGAATATGACTTTCCCGAAGCGGGTCCTCTGTTTGGTCCATCACCCAGGACAATGGATCGGATCCCAGCCGGCGACCCAAAACAACGGCGCCGCAGAAGGGGCAGACGGAGCGGTCTTCTGGTCAGGCTCCGTAGACGGGCACATCGCGCACCACTCCTGAGCATACTACTCGTCAATGTCCAGTCTGTTGACAACAAGGTAGACGAAATCCAAGCAAGGGTAGCCTTCCAGATAGACATCAAAGACTGTAACGTTCTTTCTTTCACGGAAACATGGCTCACTCGAGACTCGCTATCGGTGTCGGTACAGCCACCTGGTTTCTTCACGCATCGCGCCAACAGAAACAAGCATCTCTCTGGTAAGAAGAAGGGCGGGGGTGTATGCCTTATGATTAACGAGACGTGGTGTGATCATAACAACATACAGGAACTCAAATCCTTTTGTTCACCTGACTTAGAATTGCTTATAATCTAATGCCAACCGCATTATCTACCAAGAGAATTCTCTTCGATCATAATCACAGTCGTATATATTCCCCCCCAAGCAGACACATCGACGGCCCTGAAAGAACTTAATTTGACTCTATGTAAACTGGAAACCACATATCCTGAGGCTGCATTGATTGTAGCTGGAGATTTTAACAAGGCTAATCTGAAAACAAGGCTCCCTAAATTTTACCAGCATATCGATTGCGCGACCCGGGCTGGCAAAACCCTGGATCATTGTTACTCTAACTTCCAGGACGCATATAAAGCCCTCCACCGCCCTCCTTTTGGAAAAGCTGACCATGTCTCCATTTTGTTGCTCCAGCCTATAGACAGAAACTAAAACAGGAAGCACCCGTGCGTGCTCAGGTCTGTTCAACGCTGGTCCGACCAATCGGATTCCACGCTTCAAGATTGCTTCGATCACGTGGACTGGGATATGTTCCGCATAGCGTCGAACAACAAGATTGATGAATACGCTGATTCGGTGAGCGAGTTTATTAGCAAGTGCATCGGTGATGTTGTACCCACAGCATCTATTAAAACATTCCCCAACCAGAAACCGTGGATTGATGGCAGCATTCGCGCAAAATTGAAAGCGCGAACCACTGCTTTTAATCAGGGCAAGGTGACCGGAAACATGACCGAATACAAACAGTGTAGCTATTCCCTCCGCAAGGCAATCAAACAAGCTAAGCGTCAGTAGAGACAAAGTAGAGTCGCAATTCAATGGCTCAGACACAAGAGGTATGTGGCAGGGTCTACAGTCAATCACGGACTACAAAAAAAAAACAACCCCGTCGCGGATCATGATGTCTATCTCCCAGACAAACTAAACAACTTCTTTGCTCGCTTTGAGGACATTACAGTGCCACTGACACGGCCCGCTACCAAAACCTGCGGGCTCTTCTTCACTGCAGCCAACGTGAGTAAAACATTTAAACGTGTTAACCCTCACAAGGCTGCAGGCCCAGACGGCATGCCCGACCGTGTCCTCAGAGCATGCGCAGACCAGCTGGCTGGTGTGTTTACGGACATATTCAATCAATCCTTATCCCAGTCTGCTGTTCCCACATGCTTCAAGAGGGCCACCATTGTTCCTGTTCCCAAGAAAGCTAAGGTAACTGAGCTAAATGACTACCGCCCTGTAGCACTCACTTCCATCATCATGAAGTGCTTTGAGAGACTAGTCAAGGACCATATCACCTCAACCCTACCTGACACCCTAGACCCACTCCAATTTGCTTACCGCCCCAATAGGTCCACAGACGACGCAATCGCAATCACACTGCACACTGCCCTAACCCATCTGGACAAGAGGAATACCTATGTAAGAATGCTGTTCATCGACTACAGCTCAGCATTTAACACCATAGTACTCTCCAAACTCGTCATTAAGCTCATCCTGGGTCTCGACCCCACCCTGTGCAACTGGGTCCTGGATGTCGTGATGGGCCACCCCCAGGTGGTGAGGGTAGGTAACAACATCTCCACCCCGCTGATCCTCAACACTGGGACCCCACAACGGTGCGTTCTCAGCCCTCTCCTGTACTCCCTGTTCACCAATGACTGCGTGGCCATGCACGCCTCCAACTCAATCATCAAGTTTGCAGACGACACTACAGTGGTAGGCTTGATTACCAACAACGACAAGACGACCTACAGGGAGGAGGTGAGGGCCCTCGGAGTGTGGTGTTTGGAAAATAACCTCACACTCAATGTCAACAAAACAAAGGAGATGATCGTGGACTTCAGGAAACAGCAGAGGGACCAGCCCTATATCCACATCGACGGGACAGTAGTGGAGAAGGTGGAAAGTTTAAAGTTCCTCGGCGTACACATCAAGCACAAACTGAAATGGTCCACCGACACAGACAGCATGGTGAAGAAGGCGCAGCAGCGCCTCTTCAACCTCAGGAGGCTGAAGAAATTTGGCTTGTCACCAAAAACACTCACAAACTTTTACAGATGCACAATCGAGAGCATCCTGTCGGGCTGTATCACCGCCTGGTACGGCAACTGCTCCGCCCACAACCGTAAGGCTCTCCAGAGGGTAGTGAGGTCTGCACAACGCATCACCGGGGGCAAACTACCTGCCCTCCAGGACACCTACACCACCCGATGTCACAGGAAGGCCAAAAAGATCATCAAGGACAACAACCACTCGAGCCACTGCCTGTTCACCCCGCTATCATCCAGAAGGCGAGGTCAGTACAGGTGCATCAAAGCTGGGACCGAGAGACTGAAAAACAGCTTCTATCTCAAGGCCATCAGACTGTTAAACAGCCATCACTAACATTGAGTGGCTGCTGCCAACATACTGACTCAACTCTAGCCACTTTAATAATGGAAAAATGTATGTAATAAATGTATCACTAGCCACTTTAAACAATGCCACTTTATATCATGTTTTCATAACCTACATTACTCATCTCATATGTATATACTGTACTCTATACCATCTCCTGCATCTTGCCTATGCCATTCGGCCATCACTCATTCATATATTTTTATGTACATATTCTTATTCATTCTTTTACACTTGTGTGTGTATAAGGTTGTTGTTGTGAAATTGTTAGGTTAGATTACTTGTTAGATATTACTGCATGGTCGGAACCAGAAGCACAAGCATTTCGCTACACTCGCATTAACATCTGCTAACCATGTGTATGTGACAAATACAATTTGATTTGTAAACTGGTCATCGCTGTATACCCGTCGCAAGACCCACTGGTTGATGCTTATTTATAAAACCCACTTAGGCCTCACTCCCCCCTATCTGAGATATCTACTGCAGCCCTCATCCTCCACATACAACACCCGTTCTGCCAGTTACATTCCGTTAAAGGTCCCCAAAGCACACACATCCCTGGGCCACTCCTCTTTTCAGTTCGCTGCAGCTAGCGACTGGAACGAGCTGCAACAAACACTCAAACTGGACAGTTTTATCTCAATCTAGTCATTCAAAGACTCAATCATGGACACTCTTACTGACAGTTGTGACTGCTTTGAGTGATGTATTGTTGTCTCTACCTTCTTGACCTTTGTGCTGTTGTCTGTGCCCAAAAATGTTTGTATCATGTTTTGTGCTACTACCATGTTGTGCTGCTACCATGTTGTTGTTATGTTGTGTTACTACCATGCTGTGTTGTCATGTGTTGCTGTCTTGCTGCTATGTTGTTGTCTTAGGTCTCTATGTAGTGTTGTGTTTTCTCTCGTTGTGATGTGTGTTTTGTCCTATATTTATATTGTATTTGTTATTTTATTTTTTATCCCAGGCCTCCGTCCCCACTGGAGGCCTTTTGCGTTTTGGTAGGCCGTCATTGTAAATAAGAATTATTTCTTAACTGACTTGCCTAGTTAAATAAAGGTTAAATAAAAGGGATAGATGAACGGAGCAAAGTAGAGAGAGATCCTTGATGTAAACCTGCTCCAGAGCGCTCAGGACATCAGACTGGGGCGAAGGTTCACCTTCCAACAGGACAACGACCCTAAGCACACAGACAACTCAGGAGTGGCTTCGGAACAAGTCTCTGAATGTCCTTGAGTGGTCCAGCCAGAGCCTGGACTTGAACTCGATCGAACATCTCTGGAGAAACCTGAAATTAGCTGTGCGGCAACGTTCCCCATCCAACCTGACAGAGCTTGAGAGGATCTGCAGAGAAGAATGGAAGAAACTCCCCAAATACAGGTGTGCCAAGCTTGTAGCGTCCTACCCAAGAAGACTCGAGGCTGTAATTGCTGCCAAAGGGCTTCAACAATGTACTGAGTGAAGGGTCTGAATACTTATGTAAATGTGATATTTCAGTCTTTTACTTTTAACAAATTTGCAAAAAATGTTTATCTGCTTTTGCTTTGTATTGTATGTAGATTGATGAGGGTAAAAAAACATTTCATACATTTTAGAATAAGGCGGTAGCATAACAAAATATGGAAAAAGTCAAGGGGTCTAAATACTTTCCGAATCACATAAGTATTTACACCCCTGAGTCAGGGATTACATCTGTGAGTGTTTCTGTGTAAGTCTCTAAAAGCATTCCATACCTGAATTTTACAATATTTGCACATTCTTTTTAAATTCGTTGCTGATCATTGCTAGACAGCCATTTTCAAGTCTTGCCATAGATTTTTCAAGCCGTACCTCAGGAACATTCCAATGTTGTCTTGGTAAGCAACTCCAGTGTATATTTGGCCTTGTGTTTTAAGTTATTGTCCTGCTGAAAGGTGAATTTGCCTCCCAATGTCTGTTGGAAAGCAGACAACCAGAATTTCCTCTAGGATTTTGCCTGTGCTTAGCTCTATTCCGTTTCTTTTTATCCTAAAAAAACTCCCTAAACCTGACCAATGACAAGCATACCCATAACATGGTAGAGCCATGCTTGAAAATATGAAGAGTGGTACTCAGTGATGTGTTGAATTGGATTTGCCCCAAACATAACACTTTGTATTTAGGACAAAGTTCATTTCATTGCCACATTTCTTGCAGTTTTACTTTAGTGCCTTGTTGCAAACAGGATACATATTTTGGAATATTTTTATTCTGTACAGGCTTCCTTCTTTTCACTCTGCCATTTAGGTTAGTATTGTGGAGAAACTACAATGTTGTTGATCCATGCATTATCCTTCCTCTCCAGCAACTGAGTTAGGAAGGACATCTGTATCTTTGTAGTGACTGGTTGAATTGATAGACCATCAAAAGTACAACTTCACCATGCTCAAAGGAATATTCAATGTCTGCTTTTTTTATTTGTATCCATCTACCAATAGCTGCCCTCCCTGGTCTTTGTAGTTGAATCTGTGTTTGAAATTCACTGATCCACTGAGGGACCTTACAGATAATTGTATGTGTGGGGTACAGAGATGAGTCACTCAAGTCATTCAAAAATCATTTTAAACACTATTATTGCACACAGAGTGAGTCCATGCAACTTATGTGACTTGTTAAGCACATTTGTACTCCTGAACTTATTAAGGTTTGCCGTAACTGTCCTGACTTGCCCTCCTGGATGGAGGTCAAAGGTGCCAGCTAACCAACAGTTTCAAGACTCCCCTCTCCTGGGGGGAGTTGGCCAGTTTTATGACGGTAGTAAATACCTTGCAGGAACTGTCTCTCACTGGCCATGCAGTATTGAGGGGAAAGAACCCTTTTGTTACAAGGAGGTTCTTCCTGCCAAAACTACAACATCCAAAATTAAACAATATTCCTAACACAAAGAATGTGGGAAATGGTCGGGAGGGACATAAAGAACAATCAAGTCAGAACATTTATTGTTTGGTGATATAATTTTTATTTTATTGATTTAACCATTATATAAATAGGCAAGTCAGTTAAGAACAAATTCTTATTAACAATGATGGCCTAGGAACAGGAACTGCCTTGTTCAGAATTACATATTTGTACCTTGTCAGCTCGGGGATTCGATCTAGCAACCTTTCGGTTACTGGCCCAACGCTCTAACCACTAGGCTACCTGCCGCCCCAAGACATTATAACGGAAACGTTGGAACTTTAAGAGCTTTCACAATGTATATGTCAGAGTTACAGCAGCTGGAGGCGGCAGGTAGCCTAGTGGTTAGAGCATTGGACTAGTAACTGAAAGGTTGCAAGATCAAATCCCCGAGCTGACAAGGTAAAAATCTGTCGTTCTGCCCCTGAATAAGGCAGTTAACCCACTGTTCCTAGGCCATCATTGAAAATAAGAATCTTCTTAACTGACTCGCCTAGTTAAATAAAGGACAAAATAAAAAATGTTGTAAAACTTATATGATTAACTATTTGTGAAAAGATAGCAATGTGATTTTAGCCTTCTAAATGAGAAATTGTATTTCATATAAAGTTTTATCCAGTCAGTAACCACTCCCAGGTGAGCACAGACACTATGCCGGCGGGATGGAACGCCCCCTTTGACCAGAGTGCTTAAAAAGGACTCGTAACTAAATGTACATGAGACCAAGCAGGCGGACGGTGTAAGCCGGACATCATGAATGGTTAGACTCTACTAGACCAGACAGAGTGGAGCGGTGGCTACACAGCTGATAAATGGTTTAAAACTACTAGACCAGTATACGTGGAGCGCGGGCTGAATACGTGACAAATGGTCTAAAACTACAAGACCCTCTGAAACTCAACAGAGAAGAAGACTAGACATGTACCGCCTGCAATGTAACCTAGTCTAGGAAACTCGACCGAAGATGAGAAAAGAAGAACATTTCCCTATCAAACAAGTCTGATGTATCCATTCCAACACACACTTCCAGAACAAAGGAAACCTACTACAACTACGAAGGACATGGTGACCTCTGGTGGACAACTAGAGACTTACACAACCAGACTTTCTGTCGAACTATTCGTCACAGAAGGATCGGGCGATTTCAACAGAGAGACGACAAAGACATTCAAGCATAAATATGCACATTGCATTTCTAAATCTGAATGAGTGGTTGATAGGGTGCTAAATATCCATATTTACGATGAGCATATTATTCAAATGTATGTACAATAGTTGAATTCCTTTGTCTCTCCTTCTCCCGCTCTTTCTTTCCCCACCCCTTTCATTGTGTAACCAGCTGTCATATCGGGTTAGTCCACTAGGGACCTTTCATTGCATTATTTAGTAATCAATGTATAATATATCCTGTGTGTGTTTATTTAGTTAGTAAATAAATAATTAGGCCAATTTGTGTATCACTGAATCATCATTTAGACTACCGTTCGTGCAGATTTGAAGTCAACGATGTTCAGAATGAGGTAATAATAATTAATAGATGACTAATGTAAGGATATATTCTGATATTCTTGAGTTAATTCGGGAAAGGGTAACTAATTAAACAAACTTTTTCCGTGGTGCCCCAAGATTGCTAATGACTTCATTGTTACATGATTAATTTAATCATCGTAATAATTAAACATATTTAATTGATTTGATAAAATAATCATCATCACATTAATGATATTCACGTCACAACATAACAAAGGTGTTGAATACTTATTGACATGAAAATAAAGGAGAGCTGCACACTAGGAGCGCAGATGCAAAAATGTAATGTCTAACGTTTCGACAGACAAGCTGTCTTCATCTGGGTATAATCGCAAACACTGCAGGGTGACTCGTTTATATAGTGTCAAAAGACACAGGTGTCTGTAATCATGGCCAAGTGTGGCCTAATATCATTGGTTAATTCTCAAATATTAAAATGACATACAAAGAAGAGCATACAAAAACAAATGGATAGCATACGATCATAGATTCATTTTAGACTACACAAGCTTACAAATAATTACAATGGCAAAGTCACAATAATCACAAGAATGGCTTCAGATCAAAGTCTACGTTAAGACCGAAGGGAGCAAGGGTCTTTAAATTAAAGATCCAGGCAGCCTCTCGTTTTAACAATAAATTATTCTTCTAGAATACTTATTGACAAACATTTCAGCTTTTCATTTTTAATTCATTTATAAAAATGTAACTTGTGGGGTATTGTGTGTAGATCAGTGACACAGAACCTCTATCCATTTTAAATGCAGGCTGTAACACAACGAAATGCGGAAAAAGTCAATGGGTGTGAATACTTTCTGAAGGCACTGTAAGTGAATTTGTCCCAATACATTTGTTTGAAAAGTGCTGTAATTTCTAAACCATTCACCCGATATAGGTGAAAATACCCTCCAATTAAAGCCGACAGTCTGCACTTTAACTTTGTATCATTTCAAATCCAAAGTGCTGGATTACAGAGCCAAAACAACAAAAAATGTGTCACTGTCCCAATACTTTTGGAGCTCACTGTAGAAACTGATGTTGCTGATAGAAAATATATTATCACAAGGCAACAAGGTAAAACATCTGAATGTTTTTTCTTTAACACATAATAAAACAAAACAGATTCCACTGCTATCAACTGAAAAAACTTTGAAACTCTTGCTATGAATCAGAGTTTGATGTTGGGGAAAACTGGTAGAATTACTTCAAAGTGAACGTGTATTCCTTGCAGCCGTGCCTCGCTTCTTATCTGCCATTCAAACCTGCTATTTGAACTTTTCTCAAATAATCTGGAAAACTGTCTCTCCAATTTCCCTAAAGGACACAAGTAGACACAGATTTGGAGTTGAAGTCACACGAACTGTGATCTGTGCCTCTCTCACTGCAACAAATCCACTTAGGACGGCAGGTAGCCTAGCGGTTAAGAGCGTTGGGCAAGTAACTGAAAGGTTGCTGGTTCTAAACCCCGATCCAACTAGGTGGAAAATATGCCAATGTGCCCTTGAGCAAGGCACTTAACCCTAATTGCTCCTGTAAGTCACTCTGGATAAGAGTGTCTATTAAAATGTTTAATAACTAAGATTTACCCGAGCATAAAATCATGTCGTTCTGGATCAACATGCTCCAGTATTGGCATCAGGTAGTTCAGTATGTGCTTGGTGCTGTCCATAGTAGGATCCATGAAATCCCTGCAGGGGAAGGAGGATAATGTGACCATGATAGAGAGGGGAAGCCATCTTTGGTGGTCAGAATAGGGTAATAAGTGCATAATAAGGGAATAATAACAGACCTGGGTTCAAATAATATTTGAAATCATTAAAATACTTGAGCTTGCCTGGTACAATGGAAGAGTTTCAAAATTGCCATACCTGCCATGAAGCACTACAGGCAGGCTCAAGCAAATGCTCAAAGTATTTTGGGAATCTTTCAAATATTACTTGAACCCAGGTCTGGAGGCCTGTGCCCTTATGTATTCATAAAGAGTCTCATAGTAAGTGTGCCAATTTTCTCATATCGACCTGAGGTGGTGGTTAGAGAGGGTCTCCACCATGGCGATGGCCATGCACTCCCCTACCACCAGTAGGAAGGTGACCACGATGTCATGGTAACCCTGGTAGTAGTGCAACGCAGGGTTCTTCTGTAGGACAACCAGGATGCTATCAATCAGCTGTTCCTGTAATACGTGCCTCTCGTCCACACGCATGCCTGAGGAGAGGGGGAGAGAGCAAAACTGTATCTGAAGAGATAGCCACAAAATCTATTGCGCTGATGCAATACATTTACGAACAACCAACGTTTTGAAAGCAAGCTGCAATCACAAGGGTTTCAGATACTTGTGTCTAGATGTCAGTGTCTCAATACTTGGCAATAGCTTAATTTCATCATCTACTTTACTTCAAGAGCGCTGTCTAGACACTGATACACACTGCCCATCTCTGGTCGATAGAAGGATTGGATTCTGTTTCCACCATATTAGTATTCTTTTATCAGTGGTCATCATAAAGGGACGGAGATAAGTTAATGAGAAGGACATGGTTAAGGATGCCACTGAACACAATATTGAGATGCCCCCCATGATGGGTAAGGCCCTGAACTAACAGAGGGAGGACAGACAGTGACCTATCAGATCAATGCCACAGAGAGGGAGTTACCTCTATTTTATTCTATCAATGACACACTGAGTGTGTTAACAACTCTACTCTATCAATGACACACTGAGTGTGTTAACAACTCTACTCTATCAATGACACACTGAGTGTGTTAACAACTCTACTCTATCAATGACACACTGAGTGAGTTAACAACTCTACTCTATCAATGACACACTGAGTGAGTTAACAACTCTACTTTATCAATGACACACTGAGTGAGTTAACAACTCTACTCTATCAATGACACACTGAGTGAGTTAACAACTCTACTCTATCAATGACACACTGAGTGAGTTAACAACTCTACTCTATCAATGACACACTGAGTGAGTTCAAATCAAAGTTGATTTGTCACGTGCGCCGAATACAACAGGTGTAGACCTTACAGTGAAATGCTTACTTACAGGCTCTAACCAATAGTGCAAAAAAGGTATTAGGTGAACAATAGGTAAGTAAAGAAATAAAAACAACAGTAAAAAGACAGTGAAAAATAGCAGTAGCGAGGCTATAACACTAGTGAGGCTACATACAGGCACCGGTTAGTTGGGCTGATTGAGGTAGTATGTACATGTAGACATAGTTAAAGTGACTATGCATATATGATAAACAGAGAGTAGCAGCAGCGTAAAAGGGGGGTTGGGGGGTGGTGGGTGGTGGGACACAATGCAGATAGCCCGGTTAGCCAATGTGCGGGGGCACTGGTTGGTCGGGCCAATTGAGGTAGTATGTACATGAATGTATAGTTAAAGTGACTATGCATATGATAAACAGAGAGTAGCAGCAGCGTAAAAGAGGGGTTGGGGGGAGGGGCACACAATGCAAATAGTCCGGGTAGCCATTTGATTACCTGTTCAGGAGTCTTACGGCTTGGGGGTAAAAACTGTTGAGAAGCCTTTCTGTCCTAGACTTGGCACTCTGGTACCGCTTGCCATGCGGTAGTAGAAAGAACAGTCTATGACTGGCGTGGCTGGGGTCTTTGACAATTTTTAGGGCCTTCCTCTGACACCGCCTGGTGTAGAGGTCCTGGATGGCAGGAAGCTTAGCCCCAGTGATGTACTGGGCCGTACGCACTACCCTCTGTAGTGCCTTGCGGTCGGAGGCCGAGCAATTGCCGTACGAGGCAGTGATGCAACCAGTCAGGATGCTCTCGATGTTGCAGCTGTAGAACCTTTTGAGGATCTGAGGACCCATGCGAAATCTTTTTTGTTTCCTGAGGGGGAACAGGCTTTGTCGTGCCCTTTTCACGACTGTCTTGCTGTGTTTGGACCATTCTAGTTTGTTGGTGATGTGGACACCAAGAAACTTGAAGCCCTCAACCTGCTCCACTACAGCCCCGTCGATGAGAATGGGGATGTGCTCGGTCCTCCTTTTCCTGTAGTCCACAATCATCTCCTTAGTCTTGGTTACGTTGAGAGATCGGTTGCTATTCTGACACCATCCGGCCAGGTCTCTGACGTCCTCCCTATAGGCTCATCATTGTCGGTGATCAGGCTGTTGTGTCATCTGCAAACTTAATGATGGTGTTGGAGTCGTGCCTGGTCATGCAGTCGTGGGTGAACAGGGAGTACAGGGGGGGACTGAGCACACACCCCTGGGGGGCTTCAGTGTTGAGGATCAGCATGGCAGATGTGTTGCTACCTACCCTCACCACCTGGGGGCGGCCGGTCAGGAAGTCCAGGATCCAGGTGCAGAGGGAGGTGTTTAGTCCCAGGATCCTTAGCTTAGTGATGAGCTTTGAGGGTACTATGGTGTTGAATGCTGAGCTGTAGTCAATGAATAGCATTCTCACATAGGTGTTCCTTTTGTCCAGGTGGGAAAGGGCAGTGTGGAGTGCAATAGAGATTGCATCATCTGTGGATCTGTTTGGACGGTATGCAAATTGGAGTGGGTCTAGGGTTTCTGGGATAATGGTGTTGATGTGAGCCATTACCGGCCTTTCAAAGCTCTTTATGACTACGGACGTGAGTGCTACGGGTGTGTAGTCATTTAGGCAGGTTGCCTTCGTGTTCTTGGGCACAGGGACTATGGTGGTCTGCTTGAAACATGTTGGTATTACAGACTCAATCAGGGACATGTTGAAAACATCAGTGAAGACACCTGCCAGTTGGTCAGCACATGCCCAGAGCACATGTCCTGGTAATCCATCCGGCCCCGCAGCCATGTGAATGTTGACCTGTTTAAAGGTCTTACTCACATCGGCTACG
Organism: Salmo trutta; assembly: GCF_901001165.1. Classification (NCBI taxonomy): domain Eukaryota; kingdom Metazoa; phylum Chordata; class Actinopteri; order Salmoniformes; family Salmonidae; genus Salmo; species Salmo trutta. The sequence goes on from NC_042992.1 coordinate 18,002,911, forward strand.
GTGAGCGTGATCACACAGTCATCCGGAACAGCTGATGCTCTCATGCATGCCTCAGTGTTGCTTGCCTCGAAGCAAGCATAGAAGTGATTGAGCTCGTCTGGTAGGCTTGTGTCACAGGGCAGCTCACGGCTGTGCTTCCCTTTGTAGTCTGTAATAGTTTGCAAGCCCTGCCACATCCGACGAGCGCCGGAGCCAGTGTAGTACGATTCAATCTTAGCCCTGTATTGACGGTTCGTCGGAGGGCATAGCAGGATTTCTTATAAGCTTCCGGGTTAGAGTCCCGCACCTTGAAAGCGGAAGCTCTATCCTTTAGCTCAGTGCGAATGTTGCCTGTAATCCATGGCTTCTGGTTGGGGTATGTACGTACAGACACTGTGGGGGGGGGGGGACGTCCTCGATGCACTTATTGATAAAGCCAGTGACTGATGTGGTGTACTCCTCAATGCCATCGGAAGAATCCCAGAACATGTTCCAGTCTGTGATAGCAAAACAGTCCTGTAGTTTAGCCTCTGCTTCATCTGACCACTTTTTTTATAGCCCGGGTCACTGGTGTTTCCTGCTTTAATTTTTGCTTGTAAGCAGGAATCAGGAGGATAGAGTTGTGGTCGGAATTACCAAATGGAGGGCGAGCTTTGTATGCGTCTCTGTGTGTGGAGTAGAGGTGATCTAGAATTATTTTCCCTCTGGTTGAACATTTAACATGTTGATGGAAATTAGGTAGAACTGTGTTAAGTTTCCCTGCATTAAAGTCTCCGGCCACTAGGAGCGCCGCCTCTGGGTGAGTGGTTTCCTGTTTGCTTATTTCATTATACAGCTGACTGAGTGCGGTCTTAGTGCCAGCATCCGTCTGTGGTGGTAAATAAACAGCCACGAAAAGTATAGCTGAAAACTCTTTAGGCAAGTAGTGTGGTCTGCAATTTACCACAAGATACTCTACCTCTTGTGAGTCAAATCTAGACTTCCTTCGATTTCGTGCACCAGCTGTTGTTTACAAATATGCACAGACCTTCCCTCCTGATCTCCTCTGTTAGGAGGCCTCCCTCGCTGACGACCGCCCTCCGCAGGGTCTCAATGTCCACCGGGTCACTGTTCAGGGCCTGGAGGATCTCCACCAGCTTCAGCTTCTTCCACGACTCGTGCTCTCCTTGACAACAGAAAATATGAATTGAGATTATACATGTTGTTCAGATAGCAATACGGTCTTGACCGTGGACAGGGTTTGCTTGGATGATAAGATAACGCCAGAGTACCACTGCAAGCAAGGGCTTGTCTATGCTGGTACTGCAGGTTGATATCACTTTTTGTTAGTCAATTCCTTCCACAAAATGCTATTCAATGTCAATTGTGCAAGTTAAAAGTGTGTACTTTCACACATTCTACTGTTACTAATTTACAGTGTGGCACATAGCTAGTAAATATTAGTATCCCACCTGGGTCATTCCTACTATGCGGTGCCTTTTGGACCACATTACATTTGTGAAAAAAAGTATATATTTTTAATTTGTTTTGTATCAGAAAAAGGACATGTTTGACTTTCAGAAAAACATATTGGTCAAGCTCAGGCACTTATCACCATATATATTAGGATTTATTGTTCACACATGGACCATGGGATATTTACACCCTATTAGGGACATACACATAACTATCTGAAAGTGTTAACAATGCATGTATATATCTAGATTTAGATTTAAGACATTCAAAGTCCCTTACTCTATTACGTTAATTTATTTTCTTCAAATAATTAGACATCAATGATTATTGAGCGAAACGTGTGTTATTTTCAGAACCAGCACTTCATTTGCACATTTTTCCTAATAAGAGTGAATAACAACAGAATTTGGTAAACATTTTTGCGTATGTATTTGACCCCTTCTATTTCTACAAGTTACCACAAAGATACACATAACATTTGATGATATTTTCAAATTATGATTTTTTTTTTAACACTGACCTAACAGGGTGGAATGAAGCATAACAGGGTGGAAAGCAACAACAGGGTGGAACTAACAACAATAATGAACAAAATATTGACACAATTAAAGATATTTTGAACTTTGAAATCTGTGAAATGGTTAAAAAAAAAACATTACATTTATAATTAGAACCACTTTATTTTTATTTAATTTTCAATTTACTTTTGTCTTTTTAAAAACATTGTCAACCTAAGTTGGTAAAACAACAAAAACATTAAAACACGAGTATTCCATTAGAACAACATAGCTACATGTAAAACAATTCGATTGCATTTGAAAATCACTGTTAGTTCAAGTTTAATAACACTAATCAGGCACTTTATGATAAACAGACCCTACACATATTGCTCCTAACAATTCTGGGCTTACGGTTCAAGCTTAATAAAACAGTTATTCAAAAAGTTTAACAGCATTTATAAAATATCTCATACATATAAAGATACATGAACCTTTAAAAAGTCCCCCCCTCCCCTTCTTCCCTCTCACCTCTCCTCCACTTCACTCCCTTCCAAAACCCTTCCCACTCCACCACTCTCGCCTTTTCTCCACTCCATCCCCCCTCTACATACTGCAAGTCCCTTTGCTCCAGTTGTAGATAAATGGTTTCCAAAGTGGTCTTTTATGTACCTTTTATGTACCTCCAAGCTCTGGGATCAGCCATACTACCTGGTGGTCAGCGTACTTTGCGTGGGCTTGGTCTGAATAATTTGTTTATTCCATTACGGTGCATGCACTTGACCTGGATGTTATCCTCCTCCACATCTGTTATGATTCCAGGGTATGGCTCATTGTCATAGGACACTACACACCACTGACCAATACGGTGAGTGAATGGCCTCTGTTCACCACGGGGTTTCAACGGTGCACACAGATCTTGGAGCATCAGGAGCTTCTAGAGTTGCTTCTGTGGGCTCCCGAGTGGCGCAGCGGTCTAAGGCACTGCAGTGTAAGAGGCATCACTACAGTCCCTGGTTTGTATCCAGGCTGTATCACATCCGGCTGTGATTGGGAGTCCCATAGGGCGGCGCACAACTGGCCCAGCGTTGTCCGGGTTTGGCCGGGATAGGCTGTCATTGTAAATAAGAATTTGTTCTTAACTGACTTGCCTAGTTAAATACATAAAATAAAAACTCAAAGCAGGGACAGGCCATGACCCCCTCATCTCTTTGGCTGAGACAGGTTATGTCTCTGTACTTGATGTGACCTGGCAACACACTTTTCACTTGATGCATCTTCATTGTGATTTTCACTGCAGTTTTTGGATGAGAAAATCCCACGGCTGTAAAGGCCGTTAGCCATGAATTGGAGATTCTCGTGGGTTTAACATTGGTGCCACAACCCAAAATGGCCTAAAGGTGCAGAAGAATGAGTCTTGACTTTCTGACAGGAACTTCCTGAGTAGATTCTTCATTGTCTGCCAGTGACCTTTTTTGCATCTTCTGTTTGTTTCGTGTGACAGTTTGTTTCCTCCCTGTAGTCATGTGACTCAGATCATCCCTTCTTGGATTCAGCAGTTGCCCAGTTTCTCTTCGTCCACACAAAAGGTACAAATATATCCATCCAATCCCGCCCTCTCCTTTGAAAAACCTAGTCGGTTCTTATTCACCATGTTCCCAATAGTTACTCTTGCAATCATCTGCCTCTCCTTTTCTGGTGTTGCGATATTTAGTTCTAATGTCTTCAAGCAATGAGTGTAACAGAAGGGTTCTTCTAATGGTTGGATGGACAGGATGATGCCTCAGCGTGGCATTCACTTTTAAGCGAGGAGATTTGGAATTTCCTTAACGCATTGGAATGTCTCATATTTTTCTTTTTATCTTTTTCCAAGGTGGCTTGAAGTTTCTTGATCTCTTTCATAAGCCTTTTCTTTGTATTGTTGGTCTTTCTTTGACCTTGATGTCTTTGCCTAAAACACAGTAAGCACTACTAGTATTGTAATCAGTAAACTAATCAATAAATCAAATTGACCAATCAGTTAATAAATTATTCAATGAATGAATCAATAAACCCATAAATAAATACATGGGTATGTTTAGTAATATAGAATAGAGCACAAATATTTTGAACTGTTGTGAACACAAAGCATTAAAGTGCCCAGTTTCAAGCTTGCTCTAACCTTGAGGGCCCTGGCATTGAGTCATGTTCAGGAAGTGGGGGAGGTGTGGGGGAGTGGGAAAAGATGCCCTGGCTGTTGCGCTGGTCTTTTCTTCGTCTCTCTCTCACTGATATCTGCTATCCTCTTTTTGCTGTCTCAAGGTACTTTTGTCGTCTCTCTGGGTCTGCATCATGGCGTGCTCGGTAACACCGCTGCATTTCAGGAGCACTGAGTGATGGTGCCATTCCCTAACAAATGCATGTAACCGTTATAATAACTTAGACATAAACTCAGCAAAAAAAGAAACGTCCCTTCTTCAGGACCCTGTCTTCAAAGATAATTAATAAAAATCCAAATAACTTTACAGATCTTCAATTGTAAAGGATTTAAACACTGTTTCACATGCTTGTTCAATGAACCATAAACAATTAATGAACATGCACCTGTGGAACGGTCGTTAAGACACTAACAGCTTACAGACGGTAGGCAATTAAGGTCACAGTTATGAAAACTTAGGACACTAAAGAGGCGTTTCTACTGACTCTGAAAAACACCAAAATAAAGATGCCCATGGTCCCTGCTCATCTGCGTGAACGTGCCTTAGGCATGCTGCAAGGAGGCATGAGGACTGTAAATAAATTCCAATGTCCGTACTGTGAGACGCCTAAGACAGCGCTGCAGGGAGACAGGACGGACAGCTGATCGTCCTCGCAGTGGCAGACCACGTGTAACAACACCTGCACAGGATCGGTACATCCAAACATCACACCTGCGGGACAGGTACAGGATGGCAACAACAACTGCCCGAGTTACACCAGGATCGCACAATCCCTCCATCAGTGCTAAATTTTGAAAATAGTAAAAAAGAAAGAAAAACCATTGAAAAACCCAGTATCACAACCGGCCGTGATCGGGAGTCCAATAAGGCGGTGCACAATTGGCCCAGCATCGTCCGGGTTTGGGGAAGGTTTGGCTGGCGTAGACCGTCATTGTAAAATAAAAATGTGTTCTTAACTAACTTGACTATAAAGGTTAAATACAAGAACGGTTGTTATCTCTCCCAAAAATATTTTGACAGGGGCTGTTTTTTGAAGGGGTATTACTACAAACTAACAGAGTGGAAAATGAAATCAGGGAAACACAGAAAATCTTAAATACAGTAACAATAAATACAATAATGATGAAAAAAAGTATTGATGACAGATAGTTTAAGTAGGACTATAAAATAATTAATAAATATTTAGAATATTTTATTATTTAATGGCTTATTTCTCGTAGTCGATTAATAGCACCCGGCGACATGGTAAAAATGCATCAAATTCCTTTTGAGATCCATGTCTTTGTGTTTTTATGGTAAAGGACATTAACTTTATATTGTAATACCTTTGGAATCCACATTTTACACAAAATAAGGTGTTATTTCCTGGGGACAGAAAAGGCAATACATAACAGGAATGACCCACTTATATTTTGCAGTCTTGCTTTGCTTCAACTGCATTGGCAACTTGACTGACTGACAGTATCAACTTTTACCTGTTTTGATGAAGAATACGTGATGATGATTCTAAAATGTAAATGTGTATATTGCCATTTAAGATTGGAAGGCTATTCTTATGGGGATTATTAATATAGGTAAATCCCATCCACGCTCTGCTCTGGGTTAATCGATGGTCACGTTGCTTTGCTGTTCCACGTAGCATGTATGGCAGCTGACCAGCCGATATGCATTCACACAGGATTCAAACAGAGATCTGCTAAATACTAGTGAAACTATTCGTCTATTCAACTGTCAACTATCTATAAAACGATTCCCAACGTGCAATGTATGAGTACTTTATCTGCTATTTGTTAATTGAATACTGATTTAGTTAATTTACCTCTGAGTATTTCCATTCCCATTCTCCCGGTTTCCAGTACTTTGCTGGTGTTTCTTCCCCTTTTTCATAGCCTGTTAAAATTAATAACACATCAACAATACATATGTTGTGATACCGTCACTTGCTGAAGTAAATACAGGTTTATAATCGTTTGTCTAACAACAGAAAATAACAATTACAACGAATCCTCAGTTCGAATTGTGATCTACCACATAGCTGTTAATGTATCATCTGCTATTGTCCCAGGAAATCCACTTAACATCTTTTGAGGAGGGATTTATCATTTCATGTTATCTGATTGGTGCAAAAGGATCCCAATTTAAAAATCTCTGCAATCTCATTCACTTTCAATTGGATATCCATGAAGGCGGGCTCAGTGCACTAGCGCTTGTAATGTTTCATTACTCTTGTCTTCTGGCATGCAAATGAGTTGCCATGTGTGCACTTTGAGGAAAATCAGACTTTGATAAACAATATTCCCCATATTTTATACGCCATTTTTTAATAATAATAAAAAAAAGACTAAATTCAAAAACGTTCAACTGTGCGCCGCGTCACAGCACAGAAAGAACTTCAACCCCCCATCACCTCCTACAAAGTATTGCTCCTCCCTCCTCAATCAGAATAATGTTGAGGTTTAAAACTGGGACTGCAGCCTTCTCCTCGACAGCATGTCGGGCTGGACTGTACAGCAGAGGCTCGAGGGAGACACGTCTAGTTCAATTCTAACAAGGTACGGTTGAATGAATCAAATTTAAAAAATGGGTGACAGAAACGATAGAGTCCCCATAATGACACGCAGAACAAGGAGAACCACCATCTGCGCTACGCCAACGGGTGCCAATTCTAAACAAGCCAACGGCAGCGCAGGGGAAAAAACTTCAAGCCAACCGAGCCACAGCAACCGGAAAGTGAAGGAGGAAAAACGGGTGAACGAGCCGGTCACTACACCACGCAAGGAGAGGAACAAAACCAGCGAAGGATTTAGGTAAGCTTTTTGTGAGCTCAGCTCACAAACATGTCTTTAATTTACAGCTGTCACTCATCTTTTGTTTAGCATTATATTTGTGTCATTTAGTAGACGCTCTTACCCAGAGAAATGTACAGGAGCAGTTGGGGTTTAGTGCTTTGTTCAAGGGCACATCGACACATTTTTCAACTAGTTGGCTCAGGAATTCGAACCAGCAACCTTTCGGTTACTGACCCAATGCTCTTAACAGCAAAGCTACATGCCGCCCTGAAATGTTTTCTAAACTTTAGGTGCAGGTTACTCATAATACAAGTTACAGGTACAAGCTACAGGTACAAGCTACAGGTTCTTCATAATATAGGTCAAAAGGACTAATCTTTCATAGGTTCACTTACATCATGTATGATCTCACATCATGTATGATCTCTTTGCTTACATGTTTGCAAGAAATCTAGGCCAAATGTCCATAGGCTACCTTTGCAGATCAGGTAACTAGTTATGCTGCAGGAAATGTTAAATGTGCTAGACTAGTGCGACTGTGGCTGTACATTATTCAGTGATCCTCCAGCCTGGGCTTGTTTTGTGTAAGCCTATCACTTCCACTGCGAGGTGTCTTCTGGTTTCGCAATACCAAACAAACCCCCTTTACTCCAGTTTTCACAACCGGTGTCCTTGGCCTTCTGGCTTGGCCTTCTGGGAATTTCCAAAGTCCTAACAAAGTTTACAATCCCAAAGCACAAAGTGCAATATCCAGTGTTTTGGGAAATTAAATCTCAGATATAGGCCTACTGCCAGGAAATATCTGTGACAAATTATGCAATGAATTCTGAACATTTATAATTCCCCCCCTAAAACAATGTCATTCCTACAATCAACTATATGATCGCTGTAGACCTGTTTTAGCCGCTATTTATTTATTATTATTATTTTATTTTTTTAAAGATTATTTTATGAGACCATTCGTGATGTCTTCTGCTTTAAAAAGTGAACTGTGGGACAGCCCTTCTCTCATTAAAGAGTCTGTAACCTCACATTCCTGCTCTACGTATTCCGACTGACACAAGTAGTCTCTCTCGCTCTCTCATCCATTGGCTGCACAGCAGCGCGGGAACACGCTAGCATGTTCAGACACACACACACTTCATAGTGCGTCGCCCTATGGGACTCTCAATCACGGCCGGATGTGATACAGCCTGGATTCTAACCAGGGACTGTAGTGACCGCTGCGCCACTCGGGTGCCCACATATTAGGTGGGAGTAGAGGGTTGCCGCAGTGCAGCGCCAATGAGCAGTTTTTTTATTTATTGAACTGAAGTTGATTAGTTGTATCTAATACTGTACATCCTTATTCCTGTCTCTTCAGCTGCCATGTCCTCCAGGAGTCCCTGCTCAGCTCAGCCAGTGGTTACAGTAACTATAGAGGCATCCTCAACTGGTGTGTGGTCATGCTGGTAGGTGCTAGCCTGCCTTCATTTTTCTGTAAGATTTGATCATTAATAATTATACTAAGCTATGTGGAATTGTTTTAAGAAATTCATACCAAGGATCAGTTTGCTATTTCATTTTTATTGAAGTACCAAAAAAATATCAAAATTAATTGATCAGTTTTGGCCTTACTGTTATAGCGGGCTTGAAGTTGCGTCACAAATCACCTAGCAACCGCACCAGGCATCATGTTGGAAGACAAGTCAGTCTGTTGGATGGCTGGCTATTTTTTGCTACCACAGGAAACTTCGGGAAGATTGCCTATTATTTAGTTTTTCATAAGACCCAGAAAATGGAGGCAGTGGGAGAACCTATTAAAGTAAGTAAATATATTTTGAAAATTATGTATTGCTAGCTAGAGCTTGCTACAGAAACTCAGTGTGCAGGCTAACTCAAATGAGCTGCTAACATAAAGTTCACTAGTTAACTTCTTACATCTACACGTTCCGCTAGCGGAACGTCTGCTCCAATATCCAATGATGGGCGGGGCGCGAAATTCAAACTCCTCTAAATCCGAAAACTTACACTTTTCAAACATATGACTATGTTACAGCTATTTAAAGACAAGACTCTCCTTTATCTAACCAAACTGTCCGATTTCAAAAAGGCTTTACAGCGAAAGCAAAACATTAGATTATGTCAGCAGAGTACCCAGCCAGGAATAATCACACAGCCATTTTTCAAGCTAGCATATCATGTCACATAAACCCAAACCATATCTAAATGCAGCACTAACCTTTGATGATCTTCATCAGATGACACACCTAGGACATTGTGTTATACAATACATGCATGTCTGTTCAATCAAGTTCATATTTATATCAAAAACCAGCTTTTTACATTAGCATGTGACGTTCAGAACTAGCATTCCCACCGAACACTTCCGGTGATTTTACTAAATTACTCACGATAAACGTTCACAAAAAGCATAACAATTATTTTAAGAATTATAGATACAGAACTCCTCTATGCACTCGATATGTCCGATTTTAAAATAGCTTTTCGGATGAAGCACATTTTGCAATAATGTAAGTACATAGCCCGGCGTTACAGGGCTAGCTATTTAGACACCCACCCAGTGTAGCCTTCACCAAAATCACATTTCCTATAAGAAAAATGTTCTTACCTTGCTTGTTCTTCATCAGAATACACTGCCAGGACTTCTACTTCAATAACAAATGTAGGTTTGGTCCCAAATAATCCATCGTTATATCCAAACAGCGACGTTTTGTTCGTGCGTTCTAGACACTATCCCAACGCTAAATCTCGGCCACGAGCATGACGCAAAATATGACAAAAAATTTCGAAATATTCCATTACCGTACTTCGAAGCATGTCAACCGCTGTTTAAAACCAATATTTATGCAATTTATCTCGTAGAGAAGCGATAATATTCCGACCGGGAATCTGCCTGTCTGTAAACTGAGGAAAAAACCAAAAGCCGGGGGCGGGGCGTGTCACGCGCCTAAGGCTTAGTCCATTGACTGACCACTCAGCATTTGCTCTCGTGTGCTTCAGCCAGGGCTTTGAATGACATCATTCCTGTTTTTCCCGGGCTGTGAGACTCCATTGTTGACGTGACAAGTGTCACGTAAGAGCAGAGATCCTTTGTAAACGATAGAGAGAATCAAGAAGGGCAAGAAATGTTCAGACAGGGTACTTCCTGAACAGAAGCATCTCAGGTTTTTGCCTGCCATAGGAGTTCTGTTATACTCACAGACACCATTCAAACAGTTTCAGAAACTTTGGAGTGTTTTCTCTCCAAAGCTAATAATTATATGCATATTCCAGTTTCTGGGCAGGACTAATAATCAGATTAAATCGGGTACGTTTTTTATCCAGCCGTGAAAATACTGCCCCCTAGATGTAACAGGTTAACATTAGCTGGCTATACAACATGTAAAGTTAGCTAAGTGAATTAAATATCACCAGCTAACTATCTTGATGTATGTATAGTTGTAACTCCAAATGCATTTGTTGTTAGCTACCTAGATAATAGCCATGGAAGAAGGTGAAAGGATTAGTTAGTTCCAGCTGTCGGAGAAGGGGGAGTAGACTGCTCTGGATAGGGAAGGTGACATTGTGAAAATATTCTCCAGTTCCAGTCCCTAGTGAAAAACTGAGGACAGAGATGTAGTAACATAATATTCAGTGCTGTTTAATTTGAGTATAATGCAGCCTGTTTCTTTTGATGTTTTCTGTCCTCAGATAGAGAGCCGTCAAACCCTGTCTGCAGATGAAGAGGTCCCAAGAGAATAAGGGTACATCCTTGTATACCATTAATTATACTGCATGTGTACCTATGTTAGCACATTTTGTGGACAGATTTACAGTTTAAAAGTCACACAATGTATAAATGTATTACAACTGGAGCTGGCCAACCGTGCTGGGTGTGCCGGCTACTGTTATAGCTCAGCACTAACACACCTGATTCAATGTATCAAACCTAATTAGTTAATAATCGAGTGTGCTCTTGCTGGGCTGGAACAGAAGTCTGCTCCCCTGTGGATCAGTGGAGAGAGGCTGGTCACCTCTGGTATTGACTTTTTGTTGTTCACCTAAAATAATGATGCTTTAGTAATAATAGCCTACTTGTTAATAAAGTGTTTAACCTTTACATATGAGTTAGCTTACTTGTACACTTTGAAATGGTGTGGATTTTTTTTTAAGTTAAGTGGATTTTTTTTAAAGGTAAGTTAACAATTAAAACACTTAACTATTACTTGAGATGAACTATTAGTTGAGATGAACTAGTGTATGTTGATTAATCACAGATAACAATCCTGCAATAAACAGTGGAAGGGGAAGCTCTCGTGTCTGTTTCTTTGTTGTATTCTCAAATGAACATTATCTTTCTGTTCAGTCATAAACTCTCCAGTTTTATTTGATTGTCACAATTTTCAGGATATCAGACATGTGAACCCATTTTGCAGCTGATAATGGCATGTAATGCAGCCATAGGCCTACAGCAGTGGTTCCCAACTCCAGTCCTGGAATACCCCCAACAACACACATTTTTGTTGAATCAGGTGTGTTTGTCCGGGGCTACAATGTACTCTTGGGGTACTCGAGGACCGGTCTTGGGAACCACTGGCCTAAAGTATGATGGCATTAGCCTTATGGACATTTGCAATGCACCCCTTGACATAGTGCATATGAACCAGAGAATAGCTTAGCTCACACATTGTTTACATAATGTTCAGCTATATGTTCTCAAGTTTTTAAAAACAATTCCAGTGAACAATGTATATGGGGCTAATCATTATGCTGGATGTTGTACATGCCTTGTGCTGACACGAAATTGTTTAGTGCAAATCCAACCCTTGTGATCTAGGTGGTGAAATGTATGGAAGCAAGAGCTGATGGGATCCTTAGCTTTAATCATACACACAACTACTACCAAATTCAATGCCAGATACTTTTCTCCCAGAAGGTCTGAGGGGCACTTGGAGGTGCTACTGTGATAATGAAGATGGTTTGCCTAAGACTACCACAATTACATTGTCTATGCAAAATGTGTTTTTAAATTGTAAAGGAAAATAGTAGGGCTATAAGAAATACTTTTTATTCAATGGGGCGGGGCAAAGCAGATGACAAAATGCTATTTATTTCACCCATACAACAATATAGCCTATTGTTAAAGTACAGTATGTTTACAATAGTATTTTAAACATTCCAAATTACATTTAAGATATACATATGGTTTAATAGGGCACTTTTGTCATGATGTGAAGGTGCTCTCTACTCAAATGGCACAACAGAATAATTCAGTCAAAAGCACAGCATATGACAACCAACTGAGGGATGTCTCCTTTTCATATCTGGAAAATAAGTAGACCCCGATGCCCCTGCAGCACTGCTCATCTTCACAGTGGTAGTCCAGTTGACATGGGTGTATTGATGGAGGTCCGTTGGTGAACCTACAGTAGTACATAAACACATGAAAAGCACTCCTAATGTTAGAATATCATTTCTTCAGGTTACCTTTACCTTCATGGCACTTAAGTGTATGGTGTTTTAATTAATTCAGGTTTAAGTTTCATATAAATATTACATCTATTGCTGGGCTGGAACAACCAATAGTCAACACAGCAGGTTGTCCTATCCCATTGAGGCCTTTGTCCTATGCTGTAATGTCCATACATTTTCCCTCCTGAATAAAGTTCTCAACAAATTATCATTGGGTTATTACATGATAACCACAAGTTTTTTTTGGACAATGTTCTCTAGGGACAATTTGCATCTACAATTTGCGTCTCTTTTCATGGTCACGGCAAGAAGGGATCCAGCTTTTGTCAAGTGAACGTAAAATGTGATATTTCGTAGCAGATTAGGAGAATTTACGCAGCAGGTTAGGTTTAGGAAAAGGATTAGGGTTAGCTAAAATGTAAAAAAGCCGGATCCCTTTTCGGCATAGATCACGAGGTTCTTTTATTGATCTGTTGTCAGTGTCGGTAGATGCTGAAGTGCGACATGGGTGGATGCGGTGGATTGAGATGCATCCAATGCAATAAAACCGATACTGTATCTCTGGTTTAAACTAACAGATTTTTTTTTTTTATGGGGATGTTTTGATTATGCAAATTATAGAGAATACAGTGCTGGCAACTGAGCAGTCATATTGAGCCATTGATATAAATCTGCATGAACCCACATTGTCCTTTTAGACTCTCGAACTTCGACTGCAATTTTGTAGAACATTGAATACTCTTGTCAATTACTTCTCTCCTGTCTGAGGAAATCTGAAGACTCAACTCTGATCAGCTTTGGATGGATGGATAGTTGGTTCTGTCTGTCTCAGTAGGCCTACATTCCTTGCTTTCCTGCCAATAGCTACAGTTTTATTGATAGGCAGATATCAGTTTCTCTTGGGCTGTTGTCTACACAGTGAGAATCATCAGTAACCCAACGATGTGTTATTGTCCTTCAGAGCTGTCTCTCAATAGCAATGGTAAACATTGTTGACTTATCTTATCCACACTACACCTGTGCATGGCAAACAAAACAATAATCAGTTTGATAAGAGAAGAAGAAACTTATCCCTGGCCCTCTTATATTTTCTTATGGGAGAGGAGTTTTATATGAACTGTGAAGAGACTTGGACTTTGAATGAGAGCTGAAGCATCTTGGTCATGTGTCACACAGCTTGCCTCATTCAACTGGAAAGGCTAGCCAAGTCATTCAATCACTCTTTCTCCTTCGTGCTCTTTCACACTCTTTCTTGATCTCTCTCTTGCCGTTTTTATAAAAACAAACTTCACTTTTTATATTATAGCAGTCAAAGAAAAGACGGTCACCACTCCTCTTGACACTCTGGCAGTTAGGCTCTGTGGTGGGCAATTTAACACTAACGTGTCGTCTTCCTGTTTCTTTTTACTGAGAGGAGCCTGTTAAGAATCTCTCCAGTGTGTCACCTTACAAACGTTGCCTGTTTTTACTAATACACCTTATCTGGTTCATGTAGCCTGCTGGAGGCTGTAGCCTACTGTATGTTAATCAGCACAACCAGGCATGCACAAATGTCCATCAGACAAACTGGAGGTCCACAATACCTAGGTTTAGCCTAATGCAGTCTCTGAAGTTTGATCAATTTAAGTTTGCACTGTTCAGATAGGCAAGGTTCAAGTCATTGACATGGTCTGTCAGGTATGCTAGGCTGCTGGCATTGTTTAATGGAGTGGGTAGTAGCCAGAGCATTCATGACTCCTGTCAAGCATTTGATTTGTCAGTTGATGTGTTGCAGTTAATTCTGTCCCCCTGGGTAAGGTCAAATGAGGACTCTGAGGAGAGAATTTCTTCTTCCTCTGAGGATAGACATTTCCTGTTCTACTTCAAAAGTGTTAATGGAAGTTCAATGATATTTTATTTTTCCTGCAGAATATCCAATGATACGCATTTCTAACATGAGAATTTATTAAATTAATATGGACAGAATCTCATGTATTATAACTAAAAATAAACACCCAATTCTTTCTGTTTTGAAGAGAGACTGCAGGAAAAATCTTGCTGTTGCCTTCAAAGCATCTGGGTGAGAGAAGTTTAATTTCCAAAGCCGGCATTAATCCAGTCTTTGAAACATGATCGCTATGACATTCAAACAGACCCCCCCCCCCCCCCCCCCCCCCATCATATTCCCTGGGAATCATTCCTACATTCTTTGTACCCACTAATGAATGGGTCTGAAACTCAAGTGGAAAGTTGCTGGCTAGAGGATGTGAGCTAGAGAAGAGATGTAACTGTTGCACGGAGGACCCTCTGTAGCTATCTTTTACATTGCTGGCTCACCAAGGATATTCTTCGGACATTATGATGCCCAGCCAGTTCGAAAGGGTTGGTTCCTCTGCACGTGCTGCTTAATGTAGGCCTGACCAGAGATGCCTATTTCAATAAAGGGCTCTAGTCCTAGGCAATATATACAGTATGTAGACTGTTTCAATGGACCACAAATATTGCAGTTTCTGTATCCTATAGGTCATGCGTGTTAGGCTAGGTAGCCTTTGGCTACATGCATAATTGATGCTAAGCTATCTTGGTGTGCTTTAGGTTGATATTTTGAAGGGGCTCAAACATACAGGTAACCCACAGCTATAATTATTGTTTGGGAGTAATTTAGCGATTTGAATTTATTATTTTTTTAAATGTATATGTTGCTCCTCAAATTGAACAAGCCCTTCTGAATAATGTAGTAAAGAAGTTGCTGCTGCAGAAACAAACCTAACCTTGTAATGAAGCAGTCTGTCTGGTATGCTGCTTGTAGGTTGACTCCTGCTTTTCTATTTTTAATATGGCAACAACAGCATGTCTATTTTCAGTTTGGAAATCAAACGGGGTCTGCACGTCTCCACTATCCAGGGCCAAGGTTTCGGGAACAGGGTTTGCTCTTTGTGTTGTCTCTCTGTGTGTGTGTGACTATCAGCTTTAGATGAACGTGACACCACCAGTGAGTGACCGCTGTGATATAGTGTATGTATAGCCTGCTAACATTTTAGCTTCAGTGAAACAATGTGAGCTATTGCAAGACCAGTCTGGTTTCACAAGGCAAGTCTATGGACCTGTTTTTGTTAACAGCTCAGGGATGGGGCTAGAGAAATGTAACCACTCTCAAATTCATAGACCAGACAATAGATGCAAGGACTGACCATCCCTGAAATCAAATGTGTAGTTTTAACCATGTTTTGAGGCTATACAGTGCTGGTTTACAATTACATTCTTTACAAACAGGGTAAAACAAATGTATATTTTTGGTTCTGATGAGGTACGACAGCTGAACTAAGTTCAAGACTCAAGTTATATTCTTCAAGAATCAATGGGTATAGAAATACATTTTACAGTATAAGTTCCAAACGGGATATATAAATCAGATTAAACCTTTAATGGAAGTGCTAGCTAGCCTGTGTGTAGCCTAACCAATCTGAAGAAAGATAACAGCTACACCATTGCATGGTGAGAAACACAAGGACGATTAGCCTAGATATTTCACCTCGATTGATCCCACATCTCAACCCGTTTTGTTTTTGCTGTAATACAGAAGCAAGCTATGAACATATACTGTGTCATGTGCCGCTGCCTGATGTGGGTTGGTCCCCAGGGTTAGGTTCTGTTGCCAGAATGGATGATTGTTCTTATCAGCCTTTATAGCATTGAGATTAACATTTAAACTGCCGGGCCTCTCTTTACCCTCCCTTTACTAAGCCAATGGGCAGGCATTTTCACTGCAACATTCCAAAGTGTGGAGCGCAAAGGATCAGGGGTTATTCTTGGAAAAAGTGATATTTTGAAAGGGAGTTCATCTCTTTGACAAAGGTAAGTGTTTTGGAAACCTTAATCTGCTCTTTCTGATGCTATGTGAAATCAGAATGTCTTAACTGCATGTGACTCAAGGAGGATTATAAAGTCACTTTTTAACTGCTTATAACACATTATTTTTGATATTGAAAGTCAAACAACGTGTGTTTTTATTTTTTATTTATTTCACCTTTATTTAACCAGGTAGGCAAGTTGAGAACAAGTTCTCATTTACAATTGCGACCTGGCCAAGATAAAGCAAAGCAGTTCGACACATACAACAACACAGAGTTAAACATGGAGCAAAACAAACATACAGTCAATAATACAGTAGAAAAATAAGTCTATATACAATGTGAGCAAATGAGGTGAGAAGGGAGGTAAAGGCAAAAAAGGCCATGGTGGCAAAGTAAATACAATATAGCAAGTAAAACACTGGAATGGTAGATTTGTAGTGGAAGGAAGTGCAAAGTAGAAATAGAAATAATGGGGTGCAAAGGAGCTAAATAAATACAGTAGGGGAAGAGGTAGTTGTTCGGGCTAAATTATAGATGGGCTATGTACAGGTGCAGTGATCTGTGAGCTGCTCTGACAGCTGGTGCTTAAAGCTAGTGAGGGAGATAAGTGTTTCCAGTTTCAGAGATTTCTGTAGTTCGTTCCAGTCATTGGCAGCAGAGAACTGGAAGGAGAGACGGCCAAAGGAGGAATTGGCTTTGGGGGTGACCAGAGAGATATACCTGCTGGAGCGCGTGCTACAGGTGGGTGCTGCTACGGTGACCAGTGAGCGGAGATAAGGGGGGACTTTACCTAGCAGAGTCTTGTAGATGACCTAGAGCCAGTGGGTTTAGCGACGAGTATGAAGCGAGGGCCAGCCAACGAGAGCGTACAGGTCGCAGTGGTGGGTAGTATATGGGGCTTTGGTGACAAAACGGATGGCACTGTGATAGACTGCATCCAGTTTATTGAGTAGGGTATTGGAGGTTATTTTGTAAATGACATCGCCAAACTCGAGGATCGGTAGGATGGTCAGTTTTACGAGGGTATGTTTGGCAGCATGAGTGAAGGATGCTTTGTTGCGAAATAGGAAGCCAGTTCTAGATTTAACTTTGGATTGGAGATGTTTGATGTGAGTCTGGAAGGAGAGCTTACAGTCTAACCAGACACCTAGGTATTTGTCGTTGTCCACATATTCTAAGTCAGAACCATCCAGAGTAGTGATACTGGACGGGCGGGCAGGTGCAGGCAGCGATCGGTTGAAGAGCATGCATTTAGTTTTATTTGTATTTAAGAGCAGTTGGAGGCCACGGAAGGAGAGTTATATGGCATTGAAGCTTGTCTGGAGGGTTGTTAAGTGTCCAAAGAAGGGCCAGAAGTATACAGAATGGTGTCATCTGCGTAGAGGTGGATCAGAGACTCACCAGCAGCAAAAGCGACATCATTGATGTATACAGAGAAAAGAGTTGGCCAAGGAATTGAACCCTGTGGCACCCCCATAGAGACTACCAGAGGCCCGGACAACAGGCCCTCCGATTTGACACATTGAACTCAATCATAGAAGTAGTTGGTGAACCAGGCGAGGCAATCATTTGAGAAACCAAGGCTATTGAGTCTGCCGATGAGGATGTGGTGATTGACAGAGTCGAAAGCCTTGGCCAGGTCAATGAATACGGCAGCACAGTATTGTTTCTTATCGATGGCGGTTACGATATCGTTTAGGACCTTGAGCGTGGCTGAGGTGCACCCATGACCAGCTCTGAAACCAGATTGCATAGCGGAGAAGGTGCGGTGGGATTCGAAATGGTCGGTAATCTGTTTGTTGACTTGGCTTTTGAAGACCTTAGATAGGCAGGGTAGGATAGATATAGGTCTGTAGCAGTTTGGGTCAAGAGTGTCCCCTCCTTTGAAGAGGGGGATGACAGCAGCTGCTTTCCAATCTTTGGGAATCTCAGACGACACGAAAGAGAGGTTGAACAGGCTAGTAATAGGGGTTGCA
Organism: Salmo trutta; assembly: GCF_901001165.1. Taxonomy (NCBI): domain Eukaryota; kingdom Metazoa; phylum Chordata; class Actinopteri; order Salmoniformes; family Salmonidae; genus Salmo; species Salmo trutta. The sequence goes on from NC_042992.1 coordinate 18,021,092, forward strand.
AAAATTTCAGAAGATCATTTTAGAAAGGGTCCAGATTGTCTAGCCCGGCTGATTTGTAGGGGTCCAGATTTTGCAGCTCTTTCAGAACATCAGCTGAATGGATTTGGGAGAAGGAGAAATGGGGAAGGCTTGGGCGAGTAGCTGTGGGGGGTGCAGTGCTGTTGACCGCGGTAGGGGTAGCCAGGTGGAAAGCATGGCCAGCCGTAGAAAAATGCTTATTGAAATTCTCAATTATAGTGGATTTATCGGAGGTGACAGAGTTTCCTATCCTCAGTGCAGTGGGCAGCTGGGAGGAGGTGTTAAATAGATTCAGGAAAATTCAAGGACAAAGAGGAGTGTGACTTTTAAAAATTGCAGAAATATGTTTGAAATTACAATTCACATGCAGTCTGTCGTGTCTTTGGCATCATTAAACTGAAGACTTTTAGTTTATCAAATCAATTCTCTGAAAATTATTATTATTAAGTGATTAACTAATCAGGTAGATGTAATTAACTAGGAAGTCGGGGCACCAAGGAAAATATTCAGGTTACAAAGTTATAATTTTCCTAATATAACTTTCAGATATTTTAATATCTGATCAATTAGTCTTTTAATTAATGAATTATTCTTTACCTCATGTTAGTCTCATTCCAAACGTCGTAAATTGTTGGTTATCTGCACAAACCCAGTCTTCACTATGAGTCATCCATACATCAATTGTCTCAAATAGTAAATAAATTATCTAAATAATCACAGAAATGCATAAACAAACAGTAGATATAGTTACAAGGAAATGGAAATGGGTAGTTCAGAGTAACATTCAGCCATGTCGTTATAGAATAGATGTTTCGGCGGTTGTCGGTCTTCGCGTTCAATGATACCCGAATTCCTAGCTGCAGACTAGTAATTAGTATCAAAGATTTGTTCTTATTCTGTCGGTTCAATAGTCTCAGAGTTTAACCACATGGTATGGTTAAGAATTCAGCAATGGACTCAAACCTTAGCCCTCTCGTAATTGAGAGAAGCATGGTCTGAAGATAAATTCCCACGGTGGGGGTTATATTCGGAAGAGCAGAAAGGGGCTGTCCCATGACGCCAGATCAATGTCTGTGCTCATGGGGCGGGCCTATAATTTAGTTGAACTCCAAAGGGAATTGGTTTCCTTCATTAAACAGTTTAAAATCACATTAAATAATTTCACAAATAGTTTCATCTTTACTCATTCATTTTATACAGCAATTAGATGCAAGCCTCACAACTGAGACTCTTGTATAAACAGGGATATGGTAATGTGGCTGTATTGTCTCTCATGAGTTTCACAAAATTGTACCAAACGGACCAGTTCGTAGCAGGCTACTTCACCGACCGTTTATACATTCTCCAGAACATGAATATTGTTCAGTTCTGTGAGGTGGAAGAAGTTCCTTTGTGCTCTATGAAAACTCTCTCTCTCTCTCTACTGTCTGGCCATGTGGAAGAATCTCCTCCAGGAATTTATGACCTGCTTAACAGCAGCCTGGGAGGGAGGGAGGGAGGGAGGGGTACCCAAAGAGGGCAACGTCATGACAAGTCAAAATGACTGCCTCGGCACTTGTAGTGTGTGGTGGAAGACTGACCTGTGACCAGTCTGTCTGTGTTGGTAATGAATGATCACTGGTCAGTCTTTTCCTTCATACAATTTTGTTTGTATGAATTTTGTTTACTTCTGATTGCAAAATCTCTTCTGTTGCAGGTCTTGTGCAATGCACGCCTTTTCCTGGAGAATCTAATAAAGTAAGTATCTGCAGCTTTAAATGACTAAAACAATTAGGCTGTCAACTTCAATATCATTTGTTAATCACTTCTGTCACGACTGCCGATCCTTTCATTTTGACCACAGCTTCTTTTGTAAAAGTAGTATCCATCAATATCTTCTTCTTTCCCTCCTCTGATAGATATGGGATACTGGTGGACCCCATCCAAGTGGTTTCACTGTTCTTAAAAGACCCATATAGCTGGCCTGCATCTTGCCTTATCATTGGTATGTAGACTAAACCGCTCTCCTCTTTGGCATGCTAGCTGTAGTATTGGGATTGTTGTACATCTTCCCAAATCTATTTATTTTAATATCTTATTGTCTGGTTTTGGTTGCTTAGCAACCTAAGTCATTATACCCACTAAAATATCAACTGTTTTCCCACCAAGTGGGGCTAATTTTCTAATTTGGAACAATATTGTAGGAATATTACACGGCTGCCTTTTGTGGAGTACCCGAATCTAATGTGTTTATTTTTCCTCAGTTTCGAACGTGTTCATAATGGCAGCTTTGTACACGGAGCGGAGGCTATCAGTGGTGAGTGTCATGCCATAATGTCTGGGACTAATGTGAAGGATGTGCTGTGAAATCTCACAAATCTCTCTGTTGCTTGTGAACAAGTATTTCAGGCCCCTGTTAGGTAGAGATGGTGGGGGACATCTGTTAAATAGGTTTTGTCAAGCATTCCCCCCCTAATAAAAACCAATGTGGCTTTTTTTGCTGTGTGTGTGTGTGTGTGTGTGTGTGTGTGTGTGTGTGTGTGTGTGTGTGTGTGTGTGTGTGTGTGTGTGTGTGTGTGTGTGTGTGTGTGTGTGTGTGTGTGTGTGTGTGTGTGTGTGTGTAAATGCAACATGTAAAGTGTTGGTTTCATGAGCTGAAATAAAAGATCCCAGAAATGTTCCATGTACACAAAGCTTATTTCTCTAATTTTGTGCACAAATTAGTTTACATCCCTGTTTGTGAGCATTTCTCCTTTGCCAAGGTAATCCTTCCACCTGACCGGTGTGGCAGAAGCTGATTTTGAACAGCATGATTACTACACAGGTGCACCTTGTGCTGGGGACAAAAAGGCCACTCTAAAATGTGCAGTTTTGTCACACAACACAATGCCACAGATGTCTGAAGTTGAGGAAGCATGTATTTGGCATGCTGACTGCAGGAATGTCCAACAGAGCTACTGCCACAGAATAATGTTAATTTCTCTACCATAAGCCGCCTCCGTCGTTTTTTAAAGAATTTGGCAGTATATCCAACCATCTCAGAACCACAGACCACGTGTAACCAAGCCAGACCAGGACCTCTATATCCGGCTTCTTCACCTGTGGGATCAACTGAGACCAGCCACCCGGACAGCTGATGAAACTGAGGAGTATTTCTGTCTGTAATGAAGCCCGTTTGTGGGGGAAAATGTACTCTGATTGGCTGGGCTTGGCTTCCCCAAGGGCTAGGCCTATGCCCTCCCAGGCCCACCCATGGCTGCGTCCCTGACAAGTGAAGTGAAATCCATAAATTAGGGCCTAATGAATTTATTTCTATTTACTGTTTTCCTTATATGAATGAAAAAGGAAACCGCACACTGCTCTTGACAGTATCACTGATCTTTAATAAGCTTACGTATCGGCCTCACGGCCTTCATCAAAGCTCTGATGAAGGCCGTGAGGCCGATACGTAAGCTTATTAAAGATCAGTGATACTATCAAGAGCAGTGTGCGGTTTCCTTTTTCATTTCATTCATCTTTCATTCAACTGTTGCCATGCACCTGCAAACAGTTTGCTCAGATGTGTGAGTGCCTTTTTGATTTACTGTTTTCCTTATATGAAATGTAACTCAGTAAAATTGTTAGTTGTTGCGTTTTTATATTTTTGTTCAGTATATGTACAGTGCATTCAGAAAGTATTCGGACCCCTTTTTCCACATTTTGTTACGTTACAGCCTTATTCTAGAATGGATTACATTTTGTTTTCCCCCTCATCAATCTACACACAATACCCCATAATGACAAAGTAAAAACAGGTTTTTAGAAATTTGTGCAAATGTATAAAAAATAAACTATCACACTTACATAAGTATTCAGAACCTTTACTCAGTACTTTGTTGAAGCACCTTTGATGGCGATTACAGCCTTGAGTCTTCTTGGGTATGACACTACAAGCTTGGCACACCTGTATTTGGGGAGTTTCTTCCATTCTCTGCAGATCCCCTCAAGCTCTGTCAGGTTGGATGGGGAGTGTCCCTTCAGGTCTCTCCAGAGATGTTAGATCGGGTTCAAGTTCGGGCTCTGGCTGGGTCACTCAAGGACATTCAGAGACTTGTCCCGAAACCATGCATGCGTTGTCTTGGCTGTGTGCTTAGGGTTGTTGTCTTGTGGAGCGAAGGTTCACATTCCAAGTCTGAGGTCCTGAGCGCTCTGGAGCAGGATTTCATTAAGGATCTTTCTGTACTTTGTTCCGTTCATCTTTCCCTCAATCCTGACTAGTCTCCTAGTCCCTGCTACTGACAAACATCCCCACAACATGATGCTGCCGCCACCATGCTTCATCGTAGGGATGATGCCAGGTTTCCTCCAGACATGACGCTTGGAATTTAAACTTAATCATACCGGAGAATCTTGTTTCTCATGGTCTGAGTCCTTTTTAGGGGCCTTTTGGCAAACACCAAGCAGGCTGTTATGTGGCTTTTTACTGAGGAGTGGCTTCCATCTGGCCAACTCTACAATAAATGCCTGATTGGTGGAGTGCTGCAGAGATGGTTGTCCTTCTGGAAGGTTCTCCCATCTCCACAGAGGAACTCTGGAGCTCTGTCAGAGTGACCATCCGGTTCTTGGTCACCTCCCTGACTAAGGCCCTTCTCCCCCGATTGCTCAGTTTGTCCGAGCGGCCAGCTCTAGGAAGAGTCTCTAGGGGGGGTTCCAAACTTCTACCATTTAAGAATGATGGAGGCCACTGTGTTCTTGGGGACCTTCAATGCTGCAGAAATGTTTTGGTACCCTTCCTCTGATCTGTGCCTCGACACAATGCTGTCTCGGAGCTCTACGTACAATTCCTTTGACCTCATGGCTTGGTTTTTGATATGACATGCACTGTCAACTGTGGGGCCTTATATAGACAGATGTGTACCTTTCTAAATCATGTCCAATCAATTAAATTTACCAAAGGTGGACTCCAAGTTGTAGAAACGTCTCAAGGATGATCAATGGAAACAGGATGCACCTGAGCTCAGTTTCGAGTCTCATAGGGTCTGAATACTTATGTAAATAAGATATTTCTGTTTTTTATTTGTAATAAATGTGCATATTTCTGAACCTGTTCACTTTAATTATGGAGTGTTGTATGTAGATTTAGTTTTTTTTTTTTATATATATAATTGTATAATAAGGCTGTAATGTAACAAAATGTGAAAGTCAAGGGGTCTGAATGCACTGTATGTATGGAGTGAGTCAGTCCCTCTCCATTTTGTATTTTCCCCTCCATATGTATTCGATAGGACAGTGACTGACATGAAAGGAAGGAGAGGGTTTGCTACAATAGCAGTGGGTTGGATTCGAAACCACACTCGCACAGGTACATGTATTCTGGAGGCACCAGTTTAGACCACTAGATCACCCCAGGCCCACAAAGACCCATAAATTATTATACTGTATGTAGTAATTCTGTGCCCAGAGCACGGTGTTTAACAATGTTTTTTAGTTTTTTTTCTGTTGCTCTGCAGGGCACCATCTCAGAGACTACCGGAACATTCCTTTACTTGGTCAATCTGACCACCCTACTCTTTTTCCCATCAGCCACTGTGCTCATGCTGACCTCCATTACCCCAGGTGAGATGGCCTGATCATGATCTCACACACACACTTACACTGCATGGCCATATAAATAGGCCTAATGTTTATCTGTGAGTAACAGTATATCTACTCCTTGACCTTATCAAAAATACTAAATGCCCCTCAGAGGATTTGTCCACTTCTAAAATAGTGTTGTAGTATTGTAAAGCTTGATAATATCTATTTTGTCTTGTGCAGTGGGTGGAGCCTTTGCCCTGTGTGTGTATACCATCCTCTTCATGAAGTTGTACTCGTATAAGGATGTGAACATGTGGTGCAGAGAGATTAGGCATACCAAAGCCCGCACCCTGACCCGCTCCCATTCATGTGAGTACTCCTGACCAGGTGTTTCTTCACACTTCTGTTTGTGTGTGCCTGCGTGTATAATCGAATGAGGAAAGTACAAATGGCAAATGGTACGAACAAAGTATACTGAACAAAAATATAAACACAATATGTAAAGAGTTGGTTTCATGAGCTGAACTAAAATATCCATATTTAGAAAAAGCTTTTCTCTCATTCTGTGCACAGATTTGTTTACATCCCTGTTAGTGAGCATTTCTCCATTTCCAAGATAATCCATCCACCTGACAGTTGTGGCATATCAAGAAGCTGATCTAACAGCATGATCATTACACAGGTGCACCTTGTGCTGGGTACAATAAAAGGCCACTCTAAAATGTGCAGTTGTGTCACACAACACAATGCCACAGATGTCTGAAGTTTTGAGGGAGCGTGCAATTGGCATGCTGACTGCAGGAATGTCCACCAGAGCTGTTGCCAGAGAATGTAATATTAATTTCTCTACCATAAGCCGCCTCAATGTAATTTTATCGAATTTGGCAGTACTTCCAACCGGCCACACAACCATAAACCGTATGTAACCACACCAGCCCAGGACCTCCACATCCGGCTCGTCTGAGACCAGCCACCCGGACAGCTTATGAAACTGTGGGTTTGCACAACCAAAGAATATCTGCACAAACTGTCAGAAACCGTCTCAGGAAAATTCATCTGCGTGCTCGTCGTCCTCACCAGGTTTTAACTGCAGCCTAATGAATTTATTTCAATTGACAGATTTTCCTTATGAACTGTAATTCAGTGAAATCTTTGAAATTGTTGCATGTTGTGATTTATTTATTTTTTTTATATATTTTTGTTCAGTGTACCAATGGCAGCAACTAAAATAAAGTGCTAAGGCTGCCATCTTTGTACACCCTCCTGAGAAAAATATCAACATTGTCCATCCTGGTTGATTGTATTTGATCTTTTCTCCAGTGCTGGTGTAATAATGTCAACTGGTTAGCATCTTCAAATTAGCCCTCTCAGTAACACAGATGCTGCCCGAGATCTGATTGGCTGTCCTAATTACTTTGACCTCCCCAAAAATGCGTGTGACGTGAGAAATATACGGTTATTTAATGAGCTGTATGACCCATTGCTGTATGAGTAACTTCTGTGACCTGTCTTTGGCTGGGCTGTTTACTGCGAAAAGCTTTCAGCGTTTGTTTAAATATGTATCTTTTGCCCCCTGAATAAATACGAACACACGCACACACATGATTAAATGCACCCTTGTGCGGCAATGTCCCACTTTCTGAAACGTTACTGTGCTGCCATCTCCATCTACTGGTTGTTTAGAAGTACTGATGTCAGAAATAATCTGTTTTGTACATCCATACGTTTTGTGTACCCATAGGTCCATCAGTCGCCCAGTCAAATGGGTCAGCTGTACATACTCATGTGTCCTACCCTGGGAATCTCACACACAGAGGTCAGAACAGAAAGAGATATTGAACATAATGAGCATGACTAGTAGCTGTTTACAATTAAGTTAAATTAAATCCATACAGATTATACATTTCTGCATACAAAATTCTTATTTCAAAAGATGTACAATGAATTAATTACTTGAATGTTTTTTATTTTTACTGTCCACCCTCCATAGATATATATTACTTTGTGTTTGCCCCAACTCTCTGCTATGAGCTGAACTTCCCCCGGTCACCACGGATACGCAAGAGCTTCCTGCTCAGGAGACTCTTTGAGATGGTGAGGTCAAAGATCACATAAGGAAAATGGAGAGACCTGGGAATGTGCAATTTGCGTGCACCCTAAATAATATACACTACTGTCATGACAACATACTGTATATGTAAATGCATTTTAAAATCTAAAAGTGATCCGAAATCTTTTCCAGCTTTTCTTCATACAGTTACTGATTGGATTGGTACAACAGGTATGTTCATTATTATTACCTTGGTTAGTATTTGGTTTATTTTCACTCATCAAATGAGTATATTTTGATTAATGTGTGGCTTTATTATCAAGTAACAAGATAGTTAGAGTCAGCTAAATGACGTTGCAAGAGCAGCAGCAGCGATATTGCGACGCAAGACTTCGCTCTCACACAGTAACAGCATCTGCACATATGCATGGGTTTGCTTCACGCTCTTACGTGGTAGCCACGGGACCAAATCAGAGAAGTTGAGCCTCACGCTCCAACTCTTAGCTGTTGCGGATATTGACCAACTATACTTTTTACTTTGTACATCTGCATCATATCGCTGAGTCTACCTTAACCATGTCTCACAAAAACCTTTAACCATGTTTCTTTCAGTGGATGGTGCCGACTATTCAGAACTCCATGAAACCATTCCAGGTAAATATTAACGTTCTCCGTCTGTTAGACTTTTGTCTATTGGACTTCTCCATTTCTCTGTGCTTAAGGGTGATTTTGTTTCATGTACCCCCCCCCCCCCCCCCCCCATGGCAGGATATGGACTTTTCCAGAATGATAGAGCGCATGCTGAAACTGGCTGTGAGTGCAAATAAAGACATTACCTAAATCCATGTCACTATACAAACCTAACACTTAATCCATTTAATCTCTATCATGTTTCACATTTGTCATATTTTCCCATTGAAAAGATGTTGGTTCACCATACATGCGTCATGAGCCATTTTCCCAGACAAAGCCTAGTCCAGGACTGAAAATACTTTCTCAATATACATTGAGTGTACAAAACATTATGAACACCTGCTTTTTCCATCATACTGTCCAGGTGAAGGCTATGATCCCTTATTGATGTCACATGTTAAATCTACTTCAATCAGTGTAGAAGAAGGGGAGGAGATTAGTTTAAAAAAGTATCTTGAGACATGAGCTGTGTTCGAATACTCCTACTAACCACACTAACCGTACGATTTGTGATGTGAACTGAGTATATTGTATGCTTATTGGGCATAGTATAGATAGTTAGTATGCCAGAAGTTTCTGGATGTTGTACTAAATTCTCCAAAATACGAAGGCAGCATTCCAAACACGAGACACACCCTCACCCCTCAAATTAAGTGGACACTTCTTCTGATGACGTCTGAGTATACACTTGCAGGGCGACGGAGGGATTTTTTTTGGACCGCCCTTGCCCGGAAATTTGTCACTCGGTCATCCCGCGATGGTTGTTTTCAGCCACCGGTAGCTTTTTGGTTGCTTTTATATGCACTACTGTCAGTTATGATAGCATGTCTACTTATATTAATTATATAATTATTTATATACACCTACTGTATGATTGCAAATTTAATGAGCTAACTAACATTAGCCTGCCTAGCTGGAACATCTGAAGAAGGAAAATGTTTTATTTATACAATTTTCAAAAGCTAACCAAACATTACTTTTACGAAGTGTTTGTGCCGTCATGTGCATTAATACCACCATTTTTATAACTTATTTACATTCATTTTTACTTATACTTGTATGTTAACTTCTCCATATTGATGTTGAGGGCTGCGTTTCAGTCATAAAAGACACACCCTCGTCCACTTAACCTTGTCTTATGCCCTTGGGGGAATCCCCGCGGCCATATTTGTCATAGGTCCAAATTATTAGCCAAGCAAGGGAAGTTTGCAACGTAAGCCCCTCTGCCCTTGTTTGTGAGTGTACAATTATGTTCACTTCAGGGCCTGAAACAGCCCATAATTAAATTTGTGATGATAAAAATGAATGTATTAAGTTAGAAATTGTGCTACTAATGCACACACGTTTCGTAAAAGTAATGTTTTTGTTTGATTAGCTTTTGGAAATTGTAGAAATAAAACATTTTCCTTCAGAAGTAGCTAGGCAGACTAATGTTAGTTATCTAATTAATTTGCTAGCTATCATACAGCAGGCATATTAATAGTTCATATTTTTTTATTTAACCAGGTAGGCTAGTTGAGAACAAGTTCTCATTTACAACTGCGACCTGGCCAAGATAAAGCAAAGCAGTGCGACACAAACAACAACACAGAGTTACACATGGAATAAACAAGCATACAGTCAATAACACTATAGAGAAAAAAAGTCTATATACAGTGTGTGCAAATGGCATGAGGAGGTAAGGCAATAGTAGCGAAGTAATTACAGTTCAGCAAATTAACACTGGAGTGATAGATGAGCAGATGATGATGTGCAAGTAGAAATACTGGTGTGCAAAAGAGCAGAAAAGTAAATAAAAACAGTGTGGGGATGAGGTATGTAGATTGGGTGGGCTATTTACAGATGGGCTATGTACAGCTGCAGCGATCGGTTGGTTAGCTGCTCAGATAGCTGATGTTTAAAGTTAGTGAGGGAAATATAAGTCTCCAGCTTCAGCGAATTTTTTATTTTTTTTTGCAATTCGTTCCAGTCATTGGCAGCAGAGAACTGGAAGGAAAGGCGGCCAAAGGAGGTGTTGGCTTTGGGGATGACCAGCGACATATACCTGCAGGAGCGCATGCTACGGGTGGGTGTTGTTATCGTGACCAGTGAGCTGAGATAAGGCGGAGCTTTACCTAGCATAGACTTATAGATGACCTGGAGCCAGTGGGTCTGGCGACAAATATGTAGGGAGGGCCAGTCGACTAGAGCGTACAGGTCGCAGTGGTGGGTGGTATAAAGGGCTTTGGTGACAAAATGGATGGCACTGTGATAGACTGCATCCAGTTTGCTGAGTAGAGTATTGGAAGCTATTTTGTAAATGACATCGGATGGTAGGATAGTCAGTTTTATGAGGGTATGTTTGGTGGTGTGAGTGAAGGAGGCTTTGTTGCGAAATACGAAGCCGATTCTAGATTTCATTTTGGATTGGAGATGTTTAATGAGTCTGGAAGGAGAGTTTACAGTCTAGCCAGACACCTAGGTATGTGTAGTTGTCCACATATTCTAAGTCAGAACCGACCAGAGTAGTGATGCTAGTCGGGCGGGCGGATGGGTGCAGGCAGCTGAACGGTTGAAAAGCATGCATTTGGTTTTACTAGCGTTTAAGAGCAGTTGGGGGCCACGGAAGGAGTGTTGTATGGCATAGAAGCTAGTTTGGAGGTTAGTTAACACAGTGTCCAAAGAAGGGCCAGATGTATACAGAATGGTGTCGTCTGCATAGAGGTGGATCAGGGAATCACCCGCAGCGACATCGTTGATATATAGAGAAAAGAGTCGGCCGAGAATTGAACCCTGTGGTAAGTATAAAGTGTAAGTATAAATGTAAGTAGACATGCAATCATAATTGACTGTAGAGCATATAAAGCAACCACAAGCTACTGGTTGTTGAAAACGCTTATCACGGGATTGACGAATTTCTGGTCAAGGGCTGTCCATTTAAAATTAATTCCTTCCTCTTAATTACACTGCTAGTGTAAACTCGTTATGACACGTCATCAGAAGTGTCCACATAATTTGAGTGCTGAGGGTGTTTGGAATGCAGCCAAGGTTTTACGTTTTGGCGGACTTTTCTTAGCGGATGTACGTACAATCATCGGAATTTAATTATGGGGGGGTTTCAGGCCCCGAAGTGAACATAATTGTACACGGGCACACTCGATCAAAAACAACGGCTGAGGGGCTTATGTTGCGAACTTCCCTTGCTTGGCTAATCGTTTTGGACCGACGGTCATCGCGGGGATTCCCACAAGGGCATAAAGCGAGGGTTGTAGACGAGGGTGTGTCGAACTTGAGTTTTAAACGCTAATGCAGTTCTTCAGAAAATGGGCGTGGCTTCACGCTTTCTGAGTTGATGAAAATTGCGGAAAATATTCAGCTAAAGTCCGACGAGCGGACACATTCATTGCTTCAACTATGACAAATGTTTAAAAAATGCTGAGCAATTTAATAAAGTAATGACTTTTCGAATACATTACGGTACACGTTATGTTGGGTGACAATGTGTTAGCTAGGCTATCCTTACGAACCGCAAAGCAGTTCAGCAGTATTTGTATTTATTATGGATCCCCATCATAATTTTGCCACACTAAGGCAGTATGTACCGGTATGTTAGCTAGTTACAGAATGTTAATTGGCTACTAATACATCTAACTTGCCAGGCAGTATATTAACTATAGTATCTACCCACCCAAAGTTTGACTTGATTATTCAGATAATTCTTAGCTAAGTGGTATAGTTGTGCGTTTCAATGGGCATTGTTCATTCTGGCAATCTAACGTTTAGGATGGGTTTCTGTATAGCACTTTGTGACTGATGTAAAAAGGGCTTTATAAATACATTTGAGTCTGATTTCAGAGCAATCTCGCGCAGAATAACTAACTGATGAATTTACCAATGCTCAACACCAATTGAATATGGCTGGTGTCAGTAAAGGTCTGCAAACAATGCGTAGGTAAATTGTTGCCAGCAGCATAGTTAGTCACCAACGCTCAGGATAACATGAAAACAGCCTAACCAGCTCTGCTAGGGCGAGGAAAATGGTCAGTGAGGCGTTCTCTCATTTGTGTCTGGAAGTAGCTAGCCAACGTTAGGTTGGGTGCTTAAATGCTTGGATCAACCCTACTCCTCCGCCAGAACTTGTGCTCTCAACGCTCCAAGAGCGAAACGCTCGCACAAGCTGATAGCTCTGGATTTACGAGCGCACCCTGGCACTCCAGATTGAATTTACAATTACACCCGAAATTGTCAATTGTTTAGCTAGACAGTTGTTATGCTAACAAGCTAGCAAGAGGTTGCATAGCAACAGCAACTTTCCGTAGACATGCGAAGCTCTAGTAAGCGCAACTGAAACGATCGTTTGTTTACAGTATACTAAAATAAACGAATGGTAAGTATTGTGTATATACTCATTAAGTATGTAGTATACAGTATGTTGGTATGGGTATTCGAACACAGCTATGGATTGTGTATGTGTGCCATTCAGAGAGTGAATGGGCAAGACAAACAATAAGTGCCTTTGAATGGGTTAGGGTAGTAGTATCCAGGTGCACTGGTTTGAGTGTGTCAAGAACTGCCACGCTGCTGGGGGTATTTTACGCTGAACAGCTTCCTATGTACAACCCAATATTAGGAAGGTGTTCCTAATGTTTTTTTTACATTCTATGTACAGCATGTGTATATACTGCATCAGAAGTGTTTCTTAGTCCAAGACCAGGCTTAATTTGTGTTTGGGAAACTGGCCCTATAACTAAAGATGTAGAGAGAGTGCATTTGGAAAGTATTCAGACCCATTCACTTTTCCCACATTTTGTTACAGCCTTATTCTAAAATTGATTAAATAGTCCTCCCCTTCAATCTACACACAATACCCCATAATAAAGGAAAAACAAGTTCAGACATTTTTCTAATATATATATATATATGAAAAAAATCACATTTAAATAAGTATTCAGACCCTTTCTTTACTCAGTACTTTGTTGCACCTTTGCTAGCAATTACAGCTTTAAGTATTATTTTGGTATGACGCTACAAGCTTGGCACACCTGTATTTGGGGAGTTTCTCCCATTCTTCCCTGCAGGTCCTCTCAAGCTCTGTCAGGTTGGATGGGGAGTGTTGCAGCACATCCATTTTCAGGTCTCCAGAGATGTTGATCAGGTTCAAGTCCGGGCTCTAGCTGGACAACTCAAGGACATTCAGAGACTTGTCCCGAAGGCACTCCTGCGTTGTCTTGGATGTGTGCTTAGGGTCGTTGTCCTGTTGGAAGGTGAACCTTCGCCCCCAGTCTGGAGCAGGTTTTCATCAAGGATCTCTGTACTTTGCTCTGTTCATTTTTCCCCTCGAGCCTGAATAGTCTCCCAGTCCCTGCTGCTAAAAAAACATCCCCACAGCATGATGCTGTCACCACCATGCTTCACCGTACAGACGGTGCAGTGGTTGGAAAAAGTACCCAATTGTCATACTTGAGTAAAGGTAAAGATGGCTTAATAGAAAATGACTAAAGTAAAAGTCATTCAGTAAAAGTCTAAAAGTATTTGGTTTTAAATATACTTAAGTATCAAAAGTAAAAGTATACATCATTTCTTACATTAAGCAAACCAGCCGGCACCATTTTCTTTTCTTTTTTACGGCTAGCTAGGGTATGCCCCTGGCTATCCATGGGGGGAAAAAACACACTCAGACATTTACAAACAATGCATTTGTGTTTGGTGAATCTGCCAGATCAGAGGCAGTAGAGATGAGCAGGAATGTTCTCTTGATAAGTGTGTGAATTGGAACATTTTCCTGTCCTGCTAAGCATTCAAAATGTAATGAGTACTTTTGGGTGTCAAGGAAAATGTATGGAGTAAAAAGTACATTATTTTCTTTAGGAATGTAGTGATGTACTTAAGTAGTATTTTACACCAATGGGATGGTGCCAGGTGTCCTCCAGATGTAACGCTTGGCATTCTCCCCCGATTGCTCAGTTTGGCAGGGCGGCCAGCTCTAGGAAGAGTCTTGGTGGTTCCAAACTTCTTCCATTTATGAATGATGGAGGCTGGGGACCTTCAATGCTGCAGAAATGTTTTGGTACCCTTCCCCTGATCTGTGCTTTGACACAATCCTGTCTCGGAGCTCTACGGACAATTCCTTCGACCTCATGGCTTGGTTTTTGATCTGACATGCACTGTCAACTGTAGAACCTTTTTATATAGACAGGTGTGTGTGCCCTTCCAAATCATACCCAATCAATTGAATTTACCACAGGTAGATTCCAATCAAGTTGTAGAAACATCTCAAGGATGATCAATGGAAACAGGATGCACCGGAGCTCAATTTCGAGTCTCCTAGGAAAGGGTCTAAATACTTATGTAAATAAGGTATTTGTAATACATTTGCTAAAATGTCTAAACCTGTTTTAGCTTTGTCATTATGGGGTATTGTGTGTAGATTGAGGATTAAAGAAAGGTTTAATCCATTTTAGAATAGGGCTGTATTGTGAAAAAGTGAAGGTCAAAATACTTTTCCGATGTCCAGACTGTCTAATGGCACAAGGCTTTCCCTCCTCTCCCCTCTACCCCAACAGGTTCCCAATCATTTAATCTGGCTCATCTTTTTCTATTGGTTTTTCCACTCTTCCATGAACTTCGTAGCTGAGCTGATGCGGTTCGGCGACAGGGAGTTTTACCAGGACTGGTGGTAAGTGGATGACGATTCCCAGTTAGCCTTGCGTTATTTGTGCAGTGATACCATGTGAAGTGTACCATCTGTTTGGATTACATGTAGTGCTAGATGTAATGGTAAAGTAGCTTAGTCAAAACTCTTCTAAATAAATGATTTTTTTACTTCAAGAATGAGGCTGCCCTGTGCCTCCTTCCCTCCATATCATGTACAGTAGTGACTAGATATTGAACTGCAACTTTGTCTCTGACCGAGTCACTTGTTGTTTTGCAGGAACTCTGAGACGGTCACTTATTTCTGGTCTAACTGGAACATTCCTGTGCACAAGTGGTGCCTCCGGTGAGTAGGAGTTGAAGAAATAAACATTGTGATTGGAACAATACCACCTCCTACAGCACTGACTTTGTGTGTGTTGTGAGTTGTATACAGTAAGTCCTGTAACCTTGTGACATTATAGCAGTTTTTAAGATGGCTATAAACAACGCTCTTGGTTATTGTCTACAGTTCCCAACTAATAAATAATTTATTTTCATCTCTTGTACTCCACAGCCACTTTTACAAGCCTCTGATGAGGAGAGGTGTGAATAAGTGGATCGCTCAAACAGCCATCTTCCTGGTCTCCGCCTTCTTTCACGAGGTTTGTGTGGGTGGCTGTGATGCCATCTAACACTCTAGGCGTGTTCGACATTGCAGCCGACTGACTGATCTACATAAATAACTACTCGGACTCCCGAGTGGTGTAGCGGTCTAAGGCACTACATCTCAGTGCAAGAGGTGTCACTACAGTCCCTGGTTCGAATCCAGGCTGTATCACATCCGGCCTTGATTGTGAGTCCCATAGGGTGGCGCACAATTGGCCCAGTGTCGTCCGGGTTTGGCCGGGGTAGACGTCACTGTAAATAAGAATTTGTTCTTAACTGACTTACCTAGTTAAAGGTTCAATATTATTTGTAGATCAGTCACAATTTACCCATGATATATATTATGGTTTTGATCCTCTCCAACATGGCCACTGACTCATAGTTTCACACTTGACTTAATCTGATGGTGTACATGTCAGTGTTTTTAAAGGCTGCATCGATTTGATAATCTTCCTCTCTTTTCAGTACTTGGTGAGCGTTCCTCTGAAAATGTTCCGACTGTGGGCGTTCATGGGCATGATGTCTCAGGTCAGAAACCCTTTTCTATAACCAAAATGTATTTTTATAATCAAACAGTGGGTTTGACAACATGGTCCTCTGTTAATGGTTATACGCACATTTTAAAGCAGGTGTTTTTAGATTTTTCAATGATTGCTACAACTTTTCTTTCAGATTCCACTCGCCTGGTTCGTCGGCCGCTTCCTGAGAGGTAACTATGGCAATGCGGCAGTCTGGATCTCGCTCATCATTGGCCAGCCCATCGCCGTACTGATGTACGTCCACGACTTCTACGTATTACATTACGTGTCACAATCATGAGCAGTTGGCCGCAAGCAGAGGAGCAATATATTATACTAAATAAGGAAAAATGTAAATGTTTATTTTGAAAAGGGAAATGTTTTATATGAAGCTCGACTGATTAGTAAGAATGTACTACAAAAAGTTATTGGCCTTCAGATGCCATTTCTCGAATGCACTGATACACTAGAGACACTTGGCTCTCGTCCTGTCATGTGCAATTGTTGTGAACCATTGCCCTGCCAAAGCTAGAGAACATTTGTATGCCTTTTCTCTGTTTCTTACTTTAATAGTCTACAACTATGAAGATCAATGCAAAAAAACTCTACAGTACCTGTCAAAGTTTTGGACACACCTACTCATTCAAGGGTTTTTCCTTTATTTTTACTATTTTCTACATTGTATAATATTAGTGAAGACATCAAAACTAATAACACATGGAATCATGTAGTAACCAAAAAAGTGTTAAACAAATCAAAATATATTTGAGATTCTTCAAAGTAGACACTTTTTGCCATTCTCTCAACCAGCTTCACCTGGAATGCTTTTCCAACAGTCTTGAAGGAGCTCCCACATATGCTGAGCACTTGTTGGCTGCTTTTCCTTCTCTCCAGTCCAACTCATCCCAAACTCTCAATTGGGTTGAGGTCAGGTGATTGTGGAGGCCAGGTCATCTGATGCAGCATTCCATTCTCCTTGGTCAAATAGCCCTTACACAGCCTGGAGGTGTGTTAGGTCATTGTCCTCTCGAAAAACAAATTATAGTCCCACTAAGCGCAAATCAGATGGGATGGTATATCGCTGCAGAATTCTGTGGTAGCAATGCTGGTTAAGTGTGCCTTGAATTCTAAATAAATCAGACGGTGTCACCAGCAAAGCACCATCACACCACCTCCTCCATGCTTCACCCAAGCAAGCCTCTTCTTATTATTGGTGTCCTTTAGTGGTTTCTTTGCAGAATTTCTTTAACTTTTAACCATGCATTCCAGGTGACTACCTCATGAAGCTGGTTGAGAGAATGCCAAGTGTGGCTACTTTGAAGAATCTCATAACATATTTCAAATATATTAACACTTTTTTTGGTTACTACGTTATTCCATAGTTTAGATGTCTTCATTATTCAACAATGTAGAAAATAAAAACCCTGAAATGAGTAGGTGTCCAAAATTTTGACTGGTACTGTACACCTATCGATATGCTGTTTGTCATGGCTTTGATTATTTCATGATCTGAGTATTAAGTTGTGTATTTCATGTGGCTGCAGTAATAACCAGTTAAATGTTTGGGTGAACTATCCCTTTCATCTGTTTGCACTAAAATGCATGGTGTTTTCCAAGAAATTAGTGCTCTTTGAATGTATCCGCTAAAGGAACATGGTCCTCGTAAAATAAGTTGGGTGTTTTATTTGCCAATAGACATCCCATTATAAGTAAATGGTGATCCAAACAGTAACACAGTATGCATTTATATTTGCACTTCAAGTATACTCGTGACAAAGGTTCATTGAACTCATCTAGTTTAGCCCACTCAACCCTTCATGGTTTCAATATGTCTATACATGCTTTTCTAAAGCAAATATCTTACTCGTGCCTGACATCTCTACATGAGCCACAAACCAAATCGAGCCTGCATTTCACTTGTTTTACTTACGCCAAAGTGCTTAGTATTTTTTTTTTCTCCGGCTTCTATTGTCATGTGTTGTAGGAAATAAATATTGCGTGACTTCAGTTTGTTTTTGTACATGTTATTTTCATTCAGGACAGTTGTAAGAAATATGCTTCTATCCTCACCAAGTTAAAACAGAATGTATGATTTTGTTAATTTACAATTTCAACCCAAGTGTGTTTGATGGGCAGGTAATAGGTATTTTTAAAGCCTCAACAAAATGTGACATTTGATAAATATTGTAATTCAACTTCAGATCTGTAATCTATTTTAAGTCCCATCTAGCAGGTGATATTTTCCCAGCACAGTCAGATTGGGTAAGTAGGTGAGGGCACGTTTTCCATGCGGCTCCTATCACTGTTTCAGAACATGGCGTGTGTTTTATGTTTCTTTCATGTTCTCTGTGCTAAGAGTTTTGTAACATTAGATACAGTACTCAACTGCTGTCACTGCACAAGTTAAATAAAATCCTGCCTGTGGAACTGGAACCTGGCTATTTGTTTTCTTGTATGTAATAACCATGAGCTTACACTGACCAGTGCTTGTCAATCATTGAGGGTTTTCTCAGAATTGCAAATGTTTATGCTAAACAAAAAACTACTGTGCATACAAAATGTTTATTGTGCAGAGAAAACAATCGCATGGTTCCAAAATACTTCAAAGCAAAAACATTACAAATGTAGACTATCTGCAAATAATATTCACATCTGGAATGGGGGAGGAGAATCGATTCAGCTGCCTTACTGCTGCAAAGAAACGTGTCGATTAGCTACAAGAACTGCAACGGATATTGTACTTTGACGGATCTTGCTCATTCTTTGAGATGCATACAAGACAGTGTTTGTATCCCAACTGGCACCCTATATAGTGCACTACTTTTGCTCTATGGGCCTTGGTCAAAAGTAGTGCACTATAAAAGGAATAGGGTGCCATTAGGGAGAAACAGTCTGAGCTGTAAGCCTATATGACAACTGGCATGGACATTATTTGTACTCACCTTTGCTTTGTTCTGTACGGGTAGATAAAGTTTGAACTCCGCAGGGAGCTCATCTTCTGAGTACAGTCTGTCAGAGAAGTACACTCTCCGTATGCGGCAGTTTGCATGGATCTGGAACAAAAACACAGGCAAGGTATTGCAATATCGTATCTTGTCCAGAACATACCCTTACTGATATTTTAAAGCGTGGGGGAGAGAACTCAATATACATTAAAATGACTAACACCAAATAGAAACATTGTAGAAATAATGGACCAACATTTCTACCATTTGACTATCAAGCTCACTAACAATCACCAAAATTAGTTTGACACCCCATTTTTAAAGTGTGTATTACAGTAACAATGAGTTCAGTATCTTATTATTCCTCCACACACATTTGATGTAAGAGCTAGCCTGGTCCCAGATCTGTGTGTGCTGTCTCGCCAACTCCTATGGTCACCAAACTTGCCATGGCAATGACCATAAGAGTCGGCAAGGCAGCACAAAGATCTGGGACCAGACTAGGTAAGAGATCCGTATATTGCATCTTGGACCATGACCCTACCCTGGTCCATGAGCCTTTCTGACTGACCTGTACGCGGAGTGTCTCGATGTAGTTGGTGCCGTAGGCCCGCCGTGTGAAGTCAGACAGGTTAAACTGGATCTGGTTCCAGCCGTCGTCCAGCCTCATGGGCATGGTACAGATGAAGGGTTTCACCCGAGTGGTGCTCTGGTAGTTACTGGCCCGGAATCGCCTCCTCACATTCTTGTCATCCAACACCTGGGATTGTATTAAAACTTTCAGGTTTCAAACTGCATACTGCCTCCAGCTCCTTGCAAAGTGGTGTGTGATGCACTAATGAAGCCTGCCTTCCATTGGCGTTTGATGCCACATTCAAAACAACTGGGAACTCTGAAATATCCAACCTCCGACTTCAGTGCGTTCTGGGAATGGGAAAAAATTAAAAAAAGCTCCGACTGGGAAAAATTGTTTTGAACGGTCATCTAACTCGGAATTCCAACTCAGGAACTTGGGCCTAGAGCTCCGACTTTCCGACCTGAAGATCACTGACATGATTTGAACTCGTATTTTTCAGAGTTCCCAGTTGTCTTGAAAGAATCACAAGATGCTTCAGCAGTAGCTCTTGCAATATCTGACATATTTTCCACTCAAAGGCGCTACAGTGGGGGAAAAAAGTATTTGATCCCCTGCTGATTTTGTACGTTTGCCCACTTACAAAGAAATGATCAGTCTATCATTTTAATAGTAGGTTTATTTGAACAGTGAGAGACAGAAGAATAACAACAACAAAAAAATCCAGAAAAACGCATGTCAAAAATGTTATAAAATGATTTGCATTTTAATGAGGGAAATAAGTATTTGACCCCTCTGCAAAACATTACTTAGTAGTTGGTGGCAAAACCCTTGTTGGCAATCACAGAGGTCAGACGTTTCTTGTAGTTGGCCACCAGGTTTGCACACATCTCAGGAGGGATTTTGTCCCACTCCTCTTTGCAGATCTTCTCCAAGTCATTAAGGTTTCGAGGCTGACATTTGGCAACTCGAACCTTCAGCTCCCTCCACAGATTTTCTATGGGATTAAGGTCTGGAGACTGGCTAGGCCACTCCAGGACCTTAATGTGCTTCTTCTTGAGCCACTCCTTTGTTGCCTTGGCCGTGTGTTTTGGGTCATTGTCATGCTGGAATACCCATCTACGACCCATTTTCAATGCCCTGGCTGAGGGAAGGAGGTTCTCACCCAAGATTTGACGGTACATGGCCCCGTCCATCGTCCCTTTGATGCGGTGAAGTTGTCCTGTCCCCTTAGCAGAAAAACACCCCCAAAGCATAATGTTTCCACCTCCATGTTTGACGGTGGAGATGGTGTTCTTGGGGTCATAGGCAGCATTCCTCCTCCTCCAAACACGGCGAGTTGAGTTGATGTCAAAGAGCTCCATTTTGGTCTCATCTGACCACAACACTTTCACCAGTTGTCCTCTGAGTCATTCAGATGTTCATTGGCAAACTTCAGACGGGCATGTATATGTATTCTTGAGCAGGGGGACCTTGCGGGCGCTGCAGGATTTCAGTCCTTCACGGCGTAGTGTGTTACCAATTGTTTTCTTGGTGACTATGGTCCCAGCTGCCTTGAGATCATTGACAAGATCCTCCCGTGTAGTTCTGGGCTGATTCCTCACCGTTCTCATGATCATTGCAACTCCACGAGGTGAGATCTTGCATGGAGCCCCAGGCCGAGGGATATTGACAGTTCTTTTTGCGAATAATCGCACCAAATGTTGTCACCTTCTCACCAAGCTGCTTGGCAATGGTCTTGTAGCCCATTCCAGCCTTGTGTAGGTCTACGATCTTGTCCCTGACATCCTTGGAGAGCTCTTTGGTCTTGGCCATGGTGGAGAGTTTGGAATCTGATTGATTGATTGCTTCTGTGGACAGGTGTATTTTTTTTTACAGGTAACAAGCTGCGGTTAGGAGCACTCCCTTTAAGAGTGTGCTCCTAATCTCAGCTCGTTACCTGTATAAAAGACGCCTGGGAGCCAGAAATCTTTCTGATTGAGAGGGGGTCAAATACTTATTTCCCTCATTAAAATGCAAATCAATTTATAACATTTTTGACATGCGTTTTTCTGGATATTTTTGTTGTTATTCTGTCTCTCACTGTTCAAATAAACCTACTATTAAAATTATAGACTGATCATTTCTTTGTAAGTGGGCAAACGTACAAAATCAGCAGGGGATCAAATACTTTTCCCCCCCCACTGTATATCTGTATGCTGTAAGCATGTGATAAATAAGATGCATACAAATATACTGTACACACCCGCCAATTTAATTCCACAAAATTATGCAAATTAATCTATAGACTGATAAGCATGACCAGTCAAATGTATTTATATCGACTGGTATTTACATCAATGAATAAGCTAAAAAATTATTATTTTGCAATGGGATTTTTTCTTATTCTCCTGGACAATTGACCAGCAGCAAATTTTATTTATGCTTTTCAAAAAAAAAATTGCATCGGACAAAAGCAGTCTATTACCGGCTAATGGAAACCTATGAAGACTTGATTAAAATAATTATAATACAATAAAGCACAGCTTTCATGATTGTACAGATGCAATGGCTCCGATTGTTGACTTGGATGATAACCTACCTGGACTTCAAAGGTGAAATACTTCTTCAAATTCTTTATGATCATAACCAAGAACGGGAGTTTGATGCCAAGTGTCTTCTTCGGGTCTGCCGGACAAGTGATGTAGGTTGTGCTGTTGAATTTAAGGACACATGGTTGGATGTAGTTGACTTTAGAAGAGATGCACAAACAGCAGACCTGCCAAAACGGGCTATGAAGATGGAACAAGCTTACCTGACATTTGTTCCCTCCACTTCAAGCACCAGCGACTGAATGTCGTTGTCTGTAATCCGCTTTATATGGCCGTTCCTGACCTGTAACAGCACAAGCAACCGTTTGTAATGGGTTAGCTAGCTTGTACTAGCTAACGTTACTACTTTTAAGAAATGTGTGTGATTATTGAATGTGA
Source organism: Salmo trutta (assembly GCF_901001165.1). Lineage (NCBI taxonomy): Eukaryota > Metazoa > Chordata > Actinopteri > Salmoniformes > Salmonidae > Salmo > Salmo trutta. The sequence goes on from NC_042992.1 coordinate 18,043,672, forward strand.
ACCCAGGAAAATAAGGGAAGCCCTGGAGAACTAATGGATATCTAACCAAGCTAATAAACAAACGTTAGCTTGCTAGCTAAGCCTTGATTAAGACAGTACAATGACAATACTGTAACATTGCTGTCAAATTTGAGCTAAAACAAGACGTCCTAGTGCTAGCTAAACACGGCAGTTTGAGGAACACAAAACCAGCTAACGTTAGCAAACTAGCTTATAGGTTTCTATTGCCATTGTCATGAGTAAGCTGGTTAGTTAGATGGCTAATGTTAGTTGCTTGCTCCCTGGAGCTTAGCACCATACCAAGCCCTGCTCTTTAGCTACCTAGCTAGCAAGCCGATGTCAAATTTGCTAGTTAGCAAGCTAATTAATGCGTAGGCTTGTGTAAAGTCGTTGCTTACCTTTTTATCCCATATCTGAAGAGGTTTGCTCCCAATGCTATACAAGATAGATAGGAATCCACTTTGAAAGGTGTTTTTAAACATTTGCGCGTTTATAACACCGTCTCATCCACATCTGTTGTTACTAGTAACGTTACTTGTTGCTGATGTTACTTTAGTTTACTTGATTGATCTTTTGCCTCAACTTCAAGTTCCGTGTGGCACAAAATAATGGTCATTCGTTCCGCCTAGCCAAACGACAAAAAAGAAAAGCGTCTTACATGAAAAGGAACTTCAGAAACCCCTAAATGTTACTAGTAATAAAGTATGCCATCCAGCCCCACTGTCTATCTCCAGCAATATGAACAATGCCCTTGTTCGCTGTCTCCCCTTCTGCTATTTTTGAGTTGCTATGAAACGCAAGGCGTTTCACTTAGGACTTAATTGTTGACGCATATCAGTTACCATGGTAACACAAAGCTTTGGCGGGGATAACTGATGATGGTTTGCATCATTGTAACCTTATAATATAGCTCAATGACTGTATCACCATGCCAATTTCTACAAAGATTATTGCAACATTGTAACACCGTGTCACCCCCCCCAACAAAAAATTATTGCAACCTCTGAATAATGCTTATTGTTTTTTTTATTAGCCATGAAATAAAACAAATGATGTATTCTTCTAATCACAGGTGAAGGTTAAGTATGTGTTCTACTAACACAGACACAGGATGAGGATGAGGATGGAGGAGGAACAGTAAACTACCAAAAGGAGTTTACTAAAGCGCGTAGGCCTATCAGAGCTCTATGGTCATAATCATCATGTTTAGCCTACAAAATAGAGGGAAAAGTGGGGGTCTTGGCTAGTCTACAGACGAATCCAAGGTAACAAGAGCACAAAGGCGGAGTTATAAAAGTTTAACTAGTGGTGGATAGGGGCGGTGGATTTTCCCATGTTGGAGTTAACGGAATGCTGGTTATTCTACCTCATACAAAGACGGGGAAACTTGAAGCACACATTCTACAATCAGAATGCTAATTTCGAATTACACCTGCCACGAGGACATAGCTTTTAGCCACGCGCAATAAGAAAAAACAATATTCTCATTAGATGTACTAGTGTAAATTGGGCATTTAAAAAACGAATGGTAGCCTATGTAAAAGATGTCTGAGACATGTTCAGTCAACTCTGGGTCCAGCCAGCGACTCTTGCAGCTGTCTCTGAAGGGTGAATGGATTGCGCTCGAGCAGACAATCAAAGGGTTGGACAAGGAAGACCCAGAACTAACCGTAATCGATGAGGTAAATGGTTGTGGTTGTTTTTTAATCTAAACTGGGTTTTTTACCGGTTTATTATCATGATGTGCATCTGTATGATATGTAATGAAGGGTGGGACTTCGGTAAAGTCAATAAATACATACAATTAGCTTAAGGTTAATCAAATATATTTGGGCTATTAATTTATATATATATTTATAGCCTACACATATTTGTGGGCTATAAAGAAAGATAGGATTATTAGTATCTTAAAACCAGCATAATTTGCCAACATAATTTTGGGGGGGAAAAAATACATGCAACATTTTTATTTCAAGCATATCAAATAATTTATTTGAATTATGAAATGTTGGTGGATAGCTATTTGATACTATTGAGTCAGCTAATGAGATAGATATGGTTGATTCTTCTCTTTTCCAGGAGTCTGGCTTGAGTCTCCTGATGATTGCAGTGAGGGAGAACCGCCTGTCTACAGTAGACAGACTACTGGAGTTAGGAGGCAGCCCTAGTGAAAGGACAAAGGTAAGAAATTACTCAAACTGGAAAGTGTTAATGATGATGAGGATGATGATGGACTGATCCAAGGGCAGCAGTCGGATTGTTTCCGACTGCTGTAAGCATATACCATAACGATGATGGACTGATCCAAGGGCAGCAATTCGACTGCTGTAAGCATATACCGTAACACCGTGATAAACTCATTGTAAAATTACATTGCAGGATGACTCCCAAGTCTATTTCCAGGCTACATATTAAGAAACAACTATGTAAGTATGCACCACTATTCTCATTCTAACTGGACACGAGGGTAGTGCAAAGGACTAGTGGGTAATGGGGTAGATCATAGGAATAGAATTGGTGGTATTGCTATTAGAACTCTGTGGGGTAGATCAGGGTTGCTTCTGAGCTAAAGGTTGTTGGCAGAGGAGTGGGCGTACTGGCGGCACTGACCTTTACAGTAGAGACACTCACTAGGCATCTCTTCTGGGTCCTATTCTATTGCATTTATGACCCAGCTGGGCACAGCGAGTCACAATCAAAACAACACAATGATGAGAATGACAAAACAATAATTTGGTGTGCTATATCTCCTCATGAATAGCCAAACTTTTGGAAAATTACATTTTTTCACACATTTTATTTTTGTGGTGGAACAGGGATAGTAGGAACCTCCAGAATGTGTGATATAATATCTGAAGCCTCCCTTATTAAATGGATAACGCACACTGCCATAAAGTGGTGACATAACTAGACAGACTAATCATTTCAGTAGGTGTTTTTCTCCCCATGTTCACTATAAAATAAATGATGTCACGTGTACAGCAGCTGTGATAGGCAGTAAAAATCTATGAAATCTTGAGCATTGAAGCAGATTGAGCACAAAAGCAGTTGAATATCTAAAAATACCGTAGGCCTACTGACAGTGGGAATTGTTCCTTTATTGGGTGACATTTTTTAAAGCTTGTTTAGGAAAGTAGACTGCCCTTCCCACAGCGTCCACATACAATACTGCTTTATATGGCAATATTAACTCTTTGGAATTAGGATGATGTAGGCTACACAATTTTGTTGTTTATTTAAAGCTTTTATTTTAAGCATCCTGTTGACTTTTTCCCAAAGACAAAATGGGTTTTTCTGCTGATTACTTAGCCTGATTACAGATTTGTCTGCCGTCTTGTCAACTCCTATGGTAAACACCATAGACAGATCTGGGATCAGGCTGAGTAATCAGCAGAAAAACACATTCTTTCTTGTGGGAAAAAGTAAACATGATGATTTTATCAGGTTTTTTTTTTTTTTAAAGAGCATTTTGTTCATGCGGTCTTGTCAACTCCTATGGTAAACAGCATAGACAGATCTGGGATCAGGCTGAGTAATCAGCAGAAAAACACATTCTTGTGGGAAAAAGTAAACATGATGCTTTTATTAGGTTATTTGTTTTTTTAAAGAACATTTGGTTTATCCTCTTGCCGATTCCTTAGGTAAATAGCGCAGACAGATCTGGGATCAGGCTAAGACTGACTGATGCCTAACAAATTCACCCCTCAATAAACTTAGTCAATCAGGATTTGCAAGTGTTTCATTGTTGGCCATTCATTGTGTTTAGCCTGATTGCAGACTTCAGGGTTACTCATGTGCTATGCCAGGCTGCCAGTGGCAGTAGCCATGACTTTAACCAGCCATAAGAGATAATCAAAGGCTCTTTTATAGACCTTTGCTGCCCAGATGGCTGACCGAGCAAGACATAATTAGCTGTAGCTTACCATAGGGAAAAATAGGAAATTATGAATCATTATAAAGGTTTACTGTATGCATCATAGTCTCCATTGTAAAGTCCCGGGCATGTTTCTATTTAGTATGAGCTCAAGTGTTGTATTTTCCGATAAATTTGCTCCCGGGTTCAGTTCATTTCATATTTTCATTTGATGCGTTATAGTTTATGATTGTAGTCTATTGTTGCTGTTCTACCCTAATGTTTCCACTTCAGCTCAAACCTACAATCCATGGAAACCCTTACTGACTTATGACTTATGGGGGAATTTAATGGTGTGCAAATGCAATCTCTCCACTCTATGCACAAAACCACCAGAAGTCTGGATTTAAGCCTGTAGCAATTTATTTTAATTGTATCTAGTGAATCTAGTGTATCTAGTGAAGCCACATATCTAGTGAAGAACATTAATCATTGGTAGATATATTGGTAGATATATTGGTAGACATATTGATAGATATATTGGTAGATATATTGGTAGACATATTGGTAGATATAGTGATAGACATATTGGTAGACATATTGGTACATATATTGGTAGATATAGTGATAGATATATTGGTAGGCATATTCTGCAATTGGAATGCAGTACATTACTATCATTCTCACTTTGCACAGTAGGCCTAGTCTGCAGCCAGCATGGCTAGGCCAAAACAAAGATCACATTTCCTGTAGGACTGCAGGATTACTTTTATTCAACTTATTTTTGTTCATTTTAAACTTTTTTTAAATGCTTAATATCTTGGCATAATGTATTTGGCAATATAGCCCAAAAAGTTGATGGTCCAAATAGCATCTGAGTCTAATATTTGCACAATTGACTCATTATTTATTTACCCATCTTGACCAGAGCCCCATGCTATCTTAATTTGAACAGTTTCTCACAGCAGGACAATTATCCTGCAGCAACAGGAAATGTGAATTATCCATTATAATTAATTTACATTTTTGTAGGGGTTGATACATTTTTAGATAGGATAAATCAATTCTGACTTTTTAAACTGGAAATTACAAACTTTGGAAGCGTTTTTTAAACCTTGAATACACTACAATTTGCATGACCTGCATTACTCTGTGACAACAGAGTGATCAAATTAAGATAGTACATCTGTATGCAGAGACTTAATAAATGGTTTGTCCTAGTCGGTCCAGTAAACACTGTGTGTGCTGAGACATTAATCCCTTGTCCCTTGCAGTAGTGTGTGCAGATGTGCACAGCCCACAGCCCTGTCTGGAATGATTTAGAGCCGTTTGTCTGAGGCCAGAGAGCCAGAGAGCCAGCCGAGAACGTCTGATCTGAGAGGGTTTCTCTCGGGGTTTGGCAGTCTCGTCCCGTTGGGGTGGCAGAATGCAACGTCTGACCATGCCAACGTGTGTGTGTGTGTGTTTGTGTGTGTGTGTGTGTGTGTGAGTGTGTGTGTGTGTGTCTGAACATGCCAGCGTGTTCCCGCGCTGCGGTGCTTCTGGAATACTGTGTAGCCAATGGATGAGGAGGAAGCCAGAGAGGTTATTAACAGAGAGAGAGAGACGGACTACTTGTGTCAGTCGGAATACGTAGACTCTGGAGAGCAGGAATGTGAGGTTACAGACTCTTTAATGAGAGAAGGGCTGTCCCACAGTTCACTTTTTACAGTCTCTGTGTCACTTCCTAAAATCTTTGTTTTTATCCTGTCATTTTCTGGCCATTCTTTATGTTAGTTCAAAGATAGTTCTTATTCATTATTGAGTCGTTCTGTCCTTTATATAGAATATTTAGCTTCTCACCATTGCGCTGGTGTGTAACAAAGAATTTACTCTATATGAATTATGGCACTGGTAGAAAATCAGTCATGCTGTCAATTTACTCCACACTGTTTGACAAGTTGTGTGTTTCCAAACATACTTTAATACTTTAATAAGCTTGCTACAATATGCATTTTTTTATGTGGAGCCAAGAAGTATTTTTACTGGGTCTCTTCAGTTAGAGGATGTATTTTGTAGATCATCATACATACACTCCTCGGAAAAAAAGGGCCATCTAGAACCAAAAAGGGTTCTTTGGTTGTTCCCATAGGAGAACCCTTTGAAGAACCCCTTTTGGCTCCAGGTAGAACCCTTTTGGGTTCCATGTAGAACCCTTTCCACAGAGGGTTTTACATGGAACCAAAAAGGGTTCTACCTGGAACCAAAAAGGGTTATCCAATGGGGACAGCTGCAGGACCCTTTTGGAACCTTTTTTGTAAGAGTGTACACGTAGCTAGCTTTCACACTGCTCCTCCTCTCCTTCTTTTTGTTGGCATGGCCTCATTGGAGTCCTTTCCAACTCGGTAAGTATTGGTATTTACTCTCAAACAAGGCTATTGTTGCACCCCAACAGAGCACTTACATTTCAGATTTGGACAGAAGTAAAAAAAAATTGATAATAAAAATATAAAAATGATGGGTGGCTTGTGAGAAATCTCATGGACGGGTTGCAGACTGTCCTAAGGATTTTCTCTGTGGTGTGCCTCAATGTGAGGTTACAGACGTTATACATTACTCCACAAAGCAGCATGGGTAAAAAATGCTTCCCTCATAGAAAAACTGTAATCCCAGACTGATGGATTGGTGGCTGCAACCACATCTGCACTCGTTTGAGCAACTCTGAATCACATTATAGACTGATCATCATACTTCAATCATACATTAAGTCAGACTGCACAATGGAAGGATAATATTTACTGAGACCTGGCAGGATCTTAAATGCAAATTAGGGTGGTGTGTGTGTGTGTGTGTGTGTGTGTGTGTGTGTGTGTGTGTGTGTGTGTGTGTGTGTGTGTGTGTGTGTGTGTGTGTGTGTGTGTGTGCGTGCGTGTGTGTGTGTGTGTGTGCGCGCAGTCTGAGCTAATCATCAATCTGCAATAATGATATTATGTTCGGCCAGAATTGACTATGTAGTCTCTCTGTTTGTGTCCTATAGGATGGCAGGACTGCATTGCATGTAGCTGCAGCACACTCCAAGGAAGACATTGTGAAGCTCCTGGTCAGAAAGGCAGATCCTGACTCACTAGGAGGGGTAGGTTGTCTCTAGCCCCAGTGTAAGCCTCTTTGTATTCTTTATTCTATATTGAATACATTTTATTTTATTCTATTCCATTCTCAATCTCACCCTTCTACTTTTACCTCCAAACCTATTCCCCCAGACATTGTGCTAAGGACAGCCCAGAGAGGATAGCATTTCTAAACAGGCCTGTGGTTTGGCTTATTTGGCCCCTTTTTCTCCTCAGTGGTAACTGAAAACTGCTATTATTTGTGTAAGTTTTGGCCGAGCTGACCTGTTATGACATCCTGAGTCTGTCTGACGGACAGGAACCACTATGGGCTTAGAGGACACAAATGATAGCCTGGTACCTTCAATAGGATCAAACTGTCTAGTGGGGTTTTGATGACTAATCTAGAAGGTGGTTTGTTATAGCAATGTCTGCCCATACAAACATCTGCAGGTATTCATAGTTTCTGTTAAGCAGAGGCCCAACTCAGCCAACACTATACAGCATGAAAAGATGATTTTACATAAAGTGATCTACTTGTGAATTATTTGGCTAAGAGAGACAGAGAGAAAGTGAGAGAGTGTGAGTGTGAGAGAGTGAGAGAGAGGGAGCGAGAGTGAGAGAGAGAGAGAGAGAGAGAGAGAGAGAGAGAGAAAGAAAGAAAGAAAGAAAGAAAGAAAGAAAGAAAGAAAGAAAGAAAGAAAGTGAGAGAGTGTGAGAGAGTGAGAGAGAGGGAGCGAGAGGGAGAGAGAGAGAGAAAGTGAGAGAGTGTGAGTGTGAGAGAGAGAGAGAGAGAGAAAGAGAGAGAAAGAGAGATAGTGGGAGAAAGTGAGAGTGAGAGAGAGAAACAGAGAGAAATAAAGAAAGAGAGAAATGTGCTTGAGGTAATCTCCATAGGAAGAAAAGAGCCATGGTGGTTCTTGGCTCACAGCCATCGTGCAGACCCATATTCCCAAGGGTGCTGACAATCCTGGACTCTCTAAGGAAACTAGTGGTGGGAAAAGTGCAGTCAAAATAATCAGCTGTTTCCCATACAGACAAAAATACAGAAACTGTGAACCGAACTGAATAATCCCCCAGTGTGATCAAAAAAAATGCCAAGATGATGATGTTTAGATAAATAATTAATCAAGTGGACAAAATGTGTTGGACTCAGACGCATCTTTGACATGGATTTTGGCTACATCACCAAAAGACATTCCTAGCCATATCGCAGGTTGATGTTTATTGTCATACGTCTTGCCTTGGAGGCAGACCTGAGCAAATTCCACTAGATGGGGTAGCTGCAAAGTCAAACTTGGCTATATTGTAAAAAGTCATGAAAACACAAATGAACTTTTTGGTCTTCATTTAAGGTTAGGGTTAGGCATTATGGTTAGCAGTGTGGTTAAGGTTATGGTTAAGGTTAGTGTTAGGTTTAAAATCAGATTTTAGGACTTTATGGCTGTGCCAGCTAGTGACCACTCTGTAGTGCTCCCTCCAGAACAAGATTATTGACAAAAAAACACTAACCTGCAACCATATCCCTCATTCTGTCCTCTTTTCTTCATTATACCAGCCCAAGGACCAGCTGCCTCTCCACTTTGCTGCCTCCCGAGCCACCCCATCCCTCGGTACCATCCAGACACTGCTCAAATTCTCCAGCAAAGAGGCCCGGCTCGTACCAGACAAGGTAGGGTATCTGCCACATGATACCGCAGCGGGACGCACTCTTCTCCTCCCTCTCATCCATCACTTCTCACCTCATCCGTCAATCAAATGTATTACTGTGTGGTCTCGAATGACTGGAATAACCGACTGTGCTGCATATATAAGCTGAGCACAGGCTGTGTCCCAAGTGGCACTCTATTCCCTATATAGTGCACTACTTTTGACCAGAGCCCTATGGGCCCTGCCTATGGACCATGGTCAAAAGCAGTGCACTATATAGGGAATAGGGTGCCATTTCAGATGCACACACTGACTTTCACAGTATATTATCTTTACCCTGAGGAGATTTTCTGGCTCTTGACTGTGCTGGGTTGCAGCTCACAGACAGTCATTGTTTCCATCTCTTTGTGTCTGTGTCCAGGATGGCTGCATTCCACTGCTCTTAGCCGTCGAAGCCGGGAATGTTGGAATCGTTAGGGAGCTCCTTGGAACTCTAGCTGAGCCTCAGCTTAGGGCTCAGAAAACAGTAAGAGCCAACTAAGGTGTCTGGGGTTACATGGTTTCATTTAGGAATAAGAACTATACTGTATATATAGCATTCATAATAATAGCTACCTAATGTTTATTGACAAATATTAAAGTAAAGGTTAAGGTTTTAAAATAAGTTAGAAGCTCTGGATAGGAAATCTGTGTAGGTAAAATGAATGGACAGTTACATAAATCAAAATTTATTTGATATTAGGTTAGACCAAAATATATGCATTGGCCCAAAATGTACAACTTATCATGTACTTTACAACCAATCAAAGTACAGAAGTGCGTTGGGTACACCCAAGCATGTCACATAACACCAGTCTAGCATGTATAACACTATGTCACATAACACCAGTCTAGCATGTATAACACTATGTCACATAACACCAGTCTAGCATGTATAACACTATGTCACATAACACCAGTCTAGCATGTATAACACTATGTCACATAACACCAGTCTAGCATGTATAACACTATGTCACATAACACCAGTCTAGCATGTATAACACTATGTCACATAACACCAGTCTAGCATGTATAACACTATGTCACATAACACCAGTCTAGCATGTATAACACTATGTCACATAACACCAGTCTAGCATGTATAACACTATGTCACATAACACCAGTCTAGCATGTATAACACTATGTCACATAACACCAGTCTAGCATGTATAACACTATGTCACATAACACCAGTCTAGCATGTATAACACTATGTCACATAACACCAGTCTAGCATGTATAACACTATGTCACATAACACCAGTCTAGCATGTATAACACTATGTCACATAACACCAGTCTAGTGTTTATAAAATTATGTCACATAACACCAGTCTAGTGTTTATAACACTATGTCACATAACACCAGTCTAGTGTTTATAACACTATGTCACATAACACCAGTCTAGTGTTTATAACACTATGTCACATAACACCAGTCTAGTGTTTATAACATTATGTCACATAACACCAGTCTAGCATGTATAACACTATGTCACATAACACCAGTCTAGCATGTATAACACTATGTCACATAACACCAGTCTAGTATGTATAACACTATGTCACATAACACCAGTCTAGTATGTATAACATTATGTCACATAACACCAGTCTAGTATGTATAACACTATGTCACATAACACCAGTCTATTGTTTATAACATTATGTCACATAACACCAGTCTAGTGTTTATAACATTATGTCACATAACACCAGTCTAGTGTTTATAACACTATGTCACATAACACCAGTCTAGTGTTTATAACACTATGTCACATAACACCAGTCTAGTGTTTATAACACTATGTCACATAACACCAGTCTAGTGTTTATAACACTATGTCACATAACACCAGTCTAGTGTTTATAACACTATGTCACATAACACCAGTCTAGTGTTTATAACACTATGTCACATAACACCAGTCTAGTGTTTATAACACTATGTCACATAACACCAGTCTAGTGTTTATAACACTATGTCACATAACACCAGTCTAGTATGTATAACATTATGTCACATAACACCAGTCTAGTATGTATAACACTATGTCACATAACACCAGTCTATTGTTTATAACATTATGTCACATAACACCAGTCTAGTGTTTATAACATTATGTCACATAACACCAGTCTAGCATGTATAACACTATGTCACATAACACCAGTCTAGCATGTATAACACTATGTCACATAACACCAGTCTAGTATGTATAACACTATGTCACATAACACCAGTCTAGTATGTATAACATTATGTCACATAACACCAGTCTAGTATGTATAACACTATGTCACATAACACCAGTCTATTGTTTATAACATTATGTCACATAACACCAGTCTAGTGTTTATAACATTATGTCACATAACACCAGTCTAGTGTTTATAACACTACGTCACATAACACCAGTCTAGTGTTTATAACATTATGTCACATAACACCAGTCTAGTGTTTATAACACTATGTCACATAACACCAGTCTAGTGTTTATAACACTATGTCACATAACACCAGTCTAGTGTTTATAACACTATGTCAATTAACACCAGTCTAGTGTTTATAACATTATGTCACATAACACCAGTCTAGTGTTTATAACACTATGTCACATAACACCAGTCTAGTGTTTATAACACTATGTCACATAACACCAGTCTAGCATGTATAACACTATGTCACATAACACCAGTCTAGCATGTATAACACTATGTCACATAACACCAGTCTAGTATGTATAACACTATGTCACATAACACCAGTCTAGTATGTATAACATTATGTCACATAACACCAGTCTAGTATGTATAACACTATGTCACATAACACCAGTCTATTGTTTATAACATTATGTCCCATAACACCAGTCTAGTGTTTATAACATTATGTCACATAACACCAGTCTAGTGTTTATAACACTATGTCACATAACACCAGTCTAGTGTTTATAACACTATGTCACATAACACCAGTCTAGTGTTTATAACATTATGTCACATAACACCAGTCTAGTGTTTATAACACTATGTCACATAACACCAGTCTAGTGTTTATAACATTATGTCACATAACACCAGTCTAGTGTTTATAATACTATGTCACATAACACCAGTCTAGTGTTTATAACACTATGTCACATAACACCAGTCTAGTGTTTATAACATTATGTCACATAACACCAGTCTAGTGTTTATAATACTATGTCACATAACACCAGTCTAGTGTTTATAACACTATGTCACATAACACCAGTCTAGTGTTTATAACATTATGTCACATAACACCAGTCTAGTGTTTATAATACTATGTCACATAACACCAGTCTAGCATGTATAACACTATGTCACATAACACCAGTCTAGTATGTATAACACTATGTCACATAACACCAGTCTAGTATGTATAACATTATGTCACATAACACCAGTCTAGTATGTATAACACTATGTCACATAACACCAGTCTATAGTTTATAACATTATGTCACATAACACCAGTCTAGTGTTTATAACATTATGTCACATAACACCAGTCTAGCATGTATAACACTATGTCACATAACACCAGTCTAGCATGTATAACACTATGTCACATAACACCAGTCTAGTATGTATAACACTATGTCACATAACACCAGTCTAGTATGTATAACATTATGTCACATAACACCAGTCTAGTATGTATAACACTATGTCACATAACACCAGTCTATTGTTTATAACATTATGTCACATAACACCAGTCTAGTGTTTATAACATTATGTCACATAACACCAGTCTAGTGTTTATAACACTACGTCACATAACACCAGTCTAGTGTTTATAACATTATGTCACATAACACCAGTCTAGTGTTTATAACACTATGTCACATAACACCAGTCTAGTGTTTATAACACTATGTCACATAACACCAGTCTAGTGTTTATAACACTATGTCACATAACACCAGTCTATTGTTTATAACATTATGTCACATAACACCAGTCTAGTGTTTATAACACTATGTCACATAACACCAGTCTAGTGTTTATAACATTATGTCACATAACACCAGTCTAGTGTTTATAACATTATGTCACATAACACCAGTCTAGTGTTTATAATACTATGTCACATAACACCAGTCTAGTGTTTATAACATTATGTCACATAACACCAGTCTAGTGTTTATAACATTATGTCACATAACACCAGTCTAGTGTTTATAACATTATGTCACATAACACCAGTCTAGTGTTTATAACACTATGTCACATAACACCAGTCTAGTGTTTATAACATTATGTCACATAACACCAGTCTAGTGTTTATAACATTATGTCACATAACACCAGAATAGTGTTTATAACACTAAGTCACATAACACCAGTCTAGTGTTTATAACATTATGTCACATAACACCAGTCTAGTGTTTATAACACTATGTCACCTAACACCAGTCTAGTGTTTATAACATTATGTCACATAACACCAGTCTAGTGTTTATAACATTATGTCACATAACACCAGAATAGTGTTTATAACACTATGTCACATAACACCAGTCTAGTGTTTATAACATTATGTCACATAACACCAGTCTAGTGTTTATAACATTATGTCACATAACACCAGTCTAGTGTTTATAACATTATGTCACATAACACCAGTCTAGTGTTTATAACACTATGTCACATAACACCAGTCTAGTGTTTATAACATTATGTCATATGACACCAGTCTTTTGATTCCCTCCCTCCCTTCATGCTCTAATGGCACTATTAAACTACTCTCTGTGACATATTAAACCATGACTTGGTAATACAGCCCAAAGTAGGAGCATGTTTCCAATTGTGGCTAGCCCTGTAATAAGTCATGGTGAAAATGGGATAATAGGTTAACCGAGCACTTACAGAAAAAGTGCCCAGTTTTAAAGGAAAATCTGTGCAAATCTCCCAAACCACTTTATCGGGGTGTTTAATATGTTTTTAGTGTTTTTCAGTTTTTTATCGTTTCTTGTTTGGGTGATTTACTGACCTGTGTGTCTTCTGAGGATTGTGTTCTGGGCTCCACCTCCAGGGGTTTACAGGCTTGGTCTGGCCTTTCTATTTACATGTGGTGTTTATGACACAACGCACAATGATTGTAATGTAATTATGTTCACTATTAATTTTTTTTTACACATTACATATGGCAGCAACGTGCTGGCCTGGGAGAGAGGGAACATTGTTAAAGAGTAGATCTGGCTGACCATTTTTCTTCGAAACTGAGGATATAGTGGCCATTGTGTCCACATTGATAGGTAGCCTGGTCCCAGATGTCTTTGTGCTGTATTGCCAACTCCTATATTCTTTGCCATGACAACAGCTGTAGGAGTTGGCAATACAGCACAAAAAGATCTGGGACCAGGCTACTGTGTAGAAACATTGCAACAAAGTGAGTCTGTGCAACATGATGTGTTTGATACTGTACTTCAGGGGAGTGGAGATGCAGCGCTCCATGTCTGCTGCCGAAAAACGGACCTGGAGATGGCCAAGGTCCTCATTGAGAATGGGGCCAATGTAGACATCCAAAATGTGAGTAGGCAGTGTATTAGTTTCCCCTTGCAAACAGGGAGACAAGACTATCACAGGCATGAGTAATCCAAGTTAATATACTGTTCTCTGCATTGCATTCTGTTCTGGTAAACTTTCATAGACAAGACATTGGTATGGAGACAGTAAAAACATCTAGCACAGCTATTGGATGTGGTTATTGTAGAGTTGTATATCTGTTGTTTCCTGTCTGACAGGAGGAAGGACAGACTCCTCTCCACATAGCTGCCTGGGAGGGAGATGTGCTGCTGCTGAAACTGTTCTACCAGAGCAAGGCCAACCCTAATATCACTGACAAGGTGGGGGAGGAAGGACGGAAGCCCAACTGTATTATACAAAAAACCCTATCTTCTGAATCCCATTGTTTCAGCCATGTTTTAGGCCGGGTTTTTTCCGGACAATGATTAGGCCTAGTCCAAATCAAAAGCATGCTCAATGGAGATTTTTCATTGAAAGTGCCTCTTAATCCAAGACCAGGGTTCATCTGTGTCTGGGAAACTGGCCCAATTATGTATTATATTGTAGTCCACCAGTGAGTTTCAATAGTTTTTTGCCATGTGCACCATAACATTATCTGACCTCTGACCTCTAACCTCCAGATGGACAGGTCACCTCTGCACATCGCTGCAGAGCGTGGCCACACCAACGTGGTGGAGGTCCTCACAGAGAAGTTCAAGTCCAATGTCCTGGCCAGAACTAAGGTAGGTTACCACCACTACATCTTAACAAGCCATATGTGCAGTTACAGTATAGGACTATGATCTCATATGGAACCATGATTAAGATAATAAAGTATATGAGTCTTGTGGCAGTTGTTAGATATACATTACATCTGTGTTTGGTTGGTACTGTAGTTACTGTGCTGCTGTCTGGCTATAGAAGCTGTAGTAGTCATTAGTTACTGTGATGGTGTCTGGCTATAGAAGTTGTAGTAGTCATTAGTTACTGTGATGGTGTCTGGCTATAGAAGTTGTAGTAGTCATTAGTTACTGTGCTGGTGTCTGGCTATAGAAGCTGTAGAAGTCATTAGTTACTGTGCTGGTGTCTGGCTATAGAAGTTGTAGTAGTCATTAGTTACTGTGATGGTGTCTGGCTATAGAAGCTGTAGTAATCATTAGTTACTGTGCTGGTGTCTGGCTATAGAAGTTGTAGTAGTCATTAGTTACTGTGATGGTGTCTGGCTATAGAAGCTGTAGTAGTCATTAGTTACTGTGATGGTGTCTGGCTATAGAAGCTGTAGTAGTCATTAGTTACTGTGATGGTGTCTGGCTATAGAAGCTGTAGTAGTCATTAGTTACTGTGATGGTGTCTGGCTATAGAAGCTGTAGTAGTCATTAGTTACTGTGATGGTGTCTGGCTATAGAAGCTGTAGTAGTCATTAGTTACTGTGATGGTGTCTGGCTATAGAAGCTGTAGTAATCATTAGTTACTGTGATGGTGTCTGGCTATAGAAGCTGTAGTAGTCATTAGTTACTGTGATGGTGTCTGGCTATAGAAGCTGTAGTAGTCATTAGTTACTGTGATGGTGTCTGGCTATAGAAGCTGTAGTAGTCATTAGTTACTGTGATGGTGTCTGGCTATAGAAGCTGTAGTAATCATTAGTTACTGTGATGGTGTCTGGCTATAGAAGCTGTAGTAGTCATTAGTTACTGTGATGGTGTCTGGCTATAGAAGCTGTAGTAGTCATTAGTTACTGTGATGGTGTCTGGCTATAGAAGCTGTAGTAGTCATTAGTTACTGTGATGGTGTCTGGCTATAGAAGCTGTAGTAGTCATTAGTTACTGTGATGGTGTCTGGCTATAGAAGCTGTAGAAGTCATTAGTTACTGTGATGGTGTCTGGCTATAGAAGCTGTAGTAGTCATTAGTTACTGTGATGGTGTCTGGCTATAGAAGCTGTAGTAGTCATTAGTTACTGTGATGGTGTCTGGCTATAGAAGCTGTAGTAGTCATTAGTTACTGTGATGGTGTCTGGCTATAGAAGCTGTAGAAGTCATTGGTTACTGTGATGGTGTCTGGCTATAGAAGCTGTAGTAGTCATTAGTTACTGTGCTGGTGTCTGGCTATAGAAGCTGTAGTAGTCATTAGCATGAATAATGTAAAGGTCAGAGTTGGAAATCCCAAGCATTTGACCCTCAAATTATAAAAATATCACATTTGTTTCTGTCTCTTTGTATGACCTTCTAAAACCAGTGTTCAGTTTTCCAGAGACTGTATATAAATTACAGTGTCTTCTCTTAGGATGGCAGCACCCTGATGCATATAGCCTCCCAGTGTGGACATCCAGAGACCGCCCTCACCTTCCTGAAGAAAGGGGTCCCACTGCACATGCCCAATAAGGTACAGGAAGTCCAGGTGTCCAATGGGCACTTTAAAAAAAAGTAGCATAAATCACTGGCCTGAAATTGTATTTGAGTATCACGTCTTCGAATGCACTGCATTGTACAGATACTGTATGAGAATAGCCAAATATTTAGAATACATCATTATATATATATATTATCCTTTCTTACTATGTTATTTAATGTATCCTATCAAATGAACCCTACCTATAATTGATGTATCATACTCTGGCATCACACCTCCACAGTCAGGTGCAATGTGTCTCCATGCTGCAGCCAAGCAAGGTCACACGGCTGTAGTGAAGTCTCTTCTCCTGAAGGGGGCACACGTGGACACCACCACTAAAGACGGCCTGACGGGCCTACACATCGCTGTGCAGAACTGCAAGCCCCTCGTGGTGCAGATGCTACTGGGCTTTGGGGCTCAGGTCCAACTCAATGGAGGCAAGGTGAGACATACACTTATGTCCTAGAAACATACACAATACAACATTTGTTCGGTTGTGCTGTATATTTGACGATGGTGTGGAAAGTAATACGGTTTTTGTACCATAGTAACTGCTATTGTTGGCATGTGCTGCTAACCTTTACCCTGCCTTTGTCCTCCCTCTGCCCCTGCCTGAAGGCCCGGGAGACCCCGCTGCACATCGCTGCCAGAGTGAAGGAGGGGGAAAAGGTGGCTGAGATGCTGCTGAAGAGCGGGGCTGATGTCAACGCAGAGCAGGAGGTTAGAGCTCTCCCTTCACTGTGGCCAGAGATGAGTGGGTTTATCAGATCAGAGGGCTTATCTGAATCTGAAAGCAAGGCTGTTTGATTGTGTTCCACATAAACTTCCAGCTTCTCTGTCTGTGTCTCTTTCTCTCTCTCTCTCTCTCTCTCTCTCTCTCTCTCTCTCTCTCTCTCTCTCTCTCGCTCTCTCTCGCTCTGTCAGAATGGGGAGACGGCAATGCATGTTGCTGCTCGCCACGGTGGACTGCGGATGATGAGAGCCCTGAAAGAGGAGGGAGGAGACCTCACCTGGAGATCTAAGGTAAAGTAGAAACACTTTTCTGTGTCTAACCAGTGTAACAAAGACACATTGAGTCTATTTCCCACTTTCAGTAGTCTAAAACACTTCCTTTTTGTGGTCATGTATGTGTTTTTTCATGTGGTTGTACTGTATGTACAGTGGCTTATTCAGACCCCTTTACCTTTTCCATATTTTGTTATGTTGCAGCCTTATTCTTAAATGGATTCAATCCCCAAAAAATCCTCATCAATCTACACACAATACCCCATAATGACAAAGAGAAAATAGTTTTTTAGAAATTTTTGCAAATATAAAACAGAAATACCTTATTTACGTAAGTATACAGACCCTTTGCTATGAGACTCGATATTGAGCTCAGGTGCATCCTGTTTCCATTTATCATCCTTAAGATGTTTCTACAACTTGATTGGAGCCCACCTGTGGTCAATTAAATTGATTGGACAGGATTTGGAAAGGCACACACCTGTCTATATAAGGTCCCACAGTTGTCAGAGCAAAACCCAAGCCATGAGGTCGAAGGAATTGTCAGTAGAGCTCTGAGACAGGATTGTGTCAAGGCACACATCTGGGGAAGGGTACCAAAAAAATGTCTGCAGCGTTGAAGGTCCCCAAGAACACAGTGGCCTCCATCATTCATAAATGGAAGAAATTTGGAACCACCAAGACTCTTCCTAGAGCTGACCACCCCGCCAAACTGAGCATTCGGGGGAGAAGGGCCTTGGTCAGGGAGGTGACCAAGAACCCGATGGTCACTCTGACAGAGCTCCAGAGTTCCTCTGTGGAGATGGGAGAAACTTCCAGAAGGACAACCATCTCTGCAGCACTCCACCAATCGGGCCTTTATAGTAGAGTGGCCAGACGGAAGCCGCTACTCAGTAAAAGGCACATGACAGCCCGCTTGGAGTTTTCCAAAAGGCACCTAAAGGACTCTCAGACCATGAGAAACAAGATTCTCTCGTCTGATGAAACCAAGATTGAACTCTTTGGCCTGAATGCCAAGCACCACGTCTGGAGGAAACCTGACGCCATCCCTACGGTGAAGCATGGTGGCGGCAGCATCATGCTGTGGGGATGATTTTCAGCGGCAAGGACTAGTCAGGATCGAGGCAAAGATGAACGGAGCAAAGTACAGAAAGATCCTTGATGAAAACCTGCTCCAGAGCACTCAGGACCTCAGACTGGGGCGAAGGTTCACCTTCCAACAGGATAACGACCCTAAGCACACTGCCAAGACAATGCAGGAGTGGCTTCAGGACAAGTCTCTGAATGTCCTTGAGTGGCCCATCCAGAGCCCGACCTTAACCCGATCGAACATCTCTGGAGAGACCTGAAAATAGCTGTGCAGCAATGCTGCCCATCCAACCTGACAGAGCTTGAGAGAATCTACAGAAAATAATGGGAGAAACACCCCAAATAGAGATGTGCCAAGCTTGTAGTGTCATACCCAAGAAGACTCAATGCTGTAATTGCTGCCATAGATGCTTCAACAAAGTACTGAGTAAAGGGTCTGAATACTTATGTAAATGTCATATTTCAGTTTTTTATGGAGTATTGTTTGTAGATTGATGAGGGGGAAAAAACGATTTAAGCCATTTTAGAATAAGGCTGTAACCTAACAAAATGGAGAATGTCAAGGTGTCTGAATACTTTCCGAAAGCACTGTATGTGCATGCATGTGTGTGTTTATATATGTGTGTGTTTCTGTATTCATAGGCTGGAGAGAACCCTCTCCATGTCGCTGTGCGCCACTGTCATGCCCATGTGGTGGAGGATATTCTCACCTATCTGACCAGTGAGAGAAGCCGTGAGGAAGCCCAGTGCTGTGTGAGCCAGGGGAACAGGGTGAGAATAAGACTCATGATAATCATCAACATTTATGCCATTTCACAGACAGTTTTTATCCAAAGAGACTTATAGTCATGCGTGCATAAATGTTCATATGGGTGGTTCCAGTGGGATTAAAACCCGCCATTCTGGCGTTGCAAGCGCCGTGCTCTACCGACTGAGCCACACAGGACCAGATGATGGGATAGCGGTTCTATTATAGAAATATTACTGTGATTGTTGTTCTATTATAGAAATGTTTTTCCATTTTCCATTTCCATTTCACATGCAATTTTGCCAACTCCTCTTTGTATGTCACTTTATTTCTTGATTTTGACGTACCAGTCTTCTATTGTTGTGTGACTGCAGAAAGGGGAGACATCGTTGCACTTGGCTGCTGAGCTGCAGAAGGAGAGCGTCCACAGAGAAGGAGAAGACGTACACATTATCAAGACTCTGATGGAATATGACGCAGACATCACTGCAGCAACCAGAGAGGTATGGCACAAGGAACAGTCTGATATCATGATTTGAATCTTTGTATTTTTGTGTCAACAATAGCTATAGCATTTTATTAATTTGTCTACAAACACCCTATGCCTTGTGCCGATAGTGTTAAACAACTTGGTGGGAATTGTAACATGGATCATATTATGGAGGATCTCTACAATACAATCCCAAAAAATGTCAAGTTTTCAAGATAATACTTTCAGTATAGAGTAAAAACTGGGATGTTGATGTGTTTTGAGTGAATTATCCCTTTAAGCAATGCTGTACACTACAGCAGATGGAGGTACAGTACAATACGTTCTGTTTGGTAGCTGAATAGTAGTTAGATGTTCTGGTGTATGTTATTGAGGTGTACAGGTAAATCTGTGTCTCACTCTGTTGTTTCTCCCTGCTCTCGGCTGGTCCTGTAGACCTGTGAGACTCCCTTTCACTACTGTGCCAGAGTGGGCAACACTGACGTCCTACAGGAGATGCTCAACAGTGTTCCCTCCAGTCGCCTGCAGATGGCAGTCAACAAGCACTCCAAGGTACTGATAGAATTATGTTACTTGGGTGTTACTGGAGAGTTTCTCATGATATTTAAATATTGGTTTACTGCTGTAAAATAACTTGTACTACTGTTAAATGCGTATTTTGCGGGTGAGTATAATTCCGAAGTGGCATGAACTGCCTTCTGCCTTTTGGTTATGTAGTGTTATTGTTTTACTGAGAGGGCACTCTCTGTGGGCCCATACAGAACGGCTGGTCCCCATTGTTATTGGCTTCTGAGAGAGGTCACACAGAGGTTGTTAGAATCCTGCTTCAGAACCACGCCAGGGTGGACGTCTTTGATGAGGTGAGGGCCCTGGAATGTTTCAGACTTTTCCATTGGCTAATTCAATATACTGTACCACAACTTAACTCTGTCTCTTCAACTCTGCCACTGCCTGCTGAGCTGTAAAATGTTCATTTTGCTGAGTCACTGCAATGTGGTCATCTTGACTCAAGCAGGATAAAAGCCAAAGAAGATATGACATCGTCATGTCTGTGCTGCGTGCCCTAATAAACAAAACCCTGATGTATCCTACAGGACGGCGAGGCAAATCTCTACTTACAAAACCAAAACTAGGGTTTGTTATTGGACAAGTTTACATTGTCTCTCCCTGTTTCGGTTTCTTCCGTTTGGAGCCTAATGAACACAACTCTGATGTATCCGACAGGACGGCAAGGCAGCTCTCCACTTGGCAGCGGAGCGGGGCCACGAGGACATTGCTGACATTCTGCTGTCCCATAAGGCCTTTGTGAATGCCAAGACCAAGCTGGGCCTCACTCCACTACACCTGGGGGCCCAGAACGGCTCTGCCAGCCTGGTCAGACAACTGGTGGAGACACACCTAGCCAGCGTCGATGCTCTCTCCCTGGTCAGTGAGCTGAGCAATGACCCCTCAACTATGGAGGTCTTGAGAACATGTCCCTAGTCATAGGAAATAAAAGAGTACATTTGGTTATTATTGGGGCAGATGTCATATATATTCTCGTAGGCATCTGTGTGTAACCTTGTTTAACCTGATCTCACAAGCTCACATTCTGTTCTATTATATTGAAGTGAAACGAAATGAGTGTTGTGGTCAGTCGAGTTTCACAAGGCTAATCTGTGTGCTCAGGGGAAATAAAGTTATTATCAAACACCTAGCAAAGTCTCTTGCCATATCTTCCTCTTTCTTAAGAAATACTTTTATTTGTCCACTCCTGATCCATAAAGATAAATAAGGTGTTCTGAACCTCTGTGTGTTTGACCCCCAGACTAAGCAGACACCTCTCCACCTCGCTGCCATCAGTGGACAGCTGGATGTGTGCAGCAGCCTGCTGCATCTCAGAGCAGACATCACTGCCACAGACATAGTGAGTCTGTTTCTCTGTCTGACACTGCCTTTGTCTGTGTGTGGCTGTCTGTGCCTATTTAAATCTTGTCTGTGCTAAATAGACAAATTAAAATGTAAATCTTTCCTGAAGGAAATTTCTCTGTAGTCGTAACTTCAACAATCTCATTTTACATACCAAGTCCTGGTCTAATTTCTTCGTTATTTTACCTGTGCCTTTCCTATCAGCATGGCCAGATTCCCCCCTGGTTGCATTTAACTATCATTCATTCATCTATCCTAGCAGATGCACTTATCCAGAGCAATTAGGGTCAAGTTCCTTATTCAAGGGCACATCGACAGATTTGCCACATAGTCAGCTCTGGGATTTGAACCAGCATCTTTTCAGTTATTGGCCCAACACGCTTAACCACTAGGCTACCGGCCGCCTATCCATACATCCATTCATTGGTTAATTCAGTCAGTCATCCATCCTTCCTTTCATTTATGTCTCTCTTGTCCCCAGCACGGCCAGACGCCCCTCCACCTGGCTGCAGAGAACGACCATTCTGAGGTGGTCAAGCTGTTCCTGAAGCACCGTCCAGAGCTGGCCACCCTGGCCAATGTGAAGGGGGCCACCTGCACCCATATCGCTGCGGCCAAGGGCAGCCTGGCAGTCATCAGGGAACTGCTCAAGTTCAAACAGGGGGGAGTGACCACGCTGAGTAACAAGGTCAGAGGTCAGGGGTTAGAAGTCACAAGGAGTCAGGAAGTACTGTTTCTCTGTGCTTGGCTGAAAATGTAACATGGAAACAGAACAATAGAGAATGACAATGTTATAGAATAACACAATAATTACACATAGTGCTGCTCTGTTTTTTGTTGTTGTTGTTTTTTTACCTTTATTTATACAGGTTTTTCTCATTGAGATAACATCTCTTTTCCAAGAGAGACCTGGTCCAATAGCAGCAGGGGGAACAACGTTTCAGACAAAACAACTTACAAACACTAACACAACATTAAACAAAACACATACAGTACAACAAAAACCTTTTACGTAAAAAACACAAAAGTCTTGACTAAAACAGCTGTCCTAAAAATAATTACACTCTTCTATGATATATACATCGATCAAGTATTTAAACTCCACCAACGAAACTAGATCATCAAATTTTAAAATGTTCAGAAGAGAATTCCAGGACCACAGAGCTGAGTAACTAAAACTACCATGACCTGTCCTAATTTTTGGTACTGTTAGAAGCAAATGAGAATGGGACCGTAATTTATATTTATTTACCGACCTGACTAAAAAAGAGAAAGATATAAAATGGCATTTTACCCAATATGGCCTTATAAATCAGTGTACAGTCGTGGCCAAAAGTTTTGAGAATGACACAAATTTTAATTTCCACAAGTTTGCTGCTTCAGTGTCTTTAGATATTTTTGTCTGATGTTACTATGGAATACTGAAGTATAATTACAAGCATTTCATAAGTGTCAAAGGCTTTTATTGACAATTACATGAAGTTGATGCAAAGAGTCAATATTTGCAGTGTTGACCCTTCTTTTTCAAGACCTCTGCAATCCGCCCTGGCATACTGTCAATTAACTTCTGGGCCACATCCTGACTGATGGCAGCTCATTCTTGCATAATCAATGCTTGGAGTTTGTCAGAATTTGTGGGTTTTGTTTGTCCACCCGCCTCTTGAGGATTGACCACAAGTTCTCAATGGGATTAAGGTCTGGGGAGTTTCATGGTCTTGGACCCAAAATATTGATGTTTTGTTCCCCGAGCCACTTAGTTATCACTTTTTCCTTATGGCAAGGTGCTCCATCATGCTGGAAAAGGCATTGTTCGTCACCAAACTGTTCCTGTATGGTTGGGAGAAGTTGCTCTCGGAGGATGTGTTGGTACCATTCTTTATTCATGGCTGTGTTCTTAGGCAAAATTGTGAGTGAGCCCACTCCCTTGGCTGAGAAGCAACCCCACACATGAATGGTCTCAGGATGCTTTACTGTTGGCATGACACAGGACTGATGGTAGCACTCACCTTGTCTTCTCCGGACAAGCTTTTTTCCGGATGCCCCAAACAATCGGAAAGGGGATTCATCAGAGAAAATAACTTTACCCCAGTCCTCAGCAGTCCAATCCCTGTACCTTTTGCAGAATATCAGTCTGTCCCTGATGTTTTTCCTGGAGAGAAGTGGCTTCTTTGCTGCCCTTCTTGACACCAGGCCATCTTCCAAAAGTCTTTGCCTCACTGTGCGTGCAGATGCACTCACACCTGCCTTCTGCCATTCCTGAGCAAGCTCTGTACTGGTGGTGCCCCGATCCTGCAGCTGAATCAACTTTAGGAGACGGTCCTGGCGCTTGCTGGACTTTCTTGGGCGCCCTGAAGCCTTCTTCACAACATTTGAACCGCTCTCCTTGAAGTTCTTGATGATCCGATAAATGGTTGATTTAGGTGCAATCTTACTGGCAGCAATATCCTTGCCTGTGAAGCCCTTTTTGTGCAAAGCAATGATGACGGCACGTGTTTCCTTGCAGGTAACCATGGTTGACAGAGGAAGAACAATGATTCCAAGCACCACCCTCCTTTTGAAGCTTCCAGTCTGTTATTCGAACTCAATCAGCATGACAGAGTAATCTCCAGCCTTGTCCTCGTCAACACTCACACCTGTGTTAATGAGAGAATCACTGACATGATGTCAGCTGGTCCTTTTGTGGCAGGGCTGAAATGCAGTGGAATTTTTGGGGGTGATTCAGTTCATTTGCATGGCAAAGAGGGACTTTGCAATAAATTGCAATTCATCTGATCACTCTTCATAACATTCTGGAGTATATGCAAATTGCCATCACACAAACTGAGTACTCCCTGTAACAGCAGCACATTGATCTGGTACTGGTACTCCCTGTAACAGCAGGACATTGGTCTGGTACTGGTACTCCCTGTAATAGCAGGACATTGATCTGGTACTGGTACTCCCTGTTTATAGCTCTATTCTTGTGTATTTTATTCCTCTTGTGTTACTATGTATATTTTCTGTATTTTTTAAACTCTGCATTGTTGGGAAGTAAGAATTTCACCTTAAAGTCTACACCTGTTGTATTCGGCACATGTGACAAATAGAATTTGATTTGATATGATAATCAAAGGGATAAGGGGTGATTGATAAGCTTAGTCACCAGCTTGACTGTTTTATCCATTCTGTCCACTTTCCTTCATCCCCAGACCAATGGCTCCTGTCCTCTGCACCTGGCGTCTGCTGGGGGACACACCGAGGTGGTGAAGGTCCTCCTGGAGGCTGGGGCGTCTGTAGCTGAAGAGGACGCAGTGAGTGATGGAGAGAACACACAGCCTCACCTGGGGGGGACTAACCAAAGACTGACCGCAGACTGACCAGAAATTATGCACTGTTACTGACTGTAGCTACATTTATTCAATTCATTTTTAGGGTGTCATACAAAACCCAGTCTACAGTAAAGAATAGCTCAGCAGAGATTGATTCATTCAAAAGTAGCTCAGATCAATTCATTCAAAAGCTCATTAACTTTCTCATCTTCCCAGGAAGGGATGACAGCCATACACTTGGCAGCCAAGAACGGTCACACACACATCATGGACGTGCTGAAGGGAAGCCTCTCCTTTAAGATCACCAGCTCCAAGGTATCTGTCCCTACTCTTAAAACTAGAAAATGTTAACTACAGTTGGATACCTTATATACTGTAGTAGATACATTTGTTTAGGTATGTTGATTTAATGTGTAACTATGATCCCAGACAGGGTTGACTGCGTTGCATGTAGCAGCCCGTTTTGGTCAGGTGGACTTTGTCAGAGAGATCCTTACCAAGGTGCCGGCCACCATGCGCAGTGGCATCCCAAACAGCAACAGTGGGGAGGGAATACCAGTGCAGCAGCCCCCTTCAGAGGTAGGTAACTTTATAGTGCCAACCCCACAACTCACTTATGACCAGAAAATCAACAGTCTTCCCCCATGAATAAAAGAGTCCTTCATAAAAAGTCCTTCATTGTGTGTGTGTGTGTGTGTGCTCCAGTCAGGATACACTCCCCTGCACCTGGCTGCCCAGTCTGGCCATGAGAGTGTGGTGAGGATGCTGCTCAACTCCCCTGGTGTACAGGCAGACAAAGTGACAGACATACAGGTAAGCTTTTTTTGTGTGTGTGCGCATCCGCGTAAGTGAATATGTGTAACGTTCGTCGTTATGGGTAGACCAAGGCGCAGCGTGAGTTGGGTTCATCATCATTTTATTTAAGGTGAACCAGAAAAAAACAATAAACAACATAACGAATGAAAAGTCTTGCAGGCTTCTTACAGCTATACAAAAACAAGATCCCACAACTGAAGGTGGGAAAAAGGGCTGCCTAAGTATGATTCCCAATCAGAGACAACGATAGACAGCTGCCTCTGATTAGGAACCATACTCGGCCAAACACAAAGAAATAGAAAACATAGAATAGAACATAGAAATACAAAATCTAGAATGCCCACCCAAATTACACCCTGACCTAACCAAAATAGAGAAATAAAAGTGCTCTCTATGGTCAGGGTGTGACAATATGTGTGAATATAGCAATGCGTAAGCCCCGCTCACCTGAGGATCTGTCTTTGTCAGGCATCAATTTCCTGTTTTTGAGGGGTGCAAAATCCACTAACCTTTTACTGCAGTGTGCTAAATCAGGGTCACACAGAGTGTTTCTTGGTAGTCTTAAACAAATCTACATTGAACAAAAGTTTACACCTCACACACATGGTTATGGGCTTAAAAATTATATATAGATATAGAGCTGAAATATACACAACTTTTAGTTTGCATCCCAAGGCTTTATGTAAATCACAGAAAATTAAAATAAAGGATTTTCTGAAAAAAAATAACAAAAGAAAAGTGTTTTAATTGAATTATGAAAAATATTAATAACATTCCTCCCATGAGGCCACTAGAGGGCAATTTGGTCATTTGACTGCAAGACTGGGCATCTCGCTGGGTTGATTGCTTTCCTTTTACTCTTCATACCTTTGCCTGTTGTTTTTTACCGTTAACGTTACGACCGCCGTGTCAAACACATGTGTCAAACACATTCTGGTAATGGCTGAAATGGGCCAATGGAATACATTGTCTTTCTGTTGCATCTATAAGAACGCTAAAGCTTCATCTGGGATTTAACACATCATCTCGGCACTTACATCACAAGAAAGAAAATAATTGTGGAATTCATTTTTTGTGGAATTTAAAAAAGTAATAATTTCATACAGTTGAAATGTTTACAAATTAGATGCACTAAAATGAAAGTAACTTCCAAAAATGAACACTTGGATATTATGTCTGATCTCACAAACAATGTTAAGGATGTATAGATAGGTGTAATCTAGAGCCAAGCCTGTTGATTTTTAATCTGAGGGTATCCTGCTATTGACACACTTGTTGAATTATGCAACAGAACGTGACAACAACAGTAATTAATTAATGAGGTAGTCTAGACAGCACAGTACAGGTAGACCTAGACAGAGCAGGTGAGTACAGGTAGACCTAGACAGAGCAGGTGAGTACAGGTAGACCTAGACAGAGCAGGTGAGTACAGGTAGACCTAGACAGAGCAGGTGACAACAGGTAGACCTAGACAGAGCAGGTGACTACAGGTAG
Source organism: Salmo trutta (assembly GCF_901001165.1). Classification (NCBI taxonomy): domain Eukaryota; kingdom Metazoa; phylum Chordata; class Actinopteri; order Salmoniformes; family Salmonidae; genus Salmo; species Salmo trutta. The sequence goes on from NC_042992.1 coordinate 18,071,094, forward strand.
GCCTAGACAGAGCAGGTGAGTACAGGTAGACCTGGACAGAGCAGGTGAGTACAGGTAGACCTAGACAGAGCAGGTGAGTACAGGTAGACCTAGACAGAGCAGGTGAGTACAGGTAGACCTAGACAGAGCAGGTGACTACAGGTAGACCTAGACAGAGCAGGTGAGTACAGGTAGGCCTAGACAGAGCAGGTGAGTACAGGTAGACCTAGACAGAGCAGGTGAGTACAGGTAGACCTAGACAGAGCAGGTGAGTACAGGTAGGCCTAGACAGAGCAGGTGAGTACAGGTAGGCCTAGACAGAGCAGGTGAGTACAGGTAGACCTAGACAGAGCAGGTGAGTACAGGTAGACCTAGACAGAGCAGGTGAGTACAGGTAGGCCTAGACAGAGCAGGTGAGTACAGGTAGGCCTAGACAGAGCAGGTGAGTACAGGTAGACCTAGACAGAGCAGGTGAGTACAGGTAGACCTAGACAGAGCAGGTGAGTACAGGTAGGCCTAGACAGAGCAGGTGAGTACAGGTAGACCTAGACAGAGCAGGTGAGTACAGGTAGACCTAGACAGAGCAGGTGAGTACAGGTAGACCTAGACAGAGCAGGTGAGTACAGGTAGGCCTAGACAGAGCAGGTGAGTACAGGTAGGCCTAGACAGAGCAGGTGAGTACAGGTAGGCCTAGACAGAGCAGGTGAGTACAGGTAGGCCTAGACAGAGCAGGTGAGTACAGGTAGACCTAGACAGAGCAGGTGAGTACAGGTAGGCCTAGACAGAGCAGGTGAGTACAGGTAGACCTAGACAGAGCAGGTGAGTACAGGTAGACCTAGACAGAGCAGGTGAGTACAGGTAGACCTAGACAGAGCAGGTGAGTACAGGTAGGCCTAGACAGAGCAGGTGAGTACAGGTAGACCTAGACAGAGCAGGTGACTACAGGTAGAACTAGACAGAGCAGGTGAGTACAGGTAGGCCTAGACAGAGCAGGTGAGTACAGGTAGACCTAGACAGAGCAGGTGAGTACAGGTAGTCCTAGACAGAGCAGGTGAGTACAGGTAGACCTAGACAGAGAAAATTTTTCGTGGTTGCGGCCCTGTTCAATCGCTTTATGTTAATGTATTAATATATGCAAATACCCCCAGTGTATTTATGCAAATGAGGCATATATAATTTTCTTCATTTTAACACAAAATAAATAAAAAAAACCTGATACCATTACAAAATGTATATATGAGTGAATTATAAGAATTACAATATATATTATAGGAAAACTAATTGAATACCTGAATTACCACCAACATCCCTGAACTCTTTGTCTGTGGCAGTAAAATGTTTTAGGTGCTATAATTGTTTTAAAAACCTTTTAACAATTGTGATGGCCTCCCAAGTGGCACAGTGGTCGCACGACTCTCGACTCTCAACCTTCGCCTCTCCCGAGTCCGTACGGGAGTTGCAGCGATGTGACAAGACTGTAACTACCAATTGGATACCATGAAATTGGGGAGAAAAGGGGTAAAAGTAAACACAAAAAAATAAATAAATATAAATAAACAATTGTGATGACCATTGCTAGTGCATTCGGAAATTATTCAGACCCCTTGACTTTTTCTACATTTAGTTACGTTACAGCCTTATTCTAAAATGGATTACATTTTTTTTTTAACTCATCAATTTACACACAATACACCAGAATGACAAAGCAAAAAATGTTTTTACTTTAGCAAATGTATTAAAATAAAAACAGAAGTATCTTATTTACATACGTATTCAGACCCTTTGCTATGAGACTCAAAATTGCGTTTAGGTGCATCCTGTTTCCATTGATCATCCTTGATATGTTTCTACAACTTGATTGGAGTCCACCTATGGGAAATAAAATATATTGGACATGATTTGGAAAGGCACACACCTGTCTATATAAGGTCTCACAGTTGACAGTGCATGTCAAAGCAAAAACCAAGCCATGAGGTCGAAGGAATTGTCCGTAGAGCACCGAGGCAGGATTGTGTCGAGGTACAGATCTGGAGAAGGGTACCAAAAAATGTCTGCAGCATTGAATGTCCCCAAGAACACAGTGGCCTCCATCATTCTTAAATGGAAGAAATTTGGAACCACCAAGACTCTTCCCAGAGCTGGCCACCTGGCCAAACTGAGCAACCGGGGGAGAAAGGCCTTGGTCAGGGAGGTGACCAAGAACCTGATGGCCACTCTGACAAAGCTCCAGAATTCCTCTGTGGAGATGGGAGAAACTTCCAGAAGGACAACCATCTCTGCAGCACTCCACCAATCAGGCCTTTATGGTGGAGTGGCCAGACGGAAGCCACTTCTCAGTAAAAGGCACATTACAGCCCACTTAGAGTTTGCCAAAAGGTACCTAAAGGACTGTCAGACCATGAGAAACAAGATTCTCTGGTCTGATGAAACCGAGATTGAACTCTTTGGCCTGAATGCCAAGCATCACGTCTGGAGGAAACCTGGCACTATCCCTACGGTGAAGCATGGTTGTGGCAGCATCATGCTGTGGGGATGTTTTTCAGCGGCAGGGACTGGGAGACTAGTCAGGATCGAGGGGAAAAATGAACGGAGCAAAGTACAGAGAGATCCTTGATGAAAACCTGCTCTAGAGCACTCAGGACCTCAGACTGGGACTAAGGTTCACCTTCCAACAGTACAAGGACTCTAAGCACACAGCCAAGACAACAAAGGAATGGTTTCAGGACAAGTCTCTGAATGTCCTTGAGTGGTCAAGCCAGAGCCCGGACTTGAACCTGATCGAACATCTCTGGAGAGACCTGAAAATATCTGATCAGTGACGCTCCCCATCCAACCTCATAGAGCTTGAGAGGATCTGCAGAGAAGAATGGAATAAACTCCCCAAATACAGGTGTGCTAAATGCAGGTGTGCCAAGCTTGTAGCGTGATATGAAATTGTATGAAATGTATGTAATTGTATGAAATTGAAATTGTATGAAATGTATGCATTCACTACTGTAAGTCGCTCTGGATAAGAGCGTCTGCTAAATGACTAAAATGTAAAATGTAAATACATTTACATTTACATTTTAGTCATTTAGCAGACGCTCTTATCCAGAGCGACTTACAGTAGTGAATGCATACATTTCATACAATTTCATACTTTTTTTTTTTTCTGTGCTGGCCCCCCGTGGGAATCGAACCCACAACCCTGGCGTTGCAAACACCATGCTCTACCAACTGAGCTACAGGGAAGAAGACTCGAAGGCTGTAATTGCTGCCAAAGGTGCTTCAGCAAAGTACTGAGTAAAGGGTCTGAATACTTATGTAAATGTGATATTTCAGTGTTTTAGGTTTAATAAATTAGCAAAAAAATATATATATATGTTTTTGTTTTGTCATTATGGGCTATTGTGTGTAGATTGATGAGGAATAAAAACAATGTAATCCATTTTAGAATAAGGCTGTAACGTAACAAAATGTGGGAAAAATCAAGGGGTCTGAATACTTTCTGAATGCATTTTACATGAGTGTATGCATTTTGTGCAAGGGTTTATGTGTAAATGTTTGTGTGCATGTGCGCGTTTTGCAAGCTTGTGTGTGAGCATATGTGTACGGTATATATGTGTGGGGATCTGTCCCTCTCCTCAGGGCTCCACCCCCCTTCACCTGGCGGCCCAGAGTGGTCACATGTCTGTGGTGGGGCTGCTGCTGAGCCGCTCCAGCTCTCTGCTGCACCTGAGGGACAAGCAGGGCCGCACCTGTCTGCACCTGGCCGCCGCCAGCGGCCACGTGGCCATGGTCAGAGTGCTGCTGGGCCAGGGGGCCGAGATCAACCACACCGAAGAGGTAAGACTGACCTGGAGATGGAGATGTTATGGGGAGAATATGTGGATGTTATAGAACCATTAGGGAGAGAGTATGAGGATGTAAGGGGATGTTATGGAAACATGATGGAGAGAGTATGAGGATGTTATGAGGATGTAAGGGAATGTTATGGAAGCATTATGGGGAGAGTATGAGGATGTTATGAGGATGTAAGGGAATGTTATGGAAGCATTATGGGGAGAGTATGAGGATGTTATGAGGATGTAAGGGGATGTTCTGGAAACATTATGGAGAGAGTATGAGGATGTTATGAGGATGTAAGGGAATGTTATGGAAGCATTATGGGGAGAGTATGAGGATGTTATGAGGATGTAAGGGAATGTTATGGAAGCATTATGGGGAGAGTATGAGGATGTTATGAGGATGTATGGAAATGTTATGGAAACATTATGGGGAGAGTATGAGGATGTTATGAGGATGTAAGGGAATGTTATGGAAGCATTATGGGGAGAGTATGAGGATGTTATGAGGATGTAAGGGAATGTTATGGAAGCATTATGGGGAGAGTATGAGGATGTTATGAGGATGTATGGAAATGTTATGGAAACATTATGGGGAGAGTATGAGGATGTTATGAGGATGTAAGGGAATGTTATGGAAGCATTATGGGGAGAGTATGAGGGTGTTATGAGGATGTAAGGGGATGTTATGGAAGCATTATGGGGAGAGTATGAGGATGTAAGGGGATGTTATGGAAACAGTATGGGGAAAGTATGGGGATGTTATGAGGATGTAAGGGGATGTTATGGGGAGAGTATGAGGATGTAAGGGGATGTTATGGGGAGAGTATGAGGATGTTATGGAAACATTATTGGGAGAATATGAGGATGTTATGGAAACATTATGGGGAGAGTATGAGGATGTAAGAGGATGTTATGGAAACGTTATGGGGAGAGTATGAGAATGTTATAGAAACATTATGGGGAGAGTATAGGGATGTTATGGAAACTTTATGGGGAGAGTATGAGGATGTTATGGAAACTTTATGGGGAGAGTATGAGGATGTAAGGGGATGTTATGGAAACGTTATGGGGAGAGTATAAGGATGTTATGAGGATGTAAGGGAATGTTATGGAAACATTATGGGGAGAGTATGAGAATGTTATATAAACATTATGGGGAGAGTATGAGGATGTAAGGGGATGTTATGGAAACATTATGGGGCGAGTATGAGGGTGTAAGGGGATGTTATGGAAACATTATGGGTAAAGTATTGGGATGTAAGGGGATGTTATGGAAACATTATGGAGAGAGTATGAGGATGTTATGGAAACATTATGGGGAGAGTATGAGGATGTAAGGGGATGTTATGGAAACGTTATGGGAAGAGTATGAGGATGTAAGGGGATGTTATGGAAACATTATGGGGAGAGTATGAGGATGTTATGAGGATGTAAGGGAATGTTATGGAAACATTATGGGGAGAGTATGAGGATGTTATGAGGATGTAAGTGTCACGTCCTGACCAGTTAAAGGGGTTGTTGTTATTATAGTTTGGTCAGGGCGTGGCAGGGGTGTGGCAGGGGGTGTTTGTTTAGGGTGTTTCGGGGTGTTTTGGTTTATGTTCTATGTTAGTGTAATTCTATGTTCACTCTATTTGTTCTATTTCTAAGCGTAGTTTATTGGGTTGACCTTCAATTGGAGGCAGCTGTTCCTCGTTGCCTCTAATTGAAGGTCCTATTTAATAGAGGTGTTTTTGTCATGGGATTTGTGCGTAGTTGTTTCTCTGTATAGTCATTTTGTCCTTACTAGACTGTTTTTTCATCGTTGTTTTCTTTAAGTGTTTTGTATCACGTTTCTTTATATATAAAGAAGAAGATGAGCACTTACATTCCCGCTGCGTTTTGGTCCACTCCATACGACGAACGTGACAGAACTACCTACCACCAACGGACCAAGCAGCGGAGGATGGAGCAGCAAAGGTATTTGGAATCATGGACATGGGAGGAAATTTTGGACGGGGCAGGACCTTGGCACCAGGCTGGGGAGTACCGGCGACCTAAGGAGGAGCTGGAGGCAGCCAAGGCGGAGCGGCGCCATTATGAGGCATTATACGCACAGATTGGCAAGTGTGAGAGGCAGCCCCAAGAAATGTTTTGGGGGGGCACACAGGAAGGGTGGCTAGGTCAGGTAATAGACCTAAGCCAACTCCCCGTGCTTATTATGGGAAGCAGCGGATCAAGAGAGCACCATGCTATGTGGATGTGCGCACGATCTCGCCCATGCGCACGCACAGTCCGGTGCGAGCGATCCCAGCCCCTCGCAAGTGCTGTGCTAGAGTGAGCACTCAGCCAGAAGGGGTTGTGTGCTCCAGACCTCCAGTGGTTATTCATGGCCCGGTGTATCCAGTTCCTGCTCCTCGCACTAGCCTTGAGGTGCATGTCTCCAGTCTGGTACCTCCAGTACCAGCACCACGCACTAGGCTTCCAGTGCGTCAGCCCAGTCCAGTATGTCCTGTTCCTGCTCCTCGCACTAGCCTTGGGGTGCGTGTCTTCAGTCTGGTACCTCCAGTACCAGCCCCACGCACTAGGCTTCCAGTGTGTCAGCCCAGTCCAGTACGTCCTGTTCCTGCTCCTCGCACTAGCCTTGTGGTGCGTGTCTCCAGTCTGGTACTTCCAGTACCAGCCCCACGCACTAGGCTTCCAGTGCGCAGTCCCCGTCCAGAGCTTCCGACGACAGTACCCTGTCCAGAGCTTCCGACCACAGTTCCCCGTCTAGAGCTTCCGACAACAGTTCCCCGTCCAGAGCTTCCGACAACAGTTCCCCGTCCAGAGCTTCCGGCGACAGTTCCCCGTCCGGAGCTTCCGGCGACAGTTCCCCGTCCAGAGCTTCCGGCGACAGTGCCCCGTCTAGAGCTTCCAGCGACAGTTTCCCATCCAGTGCTTCCGGCGATGTTCTACAGTCCAGAGCCTGCAGAGACGGCCCACAGTCCGAAGCCTGCAGAAACGGCCCACAGTCCGGAGCCTGCAGAAACGGCCCACAGTCCGGAGCCAGCAGAGACGGCCCACAGTCCGGAGCCAGCAGAGACGGCCCACAGTCCGGAGCCAGCAGAGACGGCCCACAGTCCGGAGCCTGCAGAGACGGCCCACAGTCCGGAGCCTGCAGAGACGGCCCACAGTCCGGAGCCTGCAGAGACGGCCCACAGTCCGGAGCCTGCAGAGACGGCCCACAGTCCGGAGCCTGCAGAGACGGCCCACAGTCCGGAGCCTGCAGAGACGGCCCACAGTCCGGAGCCTGCAGAGACGGCCCACAGTCCGGAGCCTGCTGAGACGGCCCACAGTTCGGAGCCAATAGAGATGGCCTACCGTCCAGAACCGGCGCAGCCAGAGTCGCCCTACAGTCCGGAACCGGCGCAGCCAGAGCCGCCCTACAGTCCCGAACCGGCACAGCCAGAGCCGCCCTACAGTCCGGAACCGGCGCAGCCAGAGTCGCCCTCCAGGCCAGAGCTCCCAGAGTCACCCTCCAGTCCGAGTTCTCCAGCGGCGCGCATCAGCCCAAGGTCTCCAGCGACGCGCATCAGCCCGAGGTCTCCAGCAACGCGCATCAGCCCGAGGTCTCCAGCGACGCGCATCAGCCCAAGGTCTCCAGCGATGCGCCTTAGCCCTAAGTCTTCAGCGGGGGTGGACAGGTTAGGTTGGGGACTAAGGCCGGGGCCTGAGCCACCTCCGTAGTTGGAGGATTGGGAAGGGGGGGAAGCACGGGAGCCGTCGGTGACGGTAGACACCCTCCCTTCCCTCCCTTTAGTTTGGGATTATTTTTTGTTTGTTTTTGGGGTTATTGTATTAGGTTTTGTTTTGTTGTTTCAGGTGCATCCGGGGTCTGCACCTTTGGGGGGGGGGTACTGTCACGTCCTGACCAGTAAAAGGGGTTGTTTGTTGTTATAGTTTGGTCAGGGCGTGGCAGGGGGTGTTTGTTTAGGGTTTTTCGGGGTGTTTTGGTTTATGTTCTATGTTAGTGTATTTCTATGTTCGTTCTATTTGTTCTATTTCTATGCGTAGTTTATTGGGTTGACCTTCAATTGGAGGCAGCTGTTCCTCATTGCCTCTAATTGAAGGTCCTATTTAATAGAGGTGTTTTTGTCGTGGGATTTGTGTGTAGTTGTTTCTCTGTATAGTCATTTTGTCCTTACGAGACTGTTTTTTCGTCATTGTTTTGTTTAAGTGGTTTGTATCACGTTTCTTTATATATAAAGAAGAAGATGAGCACTTTACAATCCCGCTGCGTTTTGGTCCACTCCATACGACGAACGTGACAGTAAGGGGATGTTATAGAAACATTGCAGGGAGAGTGTGAGGATGTAAGAGGATGTTATGGAAACGTTATTGGGAGAGTATGAGGATGTAAGGGGATGTTATGGAAACATTATGGGAAGAGTATGAAGATGTAAGGGGATGTTATGGAAACGTTATGGGATAGTATTAGGATGTTATGGAAACTTTATGGGGAGAGTATGAGGATGTAAGTGGATGTTATGGAAACATTATGGGGAGAGTATGAGGATGTAAGGGGATGTTATGGGGAGAGTATGAGGATGTTATGAGGATGTTATGAGGATGTAAGTGAATGTTATGGAAACATTATGGGGAGAGTATGAGGATGTTATGGAAACTTTATGGGGAGAGTATGAGGATGTAAGTGGATGTTATGGAAACATTATGGGGAGAGTATGAAAGGGGATGTTATGGGGAGAGTATGAGGATGTTATGAGGATGTTATGAGGATGTAAGTGAATGTTATGGAAACATTATGGGGAGAGTATGAGGATGTAAGGGGATGTTATGGAAACATTATGGGGAGAGTATGAGGATGTAAGAGGATGTTATGGAAACGTTATTGGGAGACTATGAGGATGTTATGGAAACATTATGGGGAGAGTATGAGGATGTAAGGGGATGTTATGGAAACGTTATGGGGATAGTATGAGGATGTTATGGGGATGTAAGTGAATGTTATGGAAACATTATGGGGAGAGTATGAGGATGTAAGAGGATGTTATGGAAACGTTATGGGGAGAGTATGAGGATGTAAGGGGGATGTTATGGAAACATTATGGGGAGAGTATGAGGATGTAAGGGGATGTTATGGAAACGTTATGGGGAGAGTATGAGGATGTTATGAGGATGTAAGGGAATATTATGGAAACATTATTGGGAGAGTATGAGGATGTTATGAAAACATTATGGGGAGAGCATGAGGATGTAAGGGAATGTTATGGAAACATTATGGGGAGAGTATGAGGATGTTATGAGGATGTATGGAAATGTTATGGAAACATTATGGGGAGAGTATAGGGATGTTATGAGGATGTAAGGGGATGTTATGGAAACGTTATATGGAGAGTATGAGGATGTTATGGAGACATTATTGAGAGAGTTGGAGGATGTTTTGGAAACATTATGGGAGAGTATGAGGATGTTATGGAAATATTATGGAGAGAGTATGAGGATGTTATGGAGACATTATTGGGAGAGTATGAGGATGTTATGGTGACAATAATTTTAAAAAACTATTCCAGATCACACACTAATTCCATTGACACCTGCCCCCCCCCCCCCCCCCCCCCCCCCCAATTCTAGAGTGGCTGGACCCCGCTCCACTACGCAGCCAAAGCAGGCTGTCTGGACATGGTGCGGTTCCTGGTGGAGAGTGGGGCGTCGGCCAGTATAGAGTGCCATGGGCGACGAACGCCACTGCAGTACGCTGCCGGGGATAACCACCAGGGGACGGTTAGCTTTCTGCTACGACGAGAAGAGAACAACATACTGAGACTGCTGGAGGACAGGAAGGTTGGTGTTCTCTCTCTCTTTCTGGCTGTCGTTCTGCCCCTGAGCAAGGCAGTTAACCCACTGTTCCCCGGGCGCCGAAGACGTGGATGTTGATTAAGGCAGCCCCCCGCACCTCTCTGATTCAGAGGGGTTGGGTTAAATGTGGAAGACACATTTCAGTTGAAGGCATTCAGTTGTACAACTGACTAGGTATCCCCTTTCCCTTTCAATATTCTCCCTATAATTTCTACTTTCTTTCTAGTCTAACCACAAGATGTCAGCAAACCACAATTTTAATAGAACTGGCACTGCCAGAACATATTTAAATCAATGTTGCTGATCAGTACCTAGTTTGTGTTTGACCTGATGGTGTGTTGGTGTGTGTTGTCTGTAGTTTGTGTTTGACCTGATGCTGTGTGTTGGTGTGTGTTGTCTGTAGTTTGTGTTTGACCTGATGGTGTGTTGGTGTGTGTTGTCTGTAGTTTGTGTTTGACCTGATGCTGTGTGTTGGTGTGTGTTGTCTGTAGTTTGTGTTTGACCTGATGGTGTGTGTTGTCTGTAGTTTGTGTTTGACCTGATGGTGTGTGTTGTCTGTAGTTTGTGTTTGACCTGATGGTGGTGTGTTGTCTGTAGTTTGTGTTTGACCTGATGGTGTGTGTTGTCTGTAGTTTGTGTTTGACCTGATGGTGGTGTGTTGTCTGTAGTTTGTGTTTGACCTGATGGTGGTGTGTTGTCTGTAGTTTGTGTTTGACCTGATGGTGGTGTGTGTTGTCTGTAGTTTGTGTTTGACCTGATGGTGGTGTGTGTTGTCTGTAGTTTGTGTTTGACCTGATGGTGGTGTGTGTTGTCTGTAGTTTGTGTTTGACCTGATGGTGGTGTGTGTTGTCTGTAGTTTGTGTTTGACCTGATGGTGGTGTGTTTTCTGTAGTTTGTGTTTGACCTGATGGTGTGTGGGAAACTGAACTCCAACACTACTCTGGAGGAGCTAGTTCTTCACTCTGCTGCTCCCCTGGACACGGCCGTGCGTCTGTCCCGAGCCCTGAGCCTAGCCGCCCTCAGGGAGAAGGAGCGCTACGTGGACCTCCAGGCGGCAGCCCACCACTGTGAAAGCCTGGCCTCCGACCTGCTCAGCATGGCCTCGGCCGGGGGGAGGGGGGCCGGCGCCGTACTCAGGGCGGTGGACCATAAAGGGGCCAGCGTGCTGGACTGCCTGATCGAGGGGAGGCAGAAGGGAGTGGTGGCCCACCCGGCTGTCCAGAAGTACATGACGGAGGTGTGGTATGGCAGTCTGCAGTGGGACTCCTGGAGGATCCTGCTGTTGTTTTTTGGCCTACTGCTCTGCCCTCCACTGTGGCTGTTCCTCTCACTGCCTCTCAAACACAGGTACAGAGTAGACTTTCATAGATACAGGTTCATAGCCTTTATTAATGGGAGCCCTTTTGAGGCTAACCCACTGGACACACAACGTCATTTCAACGTGGAAATTTGGGTAATATTTGGTAGATATTGATAAATGAGATTTCAACCTTTATTTACCAACTCAGAAAGTCAGCCAGAAGTTTGTAGAATTACCAATGTGTTATCACTATGCTTTCAACCAACTAAAAGCAGAACCAAGTTCCAATGGGAAAACAATGTCAGGTTTTTGGTTCATCTAAATGTGTTATCACTGTGCTTTCAACCATTTAAAAGCAAAATGGGAAAACAATGTCAGATATTTTGTATTTATACAACAAATGGATGTGTTATCCCTGTGCTTCATCTAATAGCACAACCAAATGACCTGGATAGCAGTTGAGATTACATTAAAAGTACATGGTGCAAGTGATCAATGCTGTTCGAGATTCTGCACAGATGTTTATGTTGTGAAGATCTCCACAGACCTGAGACCTTTGCATGCAATCTTGAACATGCACGCTTTCTATGATTACATAACAAAACATTTATAGTTACAGTAGGCTAACCTCAAACTGTGGCCATGGATGTGTTACTCATTTTAAGGCTGAATAAATGCTGTTACATTAGTTTGTAGTTTGCCTTAACTTTAGGCTATTTACTGTATTACAAAATAATATTGAATTGTGTTTTGTTGTCAACGCAACCAAATATCACCATTTAAAGGATAATGGTTGAATAGTTTCATCTGAGCCGCTGGCTTAATCCTGATTTAGTCTGGCTTTAATTCCAGTTTTTCTACAAATCAATAATTTATATGTTGGATTCAAGTCTCCATCTCAACCAATAATCAAAGTTAAAGTTAAAATCAAATCAAACTTTATTTAAAGTGCATTTCAAGTTTTATTTGATTTAGTCCTATTCTTTAACTTAGATTTTTGGTTGAGATGGAGACGTGAATCGAACATATCTATTACTAATTTGTAGACAAACTGTAATTAAAGCCAGACTAAGTCAGTGGCACAGATGGAACTATCCAAGCAGAAGATGAATCTCCTTTAAATGTTCATATTTGGTTGCATTGACAACAAACACAATTCTATATCCAGTTTGCCTACAAATGAATAATTGATATGTTAGATTAACATCTCCAACTCAACCAAAAATGGAAGTTCAAGAATAGGACTAAATCTAATCTTATCGAAGTTTAAATGTACTTTAAAGAAAGTTTGATTTGATTTAGTCGTATTCTTTAACTTAGATTTTTGGTTGAGATGGAGACGTGACTCTAACATATTAATGATTAACTTGAAGATTACATTTGAAATCGACCAAAGTTTGAAACCTTAGGGCTATATGTATTGTCTATTTTTAGTTAAACCATGGGTTGAATTGAAGCAATAGCTGTTGATGACATCCCAAATGCTGCATAGACCTAAATAGTCTCATTGATAATATATGACCTATAAAGTATGGTTACATTTCATTTGCTCTGTTAAACCTACCATTTGGAATAATTTAGATAGATACAGTGAATATATTTAGTTATTACGAGATCTCTCAATAATCATTCATGGGTAGTAGTCAGTGACCAACGTCAACACTAAGCAGGGCCAGGCTTGGTTAAAACCCTGCATGGGAGACCTAATAAATAGCAGGGTTTTTTTTCTGATCATGTATATTTTTTACAATGATGACATAATCCTGTGGTTGAGATTCCACCCTCAAAACAACTGTTTTTTTTTCAAATCCAATGTGTTTTTCACTTAGATTCCTTGTCACAATACATTGAGAAATTACATTGAAACAACGCTGAGTCAACCAGTTTGTGCCGAGTGGGATGTGTTTACATTCAAACATTGTATCTCAAACTCTACCAGTTACAAAAAGAGAACTAAGACTCGCTATTTTTGACCAATCGTGAATCAATTATTCAGCAATTAACTTAAAACATATAAACTCCTCCGGGGAATCAATGACAGTTTTGTATGATAGTTGATTGCCAGACAATATTATCTTGGGATTGAATATTATTTTAGGATTTAATGTAAAGTCTTTCAAAACCACACCAGGTTCAACACCATCCCCATCGTGAAGTTCATGAGCTACCTGGTGTCCCACATCTTTCTCCTGGCCCTCTTCATCCTCACCATCGCCTACCCCCCGCTGAATCCCATCCACCTGGGTCACCTGCTGCCTGGATGGAGTGAGTGGCTGCTGCTGGCCTGGCTGGGGGGCATGCTGGTGTCTGAGCTCACTCAGCCAGGGGAGCGCCATGGCCTAGCCTGGATCCGAGTGCTTGTCCTGGGCTTCTCCACCGCTGCCTTGCTCTGCCATCTCCTGGCCCTGGTTTTCCAGCTCTGGCCCCCCGCCGATCTCTACTGCCTTTTCACCCGAAACGTCCTACTAGCCGTGGCCATGACTCTAGGCTTCATCCAGCTGCTGGAGTTCCTGACCTTCCACCACCTGTTCGGCCCCTGGGCCATCATCATCAGGTGAGAGAAGATCAGTGGAGAAAACTATACAAGTAGGCTATTTACTAGGTAGGAGCAGATCAACATGTCAGCAGGACTGATACTGCAACAGGTCTTCCTCTGCTCCTACAGTGCATTTGGAAAATATTCAGACCCCTTGACTTTTTCCACATTTTGTTACGTTACAGCCTTATTCTAAAACGGATTAAATAGTTTTTTCCCCTCATCAATCGACACACAATACCCCATAATGACAAAGCAAATAAAGGTTTTTAGAAATGTTTGCACATTTATTAAAAAATAAAATCTGAGATATTACATAAGTATTCAGACGCTTTGCTCAGTACTTTGTTGAAGCACCTTTGACAGTGATTACAGCCTGGAGTCTCCTTGGGTATGACGCTACAAGCTTGGCACACCTGTATTTGCTTCCGTCTGGCCACTCTTCCATAAAGGCCTGATTGGTGGAGTGCTGCAGAGATGGTTGTCCTTCTGGAAGGTTCTCCCATCTCCACCTCACTGACCAAGGCCCTTCTCCCCGATTGCTCAGTTTGGCCGGGCGGCCAGCTCTAGGAAGAGTCTTGGTGGTTCCAAACTTCTTCAATGCTGCAGAATTTTTTTGGTACCCTTCCCCAGATCTGTGCCTCGACACAATCCTGTCTCGGAGCTCTACGGACAATTCCTTCAACCTCATGGCTTTGCTCTGACATGCATTGTCAACTGTGGTACCTTACTGTGGTACAGGTGTGTGCCTTTCCAAATCATGTCCAATCAATTGAATTTACCACAGGTTGACTCCAATCAAGTTGTAGATCAATGGAAACAGGATGCACCTGAGCTCAATTTTGAGTCTCATAGCAAAGGGTCTGAATACATACATAAATAACGTATTTCTGTTTTTTCTTTTTAATACATTTGCAAAATTTTCTAGAAACCTGTTTCCCTTTGTCATTACGGGGTATTGACTGTAGATTGATGAGGGAAAAACATTGAATCCATTTTAGAATAAGCTGTAACGTAACAAAATGTTTAAAAAGTCAAGGGGTCTGAATACTTTCCGAATGCCCTGTACCTCTGTAAATATGTTGTTATTGTTCACTTAAGTATTATCTGCAACAATAAGGCCTTATTTTTGATTTTTTTTGGCTTCTATCCTCATCAGTGACCTGATGAAGGATCTGGGAAGGTTTGCCGTCATCCTGGTGCTCTTCCACATCGCCTTCACCATGAGCTTGTGTGCCGTCTACAATGCCACCTTTGAGAAGCCAACGACAGCAAGCCACACCCCTCGGAACGTGTCGGTCCTGCTCTTCTTTGCCCTTTTCGGCCTGACGGAGCCTAATGATATGCCTACGTTGGAGGGCTTGCCCCCGGCTGCCGAGGTGGTGGCCCAACTGGTGTTTGGCATCTACCTGGTGGTGACGGTGATCGTGCTGATCAACCTGCTCATTGCCATGATGAGTGACACCTACCAGCGCATTCAGGCCCGCTCGGACACTGAGTGGAAGTTTGGCCGGGCCGTGCTCATACGGGACATGAGTAGGAAGTCGGGCACGCCGTCTCCATTCAACCTCTTCACCAACCTCTTCTTCTTCGCCAAGGTGCTTTGCAAACATGGAGGTGAGTTTCATACTTGTCTTCCTACCTTGTTCAGGGAATTCATAGATTCAATATCGGCAGTTTTAACCACTACAAATTATTGTTTCTCAAGGAGGCAAACCATGAGTGTCATGCTACATCATGTATTATATATACACTGAGTATACAAAACATTATGGACACCTGCTCTTTCCATGACATTGACTGACCAGGTGAATCCAGGTGAAAGCTATGATCCCTTATTGATGTCACTTGTTAAATCCACTTCAATCAGTGCAGATGAAGGGGAGGTGACAGGTTAAAGAAGGATTTTTAAGCCTTGAGACAATTGAGACATGAATTGTGTATGTGTGCCATTCAGAGGAAGAATGGGCAAGACAAAAGATTTAAGTACATTTGAACAGGATATGGTAGTAGGAGCCAGGCACACTGGTTTGTGTCAACAACTGCAACGCTGCTGGGTTTTTGACACTCAACAGTTTCCTGTGTGTATCAAGAATGGTCTATCACCCAAAGGACTTCCAGCCAACTTGACACAACTGTGGGAAGCATTGGAGTCAAAATGGGCCAGCATTCCTATGGAACGCTTTCCACACCTTGTAGAGTCCATGCCACGACAAATTGAGTCTGTTCTGAGTGCAAAAGGTGGGGTGCAACTCAATATTAGGAAGGTATTCTTAATGTTTTGTACACTCAGTATGTGTTATGTATAACCCCCCAGGTAAGATCTGCTCTACAGAGGGCCGGGACCTGATGACTGAAGAGGAGGATGCAGAGGGTCTGCCTGGGCCTGACCCCCGCTCTCTGGACATACCAGCTCACACCTCCCTGGGCTGGATGAGGACCAACAAAAGGACACAGATCCTACCTGAGGGTGAGGCTCTGAATGGACTGATCCATTTCAATTCACTGATTTCAATTGATTGAGATTCACAGATTTAATGTATTTCAATTCACTTCAATTAACTGTTCAAAGTAATCATTTGGTAATGCATATGTGATTTGGTGTTGTAATATTATCTGATACATACATGCATGGCACGTGAAAAAAAATATGTTTCAGCATATTACATTCTTGATTCTCATGAATAAAAGTTCCAACAAACATATAGTTCCTACATTCTTGTTCCTATCTTTCAAGCTCTCTCTATGCCCCCCCCAGATGGCCAGGCCCAGCCCCTCCCCTCCAGCTCCAGGCTGGCTGGCCAGGTTCGCGTGGAGCAAGTGACAGACTGGGCTGTGGTAGTCCAACGCTACCTGGCGCTGAGAGGACAGGGGGACAGAGCCATGCAGGAGAGGGACCCTGGTACTGGCCCTGCCCAGCACCCTGACTGATCCAGTCCATCCAGAACCAGGACTCAGTATCTCTGACTAACTCACCCACACTTGACTTATTAGGCTGTATCCTGATTCTCCATCTTTCTCCCACAGTATGCTCTTGCACACTTTCTGTCATGGATTTAACAATATTGGAAGCTCAAAGTGCACACTGTGGGAGAAGGGTGGAGAATTGGGATACTGCCTAATAGCCTTACCCAGCAGTAAGGCTGGGTAAGGACCTTAGCCAAGCCTTGACGGGACACAGCATCTTTAGGAGCCTGCACACAGCTTAGCCCGACTCCCAGGACCCCAGCCTTGACATTAACATGAGCCTTGCATACTTACTGGACAGTATGACTCCAGCCCTGCATTACCAATGGCCCAATTCTGCCACGGCCTACTACATCACAGCAACAACCTGTGAAACAGAACTACTAGGACCAAACACACTGCCTTTATTATCAGATGTCCGTGTATACATTACTCTCACTCACAATTGACCTGATTGTCCACAATCATAAATCATTCGTGATCCAGGGCCCAGTTTTTCAAAATCTATCTGATCGGATTTCGGAAATCAGTATGATTTAAATGCAAAGAAATAGAATAAAAAGAAAGGGCATATAATTTAGTTATTCGTTCCATTTCTATGCATTTAATCCTATCCGATGGCCGAAATCCGATCAGATAACTTTTGAAAAACTTGTCCCGGGCTATGGTTTATAGCATGTAGCTTCTGATATTGTCCAGTAGAGGTCAGTATTTAACAACTTTCTGTCAGGGTCGGTTGATGAGCTGTGTGAGAGATGTATGAGCCTGTAAAAAAATGGGAGAGAGAAGAGTTGATTTATTAGGGAAAGAGGATACCTAGTCAGTAGCACAACTGAATGCACTCAACCCAAATGTGTCTAACACATTTAACCCAACCCCTCTGAATCAGAGAGGTGCAGGGGGCTGTCTTAATCCACAGCGCCCGGGGAGCAGTTGTTGGGGGTTAATGCCTTGCTCAAGGGCAGAACAGCAGATTTTTCCACCTTGCCGCTCAGGAATTCGAACTAGCCACCTTTCGGTTACCGGCCCAACACTCTAAACCACTAGGCTACTTGCCACACCACTATTATAGTGGAGTATTGTACTATCATCACTACTTTCATGCGACAGTGCCTTGATTATGCGTGACGTAGCATTTCATTATAATAACACTTTTCTAGGGACAGTATTGAGAAAAAATGTGTTCTTTGACAAATGAACCTGGTGTTACTGAAACATCTGTTATTTGTTTTACTCAATGGCAGTAGATAAGTGTCTATCTCAGCTCTGCCAATCAGGACACTTACCTGGAGACTACATGTCCACAAAAGCCTCCTATTTTACAATATACATTATATCATGCTTCGTTCTACAGTTAAATATGTTTTTATAACATTTTTATGAAAAGTGTGTATTGTAGTGATGTGTTTAGAGAAAAGTATAATTGTATTATCATGATATAACATGAGTTACTCAGTAACTCCATTACTTAATGAAAATGGTCAGACCTGTGAAATAGAGCAATAGGAGATCAAACCGGTCTGCTTTCTCTGCCACATCATTTACTTTATTATGGGTCACTCCTTCTCCCCCCTCTCCCCTCTCTCTCCACCTCCACCTCCCCACCCTCTCTCTCTCCTCCTTCCCTCTTCTATCTTGACATTATGGCTAGGAGCTAGGAAACAGGCCTGTAAACATAATACCTTCCACTCTCTTTATCATTGAACTAAACTAAACACTGCAGCCAACTGTGCTTCTTCCATTAATTACGCCAGAGATAAGTGGGGGAAATCCTTCGCTCTTCTCCTTCTATAAGATTAACCGCGAGGATGTTGTTTTTACCTGGTCAGACCAGGATGAGTACAGTGTGTCCGGGGAGTGAGATTGATGTGTTTGAAGCATATAAGAATTCACAATGAATAGGACATAGCTTAACGTAACTCTAAACAGAGAATGAAAATAGGAGGTAAATAACTCAGGGTGCATCTTAAATGGCACCCTATTCCCCATATTTATTCAATGCTTTTGGCCAGAGCCCATAAGGTCATAGGGCTCTGGTCAAAAGTAGTGTGCTATATAGGGAATAGGGTGCCATTTGGGACTCAAGCCCAAGTTTCGCATCTTTCTCACCTCTTTGAGTGCCTTGCAGTACTCACTGACTCTAAAATGTCCAGACTTGTTGAGCCAACTTCTATGGTTCATAGAAACCTTTAAAAAAAATCTGTAACCCCTCATTCTATTGTATTGTTGATATGTTTTATACAACCTAAACTTCAATAAAGTTTTAAGTCTGTAATGTAAGGTATATTCACACATGCACACACACACATGCGCACGCACGCACGCAAACACACACACACACACACACTAACACAATCTGTTATTTGTGAAAGATTAAAATGTGTGTTTTGTATTGTCTATAGTTTGATGTGTGTTTTGTCTTGTCTATAGTTTGATGTGTTTTGTCTTGTCTATAGTTTTATGCGTGTTTTGTCTCATCTATATTTTGAGGTGTGTCTTGTCTATAGGTTGATGTGTGTTTTGTCTTGTCTATAGTTTGATTTGGGTCTTGTCTTGTCTATAGTTTGATTTGTGTCTTATCTATAGTTTGATGTTTGTTTTGTCTTGTCTATAGTTTGTGTGTTTTGTCCTGTGTCACGCCCTGACCTTAGAGATCCTTTTTATTCTCTATTTTGGTTAGGTCGGGGTGTGACTAGGTTGGGTTATCTAGATGCTGTATTTCTATGTTGGCCTGATATGGTTCTCAATCAGAGGCAGCTGTCTATCGTTGTCTCTAATTGGGGATCATATTTAGGCAGCCTTTTCCCACCTGTTCTTTGTGGGATCTTATTTTGAGTTAGTGCATGTTGCACCTCTGTCGTCACAGTTTGTTATTTTGTTTATAGTATGTCTTGCGAAGTTTTCACATATTAATAAAGATGTGGAACGATACTCACGCTGCACCTTGGTCCTTGTCTACAAACAACCGTGACAGAAGATCCCACCAAAAACGGACCAAGCAGCGTGGCCAGGATGAGTAGACATGGTAGGAGATCATGAGTGGAGCAGGGCCCTGGACGCGAAGTGGAGAGTATCGCCGTTCAACGGAGCTGATGTAGGCAGCAAGAGAGGAACGGCGACGATACGAGGAGTTAGAACGACAACGGAAGTCCGAGAGGCAGCTCCCCCCCAAAAATGTTTTTGAGGGGGGGCACACGGGGAGATTGGCGGAGTCAGGGTTTAGACCTGAGCCAACTCCCCGTGCTTACCGTGGGGAGCGCATGACCGGTCAGGAACCGTGTTATGCGGCGATACGCACTGTATCTCCAGTGTGCATTCACAGCCCAGTGCGCTCGTTGCCGGCTCCCCACATTTGCCGGGCTAGAGTGGGCATTCAGCCAGGACGGGTTGTGCCGGCTCAGCGCTCCTGGTCTCCAGTACGTCTCCTCGGTCCAGGATATCCTGCGCCGGCTCTACGCACTGTGTCGCCAGTGCGCCTTCACAGCCCAGTGCGTCCTGTGCCAGCGCCCCGCACTTGCCGGGCTAAAGTGAGTATCCAGCAAGGACAGGTTGTGCCAGCTCTACGCACCAGGTCTCCAGTGCGCCTCCACAGCCCAGTACGTCCTGTGCCTGATCCTCGCACTCTCCTTGAGGTGCGTGTCATCAGTCTGGTGCCACCTGTCCCGGCTCCATGCACCAGGTTTCCAGTGCACCTTCCCAGTCCAGAGCTTCCGGCGACAGTTCCCAGTCCAGAGCTTCCAGCGACAGTTCCCAATCCAGAGCTTCCGGCAACAGTTCACAGTCCGGAACCTCCTGAGACGGCCCACAGTCCGGAACCTCCTGAGACGGCCCACAGTCCGGAACCTCCTGAGACGGCCCCCAGTCCGGAGCCTCCGGCGATGATCCCCAAAAATAGAGTCGCCACCATGGATGGCGGATCCGCGAGCAGAGCGGGGTCTACGTCCCGCACCGGAGCTGCCACCGAGGCTAGATGCCCACCCAAACCCTCCCCTATAGAGTCAGGTTTTGCGGCCGGAGTCCGCACCTTTGGGGGGGGGGGGTACTGTCATGCCCTGACCTTAGAGATCCTTTTAATTCTCTATTTTGGTTAGGTCGGGGTGTGACTAGGGTGGGTTATCTAGATGTTATATTTCTATGTTGGCCTGATATGGTTCTCAATCAGAGGCAGCTGTCTATCATTGTCTCTGATTGGGGATCATATTTAGGCAGCCTTTTCCCACCTGTTATTTGTGGGATCTTATTTTGAGTTAGTGCATGTTGCACCTCTGTCGTCACGGTTTGGTATTTTGTTTATAGTTTATTGTATGTCTTGCGAAGTTTTCACATATTAATAAAGATGTGGAATGTTACTCACGCTGCACCTTGGTCCTTCTCTACAAACAACCGTGACATCCTGTCTATAGTTTGATGTGTGTTTTGTCTTGTCTATAGTTTGATGTGTGTGTTGTCTAATTGTTGGATGTGTGTTTTGTTTTGTCTCATATATAGTTTCATGTTTGTTTTTGTCTTGTCTATAGTTTGATGTGTGTTTTGTCTTGTCTAGTTTCATGTGTGTTTCGTCTTGTCTATAGTTTGATGTGTGTCTTGTCTCGTCTGTAGTTTCATGTGTGTTTTGTCTTGTCTATAGTTTGATGTGTGTTTTGTCTTGTCTATAGTTTTATGTGTATTTTGTCTTATCTATAGTTTCATGTCTGTTTTTCCTTTTCTATAGTTTTGATGTGTTTTGTTTTGTCTATCATTTAATTTGTGTTTTCTCTTGTCTATTGTTTGATGTGTATTTTGTCTATAGCTTGTGTGTTTTGTTTTTTGTCTATCATTGAATGTGCTTTTGTTTTGTCTTGTATATAGTTTGTTTTGTCTTGTCTTCTCTATAGTTTGATATGTGTTTTTTCTTGTCTATAGTTAGATGTGTATCTTGTCCTGTCTATTGTTTGATGTGTGTTTTGTCTTGTCTATCGGTTGTGTGTCTTGTCTCGTCTATAGTTTGATGTGTGTTTTGTCTTGTCTAGTTTGATGTGTGTTTTGTCTCGTATATGGTTTGATATTTGTATTGTCTTGTCTATTGTTTAATGTGTGTTTTGTCTTGTCTATAGTTTTGATGTGTGTCTTGTCTATAGTTTGATGTGTGGCTTGTCTTGTCTATAGTTAGATGTGTGTCTTGTCCTGTCTATAGTTTCATGTCTGTTTTTCCTTTTCTATAGTTTTGTGTGTTTTGTCTATCGTTTAATTTGTGTTTTCTCTTGTCTTGTTTTATGTGTATTTTGTCTATAGCTTGTGTGTTTTGTCTATCATTGAATGTGTTTTTGTTTTGTCTTATATGTAGTTTTTGTCTTGTATATAGTTTTGATGTTTGTCTTGTCTTATCTATAGTTTGATTTGTGTTTTTTCTTCTCTATAGTTTGTGTGTTTTGTCTCATATAGTTTGATACTTGTATTGTCTTGTCTATTGTTTCATGTGTGTTTTGTCTTGTCTATAGTTTTGATGTGTGTCTTGTCCATAGTTTTGATGTGTGTCTTGTCTTGTCTATCGTTTGATTTGTGTCTTGTCTATCGTTGGTGTTTTTCTCTTGTCTATAGTTTGATGTTTGTTTTGTCTTATCCATAGTTTTATGTGTGTCTTGTCTATAGTTTTAATGTGTGATTTGTCTTGTCTATAATTAGATGTGTGTCTTGTCCTGTCTATAGTTTGATGTCTGTTTTGTCTTGTCTATTGTTTGATTTGTATGTTGTCCTTGTCTATAGTTTGTGTTTTGTTTTGTCTTGTCTATCGTTTTATGCGTGTTTTGTCTTATCTATAGTTTGATTTGTATTTTGTCTTGTCTATAGTTTGATGTGTATTTTGTCTTGTCTATAGTTTGATGTGTGTCTTGTCTTGTCTATAGTTTGATGTGTGTCTTGTCTATAGTTTGATGTGTGTCTTGTCTGTAGATTGATGTGTGTCTTGTCTATCGTTGGATGTGTGTTTTGTTTTTTATTGTCTATAGTTTGATGTGTGTTTTGTCTTGTATTTAAGTAGAAGTGTGTTTTGTCTTGTCTATAGTTTGATGTGTGTTTTGTCTTGTTTATAGTTTGATGTGTGTCTTGTCTATAGTTTGGTGTGTGTGTGTGTGTGTGTGTGTCTTGTCTGTAGTTTTATTTGTATTTTGTCTACAGTTTGATGTGTGTTTTGTCTTGTTTGTAGTTTGATTTGTGTTTTGTCTCATCTATTGTTTGATGTTTGTTTTGTCTTGTCTATAGTTTGTGTGTTGTGTCTTTCTATAGTTTGATGTGTGTCTTGTCTCGTCTATAGTTTGATGTGTGTTTTGTCATGTCTATATGTGGGTCTTGTCCTGTCGTCTATATTTTGATGTGTGTTTTGTCTTGTCTATAGTTTGATGTGTGTCTTGTCCATAGTTTCTGTGTTTTGTCTTGTCTATAGTTTATATATGTGTGTCTTGTCCTGTCTATAGTTTGATGTGTGTCTTGTCTATCTTTGGATGTGTGTTTTGTTTTGTCTCATGTATATAGTTTGATATTTGTATTGTCTTGTCTATAGTTTGATATTTGTATGGTCTTGTCTATAGTTTTGATGTGTTTTGTCTTGTATATAATTAGATGTGTGTCTTGTCCTGTCTGTTTTTTGATGTGTGCCTTGTCTTGTCTATCATTGGATATGTTTTTGTTTAGTCTTGTCTGTAGTTTGATGTTTGTCTTGTCTATAGTTTGATGTGTGCCTTGTCTTGTGTATAATTAGATGTGTGTCTTGTCCTGTCTATACTTTGATGTGTTTTGTCTATTGTTGGATGTGTTTTTGTCTTGTATATAGTTTGATGTTTGTTTCGTCTTATCTATAGTTTGATGTGTGTTTTGTCTTGTATATAGTTTGATGTGTGTTTTGTCTTGTCTATAGTTTGGTGTGTCTTGTCTTGACTATAGTGTGTCTTGTCTATAGTGTTATGTGTGTTTTGTCCTGTCTGTAATTTGATGTGTTTTGATTTGTCTATAGTTTGATGTATGTTTTGTCTTGTATATAGTTTGTGTCTTGTCTTGTCTATATTTTGATATGTGTCTTTTCTATAGTATGATGTGTGTTTTGTCGTGTCTATAATTTGATGTGTTTTGATTTGTCTATAGTTTGATGTATGTTTTGTCTTGTATATAGTTTGTGTTTTGTCTTGTCTATAATTTGATGTGTGTCTTGTCTGTCATTTGATGTTTGTTTTGTCTCATCTATAGTTTGATGTGTGTTTTGTCAGGTCCGTAGTTTGATGTGTGTCTTGCCTATAGTTTGCTCTTATGGGGACTGTATTATGACAGCTCTGTTCCAAAGAATCTCCTCAGGATGGTGTATAAAGAGGTGGTGTATCATGACTTCCGCCGAAGTCGGCTACTCTCCTTGTTCGGGCGGCGCTCGGCGTCGCCGGTCTCCTAGCCATCAACGATCCACTTTTCATTTTCCATTTGTTTTGTCTTGTCTTCTCACACACCTGGTCTCAATTTCCCTCATTACATGTTGTGTATTTAACCCTCTGTTCCCCCCATGTCTTTGTGCGGAATTGTTTATTGTAAGTGCATGTGCACATTTTCTCTGGTGCGCGACAGGTTTTGTACTCATTTGTTTGTTCTGGTTTCCGGTGGTTTTATGAATAAAACTGCTCCGTTGATTACCCAGTTTTGTTCTTCTGCGCCTGACTTCCCTGCTGCCAGATACGCACTCTCTTACATGGTGACCCTATTACTTTGTCTACTTCTTGACCTTCCTGCTTGGCCTTTACTGCATTACTAAGGTGTGTGTGTGTGTGTGTGTGTACCTGTGTGTGTGTGTGTGTGTACCTGTGTGTGCGCACGCGTGTCCATGCATGTTTCTAAAAGAAGACACATGTGGTGCTCTAACGTTCTTCCAATGTGTATCTAAGGGAGAAAATATCTCTGGTCATTGGGCCATATCTTAGGTCATCATCTTCAGCATAAAGCAGAAATGTCACCATTGAGCATGCCATAGACATAGGATTACACAAATGTGCAGTCCAATTTCAGTGATCTGAGGGCCTTTTCTTGTAATTATATTTCTATGGAGCAAATCAAATCAAATTTTATTTGTCACATGCGCCGAATACAACAAGTGTAGACCATACCGGGAAATGCTAACTTACAAGCCCTTAACCATCAATGCATACTCACCAAGAAACTTGGTTTGCTCAATAACATTACGTGACCTGTCATCATCATCATCACGTTCCTGGAGTTCCTGCTCCTCCTGGTGGTCATTGTGACCTTTACCCTCAGGGTGGCGTGCGGCCTGGCCGTCCTCTGGCTGATGCCCCAGAGCCGGGGCTGCCGGCAAGAGCGGTCAGGCTCCTGCTGGCAGTGTTGGTGGTGTTCGCCATCTGCGTTACGCCTTTCCACATGCACCAGGCACTGGTGTACTTCCGAGCGGGGGGCACAGCAGGAGGTGGCGTACCACACCACGTGACCTTGAGTAGTCTCAACAGCTGCCTGGACCCCGTGGTCTACTGCTTTGTGATGGACAGCTTCCACTCGGCCATGCGCCGGACCTGCTGGAAGATGGCAGGGGTTGGAGTGGAGATGGAGAGGACCAGTGGAGGGTGGACTAAGGAGTTTGAAAGGATCAGGGACAGCAATGGCTATTGCTCACAGTGTGGCCACACTGACTCTCACCCCCTGCACCCTGCAACAGATGGAGATGTCTGCATAAAGACAGGTGTGAGACGGAGGTAGGTAAACAGAAAGAAGGGAAGAAAGAGTGTTTTTTACAATAATGGCCAGTAGAGGGTATTGAACACTGCAGTTGGACTTCTAAGCAGTTGACCTTATGAAACCTTGAATATACGTCCTTGTTTCTGGGCTATGAAGACCACAGGAGGTTGGTGGCACCTTAATTGGGGAGGACGGGCCCGTGGCAATGGCTGGAGTGGAAAAGGTGGAATGGTATCAAATACATCAAATATGCTGTTGCTATTCCATTTGCTCCGTTCCAGCCATTAGCAGCCTCCATTGATGAAGTCTCACACAGTACTTTGTGCAGCGATAATGAACCTGGACAGGATATGTGATTGATCTGAATCACTAATAGGGACTAAAAGGATTTGAATTGAACAGTAGCAGAACTTTTTCCAGAACATTATCAGCTGTTTATTTTCATGCCGGTGTCAAATGCTACTTTTGAACTTTTTACTTTGAGTTTCAAAAAGTATTTACATTATTATTGGTCACTTCTGTTCCATCTGTACTATCCACAAAATACAGCATTTGAGAATATTTGAACTATTCTCAAACCATGATGTCACCATCCCCATGCAGTTTCGTGATAGGCATAATGTTGAATGATCTTTAAAACACTTGCCTTACAAGTGCAAGCCCACCACAAACAACCCTAGTTTTAGTACTTATCCTCTTGATTTAATGGACAAATTGGTTCACTTGTTTATCTCACTACAGTGACCTGTTTAATTAAACCTCTCAGGACTTTCAATGTTCTCCTTGAATAACATCTCCCTTAAAGCTAGAGTCTGGGATTGGAAAACAACACAATGGCAGCCCAGCCACTATTTAGGTAAACAGTTGAGAGATGGGACTGGATAAATGCAACCACAGAGCTATAGATGCAAGGACTGACCATCCATGATATCAAAATTATAGTTTGAACCGTTTCGAGGCTATACACTTTGTTTACAAGCAAGCTTATATTTTTGGGTTCTGACAAACAAAACTTGTGATTTATACTTTATATTCTTCAATAATCAATGGGTATGTAATTCACTTAAAAGTATAAAAATGGATATTCCAATCCCAGATTGCCCCTTTAACTGTCACTGAGTCAGAAAATGTAATGTGGTATTCTAAAGGGGAACTCTTTCAGGATGTGTTTGGGTCATTTCTCCATTTAGGACAAATGTTAAACTCATTCCACAGAGGGCCGAATGTCTGCGGGTTTTTGCTCCTCCCTAGTCCTTGATTGATTAAGGCCACTGATTAGTAAGGAACTCTCCTCACCTGGTTGTCTAGGTCTTAATTGAAAATTTAAAAAAAGCAGACTAGGCCCTCCATGGAATGAGTTTGACATCCCTGGTTTAGGGGAAAAGTCTTTTTGAATTATTTGTATTTATTGATTTATTTTAGCCACAAGGGGGTAGCATGAGACATGGATGGTTTCTTCCTATGGCTTACATTTACATCATTTAGCAGACACTCTTATCCAGAGTGACTTACAGTAGTGAATACATACATTTTATTTTCATTTCATGCATTTTATGTTTTCTTTTTTTTTTTTTTTTTTTTGCACTGGCCCCCCATGGGAATCAAACCCACAACCCTGGCATTGCACACACCATGCTGGTGTTGCAAACACCATGCTCTACCAACTGAGCCACAGGGAAGGCTTGTCTTTGTAAGAATAACCTTTGGTCACGTTTCTGCATTTGAACCTTCTAAGTAGTACTGTTTTATTTCTTTAACACATACTTCCACACATACCTAATTTACACTAAATCCTACAGTATAATACTTTCCTGTAAAGAGTTATCCATGTTACATTTCCAATCATCCTCTACTATCATTCAGTCTGTGTATGCTTGTCAGGTTTGTATTTGTGACATTCTTCCAAAGGATGTGAACAAGGCTCAGTCTGGGCTTTGGCGTTGTTCACACCTAGGTCCTACAGTGTGAGTATTACCATCCCTCCCCTGGCTGTGGCCCGTGGCCAGGTGGTTTGGTTGGGGTGACTGGAGCCTGACGCAAAGGCCTGGACAGCAGGGTTGCGGTCAATACAAATTGAAGTCCCTCAATTCAGGTAGTGATTTGAATGCAAAATTCTCTGCATTCACAACAGAGGAGGTTAGGCCCTAAGGCTACCTGGAGTATGGAAAAACAGAAGTAAGGATACTGATTAGCCTATATCCAAATAAAAAATGACAGGTCATGTTGTTATTCAAATCAAACTTTATTTGTCACATGCTCCGAATACAACAGGTATTGGGAGCAACCATACCGTGAAATGCTTACTTACAAGCCCTTAACCAACAGTGCAGTTCAAGAAAGAGTTAAGAAAATATTTACCAAATCAAATAAAAAATTATAAAAAAGTAACACAATAAAATAACAATAACGAGGCTATATACAGGGGGTACCGGTACCGAGTCAATGTGCGGGGATACAGGTTAGTCAAGGTAATTTGTACATGCAGGTAGAGGTGAAGTGACTATGCATAGATAATAAACAGCGAGTAGCAGCAGTGTAAAAAAACAAATGGGGGGGGTTAATAGTCCAGGTAGCCATTTGATTAATTGTTCAGCAGACTTATGGCTTGGGGGTAGAAGTTGTTAAGGAGCCTTTTGGTCCTAGACTTGGCGCTCTGGTAGCGCTTGCCGTGCGGTAACAGAGAGACTTTGGTGACTGGAGTCTCTTACAATTTTTTGGGCTTTCCTCTGACACCGCCTTGTATATAGGTCCTGGATGGCAGGAAGCTGGGCCGCAGTGATATACTGGGCCATACGCACTACCCTCTGTAGCGCCTTACAGTCAGATACCGAGCAGTTACCATACCAGGCAGTGATGCAACCAGTCAGGGTACTCTCGATGGTGCAGCTGTAGAACTTTTTGAGGATCTGGGGACCCATGCCAAATCTTTTCAGTCTCCGGAGGCGGTAAAGGTGTTGTCGTGCCCTCTTCACAACCGTCTTGGTGTGTTTGGACCATAATAGTTCGTTGGTGATGTGGACACTAAGTAACTTCAAACTCTCGACCCGCTCCACTACAGCCCCGTTGATTTTAATGGGGGCCTGTTCAGCCCGCCTTTTCCTGTAGTCCACGATCAGCTCCTTTGTCTTGCTCACATTGAGGGAGAGGTTGTTGTCCTGGCACCACACTGCCAGTTCTCTGACCTCCTCCCTTTAGGCTGTATCATCGTTGTCGGTGATCAGGCCTAAAACTGTTGTGTCGTCTGCAAACTTAATGATGGTGTTGGAGTTGTATTTGGCCACGCAGTCGTGGGTGAACAGGGAGTACAGGAGGGAACTGAGCACGCACCCCTGAGGGACCCCCGTGTTGAGGATCAGCGTGGCAGACGTGTTGTTGCCTCCCCTTACCATTTGTGTAGGAAGTCCAGGATCCAGTTGCAGAGGGAGGTGTTTAGTCCCAGGGTCCTTAGCTTACTGTACTATGACTGGCTGCATCACCACTTGGTATGACAACTGTTCGGCATGTATTGATGGGGAAGTTATTCTAAGTAGAGGAATGCAATTGAACGCTTCTTCAAGGTTTCCTTACCCTTCACTACAGGTCTGAGTTACTTTACTGTGTGTAAATCAACATGCACACACACACACACACACACACACCAGTGGAAGCTGGTGGGAGGAGCTATAGGAGGATGGTATCATTGTAATGGCTGGAATGAAATGAATGGAATTGAGTAAAACGTGTGGTTTCCATGTTTGACGTGTCTGATACCATTCCATTAATTCCATTCCAGCCATTACAATGAGCCCATCCTCCTATAGCTCCTCCCACAATCCTATTCAGGTGTTCGACAGCTATCCTACTGACCTCACTAAATCATTACAATGTTATTTTATAGCACTCATGAAACCAGCTAAAGCAGTTTCAGGGGCCAACTGAGTAACAGGTAGCATACTGTGTTCATTGTGCAGTGATGAGCTTTCATGACATGAGCCATCCCATATGTACAGTATAATGAAGTCGAGGCTGATGAGGGGATGAATGGCTCATAATACGGAATGGAGTCAATGGGAATGGCATCAAACATGGAAACCATTCCACTAATTCCTCTCCAGCCATTACCACGAGCTCATCCTACCCAATTAAGGTGCCACCAACCTCCTGTGGTATAATGTGAACTCTGTAGCCCTTTATTGTCACACAGAGTTCACATTATACCCTGTTTATTATCTTCTGACAGTTTTTCTTTCTTCAGACTGTGTCACGTCCTGACCAGTAAAGGGGGTTATTTGTTATTGTAGTTTGGTCAGGGTGTGGCAGGGGGTGTTTGTTTTATGTGTTTTGGGGTTTTTGGTTTGTGTTCTATGTTAGTATATTTCTATGTTTGTTCTAGTATGTCTATTTCTATGTTAAGTTTCTTGGGTTGACCTTCAATTGGAGGCAGCTGTTCCTCGTTGCCTCTAATTGAAGGTCCTATTTAGTAGGGGTGTTTTTTCCTGTGTTTTGTGGGTGGTTGTTTCCTGTTTTGTGTATGTTGCACCTGACGGGACTGTTTTCGGTCGTTTGTTGTTTGTTTGATTTTTGAGTTCAATAAAAGTAATTATGAGCACGTCACATGCCGCGTCTTGGTCCCCATTAGACAACCCTCGTTACAGACTGGTATCTCTTGAAAGAGCCTTTCTCTTCCTAAGGATTGCAACAACCCTGAACTTGTGAAACAGGATTAGTGAGTCAAATCAAATGTTATTTGTCACAAGCGCCAAATACAACAACTGTAGACTTTACAGTGAAATGCTTACTTACGAGCCCTTCCCAACAATTCAGTTAAAAAGTAAGCACATTTACAAATAGATACAAATAAAAATAGTTACACAATAAAATAATAACAAGGCTATATATAGGCTATATACAAGGAGTACCAGTTCCGAGTCAGTGTACTGGGGTATAAGGTAGTTGGGGTGATTGATTGAGGTAATATGAACATTTAGGTTTGGTTAAGTGATTGATTGAAGTGGTATGTACTGTACATGTAGGTGAAAAGCAGAAAGTCCGGGTAGCCGTTTAATTAACTGTTCAGCAGTCGTATGGCTTTGGGGTAGAAGCTGTTCAGGAACCTCTTGGTCCCAGACGGTACCGCTTGCCATGCGGTAGCAGAAAGAACAGAGTGGGACTTGGATGGCTGGAGTCTTTAACAATTGTTAGATGCTTCCACTGACACCGCCTGGTATTGAGGTCCTGGATGACAGGGAGCTCAGTCCCAGTGATGAACTGGGTCGTACACACTACCCTCTGTAGCGCCTTGCGGTCGGATGCCGAGCAGTTGCCATACCAAGTGGTGATGCAGCCAGTCATGGTAGAGGTTGGGATCTGGAACGTGCATGTGTGGGGGAAGTAGAAAGCTGCAGAGTTTATTGCTCAGTTGTTGGTATCTGACTCAAGTGAAAGATAGCAAACAATGTTGACTGCAGGCTATGCAGTGCAGGTGCTCTGCAGTATATTGCAGTGTTCCCACCATTATGACACACTAGTATTAATCTCAGCAGGCCATATCAGTACCTCTTATGTGATCTGACCTACTGGGCCAGATTATTCCTTAGATTTCCAAAGTGGGAGCCATTCAACATATCTTATTTATGTGTAAAGCCAATGTTTGACTCTTCCTAAGCCATCATCGTAAAGTAAGTCTACCATAGGCTATTTGCTGGACCTATGGCCATTGTGATTACAATTCAGGTCAGGGACATTCATCCCTATGATATATGATCACATGGTTGTTACGAACCGGCTCAGGGTTCGCAACAAAAGGGAGACAACGTGGAGACAAGGTGTATCAAAAATATATATTTATTAAATAAAGCAACTAAGAAGGTAACAATGGCATGTGTAATCAGTAATCAGTAGTGTAAGTGAGTGTGTTGCATACTTGAATGTAATAATGCAGAGTGTTGAAAGGTGCTAAAGCAAATAACCAAGAAAACCACAAAACTACACAACCAAAAACAACAAGGTGTCTGTGTGGAGAGAGTCTCCTCAATGAATGGGGAAGAGGTCCATTTATCCTGGGAAACACCTGAGCCCAGGTGTTTCCCATTTATCTGACGACCCTTCCAACTCCGCCCACCGGCCTCCTAATAAAGAAACAAGAACAAGAGAGAGAATACGGCAGACAGAGTGGGAGGGTCGTCACACCCCCCCCCATAAAACCGGGGACCAACAAGGGCCCCGGAACAACGTACCAGCCTCTGCGTTCCAAATTTACAAGAGGTTACATGTTCACCTTCCACTTGCCCCAGCCAACCTCCTTCTCCCCAGACCTCAGCAACCTTTGTGTACAGGAAGCAACTTTTAAGAGGAAAGAAGAAAACGAGACCAGGAGGGAACAGACAGGAACGACAGAACACGACAACACCAAACAACGGTCAGTCACATAAATGTTCAGGAACAGGGCGCACGAGAGAGCGCATCAGCAATCACGTTATCAGTTCCCCGGATATGCCTCACATCGAGATGGAAGGATTGTAAAAATAAACACCATCTCATTATCCTCTGATTGGGACACATCATGGACCTGAAAAAGGTGAGAGGGTTATGGTCGGTGTAGACCACAATAGGTACTACCCCCGACCCAACATACACTTCAAAGTGTTGTAGCGCCCAAATGAGTGCTAGCGCTTCTTTTTCAATGACCGAGTAGTTCAACTGACAACGGTCAAATTTCCTGGAAAAGAAACTAACAGGCCTCTCAACCCCAGACACATCTGCTTGCAGCAAAACTGCACCTGCCCCCACATGACTAGCATCCACCTGCAAGGTAAATGACAAATCCACACGAGGAGCAGCCAGCACCGGAGTTGAGGTAAGCAACCTCTTTGCATCTTCAAAAGCCTGTTGACAATGAGAAGACCATACGTAAACAGCCTTAGCTTTCAACAATTCTGTCAAGGGAGCGACCACAGTAGAAAAGTTCCTACAAAATCCACGGTAGTAACCAATCATTCCCAAGAAACGCATAAGTTCCTTTTTTGTAGTTGGTGGTGGAAAAGCATCAATAGCTACCACTTTAGCCCGAACCGGACGCACTTCACCCTGCCCAACCACCTTTCCAAGGTATGTAACAGTTGCCTGAGCAAACTCACATTTAGCCAAATTGATCGTGAGGTGACCTGCAGCCAGCCGCTCAAACAAGGCTTGAATACGAGACAGATGTTCCTCCCAGGTATCTGCATATATCACTACATCGTCCAGATAAACAGCGCACCCGGCCAGCCCTGCAACAACCCTGTTCATAAGTCGCTGAAAAGTGGCAGGTGCATTACGCAGGCCAAAACTCATAACCGAATACGAGTACAGACCAGAGGGTGTAATAAAGGCAGAGATTTCACGTGCCCTACTCGTTAGGGGCACCTGCCAATAGCCCTTTAACAGGTCAAATTTGCTCACAAACTTAGCTGCTCCGACTTTATCCACGCAGTCCTCCATTCGAGGAAGAGGAAATGAATCTGGCTTAGTGACAGCATTTACCTTACGGTAGTCCGTACAAAATCTGTTTGTTCCATCCGGTTTACTGACCAATATACAGGGAGAAGCCCAACTGGAGAAAGAAGGCTCTGCTATCTTACTCTCCAGCATATAGCTGACCTCAGCATCCAGACAACGCAGTTTCTCTGCAGAAACTCTATAGTACCGCTGACGAATAGGGTCAGCATCTCCAATGTCAATATCATGCTCTATCAAGTTGGTACGTGTTGGTATATCAGAAAACAATTCTGGAAATTTCCGAATCAGATCAACCATCTCTTTTCGCTCATCAACAGGTAGATGGTTAAGAAGGTTGTCCAAAATATCCAGTGTCTCTGAATTTTTCAATCTACCTTGCAATATGCAATCGTCGGGACCAGGAACACCTTCCTCATCATGCACAGACCTAGCATGAGAAGAACCAAAGGATGTAACGGTATCAGCCAAAAGAACAGGTTTACCGTCCTCTTTAGACTCCCACTGTTCAGTCTCCGTTGAACGTGCATAATAAGGTTTTAACAAATTTACATGGCACAGTTGGTGTGCTTTTCTCCGTTCTGGAGTGGCAACTAGATAATTCTGCTCAGTGTACTGGCGCACCACTGTATATGGACCTTGAAACTTGGCTTGAAAAGGAGAACCAATAATTGGCAGCAGAGCAAGAACCTGGTCACCTGGACTAAAGTGACGAGGCTCAGTTCGACGATCAAATATGCCCTTCATCCTTTCCTGTGAAGATGATAGCTTTTCTTTCGCCATTTCACCAGCGGCATACAAGCGTCGCCGGAAATCACACACATACGATAACAAGGACTGAGGAGGCTCGGGAGACTTCCAATCATCCTGGAGAACAGATAAAAGTCCACGCACCCTATGTCCAAACACAAGGTCATTTGGACTGAAACCTGTGCTCTCCTGTGAAACCTCCCTAGCGGCTAACAGTAACCAAGGCAACCCCTCCTCCCAATCCTTATCCATCTCAGTACAATAAGCTCTCAACAAAGACTTAAGTGTTTGATGGAAACGTTCCAGTGCTCCCTGACTTTGCGCATGATAGGCGCTAGACAAATTGTGTTTAATATGGAGCTGTTGTAAAACCTGACCAAAGAGAGTAGAGGTGAAATTTGATCCTTGATCACTCTGAATGACCTTAGGGATTCCAAAAAGTGAGAAAAACTGAGTCAAAGCTTTTAACACAGACTTAGTCGTGATAGACCGGAGAGGATAAGCAGCCGGAAACCTAGTGGTCTGACACATCACAGTCAACAAGTAATTACTACCTTTTTTAGAACGAGGCAGAGGACCAACACAATCAATAATCAGGTACTCAAAAGGTTGGCTGAGTACCGGAATAGGAAACAGTGGTACCGGCTTAATAGCTTGATTAGGTTTACCAGTTAATTGACAGGTGTGACAAGTTTTGATAAACTCAGAAACATCTCTCTTCAATCCAGGCCAAAAGAAATGTCTTAATATACGATTGTAGGTTTTCCTCACACCCATATGTCCAGCAACATCATTGTGAGAAGTGGTCAAAACCAACTCACGAAGCTTAACTGGTACAACAACCTGACTAATCGCCTCCCCCAGAAAACAACTACCATGAGACATCCACTTTCTCATCAGGACATCCTCTTGGAGAAAATATCCATGTGCAACATCTCCCAACTGTTCCACAGGCACAATTTGGTCACGCAACTTCTCTAATGTGGGGTCAGTCCGTTGCGCATCGATTAGATCGGAGCGGGGTACAGTTAACGGAATAACGGGGAAAACAGTGATAGACGTCTTTGTGGTATTCTCATTTACCGACGCAGTAACTAGATCGCCATGGATCATAGAACGCGTCACTGCACACGCAGAGAACACCTCTGGGAAACTCTGCGCACTCTCATCAGGAATCCCTACAATTACCGGTGTAGTGGAAACCACTAGAGCTGGAGACACAACAGGCCACACACGCTCACCAGCCAAGTTATTCCCAAGGATAACGTCAATACCCTCAATAGGCAATGAAGGACGCACCCCCACAACAACCTCACCTTTCACCAGTCCACAATCCAACATTAATCTATGCAATGGAACTGACAGAGTGTTCAAACCTATTCCCCTAATTAGCACGCTATTCCCTGAATCAGTCTCAGCAGAGAAGGGTAACAGAGATTCCAACACAAATGATTCAGAGGCACCTGTGTCTCTTAGGATCTTCACTGGCACTAGGTTCTTACTTCCTAACAGAGACACAAAACCCTCCGTAATGAGAGGTAAATAGTCTGGATCAATATGGACTTTCACCTGCCCCTGGGCATGAGACAATGTGTCAGGAGTGAACTGATGTGGAACAGGCGCAGCTAACGCCGTAGGCTTAGATTTAACATAAGTACCTGTACTGAACTTATCCCTAGACCTAAGAACCGGACATTCGTTTTTCCAATGACCTGAGCTTTGACAGTAGTGACACTCTTGACCAAAGTCAGTTTTACCACGGGAGTCAGGCTCAACCCTAGTTGAATAAAACTCTGCCCGTGAACCAGAGTATCTCGGTGACCGAGGTCCAAATCTCTCCGAACGTCTCCACTCACTCCGTATACGGGGCTCTACAAAAACAGTTTTGTGAGTCAAAACATATTCATCTGCCAAAACCGCAGCTTCAGCGACAGTTTTAACTTTCCGTTCGTTAATATACGTGGCTATACGATCAGGGACTGTGTCCTTAAATTGCTCTAACATAATCAGCTCACACAGCCCTTGGAAAGTCATAACTGCAGAGGCGGAACACCAGCGATTAAACTGTGAAGATAATTGTCGCACAAACTCAACATGAGTTTGTTTATCATCCCTTTTTAAAGTTCTAAATCGTTGGCGGTAAGCCTCAGGAACCAATTCGTAAATCTGTAACACCGCCGTTTTAACCTTATCATAAATGACACTGTCGGCTACACTAAGAGCTGAATATGCTTCCTGCGCTTTACCAGTCAGCACACATTGCAACATCAAAGCGCGATCAGAATCAGGCCAACTCCTAGCGTTAGCAACACGCTCAAACAACAAAAAGAATGTCTCAGGATCCTTTTCATTAAACTGAGGCAACAACCGTAAATTCCCAACAATGTCAAATGTGTCCGGGGCACGACCAAAAGAGGAACGATTCCTAAGTAATTCTGGGTCACCTTCCCAGAGCAAACTCTCTCCTGAGAGCTTTCCTTCCCTAACCAACTCTAGTCGCTCTTGTTGCAGCTTGATTTTAGCACGCTCGATATCCTGTTTAAATTCCAATTCCTTTTCATGTTTTAACTGATCAGCAGTCAATTCCTTTTCATGTTTTAACTGATCAGCAGCCAATTCCTTTTCATATTTTACACGATCGTGCTCTTGCTGTAACAGAAGCAGCTCTTTCTGCTGTTCAAAAAGAAGATTACTAGGACTAACAGATGGAGCGGTAATTGTGACATATCGGGGAGACGGCGAGTCCTCAGCAGAGACTGCCCCAGTGGTAACGTCAAGAATACCACTCTCCATCAGATTGGCCTTCAATATTAACCTAATGGAATTTTTTAGACGTTTATCACTAATTTCAATTTTGTAGTGTTCAGCAACCTTCAACAGCTGTTCTTTAGTACATAAGTCTAACAGTTCCTCTGATGGAAAGCGAATGAACTCGTCTACATTAGACGCCATAGTCAGAGAGAGAGAAAAAAAAAAAAAATCTCACTCAACCCCTCTGAGCACACCAGACCACAACAAGAGAAATAACAATCACACTGGTACCACAGAAAAGAGATGAGATATGGAGCTTCCCCAAAACCTACAATAACTCAACCCTAGTCTTCATGCAGATTTGCGGTGGGTAATTATGCACTTTAGCCCGCTGGCGAGGAAGTAACCCCCCAGCACGCTGGTAGATTCCACCAAGCCACGGATGTGCTCCCGAGACAACTGCTCAGTCCACAGACACCACACAAAAATAACAAACTTTAACAATGCCCAACATATTCCAACAATGAAACACGTCGCTAAGCCTATCAGGGGAAAAAGGCTATAGCTCCGGTAGTAAGTTTCACTACCCTATCCAAATCTCCCACCGAGGTACACAGCTGATTGTACTCACCTCAGACCAATGTTCCCACAGCGAGTAGAACAAGTGTTTCCAGGCTGGGCAGAGGCCTGGAAACTAACCAATGTACTCTCTCCAACACAGCACACAAACAAAACAACCAAAGACAACCAGTACTGAGCACCAAACTCAAACTAACAAACAAAACACCTCAAGTTAACATACCTCCACGTTTTCTCCCAAACACAAGTTCAAGATCCCGGATGAGCCCCCACTTGTTACGAACCGGCTCAGGGTTCGCAACAAAAGGGAGACAACGTGGAGACAAGGTGTATCAAAAATATATATTTATTAAATAAAGCAACTAAGAAGGTAACAATGGCATGTGTAATCAGTAATCAGTAGTGTAAGTGAGTGTGTTGCATACTTGAATGTAATAATGCAGAGTGTTGAAAGGTGCTAAAGCAAATAACCAAGAAAACCACAAAACTACACAACCAAAAACAACAAGGTGTCTGTGTGGAGAGAGTCTCCTCAATGAATGGGGAAGAGGTCCATTTATCCTGGGAAACACCTGAGCCCAGGTGTTTCCCATTTATCTGACGACCCTTCCAACTCCGCCCACCGGCCTCCTAATAAAGAAACAAGAACAAGAGAGAGAATACGGCAGACAGAGTGGGAGGGTCGTCACATGGTCCTTTATGGATTTCATGAAGAAGTATATTGAGACGTTGTTAGATATGAAAGGTTATGAGATTAAATGAAGTTGAATGATTCCTCATGAGACCTGCTCAGGGTTTGAGCCTCAGGCATACACCTATAGGCCTAATGACAAGATTTAAGAGACTGTTACCTACACTACTAAATTAAGGGTAGCATAAATACTAGTATGGTTTTACTGTAAATATTCAATTTTGCAACAACAAAAGCCCATTATTTTCCCCTCTTAAAGTGCATTACAACTGTAAAAGATATTTAGTACATTCTAGTATGCAAGAACATAGAAAAGTTACCTTGAATGAGAACGGTCTCTGGAAGTGTCTTAATCTTGTTTCCTCAGCCTATGGCCTACAGCTGCCTTAAAGGGAAAAATTCTTATTTCTGAAGATTAGTGCCTCCTCTAATTAGACAGCATTACCTTAATGAGTAATTAACTTCAGGGTCGTTAAAAACTGATTTGAATGTTTTTCATCCCCCTGAGGAGTGTCAATCAGAATCACACACTTCAAATGAAGCTGACAGTTTCTAACAGAGAGGAAGTAAATTATTTTACAAAGCTGCAATAGATCAGTGAGATTCACTCACACATGCACACACACACAGTGGTGTATAGTACTTAAGTAAAAATACTTGAAAGTACTACTTAAGTAATTTTTGGGGATTACTGTAATTGACTACTTTTACTTCACTACATTCATAAGACAATTCAATAAGACAATCCATGCATTTTCCCTGACAATAAAAAGTACTTGTTACATTTTGATGGCTAAGCAGATGTAATGAACACGATGGGAGACAGAGCTGGTTTCAAGCGCAGGGCGCAGCAGGTGTTTATTGTAAAGGACCACAGGAGGAGGCAGGTAGCTGGGTCCAGGGACAGGCAGGTCATACACAGGAGGAGGCAGGTAGCTGGGTCCAGGGACAGGCAGAAGGTCATACACAGGAGGAGGCAGGTAGCTGGGTCCAGGGGCAGGCAGAAGGTCATACACAGGAGGAGGCAGGTAGCTGGGTCCAGGGGCAGGCAGAAGGTCATACACAGGGGGGTCCAAAGGCAACAGTACAGGCAGGGAAAAGGCTAGTAACGTAGTCTGGGAGATCAGGCAATAGGTAGATAACAGGAAATCCAATAGGCTAAAGTACAGGCAAGGAATAGGCAAAAACTATCATACACGGGAGGTATAAATCACAGGGAAACCCAGAGCGCTGAAAGACGTGTCACAAAACAAACAATACCTCACCGTGATGGGGTGCAAAGAACTGAACTAAATAGTGTGTGATAATGACATACAGGTGTGTGAACAGGTGATTAGAATTCAGGTGATTGGGATCTGGAGAGTGAGCTGCGTTCAGGGGATCTATGTGTTTGAGGGTGTGAGTTGGAAGCAGACGTTACAGCAGGACAGGAAAATGGTCCAATTTACACACTTATCAGGAAAACATCCCTGGTCATCCCTACTGCCTCTGATCTGGCAGGCTCACTAAACACACCTGCTTCATTTGTAATGATGTTTGAGTGTTGGAGTATGCCCCTGGCTATCCGTAAATTTAAAAAAAAACTTGAAAATGGTGCAGTCTGGTTTGCTTAATATAAGGAATTTTAAATGATTATACTTTTACTTTTGATACTTAAATATATTTTAAACCAAATACTTTTAGACTTTCGTTCAAGTAATATTTTACTGGGTGACTTTCACTTAAGTCATTTTCTATTAAGGTATCTTCACTTTTACTCAAGAATGACATTTGGGTACTTTTTCCACTACTACACACACACACACACACACACACACACACACACACACATACACACATACACACATACATACATACATACATACATACATACATACATACATACATACATACATACACTCACCGAGGCTTACACAACACAAACAATCAAATAAACATCACTGTTTAAAAATAACTCTCATTGGTCCTGCTTCATTGACTTCAGTTAGCTACACATGGTTCAACAGGGTCAATACAGGAAGTCAAACGGAGTAACTGCCACTATGCAACAGCTCTGAGCAGACATTGTTGTGTGAATGTTCTATAAATGCATAAGTAGGCTAGCAGATAATCTTCTGCATACAAGCCTGTTCATGCCCTTTTTGTTTGACGTTTTCTTTGTCGTCTCATTGTTTGTTCGTGCGTACGTCCCAAATGGCACCGCATTCCCTACATAGTGCACTACTTTTCA
The DNA here is from genome assembly GCF_901001165.1 of Salmo trutta. Classification (NCBI taxonomy): domain Eukaryota; kingdom Metazoa; phylum Chordata; class Actinopteri; order Salmoniformes; family Salmonidae; genus Salmo; species Salmo trutta. Next base: position 18,110,715 of record NC_042992.1, read on the forward strand.
CCATTACAGACACATTTAATGTTGTCGCATGCATTGATTTTAAAGTCTAAGGTATTTATAGACTTAGGAAACTAAGAGAGTCACAAAAGCAGGCTTTATTTGTTATTTGTCTCCAAATCCAAAATATCTTATCTTTCTTTAAGCTGACCATTTGGCAGGAAGCAAGAGGTGTGTTCATGAGCAATCTCAGGACATCAATCGTCTGTTAGTTAAAAAGCAAATTACATTTCTGCTATGAACGGAGTCAAGGTCAGTCCATTTATTTTTACTAGAGAGCTAGCATACTGTACTGGCATGAAATATGACTCCAACTGTTCACTTCCCCTCTGTGTTGGGTACACATACAGTCCAGTAGTCATCTAAAGGTGTGTGGAATTGTAAACACAACATAAACACTTCTACTGACTTTGCGTATCAAACAAGGGATGAATGAATGCATAGCAACAGAAATTGAATATCTGTCCAGTGTCCACCAAAAGTGAGCAACCTAATGTGAGTCATCCTTGAAGTTTGTAGAAACAACCTTCAATGTGCTGTCCTCCACTTGCCATTAGTCTTTCATCATCCTATTGGATAAAAGTAATCATGTGCTCACACCTCTTATACTCTGGTGTCACTTTATCCACCATTAGCTTCATTTACATACTGTACATTCCTTATGAAAGGTGCTTCATTAACATACTGTACATTCCTTATGAAAGGTGCTTCATTAACATACTGTACATTCCTTATGAAAGGTGCTTAATTAACATACTGTACATTCCTTATGAAAGGTGCTTCATTAACATACTGTACATGGCTTATGAAAGGTGCTTCATTAACATACTGTACATTCCTTATGAAAGGTGCTTCATTAACATACTGTACATGGCTTATGAAAGGTGCTTAATTAACATACTGTACATTCCTTATGAAAGGTGCTTAATTAACATACTGTACATTCCTTATGAAAGGTGCTTCATTAACATACTGTACATTCCTTATGAAAGGTGCTTCATTTACATACTGTACATTCCTTATGAAAGGTGCTTCATTAACATACTGTACATTCCTTATGAAAGGTGCTTCATTAACATACTGTACATTCCTTATGAAAGGTGCTTCATTAACATACTGTACATTCCTTATGAAAGGTGCTTAATTAACATACTGTACATTCCTTATGAAAGGTGCTTAATTAACATACTGTACATTCCTTATGAAAGGTGCTTCATTAACATACTGTACATTCCTTATGAAAGGTGCTTCATTTACATACTGTACATTCCTTATGAAAGGTGCTTCATTAACATACTGTACATGGCTTATGAAAGGTGCTTAATTAACATACTGTACATTCCTTATGAAAGGTGCTTCATTAACATACTGTACATTCCTTATGAAAGGTGCTTAATTAACATACTGTACATTCCTTATGAAAGGTGCTTCATTAACATACTGTACATTCCTTATGAAAGGTGCTTCATTTACATACTGTACATTCCTTATGAAAGGTGCTTAATTAACATACTGTACATGGCTTATGAAAGGTGCTTCATTAACATACTGTACATTCCTTATGAAAGGTGCTTCATTAACATACTGTACATTCCTTATGAAAGGTGCTTCATTAACATACTGTACATTCCTTATGAAAGGTGCTTAATTTACATACTGTACATTCCTTATGAAAGGTGCTTCATTAACATACTGTACATTCCTTATGAAAGGTGCTTCATTTACATACTGTACATTCCTTATGAAAGGTGCTTAATTAACATACTGTACATTCCTTATGAAAGGTGCTTCATTTACATACTGTACATTCCTTATGAAAGGTGCTTCATTTACATACTGTACATTCCTTATGAAAGGTGCTTAATTAACATACTGTACATTCCTTATGAAAGGTGCTTCATTAACATACTGTACATTCCTTATGAAAGGTGCTTCATTAACATACTGTACATGGCTTATGAAAGGTGCTTAATTTACATACTGTACATTCCTTATGAAAGGTGCTTCATTTACATACTGTACATTCCTTATGAAAGGTGCTTCATTTACATACTGTACATTCCTTATGAAAGGTGCTTCCTTAACATACTGTACATTCCTTATGAAAGGTGCTTCATTAACATACTGTACATGGCTTATGAAAGGTGCTTCATTAACATACTGTACATTCCTTATGAAAGGTGCTTCATTAACATACTGTACATGGCTTATGAAAGGTGCTTAATTTACATACTGTACATTCCTTATGAAAGGTGCTTAATTAACATACTGTACATTCCTTATGAAAGGTGCTTAATTAACATACTGTACATTCCTTATGAAAGGTGCTTCATTAACATACTGTACATTCCTTATGAAAGGTGCTTCATTAACATACTGTACATTCCTTATGAAAGGTGCTTCATTAACATACTGTACATGGCTTATGAAAGGTGCTTAATTTACATACTGTACATTCCTTATGAAAGGTGCTTCATTAACATACTGTACATTCCTTATGAAAGGTGCTTAATTAACATACTGTACATTCATTATGAAAGGTGCGTAATTAACATACTGTACATGGCTTATGAAAGGTGCTTAATTAACATACTGTACATTCCTTATGAAAGGTGCTTAATTAACATACTGTACATTCCTTATGAAAGGTGCTTAATTAACATACTGTACATTCCTTATGAAAGGTGCTTAATTAACATACTGTACATTCCTTATGAAAGGTGCTTAATTAACATACTGTACATTCTTTATGAAAGGTGCTTCATTAACATACTGTACATTCCTTATGAAAGGTGCTTAATTAACATACTGTACATTCCTTATGAAAGGTGCTTCATTAACATACTGTACATTCCTTATGTAAGGTGCTTAATTAACATACTGTACATTCCTTATGAAAGGTGCTTAATTAACATACTGTACATTCCTTATGAAAGGTGCTTAATTAACATACTGTACATTCCTTATGAAAGGTGCTTAATTAACATACTGTACATTCCTTATGAAAGGTGCTTCATTAACATACTGTACATTCCTTATGAAAGGTGCTTCATTAACATACTGTACATTCCTTATGAAAGGTGCTTCATTAACATACTGTACATTCCTTATGAAAGGTGCTTCATTAACATACTGTACATTCCTTATGAAAGGTGCTTAATTAACATACTGTACATTCCTTATGAAAGGTGCTTAATTAACATACTGTACATTCCTTATGAAAGGTGCTTCATTAACATACTGTACATTCCTTATGAAAGGTGCTTCATTAACATACTGTACATGCCTTATGAAAGGTGCTTTAAGACCATGTGCTTGTATTTATAGACCCCAATGGACTGCACTGTCCAGTCCATCAGAGAGAGGGGAGAGAGAGAGAGAGAGAGAGAGAGAGAGAGAGAGAGAGAGAACTGAGGTATGAGAGAGAGAGGAGAGGTCATGAGCAGATGAGCTCCTGCATTTTTCAGCATGTTCTTAGAAAAATATAGATTTAGTGTTAGATAAACTTGGATTTTTTTGTCAGGGACATATACAGGATGCTACCCTTTACAACATTACCTTCACTCCAAATCAAAACTCAAAACATACAACCTGATTTTGGATGGAATTACAGAATCACCTGGAAGGTTTACAACTACCAAAGATAATTATTCCAAAGCTATACAGCAAATGTTCTGGAAAACAACAGAAGCCTGAAAACACCATCCAACCTGGAATTGAGTGAGTAATGCTTAGTCTGAAGCTATATTTTATTTCCAAAAGCGAAGAAGAAAAATACATCACATTTCTTTATAAGGACTGAATGCTAAATGAAGGCTGCCAAGCTTGATACAACCTCAATTAGCACTGATGTGTCAAGTGAGCGGTGTCAAAGCCTTTTAGCCCAATAATGACAGGAGAGTCGCAGTCTACTCCAACCAAATGGAGAGGCCTTAGAAGCTGCCTCCCGCTGTTCAGAGGTAATTAAATACAGAACCCTGTGTATGTAAATATGATGAGACACGAAAAGAGCACAAAATGAAGCTCCTTTGGAATATATTATTTTTTCAAAAGACACTTGCTGACTATTATAAAAATGGGAACATCAGCAACCTTATCTTCCACATAGACCATCCCCTGGCATGACACACATGCTATATTAGCACACTACACCTCTGTTAAGGGGGGGGGGGTGTTACTGAGGGGTGGAAACTCAGGATACTAGACAACGAGGACTCTGAGTCAGCTAATATAAATCTATATAAGTCTGGAACAGTATTGGTACAGGGCAACCCCAAACAGTTTCAGCTGGACTTTCACCTAATCAAAGAATTAGCTCAGTAGGAGAAGCTCTCCCTTGAGAAAGATACCCCCACCCCGAGCAGGTCAGAGCAGACCTCTTCATTATATAACCCCACAGACAAGCAACCCCAAGCGGAAAGTCAACCTCCCAGCATACAGTACTACTCCCCCATTGAAATTAAGGATACATTTACCTAGCTGGAGGTGAGGTAGGTGGAGCTGGAACAGCAGGTTCCAGTCAGCACAGACCCAGACAACAGTGCAACACAACAACACCCCCTTAACCAGACCCAGACAACAGTCCAGCACAACAACACTCCCTTAACCAGACCCAGACAACAGTCCAGCACAACAAAACCCCCTTAACCAGACCCAGACAACAGTCCAGCCCAACAACACCCCCTTAACCAGACCCAGACAACAGTCCAACACAACAACAGCCCCTTAACCAGACCCAGACAACAGTCCAGCACAACAACACCCCCTTAACCAGACCCAGACAACAGTCCAGCACAACAACACCCCCTTAACCAGACCCAGAGAGCTGGAGGTGGAGAGAGACATATCTGCACTCTGTACTGTGGTGAGACAACATAAACAGGAGAAAGAGCAGGAGCAGGAGAAGAACAGAGCACTAGAGGACAGGATCAGACTGCTGGAGGAGAGGGTGAGGGGAATGGTGGAGAGGACCAGACTGCTGGAGGAGAGGGTAAGGCGAATGGTGGAGAGGATCAGACTGCTGGCGGAGAGGGTGAGGGGAATGGTGGAGAGGATCAGACTGCTGGAGGAGAGGGTGAGGGGAATGGTGGAGAGGATCAGACTTCTGGAGGAGAGGGTGAGGGGGATGGAGGAGAGGATCAGACTTCTGGAGGAGAGGGTGAGGGGGATGGAGGTGAGGATCAGAGTGCTGGAGGAGAGGGTGAGGGGGATGGAGGAGAGGATCAGACTGCTGGAGGAGAGGGTGAGGGGAATGGTGGAGAGGATCAGACTGCTGGAGGAGAGGGTGAGGGGGATGGAGGAGAGGATCAGACTGCTGGAGGAGAGGGTGAGGGGGATGGAGGAGAGGATCAGACTGCTGGAGGAGAGGGTGAGGGGGATGGAGGAGAGGATCAGACTTCTAGAGGAGAGGGTGAGGGGGATGGAGGAGAGGATCAGACTTCTGGAGGAGAGGGTGAGGGGGATGGTGGAGAGGATCAGACTTCTAGAGGAGAGGGTGAGGGGGATGGAGGAGAGGATCAGACTTCTGGAGGAGAGGGTGAGGGGGATGGAGGTGAGGATCAGAGTGCTGGAGGAGAGGGTGAGGGGGATGGAGGAGAGGATCAGACTGCTGGAGGAGAGGGTGAGGGGAATGGTGGAGAGGATCAGACTGCTGGAGGAGAGGGTGAGGGGAATGGTGGAGAGGATCAGACTGCAGGAGGAGAGGGTGAGGGGGATGGAGGAGAGGATCAGACTGCTGGAGGAGAGGGTGAGGGGGATGGAGGAGAGGATCAGACTTCTGGAGGAGAGGGTGAGGGGGATGGAGGAGAGGTTCAGACTGCTGGAGGAGAGGGTGAGGGGGATGGTGGAGAGGATCAGACTGCTGGAGGAGAGGGTGAGGGGAATGGTGGAGAGGCTCAGACTGCTGAAGGAGAGGGTGAGGGGGATGGAGGGAGAGGATCAGAGTGCTGGAGGAGAGGGTGAGGGGGATGGAGGAGAGGATCAGACTTCTAGAGGAGAGGGTGAGGGGGATGGAGGAGAGGATCAGACTTCTGGAGGAGAGGGTGAGGGGGATGGAGGAGAGGATCAGACTTCTAGAGGAGAGGGTGAGGGGGATGGAGGAGAGGATCAGACTTCTGGAGGAGAGGGTGAGGGGGATGGAGGAGAGGATCAGAGTGCTGGAGGAGAGGGTGAGGGGGATGGAGGAGAGGATCAGACTGCTGGAGGAGAGGGTGAGGGGAATGGTGGAGAGGATCAGACTGCTGGAGGAGAGGGTGAGGGGAATGGTGGAGAGGATCAGACTGCTGGAGGAGAGGGTGAGGGGGATGGAGGAGAGGATCAGACTGCTGGAGGAGAGGGTGAGGGGGATGGAGGAGAGGATCAGACTGCTGGAGGAGAGGGTAAGGGGGATGGAGGAGAGGATCAGACTTCTGGAGGAGAGGGTGAGGGGGCTGGAGGAGAGGTTCAGAGTGCTGGAGGAGAGGGTGAGGGGGATGGAGGAGAGGATCAGACTGCTGGAGGAGAGGGTGAGGGGGATGGAGGAGAGGATCAGACTGCTGGAGGAGAGGGTGAGGGGGATGGTGGAGAGGATCAGACTGCTGGAGGAGAGGGTGAGGGGGATGGAGGAGAGGATCAGACTGCTGGAGGAGAGGGTGGGGGGGATGGAGGAGAGGATCAGACTGCTGGAGGAAAGGGTGAGGGGGATGGTGGAGAGGATCAGACTTCTGGAGGAGAGGGTGAGGGGGATGGAGGAGAGGATCAGACTGCTGGAGGAGAGGGTGAGGGGGATGGTGGAGAGGATCAGACTGCTGGAGGAGAGGGTGAGGGGAATGGTGGAGAGGCTCAGACTGCTGAAGGAGAGGGTGAGGGGGATGGAGGGAGAGGATCAGAGTGCTGGAGGAGAGGGTGAGGGGGATGGAGGAGAGGATCAGACTTCTAGAGGAGAGGGTGAGGGGGATGGAGGAGAGGATCAGACTTCTGGAGGAGAGGGTGAGGGGGATGGAGGAGAGGATCAGACTTCTAGAGGAGAGGGTGAGGGGGATGGAGGAGAGGATCAGACTTCTGGAGGAGAGGGTGAGGGGGATGGAGGAGAGGACCAGACTGCTGGAGGAGAGGGTGAGGGGAATGGTGGAGAGGATCAGACTGCTGGCGGAGAGGGTGAGGGAAATGGTGGAGAGGATCAGACTGCTGGAGGAGAGGGTGAGGGGAATGGTGGAGAGGATCAGACTGCTGGAGGAGAGGGTAAGGGGGATGGAGGAGAGGATCAGACTTCTGGAGGAGAGGGTGAGGGGGATGGAGGAGAGGTTCAGAGTGCTGGAGGAGAGGGTGAGGGGGATGGTGGAGAGGATCAGACTGCTGGAGGAGAGGGTGAGGGGAATGGTGGAGAGGCTCAGACTGCTGAAGGAGAGGGTGAGGGGGATGGAGGGAGAGGATCAGACTGCTGGAGGAGAGGGTGGGGGGGATGGAGGAGAGGATCAGACTGCTGGAGGAGAGGGTGAGGGGGATGGAGGAGAGGATCAGAGTGCTGGAGGAGAGGGTGAGGGGGATGGAGGAGAGGATCAGACTGCTGGAGGAGAGGGTGAGGGGGATGGAGGAGAGGATCAGACTGCTGGAGGAGAGGGTGAGGGGGATGGTGGAGAGGATCAGACTGCTGGAGGAGAGGGTGAGGGGGATGGAGGAGAGGATCAGACTGCTGGAGGAGAGGGTGGGGGGGATGGAGGAGAGGATCAGACTGCTGGAGGAGAGGGTGAGGGGGATGGAGGAGAGGATCAGACTTCTGGAGGAGAGGGTGAGGGGGATGGAGGAGAGGATCAGACTGCTGGAGGAGAGGGTGAGGGGGATGGTGGAGAGGATCAGACTGCTGGAGGAGAGGGTGAGGGGAATGGTGGAGAGGCTCAGACTGCTGAAGGAGAGGGTGAGGGGGATGGAGGGAGAGGATCAGAGTGCTGGAGGAGAGGGTGAGGGGGATGGAGGAGAGGATCAGACTTCTAGAGGAGAGGGTGAGGGGGATGGAGGAGAGGATCAGACTTCTGGAGGAGAGGGTGAGGGGGATGGAGGAGAGGATCAGACTTCTAGAGGAGAGGGTGAGGGGGATGGAAGAGAGGATCAGACTTCTGGAGGAGAGGGTGAGGGGGTTGGAGGAGAGGACCAGACTGCTGGAGGAGAGGGTGAGGGGAATGGTGGAGAGGATCAGACTGCTGGCGGAGAGGGTGAGGGGAATAGTGGAGAGGATCAGACTGCTGGAGGAGAGGGTGAGGGGAATGGTGGAGAGGATCAGACTGCTGGAGGAGAGGGTGAGGGGAATGGTGGAGAGGATCAGACTGCTGGAGGAGAGGGTGAGGGGGATGGTGGAGAGGATCAGACTTCTAGAGGAGAGGGTGAGGGGGATGGAGGAGAGGATCAGACTTCTGGAGGAGAGGGTGAGGGGGATGGTGGAGAGGATCAGACTTCTAGAGGAGAGGGTGAGGGGGATGGAGGAGAGGATCAGACTTCTGGAGGAGAGGGTGAGGGGGATGGAGGTGAGGATCAGAGTGCTGGAGGAGAGGGTGAGGGGGATGGAGGAGAGGATCAGACTGCTGGAGGAGAGGGTGAGGGGAATGGTGGAGAGGATCAGACTGCTGGAGGAGAGGGTGAGGGGAATGGTGGAGAGGATCAGACTGCAGGAGGAGAGGGTGAGGGGGATGGAGGAGAGGATCAGACTGCTGGAGGAGAGGGTGAGGGGGATGGAGGAGAGGATCAGACTTCTGGAGGAGAGGGTGAGGGGGATGGAGGAGAGGATCAGACTGCTGGAGGAGAGGGTGAGGGGGATGGTGGAGAGGATCAGACTGCTGGAGGAGAGGGTGAGGGGGATGGAGGAGAGGATCAGACTGCTGGAGGAGAGGGTGGGGGGGATGGAGGAGAGGATCAGACTGCTGGAGGAGAGGGTGAGGGGAATGGTGGAGAGGCTCAGACTGCTGAAGGAGAGGGTGAGGGGGATGGAGGGAGAGGATCAGAGTGCTGGAGGAGAGGGTGAGGGGGATGGAGGAGAGGATCAGACTTCTAGAGGAGAGGGTGAGGGGGATGGAGGAGAGGATCAGACTTCTGGAGGAGAGGGTGAGGGGGATGGAGGAGAGGGTCAGACTTCTAGAGGAGAGGGTGAGGGGGATGGAGGAGAGGATCAGACTTCTGGAGGAGAGGGTGAGGGGGATGGAGGAGAGGATCAGAGTGCTGGAGGAGAGGGTGAGGGGGATGGAGGAGAGGATCAGACTGCTGGAGGAGAGGGTGAGGGGAATGGTGGAGAGGATCAGACTGCTGGAGGAGAGGGTGAGGGGAATGGTGGAGAGGATCAGACTGCTGGAGGAGAGGGTGAGGGGGATGGAGGAGAGGATCAGACTGCTGGAGGAGAGGGTGAGGGGGATGGAGGAGAGGATCAGACTTCTAGAGGAGAGGGTGGGGGGGATGGAGGAGAGGATCAGACTTCTGGAGGAGAGGGTGAGGGGGATGGAGGAGAAGTTCAGAGTGCTGGAGGAGAGGGTGAGGGGGATGGTGGAGAGGATCAGACTGCTGGAGGAGAGGGTGAGGGGAATGGTGGAGAGGCTCAGACTGCTGAAGGAGAGGGTGAGGGGGATGGAGGGAGAGGATCAGACTGCTGGAGGAGAGGGTGGGGGGGATGGAGGAGAGGATCAGACTGCTGGAGGAGAGGGTGAGGGGGATGGAGGAGAGGATCAGAGTGCTGGAGGAGAGGGTGAGGGGGATGGAGGAGAGGATCAGACTGCTGGAGGAGAGGGTGAGGGGGATGGAGGAGAGGATCAGACTGCTGGAGGAGAGGGTGAGGGGGTTGGTGGAGAGGATCAGACTGCTGGAGGAGAGGGTGAGGGGGATGGAGGAGAGGATCAGACTGCTGGAGGAGAGGGTGGGGGGGATGGAGGAGAGGATCAGACTTCTGGAGGAGAGGGTGAGGGGGATGGAGGAGAGGATCAGACTGCTGGAGGAGAGGGTGAGGGGGATGGTGGAGAGGATCAGACTGCTGGAGGAGAGGGTGAGGGGAATGGTGGAGAGGCTCAGACTGCTGAAGGAGAGGGTGAGGGGGATGGAGGGAGAGGATCAGAGTGCTGGAGGAGAGGGTGAGGGGGATGGAGGAGAGGATCAGACTTCTAGAGGAGAGGGTGAGGGGGATGGAGGAGAGGATCAGACTTCTGGAGGAGAGGGTGAGGGGGATGGAGGAGAGGATCAGACTTCTAGAGGAGAGGGTGAGGGGGATGGAGGAGAGGATCAGACTGCTGGAGGAGAGGGTGAGGGGAATGGTGGAGAGGATCAGACTGCTGGCGGAGAGGGTGAGGGGAATGGTGGAGAGGATCAGACTGCTGGAGGAGAGGGTGAGGGGAATGGTGGAGAGGATCAGACTGCTGGAGGAGAGGGTGAGGGGAATGGTGGAGAGGATCAGACTGCTGGAGGAGAGGGTGAGGGGATGGAGGGAGAGGATCAGACTGCTGGAGGAGAGGGTGAGGGGGATGGAGGAGAGGATAAGACTGCTGGAGGAGAGGGTGAGGGGGATGGAAGAGAGGATCAGACTGCTGGAGGAGAGGGTGGGGGGGATGGAGGAGAGGATCAGACTGCTGGAGGAGAGGGTGAGGGGGATGGAGGAGAGGATCAGACTTCTGGAGGAGAGGGTGAGGGGGATGGAGGAGAGGATCAGACTGCTGGAGGAGAGGGTGAGGGGGATGGTGGAGAGGATCAGACTGCTGGAGGAGAGGGTGAGGGGAATGGTGGAGAGGCTCAGACTGCTGAAGGAGAGGGTGAGGGGGATGGAGGGAGAGGATCAGAGTGCTGGAGGAGAGGGTGAGGGGGATGGAGGAGAGGCTCAGACTTCTAGAGGAGAGGGAGAGGGGGATGGAGGAGAGGATCAGACTTCTGGAGGAGAGGGTGAGGGGGATGGAGGAGAGGATCAGACTTCTAGAGGAGAGGGTGAGGGGGATGGAGGAGAGGATCAGACTTCTGGAGGAGAGGGTGAGGGGGATGGAGGAGAGGATCAGAGTGCTGGAGGAGAGGGTGAGGGGGATGGAGGAGAGGATCAGACTGCTGGAGGAGAGGGTGAGGGGAATGGTGGAGAGGATCAGACTGCTGGAGGAGAGGGTGAGGGGAATGGTGGAGAGGATCAGACTGCTGGAGGAGAGGGTGAGGGGGATGGAGGAGAGGATCAGACTGCTGGAGGAGAGGGTGAGGGGGATGGAGGAGAGGATCAGACTGCTGGAGGAGAGGGTAAGGGGGATGGAGGAGAGGATCAGAGTGCTGGAGGAGAGGGTGAGGGGGATGGAGGAGAGGATCAGACTGCTGGAGGAGAGGGTGAGGGGAATGGTGGAGAGGATCAGACTGCTGGAGGAGAGGGTGAGGGGAATGGTGGAGAGGATCAGACTGCTGGAGGAGAGGGTGAGGGGGATGGAGGAGAGGATCAGACTGCTGGAGGAGAGGGTGAGGGGGATGGAGTAGAGGATCAGAATGCTGGAGGAGAGGGTAAGGGGGATGGAGGAGAGGATCAGACTTCTGGAGGAGAGGGTGAGGGGGATGGAGGAGAGGTTCAGAGTGCTGGAGGAGAGGGTGAGGGGGATGGTGGAGAGGATCAGACTGCTGGAGGAGAGGGTGAGGGGAATGGTGGAGAGGCTCAGACTGCTGAAGGAGAGGGTGAGGGGGATGGAGGGAGAGGATCAGAATGCTGGAGGAGAGGGTGGGGGGGATGGAGGAGAGGATCAGACTGCTGGAGGAGAGGGTGAGGGGGATGGAGGAGAGGATCAGAGTGCTGGAGGAGAGGGTGAGGGGGATGGAGGAGAGGATCAGACTGCTGGAGGAGAGGGTGAGGGGGATGGAGGAGAGGATCAGACTGCTGGAGGAGAGGGTGAGGGGGATGGTGGAGAGGATCAGACTGCTGGAGGAGAGGGTGAGGGGGATGGAGGAGAGGATCAGACTGCTGGAGGAGAGGGTGGGGGGGATGGAGGAGAGGATCAGACTGCTGGAGGAGAGGGTGAGGGGGATGGAGGAGAGGATCAGACTGCTGGAGGAGAGGGTGAGGGGGATGGTGGAGAGGATCAGACTGCTGGAGGAGAGGGTGAGGGGGATGGAGGAGAGGATCAGACTGCTGGAGGAGAGGGTGAGGGGGATGGAGGAGAGGATCAGAATGCTGGAGGAGAGGGTAAGGGGGATGGAGGAGAGGATCAGACTTCTGGAGGAGAGGGTGAGGGGGATGGAGGAGAGGTTCAGAGTGCTGGAGGAGAGGGTGAGGGGGATGGTGGAGAGGATCAGACTGCTGGAGGAGAGGGTGAGGGGAATGGTGGAGAGGCTCAGACTGCTGAAGGAGAGGGTGAGGGGGATGGAGGGAGAGGATCAGAATGCTGGAGGAGAGGGTGGGGGGGATGGAGGAGAGGATCAGACTGCTGGAGGAGAGGGTGAGGGGGATGGAGGAGAGGATCAGAGTGCTGGAGGAGAGGGTGAGGGGGATGGAGGAGAGGATCAGACTGCTGGAGGAGAGGGTGAGGGGGATGGAGGAGAGGATCAGACTGCTGGAGGAGAGGGTGAGGGGGATGGTGGAGAGGATCAGACTGCTGGAGGAGAGGGTGAGGGGGATGGAGGAGAGGATCAGACTGCTGGAGGAGAGGGTGGGGGGGATGGAGGAGAGGATCAGACTGCTGGAGGAGAGGGTGAGGGGGATGGAGGAGAGGATCAGACTTCTGGAGGAGAGGGTGAGGGGGATGGAGGAGAGGATCAGACTGCTGGAGGAGAGGGTGAGGGGGATGGTGGAGAGGATCAGACTGCTGGAGGAGAGGGTGAGGGGAATGGTGGAGAGGCTCAGACTGCTGAAGGAGAGGGTGAGGGGGATGGAGGGAGAGGATCAGAGTGCTGGAGGAGAGGGTGAGGGGGATGGAGGAGAGGATCAGACTTCTAGAGGAGAGGGTGAGGGGGATGGAGGAGAGGATCAGACTTCTGGAGGAGAGGGTGAGGGGGATGGAGGAGAGGATCAGACTTCTAGAGGAGAGGGTGAGGGGGATGGAGGAGAGGATCAGACTTCTGGAGGAGAGGGTGAGGGGGATGGAGGAGAGGACCAGACTGCTGGAGGAGAGGGTGAGGGGAATGGTGGAGAGGATCAGACTGCTGGAGGAGAGGGTGAGGGGAATGGTGGAGAGGATCAGACTGCTGGAGGAGAGGGTAAGGGGGATGGAGGAGAGGATCAGACTTCTGGAGGAGAGGGTGAGGGGGATGGAGGAGAGGTTCAGAGTGCTGGAGGAGAGGGTGAGGGGGATGGTGGAGAGGATCAGACTGCTGGAGGAGAGGGTGAGGGGAATGGTGGAGAGGCTCAGACTGCTGAAGGAGAGGGTGAGGGGGATGGAGGGAGAGGATCAGACTGCTGGAGGAGAGGGTGGGGGGGATGGAGGAGAGGATCAGACTGCTGGAGGAGAGGGTGAGGGGGATGGAGGAGAGGATCAGAGTGCTGGAGGAGAGGGTGAGGGGGATGGAGGAGAGGATCAGACTGCTGGAGGAGAGGGTGAGGGGGATGGAGGAGAGGATCAGACTGCTGGAGGAGAGGGTGAGGGGGATGGTGGAGAGGATCAGACTGCTGGAGGAGAGGGTGAGGGGGATGGAGGAGAGGATCAGACTGCTGGAGGAGAGGGTGGGGGGGATGGAGGAGAGGATCAGACTGCTGGAGGAGAGGGTGAGGGGGATGGAGGAGAGGATCAGACTTCTGGAGGAGAGGGTGAGGGGGATGGAGGAGAGGATCAGACTGCTGGAGGAGAGGGTGAGGGGGATGGTGGAGAGGATCAGACTGCTGGAGGAGAGGGTGAGGGGAATGGTGGAGAGGCTCAGACTGCTGAAGGAGAGGGTGAGGGGGATGGAGGGAGAGGATCAGAGTGCTGGAGGAGAGGGTGAGGGGGATGGAGGAGAGAATCAGACTTCTAGAGGAGAGGGTGAGGGGGATGGAGGAGAGGATCAGACTTCTGGAGGAGAGGGTGAGGGGGATGGAGGAGAGGATCAGACTTCTAGAGGAGAGGGTGAGGGGGATGGAGGAGAGGATCAGACTTCTGGAGGAGAGGGTGAGGGGGATGGAGGAGAGGACCAGACTGCTGGAGGAGAGGGTGAGGGGAATGGTGGAGAGGATCAGACTGCTGGCGGAGAGGGTGAGGGGAATGGTGGAGAGGATCAGACTGCTGGAGGAGAGGGTGAGGGGAATGGTGGAGAGGATCAGACTGCTGGAGGAGAGGGTGAGGGGAATGGTGGAGAGGATCAGACTGCTGGAGGAGAGGGTGAGGGGGATGGTGGAGAGGATCAGACTTCTAGAGGAGAGGGTGAGGGGGATGGAGGAGAGGATCAGACTTCTGGAGGAGAGGGTGAGGGGGATGGTGGAGAGGATCAGACTTCTAGAGGAGAGGGTGAGGGGGATGGAGGAGAGGATCAGACTTCTGGAGGAGAGGGTGAGGGGGATGGAGGTGAGGATCAGAGTGCTGGAGGAGAGGGTGAGGGGGATGGAGGAGAGGATCAGACTGCTGGAGGAGAGGGTGAGGGGAATGGTGGAGAGGATCAGACTGCTGGAGGAGAGGGTGAGGGGAATGGTGGAGAGGATCAGACTGCAGGAGGAGAGGGTGAGGGGGATGGAGGAGAGGATCAGACTGCTGGAGGAGAGGGTGAGGGGGATGGAGGAGAGGATCAGACTTCTGGAGGAGAGGGTGAGGGGGATGGAGGAGAGGATCAGACTGCTGGAGGAGAGGGTGAGGGGGATGGTGGAGAGGATCAGACTGCTGGAGGAGAGGGTGAGGGGGATGGAGGAGAGGATCAGACTGCTGGAGGAGAGGGTGGGGGGGATGGAGGAGAGGATCAGACTGCTGGAGGAGAGGGTGAGGGGGATGGAGGAGAGGATCAGACTTCTGGAGGAGAGGGTGAGGGGGATGGAGGAGAGGATCAGACTGCTGGAGGAGAGGGTGAGGGGGATGGTGGAGAGGATCAGACTGCTGGAGGAGAGGGTGAGGGGAATGGTGGAGAGGATCAGACTGCTGAAGGAGAGGGTGAGGGGGATGGAGGGAGAGGATCAGAGTGCTGGAGGAGAGGGTGAGGGGGATGGAGGAGAGGATCAGACTTCTAGAGGAGAGGGTGAGGGGGATGGAGGAGAGGATCAGACTTCTGGAGGAGAGGGTGAGGGGGATGGAGGAGAGGATCAGACTTCTAGAGGAGAGGGTGAGGGGGATGGAGGAGAGGATCAGACTTCTGGAGGAGAGGGTGAGGGGGATGGAGGAGAGGATCAGAGTGCTGGAGGAGAGGGTGAGGGGGATGGAGGAGAGGATCAGACTGCTGGAGGAGAGGGTGAGGGGAATGGTGGAGAGGATCAGACTGCAGGAGGAGAGGGTGAGGGGGATGGAGGAGAGGATCAGACTGCTGGAGGAGAGGGTGAGGGGGATGGAGGAGAGGATCAGACTTCTGGAGGAGAGGGTGAGGGGGATGGTGGAGAGGATCAGACTGCTGGAGGAGAGGGTGAGGGGGATGGAGGAGAGGATCAGACTGCTGGAGGAGAGGGTGGGGGGGATGGAGGAGAGGATCAGACTGCTGGAGGAGAGGGTGAGGGGGATGGAGGAGAGGATCAGACTTCTGGAGGAGAGGGTGAGGGGGATGGAGGAGAGGATCAGACTGCTGGAGGAGAGGGTGAGGGGGATGGTGGAGAGGATCAGACTGCTGGAGGAGAGGGTGAGGGGAATGGTGGAGAGGCTCAGACTGCTGAAGGAGAGGGTGAGGGGGATGGAGGGAGAGGATCAGAGTGCTGGAGGAGAGGGTGAGGGGGATGGAGGAGAGGATCAGACTTCTAGAGGAGAGGGTGAGGGGGATGGAGGAGAGGATCAGACTTCTGGAGGAGAGGGTGAGGGGGATGGAGGAGAGGATCAGACTTCTAGAGGAGAGGGTGAGGGGGATGGAGGAGAGGATCAGACTTCTGGAGGAGAGGGTGAGGGGGATGGAGGAGAGGATCAGAGTGCTGGAGGAGAGGGTGAGGGGGATGGAGGAGAGGATCAGACTGCTGGAGGAGAGGGTGAGGGGAATGGTGGAGAGGATCAGACTGCTGGAGGAGAGGGTGAGGGGAATGGTGGAGAGGATCAGACTGCTGGAGGAGAGGGTGAGGGGGATGGAGGAGAGGATCAGACTGCTGGAGGAGAGGGTGAGGGGGATGGAGGAGAGGATCAGACTGCTGGAGGAGAGGGTGAGGGGGATGGAGGAGAGGATCAGACTTCTGGAGGAGAGGGTGAGGGGGATGGAGGAGAGGTTCAGAGTGCTGGAGGAGAGGGTGAGGGGGATGGTGGAGAGGATCAGACTGCTGGAGGAGAGGGTGAGGGGAATGGTGGAGAGGCTCAGACTGCTGAAGGAGAGGGTGAGGGGGATGGAGGGAGAGGATCAGACTGCTGGAGGAGAGGGTGGGGGGGATGGAGGAGAGGATCAGACTGCTGGAGGAGAGGGTGAGGGGGATGGAGGAGAGGATCAGAGTGCTGGAGGAGAGGGTGAGGGGGATGGAGGAGAGGATCAGACTGCTGGAGGAGAGGGTGAGGGGGATGGAGGAGAGGATCAGACTGCTGGAGGAGAGGGTGAGGGGGATGGTGGAGAGGATCAGACTGCTGGAGGAGAGGGTGAGGGGGATGGAGGAGAGGATCAGACTGCTGGAGGAGAGGGTGGGGGGGATGGAGGAGAGGATCAGACTGCTGGAGGAGAGGGTGAGGGGGATGGAGGAGAGGATCAGACTTCTGGAGGAGAGGGTGAGGGGGATGGAGGAGAGGATCAGACTGCTGGAGGAGAGGGTGAGGGGGATGGAGGAGAGGATCAGACTTCTGGAGGAGAGGGTGAGGGGGATGGAGGAGAGGATCAGACTGCTGGAGGAGAGGGTGAGGGGGATGGTGGAGAGGATCAGACTGCTGGAGGAGAGGGTGAGGGGGATGGAGGAGAGGATCAGACTGCTGGAGGAGAGGGTGGGGGGGATGGAGGAGAGGATCAGACTGCTGGAGGAGAGGGTGAGGGGGATGGAGGAGAGGATCAGACTTCTGGAGGAGAGGGTGAGGGGGATGGAGGAGAGGATCAGACTGCTGGAGGAGAGGGTGAGGGGGATGGTGGAGAGGATCAGACTGCTGGAGGAGAGGGTGAGGGGAATGGTGGAGAGGATCAGACTGCTGAAGGAGAGGGTGAGGGGGATGGAGGGAGAGGATCAGAGTGCTGGAGGAGAGGGTGAGGGGGATGGAGGAGAGGATCAGACTTCTAGAGGAGAGGGTGAGGGGGATGGAGGAGAGGATCAGACTTCTGGAGGAGAGGGTGAGGGGGATGGAGGAGAGGATCAGACTTCTAGAGGAGAGGGTGAGGGGGATGGAGGAGAGGATCAGACTTCTGGAGGAGAGGGTGAGGGGGATGGAGGAGAGGATCAGAGTGCTGGAGGAGAGGGTGAGGGGGATGGAGGAGAGGATCAGACTGCTGGAGGAGAGGGTGAGGGGAATGGTGGAGAGGATCAGACTGCAGGAGGAGAGGGTGAGGGGGATGGAGGAGAGGATCAGACTGCTGGAGGAGAGGGTGAGGGGGATGGAGGAGAGGATCAGACTTCTGGAGGAGAGGGTGAGGGGGATGGAGGAGAGGATCAGACTGCTGGAGGAGAGGGTGAGGGGGATGGTGGAGAGGATCAGACTGCTGGAGGAGAGGGTGAGGGGGATGGAGGAGAGGATCAGACTGCTGGAGGAGAGGGTGGGGGGGATGGAGGAGAGGATCAGACTGCTGGAGGAGAGGGTGAGGGGGATGGAGGAGAGGATCAGACTTCTGGAGGAGAGGGTGAGGGGGATGGAGGAGAGGATCAGACTGCTGGAGGAGAGGGTGAGGGGGATGGTGGAGAGGATCAGACTGCTGGAGGAGAGGGTGAGGGGAATGGTGGAGAGGCTCAGACTGCTGAAGGAGAGGGTGAGGGGGATGGAGGGAGAGGATCAGAGTGCTGGAGGAGAGGGTGAGGGGGATGGAGGAGAGGATCAGACTTCTAGAGGAGAGGGTGAGGGGGATGGAGGAGAGGATCAGACTTCTGGAGGAGAGGGTGAGGGGGATGGAGGAGAGGATCAGACTTCTAGAGGAGAGGGTGAGGGGGATGGAGGAGAGGATCAGACTTCTGGAGGAGAGGGTGAGGGGGATGGAGGAGAGGATCAGAGTGCTGGAGGAGAGGGTGAGGGGGATGGAGGAGAGGATCAGACTGCTGGAGGAGAGGGTGAGGGGAATGGTGGAGAGGATCAGACTGCTGGAGGAGAGGGTGAGGGGAATGGTGGAGAGGATCAGACTGCTGGAGGAGAGGGTGAGGGGGATGGAGGAGAGGATCAGACTGCTGGAGGAGAGGGTGAGGGGGATGGAGGAGAGGATCAGACTGCTGGAGGAGAGGGTAAGGGGGATGGAGGAGAGGATCAGACTTCTGGAGGAGAGGGTGAGGGGGATGGAGGAGAGGTTCAGAGTGCTGGAGGAGAGGGTGAGGGGGATGGTGGAGAGGATCAGACTGCTGGAGGAGAGGGTGAGGGGAATGGTGGAGAGGCTCAGACTGCTGAAGGAGAGGGTGAGGGGGATGGAGGGAGAGGATCAGACTGCTGGAGGAGAGGGTGGGGGGGATGGAGGAGAGGATCAGACTGCTGGAGGAGAGGGTGAGGGGGATGGAGGAGAGGATCAGAGTGCTGGAGGAGAGGGTGAGGGGGATGGAGGAGAGGATCAGACTGCTGGAGGAGAGGGTGAGGGGGATGGAGGAGAGGATCAGACTGCTGGAGGAGAGGGTGAGGGGGATGGTGGAGAGGATCAGACTGCTGGAGGAGAGGGTGAGGGGGATGGAGGAGAGGATCAGACTGCTGGAGGAGAGGGTGGGGGGGGATGGAGGAGAGGATCAGACTGCTGGAGGAGAGGGTGAGGGGGATGGAGGAGAGGATCAGACTTCTGGAGGAGAGGGTGAGGGGGATGGAGGAGAGGATCAGACTGCTGGAGGAGAGGGTGAGGGGGATGGTGGAGAGGATCAGACTGCTGGAGGAGAGGGTGAGGGGAATGGTGGAGAGGCTCAGACTGCTGAAGGAGAGGGTGAGGGGGATGGAGGGAGGGAGAGGATCAGAGTGCTGGAGGAGAGGGTGAGGGGGATGGAGGAGAGGATCAGACTTCTAGAGGAGAGGGTGAGGGGGATGGAGGAGAGGATCAGACTTCTGGAGGAGAGGGTGAGGGGGATGGAGGAGAGGATCAGACTTCTAGAGGAGAGGGTGAGGGGGATGGAGGAGAGGATCAGACTTCTGGAGGAGAGGGTGAGGGGGATGGAGGAGAGGACCAGACTGCTGGAGGAGAGGGTGAGGGGAATGGTGGAGAGGATCAGACTGCTGGCGGAGAGGGTGAGGGGAATGGTGGAGAGGATCAGACTGCTGGAGGAGAGGGTGAGGGGAATGGTGGAGAGGATCAGACTGCTGGAGGAGAGGGTGAGGGGAATGGTGGAGAGGATCAGACTGCTGGAGGAGAGGGTGAGGGGATGGAGGGAGAGGATCAGACTGCTGGAGGAGAGGGTGAGGGGGATGGAGGAGAGGATAAGACTGCTGGAGGAGAGGGTGAGGGGGATGGAGGAGAGGATCAGACTGCTGGAGGAGAGGGTGAGGGGGATGGAGGAGAGGATCAGACTGCTGGAGGAGAGGGTGAGGGGGATGGAGGAAAGGATCAGACTGCTGGAGGAGAGGGTGAGGGGGATGGAGGAGAGGATCAGACTTCTAGAGGAGAGGGTGAGGGGGATGGAGGAGAAGATCAGACTTCTGGAGGAGAGGGTGAGGGGGATGGAGGAGAGGATCAGACTTCTGGAGGAGAGGGTGAGGGGGATGGAGGAGAGGATCAGACTTCTGGAGGAGAGGGTGAAGGGGATGGAGGTGAGGATCAGAGTGCTGGAGGAGAGGGTGAGGGGGATGGAGGAGAGGATCAGACTGCTGGAGGAGAGGGTGAGGGGAATGGTGGAGAGGATCAGACTGCTGGAGGAGAGGGTGAGGGGGATGGAGGAGAGGATCAGACTGCTGGAGGAGAGGGTGAGGGGGATGGAGGAGAGGATCAGACTGCTGGAGGAGAGGGTGAGGGGGATGGAGGAGAGGATCAGACTTCTGGAGGAGAGGGTGAGGGGGATGGAGGAGAATATCAGACTGCTGGAGGAGAGGGTGAGGGGGATGGTGGAGAGGATCAGACTTCTAGAGGAGAGGGTGAGGGGGATGGAGGAGAGGATCAGACTTCTGGAGGAGAGGGTGAGGGGGATGGAGGAGAGGATCAGACTTCTAGAGGAGAGGGTGAGGGGGATGGAGGAGAGGATCAGACTTCTGGAGGAGAGGGTGAGGGGGATGGAGGTGAGGATCAGAGTGCTGGAGGAGAGGGTGAGGGGGATGGAGGAGAGGATCAGACTGCTGGAGGAGAGGGTGAGGGGAATGGTGGAGAGGATCAGACTGCTGGAGGAGAGGGTGAGGGGAATGGTGGAGAGGATCAGACTGCAGGAGGAGAGGGTGAGGGGGATGGAGGAGAGGATCAGACTGCTGGAGGAGAGGGTGAGGGGGATGGAGGAGAGGATCAGACTGCTGGAGGAGAGGGTGAGGGGGATGGAGGAGAGGATCAGACTTCTGGAGGAGAGGGTGAGGGGGATGGAGGACAATATCAGACTGCTGGAGGAGAGGGTGAGGGGGATGGTGGAGAGGATCAGACTTCTAGAGGAGAGGGTGAGGGGGATGGAGGAGAGGATCAGACTTCTGGAGGAGAGGGTGAGGGGGATGGAGGAGAGGATCAGACTTCTGGAGGAGAGGGTGAGGGGGATGGAGGAGAGGATCAGACTTCTGGAGGAGAGGGTGAGGGGGATGGAGGTGAGGATCAGAGTGCTGGAGGAGAGGGTGAGGGGGATGGAGGAGAGGATCAGACTGCTGGAGGAGAGGGTGAGGGGAATGGTGGAGAGGATCAGACTGCTGGAGGAGAGGGTGAGGGGAATGGTGGAGAGGATCAGACTGCAGGAGGAGAGGGTGAGGGGGATGGAGGAGAGGATCAGACTGCTGGAGGAGAGGGTGAGGGGGATGGAGGAGAGGATCAGACTTCTGGAGGAGAGGGTGAGGGGGATGGAGGAGAGGATCAGACTGCTGGAGGAGAGGGTGAGGGGGATGGTGGAGAGGATCAGACTGCTGGAGGAGAGGGTGAGGGGGATGGAGGAGAGGATCAGACTGCTGGAGGAGAGGGTGGGGGGGATGGAGGAGAGGATCAGACTGCTGGAGGAGAGGGTGAGGGGGATGGAGGAGAGGATCAGACTTCTGGAGGAGAGGGTGAGGGGGATGGAGGAGAGGATCAGACTGCTGGAGGAGAGGGTGAGGGGGATGGTGGAGAGGATCAGACTGCTGGAGGAGAGGGTGAGGGGAATGGTGGAGAGGCTCAGACTGCTGAAGGAGAGGGTGAGGGGGATGGAGGGAGAGGATCAGAGTGCTGGAGGAGAGGGTGAGGGGGATGGAGGAGAGGATCAGACTTCTAGAGGAGAGGGTGAGGGGGATGGAGGAGAGGATCAGACTTCTGGAGGAGAGGGTGAGGGGGATGGAGGAGAGGATCAGACTTCTAGAGGAGAGCGTGAGGGGGATGGAGGAGAGGTTCAGACTTCTGGAGGAGAGGGTGAGGGGGATGGAGGAGAGGATCAGAGTGCTGGAGGAGAGGGTGAGGGGGATGGAGGAGAGGATCAGACTGCTGGAGGAGAGGGTGAGGGGAATGGTGGAGAGGATCAGACTGCTGGAGGAGAGGGTGAGGGGGATGGAGGAGAGGATCAGACTGCTGGAGGAGAGGGTAAGGGGGATGGAGGAGAGGATCAGACTTCTGGAGGAGAGGGTGAGGGGGATGGAGGAGAGGTTCAGAGTGCTGGAGGAGAGGGTGAGGGGGATGGTGGAGAGGATCAGACTGCTGGAGGAGAGGGTGAGGGGAATGGTGGAGAGGCTCAGACTGCTGAAGGAGAGGGTGAGGGGGATGGAGGGAGAGGATCAGACTGCTGGAGGAGAGGGTGGGGGGGATGGAGGAGAGGATCAGACTGCTGGAGGAGAGGGTGGGGGGGATGGAGGAGAGGATCAGACTGCTGGAGGAGAGGGTGAGGGGGATGGAGGAGAGGATCAGAGTGCTGGAGGAGAGGGTGTGCGGGATGGAGGAGAGGATCAGACTGCTGGAGGAGAGGGTGAGGGGGATGGAGGAGAGGTTCAGAGTGCTGGAGGAGAGGGTGAGGGGGATGGAGGAGAGGATCAGACTGCTGGAGGAGAGGGTGAGGGGAATGGAGGAGAGGATCAGACTGCTGGAGGAGAGGGTGAGGGGGATGGAGGAGAGGATCAGACTGCTGGAGGAGAGGGTGAGGGGGATGGAGGAGAGGATCAGACTGCTGGAGGAGAGGGTGAGGGGGATGGAGGAGAGGATCAGAGTGCTGGAGGAGAGGGTGAGGGGGATGGAGGAGAGGATCAGACTGCTGGAGGAGAGGGTGAGAGGGATGGTGGAGAGGATCAGAGTGCTGGAGGAGAGGGTGAGGGGGATGGAGGAGAGGATCAGACTGCTGGAGGAGAGGGTGAGGGGGATGGAGGAGAGGATAAGACTGCTGGAGGAGAGGGTGAGGGGGATGGAGGAGAGGATAAGACTGCTGGAGGAGAGGGTGAGGGGGATGGAGGAGAGGATCAGACTGCTGGAGGAGAGGGTGAGGGGGATGGAGGAGAGGATCAGACTGCTGGAGGAGAGGGTGAGGGGGATGGAGGAGAGGATCAGACTGCTGGAGGAGAGGGTGAGGAGGATGGCGTGTGACAGAGAACAACTCACTAGAGTGGTGGCCACCCCCACAGAGAAGCCAGCAGAACAGCCCACCTCAGCTCCCAACAAAAGTCTCGACACCCCAGCAGAACAGTCCACCAGGGGATCTCACCCTGGGCTTGTGACTGTGCCTCAAAACCAAGTGTTTACCTGGCCCACCACTCCACCCTGGACTTGAACAGCCTTTATAACCAGGTCCACCTATACAAGGCAGCAGTGCCCACCTTCGCCCGGACCCTAAAGGACATCGCTCTCAAACGCAGCCCCAACACTTCACACAGGAGCAACCGGTCAATGGACACCCCGCCCAGACCAGCAAGACACTATCCCAGACCCAAGAGCAGGAACCTGGACTTGATCAAAGAGGGCGGCAGGCAGCCTAGTGGTTAGAGCGTTGGATTAGTAACCGAAAGGTTGCAAGATTGAATCCCTGAGCAGACAAGGTAAAAATCTCTTGTTCTGCCCCTGAACAAGGCAGTTAATCCACTGTTCCTAGGCTGTCATTGAAATTAAGAATTTGTTCTTAACTGACTTGCCAAGTTAAATAAAGGTTAAATGAATTGGAAATACAGACATTGTCATCTGACAAGAAACATGGTATAAAGGAGACAGACCCACTGGTTGCCCTCTAGGTTACAGAGAGCTGGTAGTCCCATCCACCAAACTACCAGGTGGGTGGTATAAAGGAGACACACCCACTGGTTGCCCTCTAGGTTACAGAGAGCTGGTAGTCCCATCCACCAAACTACCAGGTGGGTGGTATAAAGGAGACACACCCACTGGTTGCCCTCTATGTTACAGAGAGCTGGTTGTCCCATCCACCAAACTACCAGGTGTGTGGTATAAAGGAGACACACCCACTGGTTGCCCTCTAGGTTATAGAGAGCTGGTTGTCCCATCCACCAAACTACCAGGTGGGTGGTATAAAGGAGACAGACCCACTGGTTGCCCTCTAGGTTACAGAGAGCTGGTAGTCCCATCCACCAAACTACCAGGTAGGTGGTATAAAGGAGACACACCCACTGGTTGCCCTCTAGGTTACAGAGAGCTGGTTGTCCCATCCACCAAACTACCAGGTGGGTGGTATAAAGGAGACAGACCCACTGGTTGCCCTCTAGGTTACAGAGAGCTGGTTGTCCCATCCACCAAACTACCAGGTGGGTGGTATAAAGGAGACAGACCCACTGGTTGCCCTCTAGGTTACAGAGAGCTGGTAGTCCCATCCACCAAACTACCAGGTGGGTGGTATAAAGGAGACAGACCCACTGGTTGCCCTCTATGTTACAGAGAGCTGGTTGTCCCATCCACCAAACTACCAGGTGGGTGGTATAAAGGAGACACACCCACTGGTTGCCCTCTAGGTTACAGAGAGCTGGTAGTCCCATCCACCAAACTACCAGGTGGGTGGTATAAAGGAGACAGACCCACTGGTTGCCTTCTATGTTACAGAGAGCTGGTAGTCCCATCCACCAAACTACCAGGTGGGTGGTATAAAGGAGACGGACCCACTGGTTGCCCTCTAGGTTACAGAGAGCTGGTAGTCCCATCCACCAAACTACCAGGTGGGTGGTATAAAGGAGATGGACCCACTGGTTGCCCTCTAGGTTACAGAGAGCTGGTAGTCCCATCCACCAAACTACCAGGTGGGTGGTATAAAGGAGACACACCCACTGGTTGCCCTCTAGGTTACAGAGAGCTGGTAGTCCCATCCACCAAACTACCAGGTGGGTGGTATAAAGGAGACAGACCCACTGGTTGCCCTCTATGTTACAGAGAGCTGGTAGTCCCATCCACCAAACTACCAGGTGGGTGGTATAAAGGAGACAGACCCACTGGTTGCCCTCTAGGTTACAGAGAGCTGGTAGTCCCATCCACCAAACTACCAGGTGGGTGGTATAAAGGAGACAGACCCACTGGTTGCCCTCTAGGTTACAGAGAGCTGGTAGTCCCATCCACCAAACTACCAGGTGGGTGGTATAAAGGAGACACACCCACTGGTTGCCCTCTAGGTTACAGAGAGCTGGTTGTCCCATCCACCAAACTACCAGGTGGGTGGTATAAAGGAGACACACCCACTGGTTGCCCTCTATGTTACAGAGAGCTGGTAGTCCCATCCACCAAACTACCAGGTGGGTGGTATAAAGGAGACAGACCCACTGGTTGCCCTCTAGGTTACAGAGAGCTGGTAGTCCCATCCACCAAACTACCAGGTGGGTGGTATAAAGGAGACAGACCCACTGGTTGTCCTCTAGGTTACAGAGAGCTGGTAGTCCCATCCACCAAACTACCAGGTGTGAAACAGGGAAGGGACTCAGGGGGTATGCTAATTTGGTATAGAACAGACTTAACTCACTCCATTAAATTAATCAAAACAGGAACATTTTACATTTGGCTAGACATTCAAAAGGAAATGAGCTTAACAGAGAACAATGACCTCCTGTGTGCTACCTATAACCCCCACTAGAATCCCCATACTTCAATGAAGACAGCTTCTCCATCCTGGAGGGGGAAATCAATCATTTCCAGGCCCAGGCACATGTAATAGTCTGTGACGACCTAAATACCAGAACCGGACAAGAACCTGACACCCTCAGCACACAGGGGGACAAATACCTGCCTGGATGTGACAGCATTTCCTCCCCTTATGCCCCCCTAGGCACACCTATGACAACATAACCAACAAAAACGGGTCACAAGTCCTGCAGCTCTGTCGCACACTGGGTATGTACATAGTCAATGGTAGGCTTCGAGGGGACTCCTATGGTAGGTACACCTACAGCTCATCTCTTGGCAGTAGTACAGCAGTACAGTAGTACTGTAGACTATTTTATCACTGACCTCAACCCAGAGTCTCTCAGAGCGTTCACAGTCAGCCCACTGACACCCCTATCAGATCACAGCAAAATCACACTCTACTTGAACAGAGCGATATTCAATCCTGAGGCATCAAAGCCAAAGGAACTGAGTAATATTAGGAAATGCTATAGATGGAAGGAATGTAGTGAAAACCTACCATGCAAACCTACCAAAAAAACTATTAGGCAACAACATATTCAATCACCTTCGCGACAACTTCCTGGACAAAACGTTCCACTGTAATAGTGAAGGTGTAATCATAACAGTATATTTGACCTCTCAGCTTCCCTATCAAATCTAAAAATTCCAAACAGAAAACTGAACAAAATGAACAACAATGACAAATGGTTTGATGAAGAATGCAAAAACCTAACAAAGAAGTTGAGAAACCTTATCCAAACAAAAACATAAACCTGAGTCTACGCCTTCACAGCACGTCAGAAGTCAGCACAATGTAATTGAAGAATCCATAGACTAACCACTTGGAAAACACTAAACAAACAACAACACGAAGAATTATCTATCCAAAATGGAAATGAAAGGGTAAACCACTTCTCTAATCTTCTTGGCTCTATAAAAAAGAACAAACAGCAAAAACATATACATGATCAAATATAAATCTTAGAATAAACTATTAAAGACTACCAGAACCCACTGGATTCTCCAACTACCTTGAATGAACTACAGGACAAAACACAAACCCTCCAACCCAAAAAGCCTTCTGGTGTTGATGGTATCCTCAATGAAATGCTAAAATATACAGGCAACAAATTCCAATTGGCTATACTAAAACTCTTTAACATCATCCTTAGCTATGGCATCTTCCCCAATATTTGGAACCAAAACCACACCAATCCACAAAAGTGGAGACAAATTTGACCTCTATAACTACCGTGGTATATGCGTCAACAACAACCTTGGGAAAATCCTCTGCATTATCATTAACAGCAGACTCGTACATTTCCTCAGTGAAAACAATGTACTGAGCAAATGTCTTATTGGCTTTTTACCAAATGAACATACGACAGACCATGTATTCACCCTGCACACCCTAATTGACAAACAAACAAACCAAAACAAATGCAAAGTCTTCTCATACTTTGTTGATTTCAAAAAACCCTTCGACTCAATTTGGCATGAGGGTCTGCTATACAAATTGATGGAAAGTGGAGTTGGGGGAAAAACATACAACATTATAAAATCCATGTACACAAACAACAAGTGTGCGGTTAAAATAGGCAAAAAGCACACACATTTCTTCCCACATGGCCATGGGGTGAGACAGGGATGCAGGTTAAGCCCCACCCTCTTCAACATATATATCAACGAATTGGAGGGCACTAGAACAGTCTGCAGCACTTGGCCTCACCCTACTAGAATCTGAAGTCAAATGTCTACTGTTTGCTGATGATCTGGTGCTTCTGTCCCCAACCAAGGAGGGCCTACAGCAGCACCTAGATCTTCTGCACAGATTCTGCCAGACCTGGGCCTTGACAGTAAATCTCAGTACAACAAAAATAATGGTGTTCCAAAAAAGGTCCAGTCGCCAGGACCACAAATATAAATTCCATCTAGACACCGTTGCCCAAGATCACACAAAAAACTATACGTAGCTTGGCCTAAACATCAGCGCCACAGGTACAGTTGAAGTCAAAGGTTTACATACACCTCAGCAAAATACATTTAAACTCAGTTTTTCACAATTTCTGACATTTAATCCTAGTAAAAACTCCCTGTTTTAGGTCAGCTAGGATCACCACTGTATTTTAAGAATGTGAAATGACAGAATAATAGTAGAGAGAATGATTTATTTCAGCTATTATCTATTTCATCACATTCCCAGTGGGTCAGAAGTTTACATACACTCAATTAGTATTTGGTAGCATTGCCTTTAAATTGTTTAACTTGGGTCAAATGTTTTGGGTAGCCTTCCACAAGCTTTCCACAATAAGTTGGGTGAATTTTGGCCCATTCCTCCTGACAGAGCTGGTGTAACTGAGTCAGGTTTGTAAGCTTTTTCAGTTCTGCCCACAAATGTTCTATAAGAATGCAGTCAGGGCTTTGTGATATCCGCTCCAATACCTTGACTTTGTTGTCCTTAAGCCATTTTGCCACAACTTTGGAAGTCTGTTTGGGGTCATTGTCTTTTTGGAAGACCCATTTGTAACCAAGCGTTAACTTCCTGACTGATGTCTTGAGATGTTGCTTCAATATATCCACCTAAGTTTCCTTCCTCATGATGCCATCTATTTTGTGAAGTGCACCAGTCCCTCCTGCAGCAAAGCACCCCACAACATGATGCTGCCAGCTTCACGGATGGGATGGTGTTCTTCGGCTTGCAAGCCTCCCCCTTTTTCCTCCAAACATAACAATAGTCATTATGGCCAAACAGTTCTATTTTTGTTTCATCAGACCAGAGGACATTTCTCCAAAAAGTACGATCCGTATCCTCATGTGCAGTTGCAAACTGTTTTTTATGTCAGTTTTGGAGCAGTGGCTTCTTCCTTGCTGTGCGGCCTTTCAGGTTATGTTGATATAGGACTTGTTTAACTTTGGATATAAATACTTCTGTACCTGTTTCCTCCAGCATCTTCACAAGGTCCTTTGCTGTTATTCAGGAATTGATTTGCACTTTTCACACTAAAGTACGTTCATCTCTAGGAGACAGAACACGTCTCCTTCCTGAGCAGTGTGATGGCTGCGTGGTCCATTGGTGTATATACTTGCGTACTATTGTTTGTTCAGAGGAACAGGGTACCTTCAGACATTTGGAAATTGCTCCCAAGGATGAACCAGACTTGTGGAGGTCTACAATTCTTTTTCTGAGGTCTTGGCTGATATCTTTTGATTTTCCCATGATGTCAAGTGAAGAGGCACTGAGTTTGAAGGTAGGCCTTGAAATACATACACAGGTACACCTCCAATTGACTCAAATTATGTCAATTAGCCTATCAGAAGCTTCTAAAGCCATGACATCCTTTTTTGATTTTTCCAAGCTATTTAAAGTCACATTCAACTTAGTGTATGTAAACTTCTGACCCACTGGAATTGTGATACAGTGAATTATAAGTGAAATAATCTGTCTGTAAACAATTGTTGGAAAAATCACTTGTGTCATGCACAAAGTAGATGTCCTAACCTACTTGTCAAAACTATAGTTTGTTAACAAGAAATTTGTGGAGTGGTTGAAAAACAAGTTTTAATGACTGCAACCTAAGTGTATGTAAACTTCCGACTTCAACTGTAACTTCCACAAAGCTTTGAACGATCTGAGAGACAAGGCAAGAAGGGCATTCTATGCCATCAAAAATAACATAAAATTTGACATACCAATTAGGATCTGGCTAATAATACTTATAGAAAACCTTTATAGAACCCATTGCCTTTTATGGCTGTGAGGTCTGGGGTCCGCTCACCAACCAAGAATTCACAAAATGGAACAAACACCAAGTTGAGACTCTGCAAGCAGAATTCTGCAAAAAATATCCTCCATGTACAATGTAAAACACCAAATAATGCATGCAGAGCAGAATTAGGCCGATACCCGCTAATTATCGAAATCCAGAAAAGAGCCGTTAAATTCTACAACCACCTAAAAGGAAGCGATTTCCAAACCTTCCATAACAAAGCAATCACCTACAAAGAGATGAGCCTGGAGAAAAATCCCCTAAGCAAGCTGGTCCTGGGGCTCTGTTCACAAACACAAACAGACCCCACAGAGCCCCAGGACAGAAACACAATTAGACCCAACCAAATCATGAGAAAACAAAAAGCTTGACACATTGGAAAGAATTAACAAAAGAACAGTGTGCTATTTGAATGCTAGAATGCTATTTGGCCCTAAACAGAGAGTACACAGTGGCAGAATACCTGACCACTGTGACTGACCCAAACTTAAGGAAAGGTTTGACAATGTACAGACTCAGTGAGCATAGCCTTGCTATTGAGAAAGGCCGCCGTAGGCAGACCTGGCTCTCAAGAGAAAACAGGCTATGTACACACTGCCCACAAAATGAGGTGGAAATTGAGCTGCACTTCCTAACCTCCTGCCCAATGTATGACCATATTAGAGACACATACTTCCCTCAGATTACACAGATCCACAAAGAATTCGAAAACAACCCAATTTGGATATACTCCCCTATCTACTGGGTGAAATACCACAGTGTGCCATCACAGCAGCAAGATTTGTGACCTGTTGCCACAAGAAAAGGGCAACCAGTGAAGAACAAACACCATTGTAAATACAACCCATATTTATGTGTATTTATTTTCCATTTTGTACTTTAACTATTTGCACATTGTTACAACATTGTATTTAGACATAATATGACATTTGACATGTATTTATTATTTTGGAACTTCTGTGAGTGTAATGTTTACTGTAATTTGTATTGTTTATTTCACTTTTGTTTATTATCTATTTCACTTGTTTGGCAATGTTAACATATGTTTTCCATGCTAATAAAGCCCCTTGAATTTAATTTCATTGCGAGAGAAGCAGAGAGAGAGAGAAGCAGAGAGAAAGAGAAGCAAAGAGAGAGAGAGAGAGAGAAAAACACAGAGAGAGAGAGAAGCAGAGAAAGAGAGATAGAATCAGAGAGAGAGAGAGAGAGAGAGAGAGAGAGAGCAAACTAGAATGCTATTTGGCCTTAAAAAAACTAAGCACACTAGAAGCAGAGAGAAGTAGAGAAGCAGAGAGAGAGTGAGAGAGAGAGAGAGAGAGGAGAGAGAGAGACGCAGAGAGAGAGAGAAGCAGAGAGTGAGAGAATCAGAGAGAGAGAGAAGTAGAGAGAGAGAAGTAGAAAGAGAGAGAGAAGCAGACACAGAAGCAGAGAGAGAGAGAAGCAGAGAGAGAAGCAGAGAGTGCAAATCAGAGAGCGAGAGAAGCAGAGAGAGAAGCAGAGAGAGAAGCAGAGAGAGAGAAGCAGAGAGAGAGCGAAGCAGAAAGAGAGAGAGAAGCAGGGAGAGGGAGAAGCAAAGAGAGAGAGAAGCAGAGAGAGAGAGAAGCAGAGAGAGAGAAGCAGAGAGAAGCAGAAAGAGAGAAGAGAGAAAAGAGAGAGAGAAGCAGAGAGCGAGAGAAGCAGAGAGAGAGATAAGCAGAAAGAGAGAGAGAAGCAGAGAGAGGGAGAAGCAAAGAGAGAGAGAAGCAGAGAGAGAGAGAAGCAGAGAGAGAGAAGCAGAGAGAAGCAGAAAGAGAGAGAGAAGCAGGGAGAGTGAGATGCGAGAGAAGTAGAGATAGAGAGAAGCAGAGAGAGAAGCAGAAAGAGAGAGAGAAGCAGAGAGAGAGAAGCAGAGAGAGAAGCAGAGACAGTGAGAAGCAGAAATGGAGAGAGAGAAGCATGGAGAGAGAAGAAGAGAGAGAAGAGAGAAGAGAAAGAGAAGCAAAAATAGAAGCAGAGAGAAAGAGAGAAGCAGAGAGAGAGAAGCAGAAAGAGAGAGAAGCAGAGAGAGAGAAGAAAGAGAGAGAGAAGCACAGAGCGAGAGAGAAGCAGAGAGATAGAATGTCCTGTTTGGCTCTTGTCTTCTCAATGGGCAGCTTTATTGTTCCGCCAGGTGTGAAAGTGACTGAGAAGAAACGGACACGGGAGATAGTTGTATATTTGACAGAGAGGAACAATAGGATTCTGTTGGGTCTCCAGGAGCGCACTCTCTGGTTTGTGTGTGTGTGTGTGTGTGTGTGTGTGTGTGTGTGTGTGTGTGTGTGTGTGTGTGAGTCTGTCTAGGTCCCTGATAGAAGAATTTGTATGTTTAAGATAATGACTAAAGTATTCCACCCTGAAACCATATAATTGTATGAAATGTGTTAGAGTCAAAATCCAATAATGTGTGTGACTAGGCCATTGTGTTACTATTTCGCAATATGAGCTGGGTATAGTTGAGACATTCAAGGACAACTGAACTGTTGACTTGTGATAACGGTGAAACTAATAACTGGAAAGAGGCCTCCCCACCCTTCGGAGGAGAAAAACTGTTAGAAATGGCTTGCAGAAGATGATGAAACATGTTGCAGAAGTGTGATAAACAATGTATGTGAACTTTAGAAAAATACAGCCCACCTAAAGAGAGGTGGAGTTTCTACTGATGTGAGTTCATTTGTGTGTGTGTGCTATAAAAAGATTGTGTTCTCATTTTGACGACAGAGCGCTCTCTGAATAAAGTATTGATCTATTGCAGAATCTGAGACTTTGTCTAATTCTTCATTAACCAGAGCCTTACAACCTCTGGGAATTGGTCAAAGCTTGAGTGATAGTTGAGTTCAACCATTGAGATAGTAAAATTCTCTTGATAGTCCCAAACACTGCAGTTAGGAGTTTGGCTCCCAGTGACCTTCCTTGACCTTTATTCTCCTGTGTTAACCATCATCTCTTTTCAGTACACTGTGTCATACATAGACGACTTATCTCTTGATTTTTTTCTCCTGGGAGCTTTGTCGTACTGTAGCTCAAAGCTGAGAAACAAACAATGTGTTTTGATGTATGCAGTAAAGAATGATGGTGGAAAAGTTTTTGTTCTATCTCAGGTAATCTCTCGTGGACAGACCGACCAAATTACGAGAGATTTTATGATATGTGTAACCCTGGCATCCAGACCACAGCCAGCAGGCAGCAATCGACTGTGTGGTGATGTTGTGCTTTAGTTAACTGTCAAGCAGGAGGTCTTTTGTGAGATTTCCAACTGTTTTGTTTTTCTTCTGCGTATATTACACCAGGAAACTCATACCTGGCGTCCTTGACTCGTTTTGTTCTAATTTCCCCCCTGTCCTGTCTACAGAAAACCTTGTTCCCAGATACTCATACCTCATCCTTACTGCTTACATCAGATAGGCCTAGTGAGTCGTCCTTTATTTCCACCCTTCCCCTTTCACCTCCAGGTTACACTATTTGATTCTCACCATAACATTTTAAATGTCATTACACAAAGAGCACCTCCACCTCCTCTTCACCCCCTGTGTAGTAGGCCTGTGGTAGGACTAGGTCCTTCACCCCAAGACAGGATTTATGAAAATTAAAAAGATATTGTACAAATGATTTAGAGCCCAGTGGAGCCCAGTGCATAACATATGAACGTATTTTGCAACACAATTCCATAATTAGGCTTTTGTGTCATTAGTAGAAGGCTATTGTAACAACTAATTGAGACCTACTTTATGTTTGCGCCACTAGAAAAATACAACCCAGCATCCCATGCTGACCGGTATTGATCCCTGGTGTAACCGATGTGAAATGGCTAGTTAGTTAGCGGTGGTGCGCGCTAATAGCGTTTCAATCGGTGACGTCACTTGCTCTGAGACCTGAAGTGGTTGTTCCCCTTGTGTTGCAAGGGCTGTGGCTTTTGTGGTGCGATGGGTAACGATGCTTCGTGGGTGTCAGTTGTTGATGTGTGCAAGGGTCCCTGGTTCGAGCCCGGGTTGGGGCGAAGAGAGGGACGGAACCTACACTGTTACATTGATGCGGTTGACCCGGATCATTGGTTGCTGCGGAAAAGGAGGAGGTCAAAAGGGGGGTGAGTGTAACTGATGTGAAATGGCTAGTTAGTTAGCGGTGGTGCACGCTAATAGCGTTTCAATCGGTGACGTCACTTGCTCTGAGACCTGAAGTGGTTGTTCCCCTTGCGTTGCAAGGGCCGCGGCTTTTGTGGCGCGATGGGTAACGATGCTTCAGGTTGGGGCGAAGAGAGGGACGGAACCTACACTGTTACATTGGCATGACTGGGACCTGCTGCTCTACTCTGGATGAAACAATAGCAGAAGTGCCACCCCCATGCACTTAACACACATTCCTCGTTTTGCTAAGTTCGCCGTATTGTATATTGCTCTCAGTAAAAAAACGATGTTTATGGTCATTAGCACAGAATACGAGCCTGGTCTCATAGACTAGACGTAACATAGTAAATGTAAACACTCAACTTAGTATGATATGTTACGTTTAGTATGGTTACATAAGACAGATAGTTACAAACCTTTTATTCAGTGGGCTAAATCAGGGTCACACAGAGAATTTCTTGGTATTCTTAAAACAATCTATTTGAAACAAAAGTATACACCTCACACACATGGTTATGGGATCAACAAAAAGAAGACACTTCTACCATGTCAGATATAGAGGTGAAATGTATTACATTTTGAGTTTGCATCCCAATATTACACTTTATATACATCACAGAAGACTGAAATATAACAAAACTGTTTGACATAGAAACACAGAATTCTCTGCAGGTTTTCTGAAATAATGTTTATTCATTATTAAAAGAATTTCAGAATTAGTAAACAGCAGCATACCATCCTGCATCCCACTGCTGGATTGCCCATTAAGCTAAGCAGTGTTGTACCTGGATGGGAGACCAGATGCTGCTAGAAGTGGTGCTGGAGGGCCAGTAGGAGGCACTCTTTCCTCTGGTCTAAAAAAATATTGCATGGATTGGGGACATTGCCCTGTGTAAAGTGCAGTCCTTTAGATGTCAAGATAAACAGCTGTTCAGACTCTCTGTGGTCGCTAAAGAGTAGGGCTGTTAACCTGTTGTTCTGGCCATCGTACCATCATGGCCACCTAATCATCCCCAGCTTCCAAATGGCTCATTCATCCCCCCTCCTCTCCCCTGTAACCATTCCCCAATTCGTTGCCATAAATGAGAATGTGTCTCGGTCAATTTACCTGGTAAAATAAGGGTAAAAAAAAGTATGTTCATAACAAATTACTAAAAGTGTTATTAAGAATGTTATTGTATTTAGACTGTTAATGCAAGTACAGAGTACATTCATGCATATGCATATAACGTGAGATAACGCCCACTATGTTTTTATTTTCTCCTTTAAATCGAAAACCCCAGCCCTTTATGCAAATCGCTCATCCCGTCAGCGGAAGCTGGCTGTAAGCTTATTTCCGACAGATATTCCTTTAAAGCTGTGGCTTGACTGCAAGACGTCCCAGAGGATCCAGTCGATGCACCAATACAAAAATACCTTTCGAGGGGACGTAAACATTATATCTCAACAGTAACGAACGAAGGAAAGAGATACCGATAACTGGGTAAGCATAGGGCATGTTTTAACAGATGACATTATTATAATTTACCAGCTCAATCATCTCAGTTTTCTTGCTGCATCAGAAGGTTTCGCTCGACTAACCGTCAGCTATGCTATGCACTTGTGTAAAAAGCAACATCGAAATGCCTGCAAGTTCCGTGGTAGGCTATAATAAACGCGTTTCCATATGTAGTATTGTTACTACACTCTACTGGAATGAACTGACGACCTCAAGTTTGTTGATAACATTGAATACACAGCGGGATGAATTAATACATCTGAGTGCTCGTGCAACTGTTGACGATGGATGCACTTGACAGTAGCGCTAGAGGGTAATTATTGGGCACTTGCAATTACAAATGGTCATGTTAACCTTTTCATATAAATATTTCAAAAGCACTTGTTCCTTATTCCACGAGACCTGTTACTCTTTTCTACCGCGGCATCTAGTTCAACCGTACAGGTCCGGTGCGCCTATGAAACGTAAAGGCAATGTTTTGCAATTGCAAAACTTTTTTTCATACATTAATAATATCATTTGAAATTGAGAGTAATGTTTTGGCATGGAATTAATACAAAGATGCACCAGAAAAATGGTTTGCTGCCCATTCTTTTGGTTGAAATTATGTTATGCAATTGCAATCAATCAATTTAGCATGATGCATGTGTCAGGAGGTTTGAAGCAATTTATGAGCAAAGTACATAGCCGTTTTCATAACTGTCAAATCAAACCAGTTAATAATACAGTAATAGCAACCAAGTGTGTTTGTCGACCAGTATGTCGAAATACAGTGGTATCGCTAGTTTTTACTCTTCAGCGTAACTGAATGTGAGTCGATGTCATGTGTGCATCATGTGAGTCTGTATTTATTGCAGAGTCCAGGTTCACGTCAGGGAAGTGGTGGATATTAAAATCCGATGTAAATCGCTCTTTGCTGAGTGAGATGCAAACCAGAAGGGTAGAGAGAGCCTGTGGTATGTTTATCTCCTATGAGGATTACCCAAGTTCCCCAAGGGTGGTGGTGCACCAGGTGCTCTTTGCTTTTCACACTGCTTTCCTGAAATGTGTGTTAGCTAACCTTGCCACTATGGATAATTTGTCTTTTGCAGGTGCCAAGAAGACAGCTGCTCCTCTTTTCCAAAAGGACGAGGCGCACAACGTCTTTGGAACAACTGCTGTTGCATGCAGTCATCTGCAGAGGTTACTGTATGAAGCTTTTAAGGCCTTTTTGGTGAGTCTGTCTGGATGTTTTTATAACTCATTCGTTTTTCGATTATTCAGGTTAGATACAAGATGCAGACCATGTAGATACACACACACACACATCTACAAACACCCTTTCAGACACTCTCCTGAGCGCTAATCTGGTCCGATCTGGTTTCAGCCCGTGACTGCGTGTGGACGCATGTCATGAAGAGAAACCTTTACTTCCCATGAATGGTATTGATCACTAAACACTCCCGCTGGCTCAGCAGTCGCTCTCACAACACAGCAAAGACACGGGGAACCACATACACTTGTTCTTATTCGTTACAGACTGTCTATGTTGCGTCAGCACCCCTGAATAAAGCAAACTACGACACAAGACAGAAAGGTTACATTGGAGCATGAGCATAGGCTACTAAAGTTGAAATGTTCTTCCTTTCATAACCCCAAAGATCACTGGACTGCACTCACACACAACTTGTCCCTCCGGCTCTGTTTCTTATTGCAGCTTAAAACTGCTGATTAAAACTTTCTGGCTGACTGCTCCACGCTGAGGCTTGTGAAATCACCTTAAATGGGTGAAACACAGCTCTTAAAAACAATTCTACATTTCACTTTTGGCTATCTTATGTTGTCTTTGGTAGTTTGCTTCTGACAAGGCCTAATTCTTTTGATTTAAGGGTGTGACTATATCATTTCATCAGCATCATACATTGACAGTGAGTTTAGAAAAAGTAGCCCTAGGCCTATATTTGGAATATTCTACTACTTGTTTGATGTGGAAGACATCAGATATTACGGGCATATCATCCAGATGATTACAATATTATAGTTATTATAATAATCCTAATTATGACGGTCAGTGTTGTTGTGCATGTCATCCTAACATCATAACACACACTTCAGTGTGAATCCCAGCTTTGTCATTAACAAAGATATTGACCACAGATAACCCCACCCACCTCACTGAGATCCCAACAGAGCTTCCAAGTACAGGACACTGTGTGTCTTGAATTACACAGTCTATTTGTGCAGTGTGGTGTGAGTTTTTCTCAACAGTCTTCTTTTATCCCTGTCGGCTTTCTCTTGTGAAGTTGTGTGACGTCATTCTAGTCCACTCTAGGCTCAGTAGGCCTTATATGGGATGTTGTTCAACCACAATAGAATATTGGATTAAAGTCAGGCAAAAGAAAACTCATTTTGTTTACTGTTCATGTCACAGTGACGGCTGAGAGAGAGCAGATCTGACTCCGGCCAGGCAGCCACATTGTTGGAGCTCGAGCACATTCAATATCTAAATCGATATCAGATAACATGCATGCAGTATGATGCCACTGAGGTTTAATAATAGCCCTGGTTCTAATGCAGAGGGCAGCTACACTATGCTCCTGATCTGTCCTGTCTGACATGGCAGCTACTTCATTCTGGTTCTAATGCAGAGGGCAGCTACACTATGCTCCTGATCTGTCCTGTCTGACATGGCAGCTACTTCATTCTGGTTCTAATGCAGAGGGCAGCTACAATATGCTCCTGATCTGTCCTGTCTGACATGGCAGCTACTTCATTCTGGTTCTAATGCAGAGGGCAGCTACAATATGCTCCTGATCTGTCCTGTCTGACATGGCAGCTACTTCATTCTGGTTCTAATGCAGAGGGCAGCTACAATATGCTCCTGATCTGTCCTGTCTGCCATGGCAACTACTTCATTCTGGTTCTAATGCAGAGGGCAGCTACACTATGCTCCTGATCTGTCCTGTCTGCCATGGCAGCTACTTCATTCTGGTTCTAATGCAGAGGGCAGCTACACTATGCTCCTGATCTGTCCTGTCTGCCATGGCAGCTACTTCATTCTGGTTCTAATGCAGAGGGCAGCTACAATATGCTCCTGATCTGTCCTGTCTGCCATGGCAACTACTTCATTCTGGTTCTAATGCAGAGGGCAGCTACACTATGCTCCTGATCTGTCCTGTCTGACATGGCAACTACTTCATTCTGGTTCTAATGCAGAGGGCAGCTACAATATGCTCCTGATCTGTCCTGTCTGCCATGGCAACTACTTCATTCTGGTTCTAATGCAGAGGGCAGCTACACTATGCTCCTGATCTGTCCTGTCTGACATGGCAACTACTTCATTCTGGTTCTAATGCAGAGGGCAGCTACACTATGCTCCTGATCTGTCCTGTCTGACATGGCAACTACTTCATTCTGGTTCTAATGCAGAGGGCAGCTACACTATGCTCCTGATCTGTCCTGTCTGCAATGGCAACTACTTCATTGAGTGTCATGCTTTGTACTGTTTGCAAGTGGTCTTGTCACACAGTAGTTATAGACCTTGGTCTGTAATAGTTATTATAAAACTAGGTATATAGTTATTATAGACCATGTTATAGACCAGGGGTATTCAAATCTTACCCTATGATGTCTAGACTACTGCTGGTTTTCTGTTCTACCTGATGAAAATGCATAATTGCACCCACCTGGTCTCCCAGGTCTAAATCACTCCCTGTTTAGAGGGATAGAATTTAAAAAAGCAGTGGAACTGGCTTCGAGGTCCAGATAAAAATGTGACGTTTTTACACCCTAGTCAGTTTTGATGAGTTTGACAGATGAACAAGTATTCAAATTCAACATGAGTTGAGGCAAAGCCACAGAGATCAAATCACATTTTATTTGTCACATGCGTCAATTTTTTTTTTAAATTGAGCCTTTATTTAACTAGGCAAGTCAGTTAAGAACAAATTCTTATTAAAACCTCTCTGGGCTAGGTGGGACGCAACTCAACAGCCAGTTCAGAGCCTACTCAACAGCCAGTTGAATCCCGTGGCGCGTTATTCAAATACCTTAGAAATGCTATTACTTCAATTTCTCAAACATATGACTATTTTACAGCATTTTAAAGACAAGACTCTCGTTAATCTAACCACACTGTCCGATTTCAAAAAGGCTTTACAACGAAAGTAAAACATTAGATTATGTCAGCAGAGTACCCAGCCAGAAATAATCAGACACCCATTTTTCAAGCTAGCATATAATGTCACATAAACCCAAACCACAGCTAAATGCAGCACTAACCTTTGATGATCTTCATCAGATGACAATCTTATGACATTATGTTATACAATACATGCATGTCTGTTCAATCAAGTTCATATTTATATCAAAAACCAGCTTTTTACATTAGCAGGTGACTAGCATGTGACTAGCATTCCCACCGAACACTTCCGGTGAATTTACTAAATTACTCACGATAAACGTTCACAAAAAACATAACAATTATTTTAAGAATTATAGATACAGAACTCCTCTATGCACTCGATATGTCCGATTTTAAAATAGCTTTTCGGTGAAAGCACATTTTGCAATATTCTAAGTAGATAGCCCGGCATCACAGGGCTAGCTATTTAGACACCCAGCAAGTTTAGCATTCACCAAAGTCAGATTTACTATAAGAAAAATGTTATTACCTTTGCTGTCTTCGTCAGAATGCACTCCCAGGACTTCTACTTCAATAACAAATGTTGGTTTGGTCCCAAATAATCCATTGTTATATCCAAATAGCGGCGTTTTGTTCGTGCGTTCAAGACACTATCCGAAAGGGTAAATAAGGGTTACGAGCACGGCGCATTTCGTGACAAAAAAATTCTAAATATTCCATTACCGTACTTCGAAGCATGTCAACCGCTGTTTAAAATCAATTTTTATGCCATTTTTCTCGTAAAAAAAGCGATAATATTCCGACCGGCAAAGCCTGTTTACATTCAACGAGAGAGAAAGTAAAAGCATGGGATCCCCTCGTGCACGAGCCTTAGTCTGATGGCCCTCTGATCGGCCACTATCCAAACGCGCTAATGTGTTTCAGCCTGGGGCTCCCTCGATATCATTCAGCTTTTTCCCGGGTTCTGAGAGCCTATGGGAGCCGTAGGAAGTGTCACGTTACAGCAAAGATCCTCAGTCTTCAATAAAAAGAGCCAAGATGAACAAGAACTTGTCAGACAGGCCACTTCCTGTTCAGAATCTTCTCAGGTTTTTGCCTGCCATATGAGTTCTGTTATACTCACAGACACCATTCAAACAGTTTTAGAAACTTTAGGGTGTTTTCTATCCAAAGCCAATAATTATATGCATATTCTAGTTACTGGGCAGGAGTAGTAACCAGATTAAATCGGGTACGTTTTTTATCCGGCCGTGTAAATACTGCCCCCTAGCCCTAACAGGTTAACAATGACGGCCTACACCGGCCAAACCCGGACGACGCTGGGCCAATTGTGCGCCCCCATTGTGATACAGCCTGGAATCAAACCAGGGTGTCTGTAGTGATGCCTCAAGCACTGAGATGCAGTGCCTTAAACCGCTGCGCCACTTGGGAGCCCAAGTGTAGACTTTACCGTGAAATGCTTACTTATGAGCCCTTTCCCAACAATTCAGTTAAAAAGTAAGAAAATAGTTACATACTAAAATAACAGTAACGAGGCTATATATAGGCTATATACAAGGAGTACCAGTTCCGAGTCAGTGTACTGGGGTATGAGGTAGTTGGGGTGATTGAGTGTAGTAGTATGTACATGTAGGTTTGGTTAGGTGAATGATTGAAGTACTATGTACATCTAGCTAGGGGCTGAAAAGCAGAAAATCCAGGTAGCCATTTGGTTAACTGTTCAGCAGTCTTATGGCTTTGGGGTAGAAGCTGTTCAGGAGCCTCTTGGTCCCAGACTTGGTGCTCCGCCACCGCTTGCCGTTTTGGTAGCAGAGAGAACAGACTGGGACTTGGGTGGCTGGATTCTTTGACAATTTTTAGGGTCTTCCTGACACCGCCTGGTATTGAGGTCCTGGATGACGGGGAGCTTAGCCCCAGTGATGTACTGGGCCGTACGCACTACCCGGATGCTGAGCAGTTGCCATTTGATTCAGTCCGTCGACATGCTCTCAATGGTGCAGCTGTAGAACCTTTTGAGCATCTGAGGGCCCATGCCAAATATGTTCAGCCTCCTGAGGGGGAAGAGGTGTTGCTGTGCCCTCTTCACAATTGTGTTGGTGTGTTTTGTTTCTTCCACATTGTGTGCACGTGATAAATGACATTGCTCTCTCTTTTCCTCTGCATATGACCAGTTAGCAGGCGTCTCTACAGAGCAGAGGCTCTGCCTTATTCCTGGGCTGCCTTCCTGGCTGGGTGCTCCTCTAATGATATTTAAAGGACCTCTCAATAATGCACAACGCCTGCTAATAATAGACTAGGTCACAGTGAAGGAGGCCTTTCAGGACGAGCCTCAGTTTCGCTATCTCTTCTCTCTCTTGATGTGCTTGCTTTTCCCTCTCTCCACCCCTTCACACTGCTGCTGCCTGCTCATAAGATGGCCAGAGCTGTAGTTATGTTACTGCATCACAACACAAACTCAGCCAGTCCAGCTCCTTCTATGGAGCCTGCCCTGCAGCAGGAGGATTCTGCCTCAACTGAGTGTGAAAGTCTGAGAGGAGAGAGTTCATTTCGCGTTGTTCCTATCTGAGCTCAACCTTGATTCATGTTCTCTGGTTCTCAGGACTGTGATGTTTTTCAGCTATTTCACTCATGTTTGAGCTGCCCGTCTACCTGTACCACAGGAGGCTGCTGAGGGGAGGACAGCTCATAATAATGTTTGGAATGGAGTGGCATCGAACACATGGAAACAATGTGTTTGAAACTATATCATTCCAGCCATTACTGTGAACCTGTCCTCCCCAAGTATGATGCCACCTGTGCTGTGTACTACAGAACTGTACAACAGGTATAGGTCCTCTCTTCACACTGAGCAGCTACTGAGGGCCCTCCAAACAACAAACTATCTACAGGGCGCAGTTGGTTTTCTTTGTTGTGTCTGGTGATACCTGAGTATTGTTGATGATAAACCATTCAGATACTGGCAGCTTTTCTTCTCTCGTGCCCCTTTTGTAATGAGAGAAGTGGGAGGTTTTGCCCCCTCGTCTCCTGTACCCCCTCGTCTCCTGTACCCCCTCGTCTCCTGTACCCCCTCGTCTCCTGTACCCCCTCGTCTCCTGTATCCCCTCGTCTCCTGTATCCCCTCGTCTCCTGTACCCCCTCGTCTCCTGTATCCCCTCGTCTCCTGTACCCCCTCGTCTCCTGTACCCCCTCGTCTCCTGTACCCCCTCGTCTCCTGTATCCCCTCGTCTCCTGTATCCCCTCGTCTCCTGTATCCCCTCGTCTCCTGTACCCCCTCGTCTCCTGTACCCCCTCGTCTCCTGTACCCCCTCGTCTCCTGTATCCCCTCGTCTCCTGTATCCCCTCGTCTCCTGTATCCCCTCGTCTCCTGTACCCCCTCGTCTCCTGTATCCCCTCGTCTCCTGTATCCCCTCGTCTCCTGTACCCCCTCGTCTCCTGTACTCCCTCGTCTCCTGTATCCCCTCGTCTCCTGTATCCCCTCGTCTCCTGTACCCCCTCGTCTCCTGTACCCAGGAAATGACTGTGCCAGATCTGTTTGGGTGCGGTTGAGATGAGACGTGCCGTCACCATCTTTCCACATAGGTAGATCACTGTTCATTTAGTGATGAATGGATGATTTTCAAGATACTGGTTTTGCTTTGTAATTCAGTTGAATGTGCACTTGTTAGTGAGATAGGATAACCATCATTATTTTTGTGTTGAGCATTGTCAACTGTCCATGGTTTAGAGGAATAGATAGGATGTGAAGATGACAGTTTTCACACAGACACCTGAGCATGGAGATATAATCTATTTCTATGCACCTGAGTGTGATGTTTGACATGGATCTGTCACGGAACATTGTCACGGAACATTGTCACATGGAGCACCAGGGCAGCATACTCTGAGGACTGATTTTAAGAAATTAAATATGGATTTTACTAATCTCTTTCCCGTCTTACCACTCACAGCTTTGCCAGCTGTCTCCTGCTATGTCAACTGAGGATGGAAGTCAACATTTGTGTTTATTTAGTGACCCGTGGGCTTGGTTTTCTAATAACCTGACCTCGGTTGCATTTCTCTTCTGGTCTTAAGATTTACTATAACTCAGTTGGTCGAGCATTAGATTTACTGTAACTTAGTTGGTCGAGCATTAGATTTACTGTAACTCAGTTGGTCGAGCATTAGATTTACTGTAACTCAGTTGGTCGAGCATTAGATTTACTGTAACTCAGTTGGTTGAGCATGTATTGTATACTGTTTTTTTGTGGTGTGGTTTTCCTATAAGCCCATGGGCTTCCAACCACACCTGCACACCTTTTTCGGTTTTTATTTGTTTTTATCTCTATTGTTGCCTATCACTTGTTTTTAAATAATTAAATGCCAGGATGGTGGGTTCAATTCCCAGGACCACCCATACAACTTTAGGTCGCTTTATATAGGAGTGTCTAATAATTGCCATATACATTATATAAGGGAAAGGGGGATACCTAGTCAGTTGTCCAACTGAATGTATTCAACTGAAATGTGTCTTCAGCATTTAACCCAACTCTGAATCAGAGAGGTGCAGGGGGCTGCCTTAATCAACATCCATGTCTTCGGCGCCCGGGGAACAGTGGGTTAATTGCCATGTTCAGGAGAAGAACGACAGATTTTTATCTTGTCAGCTCGGGGATTCGCTCCAGCAACCTTCCGGTTACTGAACCAACGCTCTAACCACTAGGCTACCTGTCGCCATATATATTAGCTGCATGATATTCTTTACATATTCTTGTTCAGTGGGAGTTTATAAGAACCAGTTTATCAAAAAATGTATGGTATTGGTTTAAATATGCTGTTATTTCAACCTCCTCAGACAAATAGTCACAATCTATTAATCAAACTTCAAGAGCTCTGTATCTATCTTGTTTCCTGGTTGCACCTACTGTACTACAGTGTACCTGTTTGTCAGCTGTTAAGTAACACTCTGGACTTCAACAGGCTGGGATGGGATAGGTGTTGTCCTGTGTCGAGCATGCCTGGACAACTGGGATTAAATAGCGCAGAGGGTATTAGGATAGGGAAAAAGGGTTATCTGTAGCTGAAGTTCCTGGAGTTGTTGTCACCACCAGGCTCTGGGAAAACCAGTTAAGGTACCTTTCACCATACCAAATAGCCAGGATGAGATGGGAAGTTGCATTGAATGGTGCATGCAGTAACACCACTTTAGTGTTAATCTTTAGTCTTATAAAACATTAAGAACACCTGCTCGTTCCATGACATTGACTAACCAGGTGAATCCAGGTGAAAGCTATGATCCCTTATTGATGTTACCTGGTAAATACACTTCAAATCAGTGTAGATGAGTGGGAGGTGACAGGTTAAAGTAGGATTTTTAAGCCTTGACATGGATTGTGTATGTGTGCCATTCAGATGGTGAATGGGCAAGACAAAATATTTAAGTGCCTTTCAACGGGATATGGTAGTAGGTGCCAGGCGCACCGGTTTGTGCCAAGAACTGCAACGCTGCTGGGTTTTTCACGCTCAACAGTTTCCCGTATGTATCAAGAATGGTCTATCACCCAAAGAACATCCAGCCAACTTGACACAACTGTGGGAAGCATTGGAGTCAACATGAGCCAGCATCCCTGTGGAACACTTTCAACACATTGCAGAGTCCACACCCAACGAATTGAGGCTGTTCTGAGGGCAAAAGGGGGGTGTACAACGCCATATTAGGAAGGTGTTCCTGATGTTTGGTATACTTTTATATACTGTGTATATAAAATAAATTTATTTGAAGAATCTATAGTCCCACTATATCAATTCCATGTTGATTTTGAAGGCAGGCTATGTGAGACTCCTGCCGGGCCGTTGCATTTGTTGTTGTAGGTAGCTAGTAGCTGATTCTACACACAGGCTGCAGTTGATTCTCACGGCTGTGTATGCGTAACCTAACGTAGCAGGAGTAAAATAAACACCTGAAACTAGATCCCCTACATACTGGTCTTGACGAGAAGAAACGAAACTGTCGGGAGGTTCTCTTCTGCGATGTTTAATGGAGGAGGAGTTAATATGGAGTAGGGATGCACCGATTTTACATTTTTGGCCGATTCCGATATTTTCCTTGCCAAAAAAAAAACGATACCGATAACTTATATTTGACATTTTAGCAGCCTTTTAAGCATTCTAGTACAGTTAAAT
Organism: Salmo trutta; assembly: GCF_901001165.1. Lineage (NCBI taxonomy): Eukaryota > Metazoa > Chordata > Actinopteri > Salmoniformes > Salmonidae > Salmo > Salmo trutta. The sequence goes on from NC_042992.1 coordinate 18,155,661, forward strand.
AGTTGAAACAAAGTGTAATTTGTTCAGTAAGGAACAGATTGTTTAAACATTTGTAAATTAGAAAAATTACACATCCATGAATGTATTTTATCACACAACAGACACAAATATTTTAGCTGCCCCGCATTACGAAGATGGTTAAGTTGTTGGTGGCTCTTCTTACTATCCAATCTTGACTGAATGGAGAAACTTACATGTTTTGAAAGAAATATTGGTTTAAACTAAAATGCAGTTAATCATTTTAGCTTTAACTGTTTGGAAAAAAGTACTGTCTCTAGGCTGTCATAAACTGCTATAAATGGCACAACTTAAACTTTTCAAATGTGCTCAACTGACTTGACGAGTAAAATGAGAGAAATTTACAACACATCTCATCTTTCATTTAGGAAATAAAAAAATAAAACAACACAACTGCTTTGTTTTAAATGAAATGAAAATCTTGGCCATTGTGCTTAGTCAATGTTTTCCAGTGCCATTAGATTTACATTTACATTTACATTTAAGTCTTTTAGCAGACGCTGTTATCCAGAGCGACTTACAAATTGGTGCATTCACCTTATGATATCCAGTGGAACAACCACTTTACAATAGTGCATCTAAATCTTTTAAGGGGGGGGGTTAGAAGGATTACTTTATCCTATCCCAGGTATTCCTTGAAGAGGTGGGGTTTCAGGTGTCTCCGGAAGGTGGTGATTGACTCCGCTGTCCTGGCGTCGTGAGGGAGCTTGTTCCACCATTGGGGTGCCAGAGCAGCGAACAGTTTTGACTGGGCTGAGCGGGAACTGTGCTTCCTCAGAGGTAGGGAGGCGAGCAGGCCAGAGGTGGATGAACGCAGTGCCCTTGTTTGGGTGTAGGGCCTGATCAGAGCCTGAAGGTACGGAGGTGCCGTTCCCCTCACAGCTCCGTAGGCAAGCACCATGGTCTTGTAGCGGATGCGAGCTTCAACTGGAAGCCAGTGGAGAGAGCGGAGGAGCGGGGTGACGTGAGAGAACTTGGGAAGGTTGAACACCAGACGGGCTGCGGCGTTCTGGATGAGTTGTAGGGGTTTAATGGCACAGGCAGGGAGCCCAGCCAACAGCGAGTTGCAGTAATCCAGACGGGAGATGACAAGTGCCTGGATTAGGACCTGCGCCGCTTCCTGTGTGAGGCAGGGTCGTACTCTGCGAATGTTGTAGAGCATGAACCTACAGGATCGGGTCACCGCCTTGATGTTAGTGGAGAACGACAGGGTGTTGTCCAGGGTCACGCCAAGCACTCTGGGAGGAGGACACAAGGGAGTTGTCAACCGTGATGGCGAGATCATGGAACGGGCAGTCCTTCCCCGGGAGGAAGAGCAGCTCCGTCTTGCCGAGGTTCAGCTTGAGGTGGTGATCCGTCATCCACACTGATATGTCTGCCAGACATGCAGAGATGCGATTCGCCACCTGGTTATCAGAAGGGGGAAAGGAGAAGATTAATTGTGTGTCGTCTGCATAGCAATGATAGGAGAGACCATGTGAGGATATGACAGAGAAATAGTGACTTGGTGAATAGCGAGAATAGGAGAGGGCCTAGAACAGAGCCCTGGGGGACACCAGTGGTGAGAGCACGTGGTGCGGAGACAGATTCTCGCCACGCCACCTGGTAGGAGCGACCTGTCAGGTAGGACGCAATCCAAGCGTGGGCCGCGCCGGAGATGCCCAGCTCGGAGAGGGTGGAGAGGAGGATCTGATGGTTCACAGTATCAAAGGCAGCAGATAGGTCTAGAAGGATGAGAGCAGAGGAGAGAGAGTTAGCTTTAGCAGTGCGGAGAGCCTCCGTGACACAGAGAAGAGCAGTCTCAGTTGAATGCCCAGTCTTGAAACCTGACTGATTAGGATCAAGAAGGTCATTCTGAGAGAGCTAGCAGGAGAGCTGGCCAAGGACGGCACGTTCAAGAGTTTTGGAGAGAAAAGAAAGAAGGGATACTGGTCTGTAGTTGTTGACATCGGAGGGATCGAGTGTAGGTTTTTTCAGAAGGGGTGCAACTCTCGCTCTCTTGAAGACGGAAGGGACGTAGCCAGCGGTCAAGCATGAGTTGATGAGCGAGGTGAGGTAGGGGAGAAGGTCTCCGGAAATGGTCTGGAGAAGAGAGGAGGGGATAGGGTCAAGTGGGCAGGTTGTTGGGCGGCCGGCTGTCACAAGACGCGAGATTTCATCTGGAGAGAGAGGGGAGAAGATTAGATGGCTGGGTTACAATATGACTGCCCATTTACAATTTTAACATTTGGGGGAGGTTTTCTTCACAAAGAGGACCAGCTTGGCTTTGTCACGAGAGTCTGTTTCTTTTTTGTCTACAATGTGTGAAGCTGCACTGAAAAAGCGCTCACTGTCCACACTAGTACAGGGAGCACCAAGATACTTGTGCGCAGCTTTAGCTAGGATGGGGAAACGGTGCTTGTTACTTCTCCAGTTTCTAAGTGCATCTTCATTCCTGGGAATAGTAGGTCCTGTCAGGTATCCTAGGATCTGTAGATAAGTTCATCTTCATTCCTGGGAATAGTAGGTTCTGTCAGGTATCCTAGGATCTGTAGATAAGTTCATCTTCATTCCTGGGAATAGTAGGTTCTGTCAGGTATCCTAGGATCTGTAGATAAGTTCATCTTCATTCCTGGGAATAGTAGGTCCTGTCAGGTATCCTAGGATCTGTAGATAAGTACATCTTAATTCCTGGGAATAGTAGGTTCTGTCAGGTATCCTAGGATCTGTAGATAAGTACATCTTCATTCCTGGGAATAGTCGGTTCTGTCAGGTATCCTAGGATCTGTAGATAAGTTCATCTTCATTCCTGGGAATAGTAGGTTCTGTCAGGTATCCTAGGATCTGTAGATAAAGGGGAGGGGGGGTTAGTACATTTAATACAACATATTGCATTATTCTTGCATTCCAAAGGATCGTTAGGCATAGATCAACATTGGCAAATGTTGGCCGATGTAGTAACAGAAAATTAAAAATACAACGCTTCTCTCTGACACACACACTGACCAAAAAGTTATTTTGTTGGCATTTATGTATGGCCCCATTACCAGTAAAACATAATCAAAACCTATTTCTTTCACTTGCTGTGCTGTTTCGTTGTTCAGTCGTTTCATTCTCAACCAGGATTTCATCATACATGTCAAGCAGTTTCAGCCATGTCTGTTCGTGGACTCTTCTGTTGTGGGTCTTCTTCTTCGGTGTGCACTGTCACTGTCTATTTCCATCTTGTCCAGCTGTGTCTAACATTTCACGTAAACCCTGTTTCTTGTCTGTATCGAAGTAGCGGTCCTTGTACCTAGCGTCTGCAGCAGACGTGATACCCTCTGTCATGGCATTGAAACGTCTGCTAAACAAAACTGCCGACACAGACTGTGGGGTTAACTTGAAAAAGTACTTTACTAGACACTGTGAACAAGCAATTCGGTGGAATTCTCTCTAGAGTACTCTCTAGAGTACTCTCTCTAGAGTTTTAACCCCACTGTCTGTCTGCAGTTTTGTTGATCAGGCGTTTCAATGCCATGACAGAGGGTATCACGTCTGCTGCAGACACAGTTGAAAAGCGTATTTCTCCAGTCAGTAGTTTGAATGGCACTAGGAGTGTGCTCATGTTTTCAATGAGGGTCCGCTGGTTTGTACGGATTGTTGCAGGTAACTCCTAATCGGCTGCGTACCCGCCAAGCACTCGTTTTTGTTCCAGCAGGCTCTCTATCATGTAAAGTACTGTTCCATCTGGTGGAAACGTCTTGCGTAAGCCTTTTCACTCCAAGCTGTTCCTGTATTGCTTGCCTACAAGCAATACAGATCATTTATTCGTTCGACATGGTGGTATCTTTGTGTCGGTAAAATTATTTATGTGGTTAATGGCTGTGGAAACGCCTTTATGCGCAAATATTGATATAATAAACAACATATCATAGTAAATTTGGAGTCACACGATGATATAGTGTGTGGTCCTCCCACTACGACTCGGGGAAACCATGAAGTTTATTAGGCTACAGATGAAATAAGTTATGATGAACTTTGCAGGGTGGTGAAAGTGCACGTTGATGAGCTTGATGCTGCTTTCCAATAAATATCCAGGGTCTTATTCTGGAGATGATGAGGATCGATGCTTAACCTCTTGCGTATATCCTACCACTGGGGGCGCCACAGCGCATTTTGGAAAAAATTTGTTCCCATTTTCAACGGCCTACTAATCAAACTCAGAAGCTAGGACATGCATATACTTATTTTATATGGATAGAAAACACCCTAAAGTTTCTAAAACTGTTTGAATGGTGTCTGTGAGTATAACAGAACTCATATGGCAGTCAAAACCCCGAGACCGATTGAACCAGGAAGTGGGATTCTGAATTGTGGACTCGACTTCACAGCCTTCCCTGTAATTCACAACGTGAAAAAATTATAATTGAGCACTTTCCAGTGCATCCACTAGATGTCCCCAGTCTTTACAAAGTGTTTTGAGGCTTCTACAGTCGAAACTCAGTGTAGGAGACGATGTGGCAATTGGTCACAGTAGGAGGGCCATCAGCATTGTGACGTCGGTGGCCGTGTCTGCCCCCACCTTTGGAAACGTTTTGAAACACAATGAAATCGTCCCACTCGAATCTTATTGGCTCTCTTGTTGAAACAGGCCCTGAAGATTAATGTTATACAACGTTTGACATGTTTGAACGAACCTAACGGAGGGAAAATAGTAATTTTTCGTTAGCCAAGTGCTGCGCACGGATCAACATTTGGTTATAGCCTTAGGACGCGCTAACAACAGCAAGCTAATGGAACATAAAGGATGGACTTTTTCGACCGAAAATACATTTGTCGTGGGATTCCTGGAAGTGCTTTCTGATGAAGACAACTAAAGGTGAGGGATTATTGGCAATATTATACAAGATCAGATGTGATGTGCGATTGTTCCAAGATGGCGACGAGCTAGGCTTTCTAGCTCATTTTCTGAGTATCGCATCCCCTTTTATCTCAAAGTGTGATTACCCTGTAAAGTTAATTTAAAATCTGTTATGACGGGTGTTTTCAAGAGATATTCATCTATAAATCTTAGATTGACAATATAAAAAAAAAAAATCGTTTTCGAATAGTAATTTATAAAATTGTAGCACTGTTTCCCAGGACGCATTTTATGGGAAAATAGTTAGTCAACGTCAGGTGCCGATGTAAAATGCTGTTTTTATATAGAAATATGACCTTTATTGAACAAAAGATTGCATGCTGTGTGTAACATGATGTCCTAGGTGTGTCATCTGATGAAGTTTGTAAAAGGTTAGTGCTGCATTTAGCTGTTTTTTTGGTTATATGTGATGCATGTGCTTGGTCGGAAAATTCATATGATGCTACTTTTACCATGTACTCCTCTAACATAATCTAATATTGTGCTTTTCCTGTAAAACCTTTTTGAAATCGGACAACGAGGGTCGATTCAAGAGAGGTGTATCTATAAAACGATATGAGACAGTCCTATATTTGAAAAAAAAAAAATATTGAATTTCGTTATGCTAATGTCGCTAGGAGTTTTTCGCTGGAAAATGATCCCGCTAACGGGATGAGAGTCTCAAGAGGTTTTAACTGCCTGACAAATAAAAAAAAATATTCTTGCTCTTATCCATAATAGTCTCATCATGTAGACTAGACCAGGAGTTCCCAAACTTTTTCACTCAGGGCCCCCCTTCCAGCATTGGGGAACATCCCACACCCCCTTTGTACGAGTGCACACACGCCACGTCTATTTCTATGGGCACAAGCACTGTTCATGACACAAACTGTTCACACCACTCTTGTAGAATTCTGCAGGTTTTAAAGATAATTTCCTGCAATTCTACACATTTTGTCATGGGGTGCAAAGAACATTTAGCAGTTTTAAAGCTCATTTTATACATTTTGCCATGTCTAATTTGTATTCATGTGATATTTGAGTGACAAAAATCTATGGCCTAAAAAAACTAAAGCTGTGTTCGAATAGCCATACTGACTACTACATACTTATGAGTGTATATACTACATACTATTAGTTCATTTTAGTATACTGTAAACGAATGGTAAAACCAATCGTAATCTTTCAGTTGAGCGTACTAGAGCTTCGCCTGTCTACCGGATGTTGATGCTGTTGCTATGCAACCTCTTGCAAGTTTGTTAGCATAACAAATTACTAGCTAAACATTTTACAATTTCAGGTGTTTGTCAATTCAATCTGGAGTGCCAGAGTGCACGATGGGCGTTCGTAAATCCAGAGCGTTGTCAGATTGTCCATCCGTAAATTCAGAGCGTTTTGCTCTCGGAGCATTCAGAGCGCACACTGGACGCTCTGGCTGAGGAGTAGGGTTGATCCGAGCGTTCAACTGCAGTCAAGCGCCCAAGCTAACTGACTAAAGTTGGCTAGCTATTTCCAGACACAAATTATATAACACTTCACTCTGACCATTTTACTCGTGCTGGTTAGGCTGTTTTCATGTTATCCAGAGCGTTGGTATCTGTCCTGCTGGAAACAATTTAAATCACACTTTTTTTTGCTAACGTTTACTGGCTCTGACTGGCCATATTCAACGGGTGATGAATATGGCCGAGAGTGCTTTGAAATCTGAGTAGATACATAATTAACAATGTCCATTTGAAACGCACAACAACTATACCACTTAGCTAAGAAGGATGTGAATAATCAAGTCAATAAATGTTGGGTAGTTAGCAGATAGTTAATATACTGTCTGGCAAGTTCGATGTATAAGTAACTAGCTAACGTACCAGTAAAGTACATACTGCTGTAAAGCTATGTGATTCGTAAGGATAGTGTAGCTAACAAATTGTCAGCCAACATAACGTGTAACGTAACTTATTTGAAAAGTTATTACTTTAATACTTTGCTCAGCATTTTCTTAACATTTGTCATAATTAGTTAAAGCAATGAATTTGTATCCGGTCTCGTCGGACTTCGGCTGCATATTTTCGGCCATTTTCATAAAATCTGAAAAGTTATGAAGCCACGCCCATTTCTGAAGAATTGCATTATGGGCCATAAAAGCACGGAAATAGTGTCCACTGCATGTATACTTTGTATTTTGGCGAATTTAGTACGACATCCGGGAACTTTTGGCATACTAACTATATCCATACTATGACCAATAAGCATACTACATACTCAATTCACGTCACAAATAGTACGGTTATGAGTATTCGAACACAGCTTAACTAAAAAAATGGGCTAGTGGATCTGGACATTTCTTAAAAGTTATAAATAGCTCTCTAAGGTATGTAATGACTAACATGACAAGAGGAACTGATGATGCACTACCTAATTTTGTTGCACCTTGTGCATTCTATTATTACAACTTTCAAGAGTAAGTTCAAAGCCGGACTGCCGCCCCACAGTTTGGGAAGCACTGGACTTGACAACCCGCACAGCCTACCCACACTTTATATGCTAGCTCTTAGCTAGAGCGCAGGTGCCAAGACCAGAGTAGGCACATTTAGCTATTTAACGCAACAGTTTTTGTGACAAAACTATCGGTAGAGTTGCAAATGCGATGGAAACACTGAACTTAAAATGTTTATTTGGTACTTGAAAGCTTAAGTGGAAAGTTACATTTTGTGTGCACTACTTCATTACGCACTGATTTTTATCCGGAACAAGTCCATTTGGGGGAAACATACCACGGGTGGGAATATGCGCATATTTCTAGAATATTCGCATAAATTCTGTCACCAATTGGATGGAAACCTAGCTACAGCTTCTTTCCATTTTCGCTCAACTGAAACATCTGGTTATTGGGGACTTGGCAGATGCTAGTGTGTGTGCATGCATGTGTGTCAGTTAGGTCAAGCCAATGCTGAGCTGGAGGTTTTGGTTTGACCTTCATCAGAGGTGCAGGTGTGTGTATCAGTAGCTATCAGAGCAGACCATGGGGTGCTGTTCTTCATGCACACTGGCCAGAATATTCTGTCCTCGTTAGGCTTAGGCCCAGCCTAACTCGTGGTGTTTTTTTTTGGGGACGTGGTTGTTATGTTGTCATGGAAAGACTGCTGCATCACCTTGAATGAGCCTGGCACGCCTGCTTGTTTTTACGTTTCAGTGCAATAGATCACTGCATGTATGTGTAACGGGAAGGTCAGGGCTGTTTCCTTTCCTAAACAAAATACTGTTGTGTAGGAGGTTTGCCGTTGGATTGTTTTGAGTTAATTGTTGTGGTGGTGTGAGAATCTACTGTGGTCTTAATGAAGATAACTGACATTGCACCACTGAGAGGATCTATGAAATGTTATTTTCTTGGATGTTTTCCCGCTTGTTATTTCTGTGGTCTTTGAATGTCCCTCTCATTTTGCTTCAGGGCCTTTCCTTCAGCTGTGGTTGATCACAGCTACTTCGGTATACACCCTAAGGGGATCAAATACCCTGACTAGGACTAAATTCCCCTTTTCCTTCAATTGATTTGTGCATTAAAAGATGTAGGCCAACATTGCAAGAGTAGTGTTTATGACATGGTTTCCTTCGAGGAGAGACTGAGAATAAGGCTAGAGGATGATTTGTGAACCATTTTGATGAGGGACTCAACGAGCTGCCCTGACCAACACCCCAGGGAGGCATTCAGCAATGCAGTTTCATCCACTGAAAGAATGTAGTCTTCTCTCTTAAAGTAAGACTCGGAAATACTTGGTAACACTACCTATTTTCCAAAGACGAAAGGCCTTCTAGGAAAGTCCACTATATGACCCTCATGATTGTATAGGCCTAGCTAGCTGTGCTTAGTGAGGTGCTGACAAGCTAGAAGGGCGGACAGACAGAGGAGGCCCACATGGAATTAGGGTGGCCAGCGTCCGTCTGCTAAATATAAAGCCAGGGATGATAGCCTTATAATAGTTGTCCTGTAAGCTGCCTTGTACCTTGCCACAACAACAGAGAATAGGTAATTGACATGGCAGTCAGGCTCCATGCCGTCTCAGCCATGTTGTTGGCTACATAGGCCTACAACATAGAGTGGAACAGTATGGTTAGTATCCAAGATAGGTCATAGGTCCACTCTAACCCTTACAGCTGATGACTTTGCATAGCATGACCTCACACATTTGACATGGAATAGCCAAAATGCCCTGGAGCATGTGTTGTTTACATGCTGTAACCATAGTTTTGTACGTTTTGACATTTCATCCTGTCACCACCTCCCTATCTAGAAAAGCATGCTCTGTTATGCAAGTTACTCAAAATATGCCACTCAAAGCAGAGAATGTTGTTTTTAGCAAATAAAATGTTATTTGTCAGAATTCTTTACCAAAACAATGTAGAGAAAGACAGCAATTCCCAAGAATGGACCTCTGAAAAATATCACAGTTGCAGTCCATTATTGAATGTTGCTGACTTCTGCCCTCTTTTTGAAGACTTCTAGTAGCCTGTCCATTTACTCAGACAAGCACTCCATTCTCACAGCGCTCTTTGGTAGCACCGGCATACCTGCATAAATTACCAACACTTGACTTGGGAATGTGCTTCATTTTTTTGTTGTCTTACAAATGAACTGGCCTCCTATGTTTTCACCTTAAAATGTCTGGATCGTTGACGCAGCAGTTTCTTCCACTGCTTTCTGTAAGGTAATTCCACCATTATACATCACAAGGCAGGGTTGTTGCTGCAGTCAGACCTCAAGCTGGTAAACCTGCTGATGGGTGATCTACATAGCACATTGTGTCACTGTGCGCGCGCGTGTGCGTGCAGAGTCTCCGCACATGCGTGTGTGTATGGCCGTATATGTGGGAGAGGGAAAGTGTATTCAGGTGAGGTTGTGCGTGTGAGGGGGATTTGTCATACTCCCTGTTCACATACGCCTTCTGTCCCAGCCTCACACACTCTCCCTCTGCTGCAGCTGTGCTACACACACACACACAATCATCATCCCTGCCACTTTGTTTAAAGTCCTACTGTATTATCTGCAGTGGGGCAGTGAGTCTCAACAAATCCATACATTTTTCTTCTAATCTGCCACTTCTCTAAGCAGGGCGGGATCTGATCTGTCTGTCTGAGCTCGAAATGAAATGGATACTGTTATGACTGATGGAATACTGTACACACAGCTACACACTGCCCTGGGATTCTCCCTTCTCAGAGCTTGGAGATACCTAGCAGTCGAGGGAATGGGACTAGGAAATAATTTAACGATTTAAAAAATAATATACAGTGCATTCGGAAAGTATTCAGACCCCTTGACTTGTTCCACATTTTGTTACATTACAGCCGTATTCTAAAATGGATTAAATACATTTTTTACCTCATCAATCTACACACAATACACCATAATAACAAAGCAAAAACAGGTAGATTTTTGCTCATTTATTCAGACCCTTTATACAGTACTTTGTTGCAGCACCTTTGCTAGCGATTACAGCCTCGCGCCTCCTTGGGTATGACGCTACAAGCTTGGTTCTTCCATTCTTCTCTGCAGATCCTCTCAAGCACTGTTAGGTTGGATGGGGAGCGTTGCTGCACCGCTATTTTCAGATTTCTCCAGTAATGTTCAAGTCCGGGCTCTGGCTGGGCCACTCAAGGACATTCAGAGACTAGTCCCGAAGCCACTCTTGCGTTGGCTTGGATGTGTGCTTTGGGTCGTTGTCTTGTTGGAAGGTGAACCTTCACCCCAGTCTGAGGTCTTGGTTTCATCAGAACAGAGAATCCTGTTTCTCATGGTCTGAGAGTCCTTTAGGTGCCTTTGGGCAAACACCAAGCGGGCTGTCATGTGCCTTTTACTGAGTAGTGGCTTCCGTCTGGCCACTCTACTATAAAGGCCCGATTGGTGGAGTTCTGCAGAGATGGTTGTCCTTCTGGAAGGTTCCCCCACCTCCACAGTGGAACTCTGGAGCTCTGTCAGAGTGAGCATCAGGTTCTTGGTCACCTCCCTGAACAAGGCCCTTCTCCCCCGATTGCTCAGTTTGGTCTGGCGGCCAGCTCTAGGATGAGTCTTGGTGGTTCCAAACTTCTTCCATTTTAAGAGTGATGGGGACCTCGATTGCTGCAGACATTTTTTGGTATACTTCCCCAGATCTGTACCTCGACACAATCCTGTCTTGGAGCTCTAAGGAAATTTCATTTGACCTCATGGCTTGGTTTTTGCTCAGACAAGCACTGTCAACTGCGGGACCTTATATAGACAGGTGTGTGCCTTTCCAAATCATGTTCAATCAATTTAATTTACCACAGGTGGACTTGTAGAAACAAACTCAATGATGATCAATGGAAACAGGATGAATACTTATCTAAATAAGTACACATTTACAAACATTTCTAAACTTTTTTTGTGTGTAGATTGATGAGGAAAAAAAATATTTAATCAATTTTAGAACAAGACTGTAACGTAAGAAAATGTAGAAAAAGATCTGAATACTTTCCAAAAGAACTGTATATGATCAGGACTTGTATCCCTGACCTAGAGATGTGGTATGCGGTGCAGTGAGTTGTAACTGGACCTGTGACCAGAACGTTACAGCAGGTCAACCCCCTAAGCCGACCATCTAACCTTGGTAGCTCGACAAACACAATTTTAAATGGACGGTCAGTGAGTCATCCAGTCTACAAAATGGCCGCTATGCAACAATAGGTCAGATGGGTCATGGCTTGGAGCAGGATCGCTGGCTCATCAGACTTCATGATGGTTGAAGCGATCAATAGGTAGGCAGACTGCACTAATCAAAGACCACATGATGGATGAATGGATCAATATGTAGGCAGACTGTACTAATCAATGCCATATGTGATTTCAAAGACAACGATTCAAATACAAACCGCCAAGAGTCCATTGGTGGCTCATTGTGACATGGCTACGCGGCTCTGAGACCACTGTCCGTGGGGGACGCACCTCCCCAAGATTCCCAACCAGCACAGCTCTGCATTAGCATCTTCTATTCATTTGAATGGGGTGGCGGTTGGAGAAATTGCTTGAGCCGTGCTAAGAATTCCAGAAGTTCTTAAAGCCAACGGCCCAATATTCTAAACCACTACTGTGCGGACATGTAGACCTACATTTTTTGGGGACTTTTATGAGTGCTTAAGGCAGTGGTCACCAGCCGATCGATCGGTCCATCTCCAAGGCTTTCCTAGTCCTTGCTTCACGCTGTTTGCGGTAGAGGTCGACCGATTAATCGGAATGGCCGATTTAATTAGGGCCGATTTCAAGTTTTCATAACAATCGGAAATCGGTATCTTTGGACGCCGGTTTGGCCGTTTAAAAAAAAAATATATATATATATATATATTTTTAGACCTTTATTTAACTAGGCAAGTCAGTTAAGAACACATTCTTATTTTCAATGACAGCCTAGGAACGGTGGGTTAACTGCCTTGTTCAGGGGCAGAACGGCAGATTTTTACCTTGTCAGCTCGGGGATTCAATCTTGCAACCTTACAGTTAACTAGTCCAACGCTCTAACCACCTGCTTTACATTGCACTCCACGAGGAGCCTGCCTGTTACGCGAATGCAGTAAGAAGCCAAGGTAAGTTGCTAGCTAGCATTAAACTTACCTTATAAAAATCAATCAATCATAATCACTAGTTAACTACACATGGTTGATGATATTACTAGTTTATCTAGCCTGTCCTGCGTTGCATATAATCGCTTAGGTACACGTTGCTCCAACCATAAACATCAATGCCTTTCTTAAAATCAATACACAAGTATATATTTTTAGACCTGCATATTTAGTTAATATTGCCTGCTAACATGAATTTCTTTTAACTAGGGAAAATGTGTCACTTCTCTTGCAAACAGAGTCAGGGTATATGCAGCAGTTTGGGCCACCTGGCTCGTTGCGAACTGTGAAGACTATTTCTTCCTAACAAAGACAGCCGACTTCGCCAAACGGGGGATGATTTAACAAAAGCGCATTTGCGAAAAAAAGCACAATCGTTGTACGACTGTACCTAACCATAAACATCAATGCCTTTCTTAAAATCAATACACAGAAGTATATATTTTTAAACCTGCATATTTAGCTAAAAGAAATCCAGGTTAGCTGGCAATATTAACCAGGTGAAATTGTGTCATTTTGCGTTCATAGCACGCAGAGTCAGGGTATATGCAACAGTTTGGGCCACCTGGCTCGTTGCGAACTAAGTTGCCAGAATTTTACGTAATTATGACATGACATAACATTGAAGGTTGTGCAATGTAACAGGAATATTTATACTTAGGATGCCACCCGTTAGATAAAATACGTAACGGTTCAGTATTTCACTGACAGGAAAAACGTTTTGTTTTTGAGATGATAGTTTCCGGATTCGACCATATTAATGACCTAAGGCTCGTATTTCTGTGTATTATTATGTTATAATTAAGTCTATGATTTGATAGAGCAGTCTGACTGAGCGGTGGTAGGCAGCAGCAGGCTCGTAAGCGTTCATTCAAACAGCACTTTCGTGCGTTTGCCAGCAGCCCTTCGCAATGCTTCAAGCATTGCACTGTTTATGACTTCAAGCCTATCAACTCCCAAGATTAGGCTGGTGTAACCCATGTGAAATGGCTAGCTAGTTAGCCGGGTGCGCGCTAATAGCGTTTCAAATGTCACTCGCTCTGAGACTTGGGAGTGGTTGTTCCCCTTGCTCTGCATGGGTAACGCTGCTTCGGGTGGCTGTTGTCGATGTGTTCCTGGTTCGAGCCCAGGTAGGAGCGAGGAGAGGGACGGAAGCTATACTGTTACACTGGCAATACTAAAGTGCCTATAAGAACATCCAATAGTCAAAGGTATATGAAATACAAATCGTATAGAGAGAAATAGTCCTATAATTCCTATAATAACTACAACCTAAAACTTCTTACCTGGGAATATTGAAGACTCATGTTAAAAGGAACCACCAGCTTTCATATGTTCTCATGTTCTGAGCAAGGAACTTAAAACGTTTTTACATGGCACATATTGCACTTTTACTTTCATCTCCAACACTTTGGTTTTGCATTATTTAAACCAAATTGAACATGTTTCATTATTTATTTGAGGCTAAATTGATTTTATTGATGTATTATATTAAGTTAAAATACGTGTTCATTCAGTATTGTTGTAATTGTCATTATTACAAATAAAAAAATAAAAAATCGTCCGATTAATCGGTACCGGCTTTTTTTGGTCCTCCAATAATTGGTATCGGCGTTGAAAAATCATAATCAGTCGACCTCTAGTTTGCGGTATGTGCACTTGATTCAGCTGTCCTGCGCGCCATGTAGTCGAAGTTTTCCCATTTTTAACTATTCCTTGCGCCTGAAAGTACTAACTCTGCCTACCCGGCAGGCCCAGAGAGAAAATCAAGTTCACCTATAGGCCTACCGCTGGCCAATCCGATAGCTCAGATCACTGTGTCTGCAGCTTCCACAAGCCCACAGTGAAGTTGATATTCGACTGTGATATTTCACAACTTTTTCAAAGCCATGACTAGAGAGTCTACAGAAAATAGCATTTTTTTATGAGTTCATGATTAAGATTTTATTCAGCACTGTCAACACTTTATTCAACTGTTTTATAATCCTTAAAACGCCCTGTCCCTAACCACTCGCGCTACAAAGTGTATTGATAGGCTTGCATTTTTGTTACGGCTTGTCTTTCTAATATCGAGGAGTATTTCACGTTCTGGTCATACGAGTAACAACATGAATTGGTGCATGAGTCAGAAATAATGAAGTGCGGCTTGTTTTGCCATCAGCTGGAAGACAGTGTCCCCTTTTTGGTCAGTCTGCAGAGGGAGGAAGAGCTGAGGGATGGTGAGAGGCAACCTCTCTCTCGCTCGCCCTCTCCCTCCCTCCATCTGCTGGGACTGACCATCAGATGCAGTCACCATCAGCCCAGTAAAAAAAAGTGAATGATTTTAATCTGTGACTTGCAAGTAATACTATGTATTACCAGTGTGATTATATAACTCGCATTTTGAAATAATATCATTTTAAAATGGTCTGAGAAAAACAACCATTGGTGGGGCAATTCAAGAATACCCAATATGCAGTGATAATGTATTGAGATGAATGTATTTTAAAAAAAATAAAAAATGTAAGTAATATTTTTAAAGAAAAATCTGAGTTGTAGATCTCGGCCTGCATTTTGACTCGAAGTGATCTCGGCTCAGAAAAGTTTGGTGACCACTGGCTTAAGGCGTCACCAGTGCGCACAGCCCAGCTCTCCCAGGGTGTTGTCGGTGGCAGTTGTTTATGTGCCTGCCTGGTTGGCACAAATTTAAACCTGATAGCCTGTCCCCCTCACTCAGTCAGCTGGCCTCCCAACACCACCAATGTAATCCATATCTGGGCCTCTATTTTGGTTAGCCAAGCAGTACACAGTGTATACACACACACACACACATTCACGTATACACACACTCACATATAGCCTACATACTCACAATCACAAACAACATCCAGAGAGGGTGGCGTTGGTCAGGTACAGCTGGAAGTCGGAAGTTTACATACACTTAGGTTGGAGTCAATAAAACAAATTTTTCAACCACTCCACAAATTTCTTGTTAACAAACTATAGTTTTGGCAAGTCGGTTAGGACATCTACTTTGTGCATGACACAAGTCATTTTTCCAACAATTGTTTACAGACCGATTATTTCACTTATAATTCACTGTATCACAATTCCAGTGGGTTAGAAGTTTACATACACTAAGTTGACTGTGCCTTTAAACAGCTTGGAAAATTCCAGAAAATGATATCATGGCTTTAGAAGCTTCTGATAGGCTAATTGACATCATTTGAGTCAATTGGAGGTGTACCTGTGGATGTATTTGAAGGCCTACCTTCAAACTCAGTGCCTCTTTGCTTGACATCATGGGAAAATCAAAAGAAATCAGCCAAGACCTCAGAAAAAGAATTGTAGACCTCCACAAGTCTGGTTCATCCTTGGGAGCAATTTCCAAATGCCTGAAGGTACCATGTTCATCTGTACACACAATAGTACGCAAGTATAAACACCATGGGACCAGGCAGCCGTCATACCGCTCAGGAAGGAGACGCGTTCTGTTTCCTAGAGATGAACGTACTTTGGTGCGAAAAGTGCAAATCAATCACATAACAACAGCAAAGTACCTTGTGAAGATGCTGGAAGAAACAGGTACAAAAGTATCTATATCCACAGTTAAACAAGTTCTATATCGACAAAACCTGAAAGGCCGCTCAGGAAGGAAGAAGCCACTGCTCCAAAACGGCCATAAAAAAGCCAGACTACGGTTTTCAACTGCACATGGGGACAAAAATCATACTTTTTGGAGAAATGTCCTCTGGTCTGATCAAACAAAAATAGAACTGTTTGGCCATAATGACAATCGTTATGTTTGGAGGGAAAAGGGGGAGGCTTGCAAGCCGAAGAACACCATCCCAACCGTGAAGCACGGGGGTGGCAGCTTCATGTTGTGGGGGTGCTCTGCTGCAGGAGGGACTGGTGCACTTCACAAAATAGATGGCTTCATGAGGAAGGAAACTTATGTGGATATATTGAAGCAACATCTCAAGACATCAGTCATGAAGTTAAAGCTTGGTTGCAAATGGGTCTTCCAAAAGGACAATGACCCCAAGCATACTTCCAAAGTTGTGGCAAAATGGCTTAAGGACAACAAAGTCAAGGTATTGGAGTGGCCATCACAAAGCCCTGACCTCAACCCTATAGAAAATTTGTGGGCAGAACTGAAAAAGCGTTTGCGAGCAAGGAGGCCTACAAACCTGACTCAGTTACACCAGCTCTGTCAGGAGGAATGGGCCAAAATTCACCCAACTTATTGTGGGAAGCTTATGGAAGGCTATCCGAAATGTTTGACCCAAGTTAAACCATTTTTAAAGGCAATGCTACCAAATACTAATTGAGTGTATGTAAACTTCTGACCCACTGGGAATGTGATGAAATAAATAAAAGCTGAAATAAATCATTCTCTCTACTATTATTCTGACATTTCACATTCTTAAAATAAAGTGGTGATCCTAGCTGACCTAAGACGGGGAGTTTTTAATAGTATTAAATGTCAGGAATTGTGAAAAACTGAGTTTAAATGTATTTGACTAAGGTGTATGTAAAGTTCCAACTTCAGCTGTAGATAGTGTCGGGTCTGTTCTAAAGACATTATCATCACACTGATCTTGATTCCCTTCCTGAGAGAACATGATGTTGCAACTTCTGTTTTGTAGCTGCATGAGAACAACAGTTTATCCTTAGACTTGTTGTTTTGAGTTGGGGAACATAGACGGTTATATGGTTATACTATTTGAACTTCTATGATTGCTGGGTGGCCTGACAGTGAAAGCTATCTCTTCCAGTATCCTAGAACTGAAGGTCCCTTCTCCTGACCCATTCTGTCACTCAAGACTGTGAGCTTGATAAAATATCGGTTTCACGATATTTGACTGTTAATTAACATAAGAACATTTAGCATCTCCTGGCTTCCACACGCCACTGATGCAGACCTTTGGAACATCTACACTACCGTTCAAACGTTTGGGGTCACTTAGAAATGTCCTTGTTTTTGAAAGAAAAGCATTTTTTTGTGGCCATTAAAATAACATCAAATTGATTAGAAATACAGTGTAGACTTTGTTAATGTTGTAAATGACTATTGTAGCTGGAAACGGCCGATTCTTTATGGAATATCTACATAGGCGTACAGAGGCCCATTATCAGCAACCATCACTCCTGTGTTCCAATGGCACGTTGTGTTAGCTAATCCAAGTTTATCATTTTAAAAGGCTAATTGATCATTAGAAAACCCTTTTGCAATTATGTTAGCACAGCTGAAAACTGTTGTTCTGATTAAGGAAGCAATAAAACTGGCCTTTAGACTAGTTTAGTATCTGGAGCATCAGCATTTGTGGGTTCGATTACAGTCTCAAAATGGTCAGAAACAAAGACCTTTCTTCTGAAACTCGTCAGTCTATTCTTGTTCTGAGAAATGAAGGCTATTCCATTCGAGAAATTGCCAAGAAACTGAAGATCTGGTACAACGCTGTGTGCTACTCCCTTCACAGAACAGCGCGAACTGGCTCTAACCAGAATAGAAAGAGGAGTGGTGCACAACTGAGCAAGAGGACAAGTACTTTAGAGTGTCTAGTTTGAGAAACAGACGCCTCACAAGTCCTCAACTGACAGCTTCATTAATATGGTCACTGTAACAGCCCTAGTCACAATGTAGTTTTGTCTTGGCCCTTTGATCTCACTAGACATAGGCTATATAACCTTGTCATATTTCAGTCTACAGAGCCAACAGATTTCTCATTAGCTTTTGTCTTACACAACCAAACGCTTCAGTTTTGACCTTGAGGACTCTGACCTTTCACAACGAGAGAGAGAGAACTACCCCCCCTTATCTCAGCCACCTCCCCCAACCACACACAGTTCCCTCAGCCTCTCGTTCCCCAGCTCCCCTCCTGGTGTGGATGCAGGCAGGGTGGAGGGTGTACGATGTGACTGTTATGTAACTGTCCTGTGTCAGGCAGCAGGCACACAGCAGTCAGGCTGGGAGGGCAGATAGTAACAGGGTCTTTTTACCCACACTGATAACACACCGACTGAGCCCCTCTGTCATGCTCTGTCCTTCAGAATGTTTATGCTGAGGCCTTTTGTTTGCTTTTCTCTCATACACATACTGTTAAGCCGAGAAGAGACTAGGTCGTTATTCTGCCTGGCAACAGCTGTATTGAAAAGGACTAATGGCCTATTCCTCACATCTGCTGTTCTTCTTTGCCACTGCAGCATAGGCACTAGTGGAAATGCTGCAGTGGTTGAATGTTAGTGGGAAACTATTGGATTGCCTTACCTTGTCATGTGACTAGGTTAGCTAAATGGATACGGTATAAGTTCCTTTTTATAAGGGTTATAAATCTGAGACAGTTGAAGTACTGTTAGTGGATAGCCCACTCCCATAGCAGACCACTCACATAGCAGACATCATTCAGAGAATAAAGACAACACCAATTGCCCAAAGCTAAATAAATACCCTTCAAACAAACTCTCTTCCTACCAGCTTGTGTTTTCTTATTGCATCAAATGAGGAAACTCCTCCAAAGACTCATAAGATGAAAGCCTATAATGCATTACAATCTCTCACCGGTCTCCTTCTCAGGTCTCCTTCTCTGTATATAAATGAAAAGCACCAGAGAGAGAGACTGTTTTAATGTTAGTGTGGGCATTGGCTGGTGGATTCTCAGATGGCGCATGCATTAAACGAGCAGTTCCAAGACTCAATCATTCATATGTAGCCTATAGACGTGACCCCTCATGTAGTCACGCCTCTCGTCAGCATGTCCTCTCTCTTTCTTTTTCTCTTTCTCTCAAAACTACTGACTGACAGGCAGTGTGAGCGCTAGGCCTAACCCAGAGAGCCTCTCCGGCACATTCAGATCCCCCAGTCAGCGTGCATTGAACCCCATGGCCCTCCAAGTGCTAACAGGTCTTGATTGACTGGTTCCGGAGCCACTATTCTGCCCCCTTGTAACTGTCACTTACGGTATTTTTTGCTTGTTGATGGATCTTATGGATGCTTAGCTAGTATAGTGTTAAAATGGTGGTTATTGATTAAAGCTTACAAAGGGATAAGTGGTGTAACCGGTCACAGAAGACCCAGTGTTTTTCCTGCATTACTTTGGCCTAAACCTAGGCCTAAACCTAGGCCTACATGACTATGTTGTATCAGAGGCCTTTGCTGCAAGCCACTGATTCTCTCACACAGACCAGTCTATCTCCTAGAATGCGTCCCAAATGGAACACTTGACCTGGGCCAATTGGTACTATATAGAGATTAGGGTACCATTTGGGTCGCACACCTGGTCTCTTGGACATCTTTCATCAGGTAGAGAGAGCCACTGATCTCTCATGAGGAAATGGGCCCCATAGAGTGAGGATGGATAGCCTGGCCTGCAGTAGACCAGTGTTTCTTAACTCCAGTCTTCCAGTACCCCCAACAGACCAACTCCAGTCTTCCAGTACCCCCAACAGACCAACTCCAGTCCTCCAGTACCCCCAACAGACCCACTCCAGTCCTCCAGTACCCCCAACAGACCCACTCCAGTCCTCCAGTACCCCCAACAGACCAACTCCAGTCCTCCAATACCCCCAACAGACCAACTCCAGTCCTCCAGTACCCCCAACAGACCAACTCCAGTTCTCCAGTACCCCCAACAGACCAACTCCAGTCCTCCAGTACCCCCAACAGACCAACTCCAGTCCTCCAGTACCCCCAACAGACCAACTCCAGTCCTCCAGTACCCCCAACAGACCAACTCCAGTCCTCCATTACCCCCAACAGACCAACTCCAGTCCTCCAGTAACCCCAACAGACCAACTCCAGTCCTCCAGCACCCCCAACAGACCAACTCCAGTCCTCCAGTCAACTCCAGTTCTCCAGCACCCCCAACAGACCAACTCCAGTCCTCCAGTACCCCCAACAGACCCACTCCAGTCCTCCAGTACCCCCATCAGACCCACTCCAGTCCTCCAGTACCCCCAACAGACCAACTCCAGTCCTCCAGTACCCCCAACAGACCAACTCCAGTCCTCCAGTACCCCCAACAGACCAACTCCAGTCCTCCAGTACCCCCAACAGACCAACTCCAGTCCTCCAGTACCCCCAACAGACCCACTCCAGTCCTCCAGTACCTCCAACAGACCCACTCCAGTCCTCCAGTACCCCCAACAGACCAACTCCAGTCCTCCAGTACCCCCAACAGACCAACTCCAGTCCTCCAGTACCCCCAACAGACCAACTCCAGTCCTCCAGTACCCCAACAGACCAACTCCAGTCCTCCAGTACCCCCAACAGACCAACTCCAGTCCTCCAGTACCCCCAACAGACCAACTCCAGTCCTCCAGTACCCCCAACAGACCAACTCCAGTCCTCCAGTACCCCCAACAGACCAACTCCAGTCCTCCAGTACCCCCAACAGACCAACTCCCGTCCTCCAGTATCCCCAACAGACCAACTCCAGTCCTCCAGTACCCCCAACAACACATATTTATGTTGTAGCCCTGGACAAAAACACCTGATTCAACTTGTCAAGAGTTTGATGATTAGTTGACAAGTTGAATGAGGTGAGTTTGTCTGGGGCCACAACAGCAATATGTATTGTTGGGGGTACTGGAGGACCAGAGTTTGAAAAACACTGCAGTAGAGGATGCCAGAGGGGGTATAAGGAGATGAGGAAAGCATCCAGGGTAGCATGAGGAGGCCAAGGGAATCACTGTAGGGTTGAATAGCAAGGCTCACTTTTCACTTGTATAACAGTGGTACTGTAACCCCCAAGGCAGCTGTAACCCTATAACTGTAAAAATGTCCTGAAGTGTGTAATCAATGTTCTGAATGGTTCTGGGGAATGGATGACAATGTGATAAATTAGCTGATTGATTTGTCCTCTGGGGGAGCTTGTTTGAGGAGCATGGGAATGTTGGGTGTCAGAGTCGGTGCCTTACTGGATCGATTAGGCCTAGCTCCTGGCTGGTTCAGTGAGCTGAGTGAGACGGACTAATGTTTACAATTGTGTTTTGAAGGGATTCCTTCTCATCATTCAGCAGAAAAAAAGGAAGACTAAAGACTAACACATCTCTCATTACCATACAGCATCGCGTTAATTGAAAGTTAATCAGAGTTCTTTCATTCTCTTTTGCCTCAGGAATCTCAATATCAGCTCTCATCAGCCCCCTCCCACCCAAACCCATGTGGTCCGTTTTCTGTCTTTCAATTACTTCTAGGAGTCTCACAGAAAGAGCTTTACCTGTAATAGTAGGCCTATTGTTTGTGTGGTATTATAAAGTTTCACGTGTCAAGTCTTTACAGGGTGTTGTAGTCCTGCCTCTGTAGCCTGCTGTTTCCCCGTCTTAATCTCTCGAGGGGTCCCAGCCCCAATCCTCTGAGTCATGCTAATGCCTAGCTGTTTGTTCATAGCAGAGCAGCACATACACACAAACACACACACACGAGGGGTTGTTTTTTTCAAGTTCCATTTTATTTGTCACATGCACAAGTACAGTGAAATGCTAAACTTGCAAGCCCTACCCAACTGTGTAGTAATGGCCCCTCAGGTGCTTTACTCATGCCTTGACTTAGAGGATAAAGGAGCGGAATGCCCCCGGGAGGTGTGTGAGTGAAACGTGGGCCCTCTCCCTTTACATAGGCCTAATTTACCCTGTATGCACACGTCTCTGGCCTGGGGTTGAAGCATTCCTAAGAGCCAGATTGCTATGAAGCAGAAACTAGACCTATACATGGTCCATTTTCAAATCTTTTATTCACCTCAGAGTTTTGAAAAATATTGTGAATCTGTTTGCACCTTTTCCACAATCAGCCCAAGCTGACCCATATTATTCTCTATTAGACTAGTGTGGTTCAGTTTTCCACTGACTTACTGGAAGTTTTAAAAATATTACTGTCCACACACTCTGCCGGCCACCATTTTAATAACTGTCTCTCTGTCCCCATCTCTCTCTGTCCCCATCTCTCTCTGTATCTTTCACTCTCTCGTTCTCTCTCTCTCTCTCTCTCTCTCTCTCTCTCTCTCTCTCTCTCTCTCTCTCTCTCTCTCTCTCTCTCTCTCTCTCTCTCTCTCTCTCTCTCTCTCTCTCTCTCTCTCTCTCTCTCTCTCTCTCTCTCTCTCTCTCTCTCTCTCTCTCTCTCTCTCTCTCTCTCTCTCTCTCGCTGGCTGGCCCTGGCTTCCCTCGGTGCACCCTGGGTACTGCAGAATGATCGGCCACTCGATGGGGATTCACCGAGGAGCTCTCACCTGTGTCGCCTCCTGCCCTGCGCCCCGCCGCCTGCCCTCCCTCTTCTGCACCTGCTCCACACACATCATGAAGCTGGTATTAACTGAATGGCAATTGATATGGATTTTTACTGACTCCAGTAGACAGTGAAGCAACAAAAACACAAAAAGGGAGGAAAAGCCATATCTCATTTTCACACGTCCTTCTTTACACCAAATAAACCTGCCTGTGGGGTGCTGTTCTAGGCTGCCTGCACAGGCCCACCCTGAAAACAACACCTCTCTGGAAAACACGAGGAATGTATCATACGCTTTGAGAGATTCTTCTTCCTACCTGATTACCTCGTTTGAGGACATCGACGGCAGAGGGAGCTATACTTTGAGGACCAGCTCACACCAGGCGCCACCAAGCCACTGGTGTATGCATACAGATCCATTTTTAATATATTTTTTATATATATATTGTTTTTCTCTGGAGCCTGAAGCGCTGTGCGTTTGGCTGTGTGTATGCCGAAGAAGAAGAAAATGGCTCCCCAGAACTCTGAGGCGGATGCTATGCAAGTGCAGGGGGTGATGGTGGTCCCTACTGCTAAGAAAACCACCACAGGCTCTGCTGCCACAGGGGATAGAGGAGGAGGAGGAGGAGGAGGTGGAGGAGGTGTGGTGCTGGAGTCATGCCAGGAGGAGTCGGTGAGCGAGGGGTCTATAGACCGGATCCCCCTGCAGCAGTGGGTGATGCACGGAGCCGTCATGTTCGGACGAGAGTTCTGCTACGCCATGGAAACGGCCTTGGTTACGCCTGTACTGCTGCAAATAGGTGAGAGAGATATGAGACGGCACTGTGCAGAAGCATGAACATTATAAACACATGTAAACACATACACGCACACACACAGAATCCAGAATTATAGGGACGACCCGCGTGACAGGTAGGTGAATTCCCATACTGTACACATGCTGTTGAAGCTGTAAAGACAGCACATCCCAACCATCGTAAACACTGACAGGTAGGTGACAGGTAGGTGAATTCCCATACTGTACACATGCTGTTGAAGCTGTAAAGACAGCACATCCCAACCATCGTAAATACTGGATAACAATTCAAGGCATGTCGTCATCATTCCTGCTCCCTTCCTGTGTCCCTGTCACATCCACAGCCCTAATAACAGGCCTGCCTAGGAAAGAGAAGGCTGAGGTTAGGGCTGTGGCGAACATGACATTTTGTCAGCCGGTTATTGTCATGCAAAAGGCTGCCGGTCTTGCAGTAATTGACCGTTAATTAACATAAACACGTTTAGCATCTGATGCTCGCCTTTGGAACATCTACATTTAAAAAAAGTCTAATAAATCAATTGAATATAAACCATCACAATAAATCCATTATTTATTTTAGGCAGGTCTAAAGAAACATGACATGAGAAAATGTATTTCAGATGAACAGAATATGATTTGGCCAACTGTATGTTATCTGGCTATGCTCCATACCATAGGCTGTACGTAGGCTTGTTCATTTAGCAGACAGGATATGCTTCTAAGTCCCATGACATTATTTTATATTATTTTATAGTAACAAGAATATAATTGTACTTAGCTGAATAAAATAGAAAGGATAGTTTTCCCATTGAGGAACGAGTACAAATATGAAGTGGTTATGTTGAGCATAAAAGTGTTCATTTGAAACATGTCCTATATGCTAGATTCAGTTATTTGGCAACATTAGTTGTGAATGATACAAACCTTAGAATGTTTTAGAAATCAAAACATATATGGGCTGCATGATGCAGGCTGTAATGATTTGAGAAAGTTGCAAAGCTCGCACTCTGTTCCTTGTCTCAGTCTGCACAGCTGTTGTCTCATCAAGTCATCATATTTTCACCCATCAGACTATTCTCTATTTAATCTTGTCTTTACTAATATGTCAAATGTGTTTAGATTTAGAATTGCCTATTATCAAATGAGCAGGAACATGGGCAGGAACATGGGCAGGGGAAAAAGACATGTCATCTGTTTTCACTCGAATAGCGAATGAAGGCTGCACGCTTTCCCACCGGTCCGTTTTAAATGATGCCTGGTAGGCTACTTCGGTTTTATAGCGGAGCTGTGCTTAATATGAACAGCTGAGAAATACATTTAAGAACACTTATTTCGGTCTATGTATTGTGTAACAGCACAATCAATTTTAATTCCGGGTATTTTTAGCCAGCAGCATACCACCCTGCATCCCACTGCTGGCTTGCTTCTGAAGCTAAGCAGGGTTGGTCCTGGATGGGAGACCAGATGCTGCTGGAAGTGGTGTTGGAGGGCCAGTAGGAGGCACTCTTTCTTCTGGTCTTGAAAATGTCCCAATTCCCCAGGGCAGTGATTGGGGACACTCCACTGTGTAGGGTGCTGTCTTTTGGCTGGGACGTTAAACAGGTGTCCTGACTCTCTGAGCTCATTAAAGATCCCATGGCACTTATTGTAAGAGTAGGGGTGTTAACCCTGGTGTCCTGGCTAAATTCTCAATCTGGCCCTCATACCATCATGGTCACCTAATCATCCCCAGCTTACAATTGGCTCATTCATCCCTCTCCCCTGTAACTATTCCCCAGGTTGTTGCTGTAAATGAGAATGTGTTCTCAGTCAACTTACCTGGTAATAAATAAAACATCTGGGTTTGGTCCCATAAGCCTATATGTATTCATTAGCTCTAATACTCATATGGGTGTTTTTAATTAATCATCCCCTTAGAATGCGCTGTCTGTTTCGTTGTTAGGCTTTGAAACAACATCCACAACGACCATGTTTTACAGCCTGCTGTCTTCAAATTGATCACCACAGCGAGGTGTTTTAAATAGAAATCACTATACTGTTTTGATGTGCTTTTTGATTGTATTTGCATTGCTGTCAGAGTGGTTAGAGGGACAATAGACCCCTGAGTACCAGGCCATCAGGACCTGATGGTCGTTAGCAAGTTAGGTACTACCAAAGCATGTCCAGAGTGCATAAAAGAACATTAGTGACTCACCGGTCACATGGCCATGACTCATGACTGCTGGGGTGGCGGTAATATGGTCACCACAACAGCCCTAGCTGAGGTCCTTTTACAGCTGATTAGACTTTCAGATTAGATGCTATCAGTGCTGTAAACAGTAAATCATACTGTTTGACTGGCCAAGGGGCATCGGTTTGGGCTGCAGTGTATAGACACTGGATGTGTGATTTAGCAGAGGATTAGATTAACCACGTGGGGGGATGCTGGTGGATGCAGTGATACACCAGTGATCTCCTTGACTAATGACAGTGAACTACAGCTGTAGATAAAAGATCTCCAAATGATAAATGCTTTTTCAGATCGAGTGAGGGGGAGGGGCTGCGTTTCCATTCGTCTAGCTGCTACATTATTTATGCCATTGAGTCTATACAGATAAAATAAATCATCTGTGATTGACGCCACTCAGTTGATGAAACAGGCCTACTTCTTGGGACCTAACCGTGTCGGTGTGTTAGTTGTTGTGGTGTTTTTAAGTATCGTGCGTTCTACTTAATTTTTCAATTGCAAGCATGAAGTGAATTTAAAGGAAATCAAACCATGTTATTATCAAGTGTAAGAACATCAGGCAAGTGGGGAGAAGGCCGAGGCCCCCTCTGAGCTCCCTCTGAGCCCCCTCTTACAGTAGGCCGAGGCCCCCTCTGAGCCCCCTCTTACAGATGGCCGAGCTGTATTCCATCATGGCTGATGTCAGTGTTGATGCCATTGATGCCAGTGTTTTGAAGGTGTAACTAGCTGGCTGTTCTGTCCTCTCCTCTAAGCTTGCTGTTACGTCTGCTTGGGGATTACAGCTCTCTGCAACACCACAATCCTTCCTGTCCGTAGCCTCAGAAAGATGTCCTACTTACCTCACGGGTGGGGTGTGAAGGAAGAGATGAAGAGATATATATATATATATATAAAGGGCGAGGTGGAAAGTGTGAGAGAGAGAGGGCTCAGCATTCTCTGGCCAGAGCTCTGACTGGGCGCTAACCTTGTTTACAACTGTAACAAAGTCACATCTCCAGCAATCCTGGAGCCGTATGTGTTCCCTGGCAGCCACTCTCACGCTACATCTCAAATGGCACCCTATTTCCTATATAAGGCACTACCTTTTACCAGACCTCCTCACTCAGACAGACTGCGTTTCAATGATGGTGTGGAGAAGTAAAATATTTTTCTGGGTTACGTAAGTCGGCCATGGTACTGGAGCTGAGTCCAGTCCAGGGAAACACCCCTGTCTAAGTGAATTAGTGTTTGACTTGAGTAATGTCTGGTAGTGTTCATCATAGGGTGAGACGATGCCTTGTCGTCTGTCATTACGATCTGTTAAAATGTCCCTTCATTCTCTCTTGTAGAGTATGCAGTCAGACAATATCACACTGGTTGATGTGTTTTTTTTTGGGGGGGGGGTTGGCCACATGACAACCCAATATCCTACACTTGTTTAAATTCAATAAATCCCATTGTACATTATCAGGGTGCATCCCAAATGGCACCCTATTCCCTATATAGTGCTTAATATAGTACACTGCTTTTGACCAGACCCCTATGGGTGCCATTTAAGTTGCAGACTCAGTTACTCTTCTCCATAGCAATATGCAGACATAGGCCACTAGTTCAACTAGATGGGGGCCCCCAGGGAATAACCTAGGTGACTACCCTGTCCCTTGCATTCTGACCATCAGTTTCCTCACATGGTTTTGAGAAACACAGAGGAGTTGTATTGTTGATGTGGAGGTCAGGATGGCCTCCTGATGTAACTCCTGTGTTACTGCACCTCACCTGTTCAGCCATCAACAGGCAGGTCTCATAGGTGATGTTGACACAACCCACTGTAGTGAAGGGAAATGGGATGTTCCACTACAACGGTTCAAATACACTTATTCATATGTCAACAAACATCACTGTAGGATGGTGAGAGTCAGATTCAATTGAACTGATACAATTTAAGACCCCTCAATTCCTTAGTGTCTGGTAGTTTTGATTGCTGTTCAGCATTCTAATAATGTCACTGTTTGATTTAGGTCTCGCCTTAGCACCTTTTTCTTTCACTGATGGTTTTACATCAACCTTAAAGTATGGGTCGCAGACCTGTTAATAGTGGGTCGCAACGTGTCAGAGTAAATGTATAATTATTTCATTGATTACTGTAATAGATTTGGCTAAGTGCAACTGCTCTCACTGTTCAGTGCACTCTCTTAGCAGCAGCAGTTTCACACAGCTGTTTGGCAATGTGCTTCGCCGTTTACAGGATCTTTTTTTCCCCGTCAGTTTTCTTGAAGATCATTCCGCGACCCCCATGATGCAGCGCTGTGGTTCAGCAGCAGATGATGCGCTGTCAGCCACTGACTTGTCATTCCCACTCGCGATCACTCACCACTGTCATCAAATGGACTCAAGCTAGCCACAAGTTCTGACTGGGCTCAATCGTCATGAAACGCAAATACAGCGATGAGTTTCTCTCTTGGTTTCATACAAACTTTGAGAAATAACAAGGAGCGCCCACAATGTGTTTTGTGCGGGAAGTGCTTAGTAATAAGTCTCTCAAAACTAACAAATGAATATAACGAAAGGTCCTGACCAAAAATCCCCAGCATGACGGTAAACCAAGGGAGTTCTTCCAGAACAAGGCAGAATGCTTCAGGAAGCAGTGCTTCGACAGTGTAAAAGTCAGCTAGCAAGGCATTGTTGTCATTTTATAACAGGTGATGATGAGCAGAAATAAGGGAGTACTATATCTCATAGTAGTAGATGTGAGTTTCTCTTTCAAACAATCCCCTGGCCTTGTACACAGCTAATAGCTAACGTTAGCCAAAGCAAGCTAGCTACTGATAGTGTAACAGTAAATGAAGATGAAAAATCATCAGGCCTACTGTGTATCTTACTGTATAAATTATTGTTCAAAACAATTCTAGATTGGAACTGTTGCTGTTAAAATACAAGTAATAATTTTTATTCTGAACTGGAATAAACTGATTGAAGCAAGATGCTTTTTGAGGCAAACACTCACACAGTTCTGGGTTGTTCATCTACAGCAGGAAGTGGTCTCCTGCCTGACTGAGAAAGCAGTAGATGTTCTGGTCCAGTTTGGCACCACATACCTATGCGAGTCAGGGTTCTCAACTCTGACATACTTAAAAAACAAGTACAGAAACAGTCTCAATGCTGAGTATGACCTCAGTGTAACACTGTCAGAAACTGAGCCCAGAATAGACGTTTGTTGAAAAATTCAACCTGTGTGATTTGATCAATCAGTTTATTCCAGTTCAGAATAAACAAATATTTATTGTATTTTAACAGCAACAGTTCCAACCTAGACTTGTTTTTAACAATACTTTCTACAGTAAGATGTACAGTAGGCCTGAATCTTTCATCTGTACTGTTGTACTATCAAAAACTGTGTGTGTGTGTGTGTGTGTGTGTGTGTGTGTGTGTTTTCTGTTATACATATGTGTGATGTGATCAATCAGTTTATTCCAGTTCAGAATGAAAATGATTTATTGTATTTTAACAGCAACAGTTCCAACCTAGACAGATATGTAAGAGTGTTTTTAATGGGGAAAAATGAACATGAATAGCTATTTATATGGGTATTTAATTGTTATTTGTTTTAGCCGTAAATGTAAGTGAGGACTTGGTGGACTATATTCTTTAGGTTAGGGTCTACTTTATGTGTTCTCTCCCGTGTGCTGGTACGGGCACAGATGACAGACAGGTAGGATTCCAGTTGAGGTGTTTAATAATGCTGGAGATGCACAGAACAGCACCTCACAGTGTATGTAGTATGGATGGGCTAAGGCACTTAGTGGTCTGGCAAATATCAACAAGGATGCGCACTGGCCTTGGCTAACAATGAAAGCTAACTGGTGGGAAAACACAAGGGTGACTGGAACTTTCTCTCACTTCACTTCTCTCCAGCTGATCTTCTACTCTAACCTGGTGATCGCCCAGAATGCTCCACTTCACCAGTGGGCGAAGCTACAGCTTCAGCTTATATGTTGAACTAACATTACTGATATGATTAACTACAAATACTTCACAGCCTTTTGTACAATAAGGGAAATGAAATGTACCAATATTTACGCATAGTTGCATATGTTCATAAGCTTGGGTCCCAGGAAAGCACAAAACTTCTCATTTAGGTCCCAGGCTGAAAAAGTTTAAGAACCCTTGTTCTACATGGAACCAAAAGGGTTATCCTATGGGGACAGCCAAATAACCTTTTTGGAACCCTTTTTTCTACGAGTGTCATAACAGTGTCATGGATCTTTAAGTGTAATGAATGCTGAGTCAGGCTGTGTATGTTATGTCAGTCTGGTCTGTCTAGTCTGGACCAGAGGACCTTCCCTGTCAGGACCTTCATGCCAATTCAGAGACATTATGCACTCAGAGTAAGGGAGGGAGGAATGAAAGGGAGGGAAGAAGAGAGGGGGATAGTGATAACAAGAGGTAGGAAGAAAAATGTATGAAATGTATGCATTCACTACTATAAGTCGCTCTGGATAAGAGCGTCTGCTAAATGACTAAAATGTAAATGTAAAAATGAAGAAGGGGAGAGGGAGGAGGGTAGGACGCACGCAAGGTTTATGGAACAAATCAACATGTTTTAAATGTATGCCCAGGCTGTTGATTCCCTCAGTAGGCAAAGGTGTGTGGTTGTGTGTGTGGTTGTTTGTGTGTGTGCCCCTTTCCCACAGTCCCCCACCCTCTGTAGTCCCTAAACACAGGGAACTACCTCAGCAAAGAAGTCTGGGGGTGTTGGAATAATACTCTAACATTGTTGGGAATATAGTTTTTTTAGCTGTCTTCTAAAAGGTACAGAAATAAAAAGGAAAATGGCACTTCCACTGCTTCGTAATGTTGGTAATACCGTTGATAAGTGTTTGTGGTCTGAGTCTCCTGTGAATGTTTGGCTGGCAACTCAACAGAGCTGCAGCTTTTCCCAACAGGAACCTACTCATGGCTCCTAAACGTGGGAACAGGACAATCACAGGAGAATAATAACCCTGTTTCGGGGCTTTTCACTCGTTTTTTTTTGTTTTTTTTACCACATTCATTGTTTATTATTTTCTTCACAGAATGTTAATGACCACAATGTGACATTTGTTTATATGAATAAGCCTAGCTCACAACATCTGAACCAGATAATATATGAGAACTACACAGTACATGAGAATACAGCTAGTATTACAGTCTACCTGAATAAGCCCTTGAGCTAATAACATTGTACCAGCACCAGACAATGTATGGAAATAGAAGTATTAACATTAGTCTATAAATTGAATCTACTTTATAATCTACATACATGCATACATACTCCGAGTGTACAAAACATTAAGAACACTGCTGTTTCCATGATAGACTGACCAGGTGAAAGCTATGATCCCTTATTGACGTCACTTGTTAAATCCACTTCAATCAGTGTAGATGAAGGGGAGGAGACAGGTTAAAGAAGTATTTTTAAGCCTTGAGACAATTGTAACCTGGATTGTCTATGTGTGCCATTCAGAGGGTGAATGAGCAAGACAAAATATTTAAGTGCCTTTAAACAGAGTATGGTAGTAGGTGCCAGGCGCACTGGTTTGTGTCAAAAACTGCAACGTTGCTGGGTTTTTCATGCTCAACAGTTTCCCTTGTGTATCAAGAAATGTCCACCACCCAAAAGACATCCAGCCAACTTGACACAACTATGAGTCAACATGGGCCAGCATCCCTGTGGAACGCTTTCGACACCTTGTAGAGTCCATGCCCTGACAAATTGAGGCTGTTCTGAGGATTATATGGGGTGCAACACAATATTAGAAAGGTGTTCCTAATGTTTTGTACACTCAATGTGTATTAATAATACCAGTATACATGACATCCGTCCTCAATTGAATCTTGTCCTGTTATATAAAAGAATGGCTTAAGGTTGTGGATTTGCACTGTAATCTGCGTGAAGCCAGGCTTGCTTGACAGTATGTTGGGATGCTGAGTGTTGGTTTAGATGGATCAACATTATGTGACTTAAAGATGCACTATGCCGAAATGGCTCCGCAATTTCCTGGTTGCTAAAATGCTAATTGCCTAATTTCAGTTTGTGACAAAACAAGCAAGTATAGTGTGGATAATCATTATACCATCTAAACCACTGTGGCATATATATTATCCATAAGCAAAAATATTGTGTTTTCAGCTGTTTGAAACTGGTGTACAAAACCGAAAGTAAAAGATGCAAAAATGAGAATGACAGATCTACAGTATAACACACATTTCTATGTGAATTTGGTTGGGTCGCCCAAAAAGTTACGCCTAGTTTCCTGAACCGGGAGAGCCATTTTGAAGGTTAAAAAAATGTTGGGATCAAAATTCGATTTTTGGCAAAAATGTCTTCTCGAACATGTGAACTTTCATGTGCCTTAATAACAAACTTGTATGCCATTTGTAAATATGAAGAAAAAAAATGTTAAATTACGAGCCTTGTTGGTTAAGCCACAGAAAAAGTCAGCAACCTTCCCACTAGCCATGATTGTCTGAGATAATGAGTGGGCCGAGAGATGAGTTCGGCTTGGTCTGCTTTATAGAAGGCGTCTGTCTATTTGAGCTCATTAGTCTGTGTTGGTTATCCTGTCGAACGCGGCTTTTTATAAAATGTATTGTGTAGTGGAGCTGAAAAATTGTTGCTCTCTACTTTCTGGAGGATCAGTGGAATTAGAGTATGATAGCTAAAGAGATGGAGAAAACACCTGTCTCCGGATTATATCTTCAAAGTGCAACCGTGGTATGGCATTCCTGACAGGGAGACGCGTCCATCATGCATGATGATAGTCTAGCGTTGGCTAGCTACATTTTCAGATATTACACGTTTCTAATTTTGACAAAGTGGTTTAATTTCAAGCTAAAGTGTACTGTTAGCTAGCTAACGTTAGCTGCCTGGCTCCCTAACTGATGTTATTATTCGTATCCCAGAGCCGTTTGCTTTTCTAGTTAGAGCCTGATGTTAGCTAGCTAACATTGAACCTGGTTGGTTAGCTCCCAGCACTGTGGCACTATTCATTGTTGTTTAACTAGGTAACGTTAGCTGGCTTGTTAGCTAATGTGACGTGTGTGTACAACACCCATTGAATATGGCCGGTGTCAGTAAACGTCTGCAAAAAAAGCGTAATGAAATTGTTGCAGCAGAGTTTAGGCTGTTTTCTTGTTATCTATAGGTAAACAACTCATCACTCCGAGAGCGAAACGAGATGGGTGGGGCTAAAGTTTAAGAGGGTGTGAATGATGCTTAACTTCTATGGGCTACGTGGGACGCTAGCGTCCCACCTGCGGGACACAGCCAGTGAAATATCAGGGCGGCAAATTCAAAACAACAAAATGTCATAATTCAACTTTCTCAAACATACAACTATTTTACACCATGTTAAAGATACACTTCTCCTTGATGTAACCACATTGTCCGATTTCAAAAAGGCTTTACAGCGAAAGCAAAACATTAGATTATGTTAGGAAAGTACATAGACAAAAATAATCGCACAGCCATTTTCCAAGCAAGGACATGTGTCAATAAAACCCAAGACACAGCTAAATGAAGCACTAACCTTTGAGGATTTTCATCAGATGACACTCCTAGGACATTATGTTACACAATACATGTATGTTTTGTTCGATAAAGTTCATATTTATATCTAAAAACAGCATTTTACATTGGCGCGTGATGTTCAGAAAATGTATTCCCACCAAAACTCCTGGTGAATGTGCACATCAATTTACAAAAATACTCATCATAAACGTTGACAAAATATTTAACAATTATTTAAAGAATTATAGATAGACTACTCCTGGTTTGCAACCGCTGTGTCAGATTTTAAAATAGCTTTACGGAGAAAGCACATTTTTCAATATTCTGAGTACATAGCTCGCCATCACAGAAAGCTATACAGACACTCGCCAAGTTCGGGGCAACCTAAACTCAGAATTAGTATTAGAAATATTCTCTTACCTTTGCTGATCTTTGTCAGAATGCACTCCCAGGACTGCTACTTCCACAAGAAATGTTGTTTTTGTTCGAAATAATCCATATTTATGTCCAAATACCTCCATTTTGTTCGTGCGTACAGATCACTTATCCAAAGGCATAACGCGCGAGCGCAAACCAGAGAGGAAAGTCAAAATGTTCCATTACCGTACTTAGAAGCATGTCAAACGCTGTTTAAAATCAATCTTTATGGTATTTTTAACGTAAAATTGCGATAATATTCCAACCGGACAATAGCATATTCATTGAAGAAGAAAAAGAAGGAACAACGCGCTCGCGGGATCGAGCATATCCAATCCCTTTGTTGCCAGGCAGTCCACTCAGTAACTGAGCTCCTATACTCTGCCCAGTGACAGGAGAATGCTCAAACCACTTTCTGAAGGCTGTTGACAGCCAATGGAAGCCTTAGGTAGTGCAACGTGACCCCACAGAAACTGTAGTTTCGATAGAGAATCAAAAGAAGAACTACAATTCTCAGACTTTCCACTTCCTGGTTGGATTTTTCTCAAGTTTTTGCCTGCCATATGAGTTTTGTTATACTCACAGACACCATTCAAACAGTTTTAGAAATGTCAGTGTTTTCTATCCAAATCTGCTAATAATATGCATATTCTACTTTCTGGGCAAGAGTAGTAACCAGTTTAATTTGGGTACGTTTTTTCATCCGGCCGTGAAAATACTGCCCCCTACACCCCAACAGGTTAATGGGTGTACACAAAGAAGAGCTCTTCACTAGATACCAAAACATTCAAAGACCATTTTCTCAAAAGTGAGTTTACAAGTTGATCAACTTTCAAAGAATAATTACTTTCCCATTGTTCCTCAAATGCAGTGTCTGATATATAATTTTGTAGCTCTGAGTCTCTACTTTTATCCAATGTAAAAAACACAATTTCAAATGTTGCTACATAAGACCGAATCCAGGTCGTGAGGCACAAATTGCAGCTTTCAGTGTTAACACAGGGAGGAAGCGTCTCTTAGTCCAAAACAGGTGACGGAAGACTGTGTCCTAAATGTCACTCTATTCCCTTTATAGTGCAATACATTTGACAAGAGCAAAACAAATAAATGTCACAGTTGACTTGGACTTGTGTAAGGCGGAATCAGATGCAGGAGACAGGTGCTGGAGGTGAGTGTCCTTTTAATAATTTGACACACAAAACAAAACCGCGAGGCACAGGGCGCTACATACAGTCTGCCTGGGAAAAACACATTCCCAATATTGCGAACAAAATATATCTATAAGCGGCACAAAAAGGCACGGGGCGCAGCCCGGTAAATCCTCTCTTCGTGAAACTGTCAGAAACAAACCCGTAATAAAACACGGACCACCGTCCTGAGTGGACAATCAACAATCCCGCACAAAACCCCAACTGAAAACACACACTAAATAAGGCCCCACTAATGACAGACACAAAACAGGTGCGGAACAGACAGACAAAACCAAAAGACACAGAACCAACGATCGGTGGCAGCTAATAGGCCGGCGACGACGACCGCCGAGCGCCGCCCGACCGAGGAGGGGCGCCACTTTCGTTGGATCCTGTGACAATAAAGTATTGTGCACTACAGGGAATAGGGTGCCATTTGGGATGCATCCTGGGTTGTTCATACGGAATCCAATACAACTTTCTTCCTTTTCCAATCCCAGTTTTTCCTGCAGGCAAAGCTGGGTTGAGATGATGTCATTACAACCAATTTTGCCTTGTGCCTCGGTTAAGATTGTTGTATTTTTTCATTTCAATCATTCAAACGTACATTTTCAGCACATGGAGTGTTTCAAACGTATCCAGAAAAACGGTCCAATGTTTTTTGTCTTAGACTTAATATGAAGTATACAGTCCATATCAATGAATTAGTCAGGATCTCTGTTACCTGATAGAATGACTTTTAATTCATCAGTGTTCTCTGTCTCACAGTTTGTACTATGTCATAACGAGTGGTGGGCCATCTGTCGTGTTGTTACGTTGTTGGACAGGTGTTTGTTGCCTAAGAGGCATCCAGACTAGCTATTTATAATGGGTGCTTCGATATCTGCTATATGTCCATGCACCTCTCCATGGAACCCAGCTCTAGGGAATTGCTCTGTTTACGTCTGAACTCTCCCTCCGCAGTGCAGTGCCATGGAATGGTGTCGGTGTGAGTGTGTGAGCAGTCCATAAAACAGCAGGCATTTTAGATTGCCAGCATGAACTCCGTGGACAGTCAAACGTGCCTATTTATAGGTTTTTATTATTGCGTAATAGCTGCAGCAGAACTTGTGATTTATTAATACACCCATCATGCTGCATAGTATGCAAAAAGCAAACTAGTGTATACTTCATTTGAGGCAGAATATTTGATATACCCCAACAACAACAAAACAGCACATTTGTAGGACAGCCTGTCATGCAGGCTGTGTGTCTGTGATATTTTCCACACGCAGTGTGAAATGAGTACTTCGCAGGTTTTTCGTCTGCGCCTTGAATGAACAGTAGGCATATCGTATGATGGGTTATAACACCACGCCATTGGCTAATCCCTGGTATCCCTGCCCTATGGCATGTTGTCCAGAAATGCCAACTATTTGCAATGGCAGCAAGGAGGCTTCTATGTTTCCATCCGTGTTTTCCTACCTATGCTGAATAAGAAGAATCACCACAAAGAGATGGAGACTGGGAGGTTTGCTAGGTATGGTGGGAATGTGTGAGCTGGCACATTTTGTTTTCACCCCCCTCCCCTGTTTTTCTCTGCAGAAGAATTTTTGGGGGTGAGGTCACTGACAAACCCCAAACTCTCAGCTGATGATGGGAGAGGGGTGGGGGGACAGGTGCCGTTTCTAATGAGGCTGGAATTTGTGGAATTGCAAGGCTATGTTGTTGTGGTTCTATGTCAATATAGTTTCCACTAGTTTTCTTTCCACAATCCCCATCCAACATTCCTGCATACCATGCAGATCGAATTCTGGGAAAGAATTAGGCAGTGGTGTAAAGTACTTTTTAAAGTATTTTTTACTTAAGTTGTTTTTTGGGGTATCTGTACTTTACTTTACTATTTATATTTTTTACTACTTTTGCTTCACTACATTCCTAAAGAAAAGTATGTACTTTTTGCTCCATACATTTTCTCTGACACCCAAAGTACTCGTTACATTTTGAATGCTTAGCAGGACAGGAAAATGGTCCAATTCACACTTATCAAGAGAACATCCCTGGTCATCCCTACTACCTCTGATCTGGTGGACTCACTGAACACACATGCTTCATTTTTAATGATATTTGAGTGTTGGAGTTTGCCCCTGGCTATCCGTAAATAAAAAAAATTAAAATAAAATGGTGCCGTCAGGTTTGCTTAATATAAGGAATTTGAAATGATTAATCTTTTGATACTTAAGTATATTTTAGCAATTATATTTACTTTTGAGGATATTTAACACCAAATACTTTTAGACTTTTACTCAAGTAGAATTTTACTGGGTGACTTTTACTTGAGTCTTTTTCTATTAAGGTATCTTCACTTTTACTCAAGTATGACAATTGGGTACTTTTTCCACCACTGGAATTTGGTTCGTTGGACATAGTTAGTTGGACATTGAATTCTAGGAAAAATAATTAGTTGGATACAGTGTTGGGAAGTAGTGAAGGACGTGTAGTGCAACTAGTAAATAAACTACATTTTGCAGTGGCTTGGTCATAGTTGAACTAAATTCAAATCTTGGTAGTGTTTCCACTAGTTAATTACTTTTTTGTCATGTGGTGGTGTATCTAACTACTGGAACTACAGTCTACAGCAGGTAGCCTAGTGGTTAGAGCGTTGGGTCAGTAACCGGAAGGTTGCTGGATTGAATCCCTGAGCAGACAAGATAAAAATCTGTCGTTCTGCCCCTGAACAAGGCTGTTAACCCACTGTTCCCCGGGCACTGAAGACGTGGATGTTGATTAAGGCAGCCCCCTGCACCTCTCTGATTCAGAGTTGGGTTAAATGTGGAAGACACATTTCAGTTGAAGGCATTCAGTTGTTCAACTGACTAGGTATCCCCCTTTACTACTTTTTTTAGAAAAAAATATTTAAAAAAATATGGGTGAAATAGACAAGAATTTCCTTTCTTTTTTAGGATCAGATGAGCCTTGTCTTTATTAATAGGCTAAATTACACATTTTAATCAAATTAAATCAAATTGTATTGGTCACATACACATGGTTAGCAGATGTTAATGTGAGTGTAGCGAAATGCTTGTGCTTTTTCTTCTAGTAACGCCTGACCCCAGAGTGATCTTGCAATGTGTAGTCTATGATATTTCAAATTTTTGATATGACAAGAAACATAACTTCTTCTAGTGTGAAGTAATTGGTAGTTTGGTAAACTATGAATTCAGAGTAGCTTCCACAACACTGGTTGGACATTGTACCAGTGAGTGTAGTATAGCCAAGATGACCAATATGTTTGTAGATGATCTCGCTGAACAATACATACATACCGTATGTCCAATCTCAGCAAAGTCATGGTACACACAGACCAAAGAAACCGTATGCAATGGCAATAGATCTCAGAAATCTATACTGCTATGCTACACGCACACTCTCGCTCTCTCTCTCTCTCTCTCTCTCTCGCTCTCTCTCACACACACACACACACACACCACATACAGCCCCCTCAGGGCATCCATTACTGCCAGCTCTCTGCCCCCCTCTGTCAATGCATGCAGTGTCTAAAAGGTGAAGATCCTTTTCCATTAGGGTACTCTGTGGATAAATGAAATGAGGTAATGGTATCTATGGCATCTATCTATGGGTAGACTAGATAGTGGGCCTTTTGTCTGCTTGCCTTTCCCTCTCCCAGTTAGTTAGACAGCAAGGAGAGATTGTGTCATTTCTCTAACTGCTGTTCTCTCTCTGTGCAGCTCAGGCAAAGTGAGGGAGGGTTTGCGCTAGACTCATCTCATCACCTTCAGATCAGTTCTGTCGCTTGCTTTAGTTCATATTAAGCTAGGGGGTTCTCCTTTCTTTAACGTGTGTGTACGCTAACTAATAGAGGCTGAGAGAGACTGCTCCAACGCAGCCCCCAGCCATCAGTCACTGTGTCTTGGGTACGTCACATCTCACACATTAGATGGAGCTGAGACACACTCACACATACTGTCTTTCATAATAGCTTTAATGATTGGCCATGTGAGTAGCAACAGTCATTAAAATTGTAAAAAGGTTTTAAAAACATTTCTAATAAATGCAACAGTTGGACAATGGATAAAGATACTCCAAACCTTTTTTATTTTTTTTATCCATCAGATATTGATTGAATTATAGTGCATAACATTTTACGGGCACAGACAAATAATTAATGGAGTTCAGGGATTTTGTTGGGAATTCAGGTATTAAATGTATCGTCAAATGTTTAAAAATAATAATGAAAAAAATCTTAGAATGCACTCATACACTTTCTAATGGTAACAGCTACATTTTTAATAGTTTGTGTTAAAATAAAGAATTGTAAGTGTAAGATTTGCATAAATACACTGGGTTAGTTTGCATATATGAATAAATTAACATGAATGGGGGAACAGGGCTGGAACCACGAAAACATCCTCTGTCTAGGCCTACCTGCACTCACCTGCTCTGTCTAGGTCTACCTGTACTCACCTGCTCTGTCTAGGCCTACCTGCACTCACCTGCTCTGTCTAGGTCTACCTGTACTCACCTGCTCTGTCTAGGTCTACCTGTACTCACCTGCTCTGTCTAGGTCTACCTGTAGTCACCTGCTCTGTCTAGGCCTACCTGTACTCACCTGCTCTGTCTAGGCCTACCTGTAGTCACCTGCTCTGTCTAGGCCTACCTGTACTCACCTGCTCTGTCTAGGTCTACCTGTACTCACCTGCTCTGTCTAGGTCTACCTGTACTCACCTGCTCTGTCTAGTTCTACCTGTAGTCACCTGCTCTGTCTAGGTCTACCTGTACTCACCTGCTCTGTCTAGTTCTACCTGTAGTCACCTGCTCTGTCTAGGCCTACCTGTACTCACCTGCTCTGTCTAGGTCTACCTGTACTCATCTGCTCTGTCTAGGTCTACCTGTACTCACCTGCTCTGTCTAGGCCTACCTGTACTCACCTGCTCTGTCTAGGTCTACCTGTACTCACCTGCTCTGTCTAGGTCTACCTGTACTCACCTGCTCTGTCTAGGTCTACCTGTACTCACCTGTTCTGTCTAGGTCTACCTGTACTCACCTGCTCTGTCTAGGCCTACCTGTAGTCACCTGCTCTGTCTAGGCCTACCTGTACTCACCTGCTCTGTCTAGGCCTACATGTACTCACCTGCTCTGTCTAGGTCTACCTGTACTCACCTGCTCTGTCTAGGTCTACCTGTACTCACCTGCTCTGTCTAGGTCTACCTGTACTCACCTGCTCTGTCTAGGTCTACCTGTACTCACCTGCTCTGTCTTGGTCTACCTGTACTCACCTGCTCTGTCTAGGCCTACCTGTACTCACCTGCTCTGTCTAGGTCTACCTGTAGTCACCTGCTCTGTCTAGGTCTACCTGTACTCACCTGCTCTGTCTAGGTCTACCTGTACTCACCTGCTCTGTCTAGGTCTACCTGTACTCACCTGCTCTGTCTAGGTCTACCTGTACTCACCTGCTCTGTCTAGGTCTACCTGTACTCACCTGCTCTGTCTAGGTCTACCTGTACTCACCTGCTCTGTCTAGGTCTACCTGTACTCACCTGCTCTGTCTAGGTCTACCTGTACTCACCTGCTCTGTCTAGGTCTACCTGTACTCACCTGCTCTGTCTAGGTCTACCTGTACTCACCTGCTCTGTCTAGGTCTACCTGTACTGTGCTGTCTAGACTACCTCATTAATTAATTACTGTTGTTGTCACGTTCTGTTGCATAATTCAACAAGTGTGTCAATAGCAGGATACCCTCAGATTAAAAATCAACAGGCTTGGCTCTAGATTACACCTATCTATACATCCTTTACATTGTTTGTGAGATCAGACATAATATCACTATAATCCAAGTGTTCATTTTTGGAAGTTACTTTCATTTCAGAGCATCTAATTTGTAAACATTTCAACTGTATTAAATGAAAACTTTTTTTAAAGTCCACAACAAAATGAACACCCATCAAAATAAAGTTATCTTACTTCTCTTTCTTGTGATGTAAGTGTCTAGATGATGCATTAAATCCCAGATGGAGGGTTCTTATAGATGCAACAGAAAGACAATGTATTCCATTGGCCCATTTCAGCCATTACCAGGGTGTTTGACAGATCATTACAAACATTTCCACGGTCGTAACGTTAATGTCAAAAAAAGACAGGCACAAGCAAGAGTGTGAAATATATTGACTATAACAGACCAAGTAGAAATGAAACAAGGGATGTGAACCGATATGTGGTACATGGTCCATGTTGGCCTCTTGTTTTTAATATCATAAACATTACCATGCTCTTTACAATCAACCTTTTTTCTCCCTCTGCTTATCCCCCAGTGCGTTTAGCATTGTTTCGTGGTCTGTGAGGCTTTTCTTCAGTTTCCCCAAAACAATCGGTGCCGGGTGAACCCAGACCCTTTGGCTAGAGAGAGACCTATTCATTTTGGGTTTGTATTATTTCAGTATAGCCATCGTCATCTCTCTCCAAACCTTGAACCATCTGTGTCTACAAAAGCAGGAAACCCCCACACTGTGACCCATTTGGTTCCAGGAGCTCGTTGGGTTCAGCTCGTTGGGTTCAGCTCGTTGGGTTCAGCCCGTTGGGTTCAGCTCGTTGGGTTCAGCCCGTTGGGTTCAGCTCGTTGAGACCAGCCCGTTGGGTTCAGCTCGTTGGGTTCAGCCCGTTGAGACCAGCTCGTTGGGTTCAGCTCGTTGGGTTCAGCCCGTTGGGTTCAACCCGTTGGGTTCAGCCCGTTGAGACCAGCTCGTTGGGTTCAGCTCGTTGGGTTCAGCCCGTTGGGTTCAACCCGTTGGGTTCAGCCCGTTGAGACCAGCTCGTTGGGTTCAGCTCGTTGGGTTCAGCCCGTTGGGTTCAGCTCGTTGGGTTCAGCTTGTTGGGTTCAGCCTGTTGGGTTCAGCCCGTTGGGTTCAGCCTGTTGGGTTCAGCCCGTTGGGTTCAGCTCGTTGGGTTCAGCCCGTTGAGACCAGCTCGTTGGGTTCAGCTCGTTGGGTTCAGCCTGTTGGGTTCAGCCCGTTGGGTTCAGCCCGTTGGGTTCAGCTCGTTGGGTTCAGCTCGTTGGGTTCAGCCTGTTGGGTTCAGCCCGTTGGGTTCAGCCCGTTGGGATCCTAAACTGTCTGAATGGGATGTAATAGACAATGGGAAATGAGGTGTAGTGTCTCGACGATCATGTCTCTGTGCAGGGTTGTTGTGTTGGCGCAGAACGCTGCAGATGCTACTGCTGTGGTTTACTGGCAGTTTAAAAAGAAAACAACATTGTACTATAAGAAATGTATCATTTTTATTTAAATCTTCAGATTTTATTTTGAACTGTTAATAATCTGACTTTGTGTTAAAGTCACCCATGTCTTTGTTGTGTGTAGTTGGAGGTAGAATCCTCTACCTCTATGATCCTGCACTGTCCCAGGACTAGGTGGCTGGTTACTGACTACTGCAGTGTTATGTAACACTGCTGACTAGCAGGTGTGTGTGTGTGTGTGTGTGTGTGTGGGTGTGTGTGAGATTCATGCAGTTTTAATTGTCCTCTTCAGGAGGTGGAAAATTAGCCGGGTGGATGCCGCATAAAAAAAATATCCTGTTATATTAGAAGTCAGCTCAGAATCCAACAATCAGAGCTGAGGACGGCCCCCTCTCTCCTAGGTGCACACACACACTGCTAACAC
This sequence comes from Salmo trutta, assembly GCF_901001165.1. Lineage (NCBI taxonomy): Eukaryota > Metazoa > Chordata > Actinopteri > Salmoniformes > Salmonidae > Salmo > Salmo trutta. Next base: position 18,198,177 of record NC_042992.1, read on the forward strand.
ACCATACTGCATCTTAGCTGGCACAGAGCAAATGACCTTGACAGCAGTACTGTTCTACGTGTGTCCTGAGAAAGGGGACAGACAGTGTGTTTTCTGCGTGTATTGCGGTACTGCGGAGCTAGCTCTTGTTCTGGCTGTATTCTATTCCTGGCAGTACCCACCAGCCCTGAATCCTGAACATCTCCTTTCTCTTCATAATGATCACAGCAACACAAATGATCATCATAATGTTTCTCTACCACGCCGATCATAAACCCAACCCCCCCAAATATCTCTCTCGCTCTCGCTCTCTCTCTCTCTCTCTCTCTCTCTCTCTCTCTCTCTCTCTCTCTCTCTCTCTCTCTCTCTCTCTCTCAGAGAGAGACATGCACATACACTCAGTGTGGCAAACAAACAAGCTGCCGTGTGGGTGTTCTATCCGTCTGTCTCTTCATTGAGAGTCAGATCCTCTGCTCGGTCGGCGGAGCCTGACAAAGCTCTTAATCACGGGGTGCACTTTAAACCGTCCTAAGTAATGAAATAATGTAATGCCGAGTCCAGGCAGGCAGATGTGCCACTGATGGCTTTATTGGCAGGAGCAGGCTTCTCCGCCTGTCGTCATATTTCACCGTTTCACTCCTTAACCAAATCAAATTTAGTTGATACAGTTTGTTTAGATTCTTCCATTTTCTGTTTAGTTTTTCTGGAGGACAGGATATGTAGTTGTCTGTTGCTGATAGTGATCTGGCTAAGCTACAGAATAAGTTTAATTTTCTCTCCTCGGGGAAGCTGAGGTTGTTAACGTTCTAATTGTTTGTCAGAAGCGGTGGCTCTAACCACTGCTCCATACCGCTCTGCAGTCTGGGAAACCAGTGCTCTGTTGCCACCATCCATCAAATGTTGTATGTGAGTGGAAACCCATCTCTTTTCGGAGGAGGAGGTATTTTCATAAAATAGTTTCCTCACTCACACTCCCCCAAACACTATGACTCACATCCCACGACCCTGTAAGCCACTCTCCTCCCCCCTGCCACTCCTCTCTTCCACCGCTCTCACCTCTCAGGGACTCTGCTAGAGAATTGTCATCTCTCTCTCTCTCTCTCTCTCTGCTTCTCTCTCTCTCTCTCTCTCTCTCCCTCTCTGCTTCTCTCTCTCTCTCTCTCTCTCTCTCTCTCTGCTTCTCTCTCTCTCTCTCTCTGCTTCTCTCTCTCTCTCTCTCTCTCTCTCTCTCTCTCTCTCTCTGCTTCTACATCTTCTACATCTTCACTCAATATTCTTTGTTGAGCATCACTGAATTATTCATTGGCTGAGACCACTGCTTGCAGAGCAGCTGTCCCTATTGTTGGAGACACAGTGAATGTTGTGAAATGATCATGAACATTTTTCATCCAGAACATTCATCTGCTAGCCAAGATCGACCCTTCTCTCTGTCCCTGTTGCAAAGGATTTTAAACTGCCATCCCAGCTAGGCTATACATTGCTCGTTGTCAAGGTGTTTTTCTTGAAGAGGGCTTTGTTAGCAGTTGTTAATGCGTACGTCCCAAATGACAACCTATTCCCTATACAGTGCCCTACTATATAGGGAATAGGGTGCCATTTGGGACGTGACCAATGATTTGTACTGTAAACACAGTCTGAGGCCAGTCTCTCCGTGTTGAGGCCAGGCACACTGTTATGCACCTGACCAAGTCTGTCTGGCAGCAGCACAGCCCCAGAAAGCACTTGTTTCCTGTGGTCCTCTATCATCCAGCCTGCAGCCTGTGGCTACTTCACTTAACCCCCAAGCCCTTCCCTTCCCCTCTCCCTCTTTCCTACACTCCCTGACCTGCTTTCACTTTTCACACCAACCATCAGGACCGGAACACACTTTCTTGGCAGTTTAATTTTCTCATGAAAGCCCTGAAGTTAATTTGGTTGGATGGGAGCGGATGACATTGTTTTATGCGAAATGGAAGGAGGGAGAAATGAGTCAGGCAGAAAGCTGAGTCATGGGATCATGCAGTTATGTATAGGTAGTTCGATTGGCCTGCATGAGTCATTTTTTTGTGTGTGTGTGTGTTTTTTGTGTGTGTGTGCATAGCGTGCATATGTGCATGCTTAGGCCTTGACACATGTTTTGATTGCCGGGTGCATTCAATGTGCCTTTCAGTACATACCTGAACAGCTAACGCAGCCCATGGCATTTCTATATAAGGTGTTATGACATGAGACGTGCCAGCCTCTAGACACTTAAGCACTCCAATCCTCAGAACATCTTCAAAGAACTTATAAAAACCTGTCACATCCTGACCAGTAAAGGGGCTATTTGTTGTTGTAGTTTGGTCAGGACATGGCAGGGGGTGTTTGTTTAGAGTGTTTAGGGGTTTGTTATATTATGTGTTTATGTAGAAGGGGTATTTGTTTAGAGCGTTTCGGGGTTTTTTGGGCTATGTGTTTATGTAGAGGGGTGTTGGTTTAGAGTGTACCGCGGTTGTAGGTTTAGGTTCTAGGTTATTGTATTCTATGTTAGTTCTAGGTTGTTTACGTCTATGTTCAGTTTATTGATTTGACCTTCAATTGGAGGCAGCTGTTTCTCGTTGCCTCTGATTGAAGGTCCTATGTTTAGGGGTTGTTTTGAATGGGGTATTGTGGGTAGTTGTTCTTAGCACTGCTGTATTTAGCCTGCAAGACTGTTAGTTCGGTCGTTTCTTGTTTCGTTTCACTAATAAAGTTAAGATGAGCACTCGACCCGCTGCGCCTTGGTCCATTCACTACGACGAACGTGACAAAACCTTTGTTCGTCTTCATGTCCCATCCACTTAAATCACCTGTAAGTGTCTCAGCCAAGTGTAAATGTCATTATTATTAACTGGAGCCTAATGGTTACTTTACTGGGTTGAGGAGGGTAAACTGACCAAACACATTGCTTACCCAAGATGCAATGAAAGCATTAGTGTCTAATGACCATTGTGGAACTACAGTGCCTTCAGAAAGTATTCACACCCCTTGACTTTTTCCAAATGTTGTTGTATTAAAAGGTGGGATTAAAATGTATTTAATTGTAACTTCCTGTTGACGATCAACACCAAATGTTAAAGTGGAAGAAAAAGATGGAAAATTTGTACAAAAATAAATAAAAAAATAACACCTTGATTACATAAGTATTTAATCCCCTGAGTCAACACATGTTAGAATCACCTTTGGCTGCGATTTACAGTTATTAGTCTTTCTCTAAGAGCTTTGCACACCTGGATTGTACAATATTTGCACATTATTATTTTACAAATTCTTCAATCTCTGTCAAGTTGGTTGTTGATCATTGCTAGACAGCCATTTTCAAATCTTGCCATAGATGTTCAAGCTGATTTAAGTCAAAACTGTAACTAGGCCACTCAGGAACATTTCAATGTTGTCTTGGTAAGCAACTCCAGTGTATATTTGGCTTTGTGTTTTAGGTTATTGACCTGCTGAAAGGGGAATTTGTCTCCCAGTGTCTGTTGGAAAGCAGACTGAACCAGGTTTTCCTCTAGGATTTTGCCTGTGCTTAGCTCTATTCAGTTTCTGTTTATCCTAAAAAACACCCTAGTCCTTGCCAATGACAAGCATACCCATAACATGATGCAAACACCACCATGCTTGAAAATATGAAGAGTGGTACTCCGTGATGTGTTGTGTTGGATTTGCCCCAAACATAACGCTTTGTATTCAGGAAATAAAGTTAGTCATTGCCACATTTTTTGCAGTTTTACTTTAGTTCCTTAATGCAAACAGGATGCATGTTTTGGAATATTGTATTCTGTACAGGCTTCCTTCTTGTCACTGTCATTTAGATTAGTATTGTGGAGTTACTACAATGGTGTTGTTTCATCCTATCACAGCCATTAAACTCTGTAACTGTTTTAAAGTAACCATTGGCCTCATTGTGAAATCCCTGAGTGGTTTCCTTCCTCTCCGGCAACTGAGTTAGAAAGGACACGTGTATGTTTGTAGTGACTGGGCGAATTGATACACCATTCAAAGTCTAGTTAATAACTTCACCATGCTCAAAGGGATATTCAATGACTGTTTTTTTTATTTGTACCTTTTTTTAGGATTCCCGGAATCAGGAGGGAATAGACAGGAAATTGTCCAACCGGGATTTCAGGAATGTTTCAATCCTAACCTAGACTGACTAAACACACAGTAAGGCCTGGACTGGTTAGTGCAACCCGGGATCCGCTATGTATTGTTTGTGCTATCCGGAACCTCAGGACGGTCCCTAACCTTAACCCATACCGTAACCCGTACCTTGACCATTTTAAATGTCAACTTCAATGGGGGGTATGGATGTCCCAAGGATCCTGGATAGCAAGGACTACGGCTGACCCCATTTAGATGACTGGTCGATTGTTTGGTCGATAGGCTGCTGGTTGACCAATTTTTTTTAGTCAAGCAGTGGCAAATATATGAAGATTTATGGCACACGAGACACCTGTCTGATTCACGCCTGTCTCAGTGGACTAATCCATTGCAGAGGCCGCAGGGATGGCACACCAGTATCACCAGTGGTACATTTACTGTTAATTCCCATCATTTCTAATCTACAATGTTTGGTCATTTCTGTTAATGCATTCAAATTATTATTATTATTATTATTATTATTATTATTACAGTTGTCATTGACCTCGACTAACCTGTACCTCCGCACATTGACTCGGTACTGGTACCCCTGTATATAGCCTGTTATTTTATTGTATTACTTTTTATTATATTTTTTACTTTAGTTTATTTAGGAAATATTTTCGTAACTCAATTTCTTGAACTGCATTGTTGGTTAAAGGCTTATAAGTAAGCATTTCACAGTAAAGTCTACACCTGTTGTATTCGGCGCATGCGACTTGAATTGACGTGATTTGATTAGACTTGTGAGAAAAAAAGTTTGTTTATTTCATTCCATTTACGCGTTGTCAATGTATTCATTGACAGGAGCGCTTCAAACAAAAGACAATCTTAAGTAAGGACACGCACCTGATTATGCATAGAGGTAGGCCTCTAGTCTACGTGGTCTGCGTGCAAATGTAGGCTTATAAATGTGCACATTTGGGGATCGGATAGTATTTCTGATTGTCTTAACTCACCATCACTGTGTAGCTCCTCAAAGTCATTTTTTTCTAAGTCTCAAACAGCAAGTAAAAAAAGTATGTTTTTACATCCATTGAGAATGACAATAGTTCCTCAATGTAGCCTATTTGAAAAGTCTTTCCAGCGCGCTCCCTTTTGATAACCACTAGGGTTGCGCATTTTGGGGAATATTCAGAGATGGATACTTGCCTTGGGAATTAACGGAAATATATGCAAATTAATACCATTTAAATGTAGATGTTTTTTGCGTTGGATATATTTACCATATCATATGGCGACATAAACCTTTTACCTTATCCTAAGTAGACATAATTGCAAATGATTAAATCCTTCCAATAGACATAAAGCAAGCGATTTAGTTACGAATTGAACTTTAATTAAATGAGTTGACTCTTCACATGGGATGATTTCACTGAACAACAAAAGAAAGGGAATATTGAATGATCACAATGATCCACTGCATCTCCCAAAAACGTTTTCAACATACATCTGTAAAATGATAGTCTAGAAACTAAAGCTTTGGTTGTCTTCCTATCAGGATTCCACGTCTTCTCCCTGGACCTCCTCAATGTCCAGCTCTTGAACATCAGACTCTGAGGCCTCATCTTCAATGTCACTTTCCAACCTTGTTGAGGATGGCTCGCTGTCAGGCTCAAAAAGCCTCAAATTTGCCCGGATGGCCACCAATTTTTCAACCCTTGTATTGGTCAGCCTGTTGCGTGCTTTGGTGTGTGTGTTCCCAAACAAGGACCAGTTGCACTCTGAGGTGGCTGATGTTGGTGGGATTTGGAGGATGATGGAGGCAACAGGGGAAAGGGCCTCGGATCCACAATGTCCCTTCCACCAGGTGGTTGATGAGATATGTTGGCACGACTGCCATATTGCATCTCCACCCCAAAGCCCTTGCTTGGAAGTGTACTTCGCCAGACTGCCAAGAACCTTGCCCTCATCCAGGCCAAGGTGGCGAGACACGGTAGTGATGACACCATAGGCCTTGTTGATCTCTGCACCAGACAGGATGCTCTTGCCAGCATACTTGGGGTCCAACATGTACGCTGCAGCGTGTATGGGCTTCAGGCAGAAGTCTTCATGCTTTTTGATATATTTCCGAACTGCAGTTTCCTCTGCTTGGAGCAACAGTGAAGTGGGCAGGGCAGTATGGATGTCTTCTCTTACATCTGCAAGCAGAGTCAACATCAGACAGGATGGCATTGTCTCCCTCAATCCGTGCAATGGCTACTGCTATAGGTTTCAGGAATTTCAGGCTGCTTACCACTCTCTCCCAAAATACATCATCCAGGAGGATCCTCTTGATGGGGCTGTCCATATTGGCAGACTGTGATATGGCCATTTCTTGGAGAGACTCCTTCCCCTCCAAGAGGCTGTCAAACATGATGACAATACCACCCCAACGGGTGTTTCTGGGCAGCTTCAATGTGGTACTCTTATTCTTCTCACTTTGCTTGGTGAGGTAGTTTGCTGCTATAACTTGATGACCCTTCACATACCTAACCATTTCCTTGGCTCTCTTGTAGAGTGTATCCATTGTTTTCAGTGCCATGCTGTCCTTGAGGAGCTGATTCAATGCATGAGCAGCACAGCCAATGGGTGTGATGTGAGGGTAGGACTCCTCCACTTTAGACCAAGCAGCCTTCATGTTCGCAGCATTGTCTGTCACCAGTGCAAATACCTTCTGTGGTCCAAGGTCATTGATGACTGCCTTCAGCTCATCTGCAATGTAGAGACCAGTGTGTCTGTCCCTTATCTGTGCTCTTGTAGAATACTGGTTGAGGGGTGTAGATGATGTAGTTAATTATTCCTTGCCCACGAACATTTGACCACCCATCAGAGGTGATTGCAATAGTCTGCTTTCTCTATAATTTGCTTGACCTTCACTTGAACTCTGTTGAACTCTGCATCCAGAAAATGATTAGATAAAGCATGTCTGGTTGGAGGGTTGTATGCTGGGAAAAGAACATTCAGAAATCTCTTCCAATACACATTGCCTGTGAGTATCAGAGGTGAACCAGTTGCATACACAGCTTGAGCAAGACATTCATCAGCATTTCTCTGACTACGTTCCTCCATTGAGTCAAAAAAACTTCTGATTCCAGGAGGACCATGAGCTGTTGCTATCGATAAGGTGTCTGATTCATCATTTTCACCTTAAATAGAAATAGAGGGACTTTTGTCAGGTTGCTTGTTGTGAGCGCTGAGGGAACTTTATGCACTTGGCCAGATGATTCTGCATCTTTGATGCATTCTTCACATATGATTTGGCACTGTATTTGCAAATGTACACGGCTTTTCCTTCTACATTAGCTGCAGTGAAATGTCTCCACACATCAGATCGTTCCTGTGGCATTTTCCTGTAAAGATAAGAAAAAAAGAGTTTAAAAAAACATACAATTCCATGTACAGATAAATAGTTAAGCAGTTAGATTAAACAACTCCTTTGTAAGATAAATGTTTTAAAATGAAACATGTATGGAAACAGGTGAATTAACACTCCTCAGTTAGTAGGCTCAAGTGAGCTAAAACCCACATGGTAGCAAAAACTAACTAGCAGAAATTGTTAACTAGTTAGAAATGATTTAAACACACTTTGCTGTAGGCTACTATTTACTAGTTAACAAAAAATCATGTATGTCAAATACAATATATTCACCCCACCCAGTATTGTAATCAAAACATACCAGAAAGCATGTAGTCCTTGGCTCAGACAGTGTAGTAGTGTGGCTCAATAACATCTCATTCGTGTGTAAGATCTTGAGAATCAGCTGTATATGTGATGGAAGAATGCACTGTGCATGCAGAGGGTTGCAATTCCATTGAATTGGGGTTAGTTTAACCAAAATATGCCACAAGACCTAGAATTACCTTTATGTGTATCACACAAAAAAGGTTCACTGTTATAAGCTAACTTTTTTTTATGAATTTAAGTAAAATTGTTACGAACGTCTGAAGGATGAGACCAAGGCACAGCGTGCGTAGAGTTCCACATTCTCTTTAATAGTGAAACTTACAACAAAGAATATAACAAACGTGCAGTAATGCAGTGCACAAGGCAACTATACAAAAACAAGATCCCACAAAAACCCCAGTGGGAAAAGGCTGCCTAAATATGATCCCCAATCAGAGACAACGAAAGACAGCTGCCTCTGATTGGGAACCATATCAGGCCAACATAGAAATACAAACATAGATATACATAATCTAGATTGCCCACCCAAATCACACCCTGACCTCACCAAATAGAGAAATAAAAAGGCTCTCTACGGTTAGAGCGTGACAAAAATCTCCCAAATTCCCAGGCTTAACTTCCCATGGAAAGTTTCCAGAAATTTCCCGGAAAGTTTCCGACCCTTTGCAACCCTAATAACGACTCAGCATGAAAGGGGGAAAAAATATAATGCTCTGATCCAGTGGAAACGTCATAAAATAGACCTACCTGATTTATCTCTTATACCTTGTCTACAGCTGTGTCTGTCTGTCTGGAGCTCACTGGTGTGGGAAACTCTGAGGGCCCAGAATATTTTATACAATGTTACAAGTTTCTTGCAGACAGGCCATGCGATGCCAATGTGATTCATAGGATATTTATTTTTATCAGGATATTTTCTGCATGCAGGCTACAATGTTTTTATTTGTTGGTTTATGTAGGCTATGTTTACATATTGGCAATGGCAATAGAAGTTATTTTTAGATTTGTATCATTTTCATTTAGATAAAGTTTTGATTAACCAGGTGACAGTGATTTTGAGATGAAGACTTTATATAAATTAAATGAAGCTGTTCCACGAAAATGTGCATATGAAAATCACAATTGTCACGCAGATCAGTAGACATGGTACGATAACTTGGCACTCCAAATGGAAAAGGTTGCCGACTGCTGGTGTAGCCTATTACCGGCAACTTCAGGAGCTTAATGTCAGAATCTGTGAAGACCAGCGGGAGGAGCGGTTTTGGGAGCGTGTTTTTTCCTACTGATTAGGCTATATAGATTTCTGGTTCCTTCTTTGGTAATTTGTGTCTTCATTTTTAGTCGCAGTGCTTAATGCATCAGACAAGCTCAGTAGCCTACTTATGTTTGATTTTATTCAAACATTGGGTGTGTCTATATATGGAAAATACATGTTTTAAAATTTCAACCAATCGGTTGGTCGAAGGAACAGACGACTCGGTTGACTAAGATGTTTTTGTTGTTGGTGACAGCCCTAGCAAGGACTAATGAGACATCTGTACTCTTACACATGGGAAGCAATTGTGTGTCAAATGGTAATGGTGTGTATAAATCAACCTCGTTGATTGAGCAGATTGTGATTTGCCCCCTTGCCACGTCGTTATTACCCACTGTGGGTTGTCTTCAGTCTCTCTCTAGCTCCCTCTCCATATTTCTCTCTCTCCCACTTGCTCTCTCTCCCTCTTTCTTTCTTGCTCCCTCTCTCTGTCTCTCTCTATCCCTCTTCCCTCTCTGTTTAGTTTTGCAATTCACTAGTTTTGTGAGCGCTCTTTCTGACTTGGTGTAAACCTCTCTTCTCTGTCTCGCTATACCACGGTAAATATTTCCTGAAGTGGCGGGATTCACTTTGCTCTTAGTGGGCCTATTGTTCGCCATTTTTGAAACGGTGGAGAAAAAAACTGGTCTTTATTTACTATAATCTGACGTCCTGTTTGGATGATTACCCCGGCCGCTTTCCCAAAGAAACAAACTGCTTACCGACAGATTTAAATCTGTTTGCGCCATTTTGTGTTTGTGTGTCTGACAGACGGCAGGTCGCGAACAAAACAACCAGTGATAGATAAATGAACAAAAACACTTTTTTGGGGCACTGTGAGTAACCTCAACAAAAACCTGCAGGAAGAAGTTGACTCATTGATTGGTCATTGAGTGGACATGTCTACAGGAAGACAGTCTACAGGCAGCAGGAAGTAGTTGGGTTTGGGTCACTGTGGAGCTCTGGGTTCCCAAGCCACACGGGTCATGGCCATCAGCAACGATCAGGTTCATGTGAACCAGAATGTGACCAGGGCTTCAGTCACTGTGTGATCCTGTCTAGTGTACACTCTAGGACTGATAAGACCATGGAACCACTGGGGTCTTCTCTTCTCACAACTCCCACACACACCTCCCACACATACCTCCCACGCTGGTTGGACTGAGCAGTTACATCTCCATACCTGAGAGATGTTTTTCTAAACAAGGTTATACCATTTATGTTCTAAGCTGGTATAAGTGTACTATTTTATTGATTTAAGCTGGTTCCAGAGTTTTTAGAATAGAATGTGAGACGTGTCACTCGTTCCCACTGGCAAAGCAACACTTTATACAGTGTCTTGCAAAAGTACTCAGACCCCATGGATTTCTTCACATCTTATTGTGTTACAAAGTGGGATTAAAATGGATTTAATTGTCATTTTCTGTCAACAATCCACACAAAATACACTGTCAAAGTGGAAGAAAAATAACATTCTCTAAAGATGAATAAAAATGTAATAACAAAAAAATTGTTGTGCGTAAGTATTAGGCAAGCCTAATTTAATTCAGGAGTAAAATTTGGCTTAACAAATCACATAATAAGTTACACGGACTCTCTCTGTGAAACAATAGGGTTTGACATGATTTTCGTAGGACTAACCTTTCCTCTGTCCCTCATACATACAACATATGTAAGGTCCCTCAGTCAAGTATTGAATTTCAAGCACAGATTCAACTACAAAGACCAATGAGCTTTTCAAAAGCCTCATAAAGAAGGACAGTGTTTGTTAGATGGGTAACAATAACAAATCAGACATTGAATATGTTAAGCATGGCCAAGTTAATAATTATGCTGTGGATTATGTATTAAACCACCCAGACACATCAAATATAGTCGTCCTTCTGAACTGAGCTGCAGGACAGGAAGGAAACTGGTCAGGGATGTTACTATGAGGCCATTGGTGATTTTAAAACAGCTTCAGAGATCAATGGCTGTGAGAACTGAGGATGGATCAAAACATTATAGCGACTCCACAATAATGACCTAAATGACAGAGTGAAAATAATACAAATATACAGAATATTCCAAAACATGCATCTTGTATGCAACAAGTCATTAAAGTAATACTGCAACAACAACAAAACAAGGCAAAGGAATATAAGTTTTAGCCTAAATGCAAAGCCTTATGTTTCGGGCAAATCCAACAAAACACATCACTGAGTAACTTCCTCCTTATTTTCAAGCATGGTGGTGGCTGCATCATGGTATAGGTATGCTTGTCATCTGCAAATATTGGGTAGTTTTTCAGGATAAAAAAAACGGGATGAGTTAAGCACAGGCAAAATCCTAGAGGAGATCCTGCTTCAGTCTGCTTCACAAAAGACACTGGGAGAGGAATTGACCTTTCAGCAGGACAATAACCTAAAATACAAGGCCAAATCTACACTGGAGTTTCATACCAAGAAGACTGTGAATGTTCCTGAGTGGCCAAGTTACATTTTTGTCTTAAATCTGCTTTAAAATCTATAGCAAGACTTGAAAATTGCTGTTTAGCCATGACCCCCAACATTTTGACAGAGCTTGAAGATTTTTTAAAGACTAATGGGCAAATATTGCACAAGCCAGGTGTGCAAAGTAAGCTTTTAGAGACTTACCCAAGAAGACTCTGCCAAAGCTGTTTCTAACATGTATTCATCTGGGAGCTGAATACTTATGCAATGACTATATTTTAGTTATTTAATTTGAATTTATATTTTTTTGTGTATTTTGTGTAGATTGTTGACAAATAAATGACAATTAAATTAATTTTAATCCCACTTTGTAACACAAAATGTGAAGAAATCCAAGGGGTCTGAATACTTTTGCAAGGCACTGTATTATAAATGCTCACTTTATCAATTCGTTGGTCATTTTCTATGAAACATTGTCAGAGTTATTTTTTTACACTTGAAACGTTTCACTCCGTTCACTCCATAGAGTGACTGTCGGTTTGTAAGTGCACCCTGCAGCCTGACTCTCTAACCCACATAGCAAAGCAGGGCAGATGAATGGAAAAGTACTGCCTAGCCTTGAGCCTTGCGCAGACTTGGCTAGCAGGTTCTCCCTCTGTGGGCCTGTGGCGCAGGGCAGGCCTGCACCATGGTGAGGTTAAAGCCTTTACGAGCCTGTCCCTGAGGTTTTGGGACAGGGTTGCCTGCGGCTTAGCCTCACGACCTTGTCGTGAGAGAACATGAGCACTTTGCAGAACTGACGTTGTTGCAGGTCTGGTTCGTGTTAATACTGCACATTCAGAGCCAAGGTGCGAATGTGGAATCTCTCTTTTCTCTATCAATCTCTCTCTTTTTCTCTCTCTTTCTGCTGAGTTTTTCAGGAGGGCTGATCTCAGTCCTCTTTAAAGTGAACTCTAGGGTAAAAAAAGAGCTAAATACCTTCTCTTTTTATTCACACTGCCCTTGCCTTTGAGTGAAGACTCAACTCTTTTGTCAGTTCACTTCACCCATTCACATTGCTATGTTTAGAAAGGAACCAAGATTATTTTCTAACATTCAATGCATTCTGGGACAAGCCATTTCATCATAACTTGTTATTGGACAGCTAGATATACCTACTTGCATTTTGTTAAAATATTAGACATAGTAGTTGTAATCAGAAGATTCTATTAACATGAAAATATTATTGGTAACAGAATAAATAGCAGAATAATAACTGAAGATTAAATAATGCTCTAATTGAAAATTGTACACCCAATGTAGGCTAGTGCCTCTTTAAGAGCTAGAATAGATTTTGTTCTCTGTTGTGATTCTCACCAAATAGATTGTCTTCTCACACTGTTCAAACCCTTCAATCGAATATACAGTTTATGAAGCTCTCTTAGCCTATAGATCAGATGTTGCAAACAAATGATCTGAAGTAAAATCACACATTTTGTCATTTCTGTCTGTCCTTGACAATCGCAAATCAATATCCAAAAAGTTTTTTTACACAAACCTGCACATCATCTGTCTTGTGGCACCAATGTGAGAGGTTATATCAGGGGGAACGGTGTTGCAGTAGAGTATGGTGCGGGAATAATGACAAGCGAACCTGAGGAGCTTTGTTTTCACATTGCCCTAAAAAAGGGAACCGGATCCTGGAATTCAAGCGAACCGAACTCCGACCACCTCTCGAGATGGTCTCAGTTCGGTTCGCTTCGGGGGCTCTTTTGAGGGGTCCAAGTTCCTGTGGAGTGTTCACACCTCACCAAAAATTAAGCGAACCGCACTGAGTTTCCAAAAATTGCCTGAAAGGGTCCAAGTGTGAAAACACCCTACTCTTACTGTTTCTCTCTGGTCAATCCACCTGTCATTAGAATGATCAGAACTTTTAACTAGCCTATTGTCTAAAGTGTTCATCTGCTATTGTAGCATTCCAGTGCCCAAAACATGGGGTCATTACACACAAAACAACCTATCTGTGGAAAGGGCATGATGAGGGGTTGTGGCCTCATCTAACATGACGAGGGGGCGTGGCCTCGTCTAACACGCCGAGGGGGCGTGGCCTCGTCTAACTTTGTTTACGTTGTTTTGAGGAACCTAAACTAAGAATGGACAGCTGGTATATTTCAGTGTGACAAAATGTTTCCAAATATCAATTTGTTGGATAAGATGATGGATGAATGAAAATCATGCCGTGGCCATCAACATATGTTATTACATGCATATTACTAGCATACTACCATTTGTGTACACCAGGACTCCATTCTGTGTTTGGCCAGTAACTAATGATTTGGCCCACATCACCAAAGCTGCCTTGTCATTCAGCAATCACACTACGTAACAGGGATACTTTGGCCGATGTCAGTCAGTGAGATGACAGTTAGCCTTTAATAGCCCAGAGAAGATGAGAGAGAGAGTGTGTGTGTGTGCATGTGTTCGTGCCATCCCTGTCCTGTCCCGCGCCTCAATTCTGTTATGACCAGCCTGATGGGAGGATTAAAGAGCAACGTGGCTCTGTGTCGTCCAGCCTGTGGACTGATTCTCTGGCCAGGCCCCCTGTCACTGTCCTTCCTCTCAACAACCTCCACCCTGGTCCCCCCTGAGCCTAATCCGCAACAATATATAGAGGGTGTTGTTCTCATGTCTTACACCCTCAGCAGTCAGTGCACTACACACCTCTGGATGGCCCCTCCATTCAGTTCATTGGTTTCCTATGGAAATATGGCCTGAGGCTAGGCTTTTTTCTGTCTTCAATGATTTACCTGTTGCTTTATTGGATAATTACAATGGTGTGACCAATGAAAAGAGTATGTGAATCAAATTGACTATGAGTATGGCATGCATAGCCTGACTAGGGGTGTGTGAATTGTGCAAAAAGATGCCTACAAGACTGAAGGTGAAAGGTGTCTATACATATGACAGTGTCTAAATGGGTACAGGTCTAATGTTTAATTGACTTTGCTGAGGTTTAGTCTGTTCAGATTCTGTGTTACTGACTGTGTGTTGTTTGAATGTGGATCACAGGTTCTTGGGTTGTGTCCATCACTCCGACTTCACCTCCTTTAAGACGCCCCCAATCTCTTCCCCTTTTACATAACCTTAATCACCAGCTACGTGCTGTTTAGGGGTTACGTAATATGTGTTTGTGTGTGTGGACTGAGGTGACAGGACTTGAGGCACTTTGAAATGTGGAATCATTTGGAGCTATAACCTGTAACCCCCTGTATTTTTATTTGATTTGTTTATTTCTAAGGGACCGTGTACACAATGCTATTGAACCAGCTTTTTATCTGTAGTCCCTGGGCTAGTTGTGAGAAGAGAGGGTAATCTTGGGTATCTTAAAGTGATACATCAGGATTTTGTCAATGAAGCCCTTTATCTACTTCCCCAGAGTCGGATGAACCCATGGATACCATTTGTATGTCTCTGCGTGCAGTTTGAAGGAAGTTTTTAACCAGCGTTAGTACAATGACTGGAAGTCTATTATAACTGCTAGCATGCTAGTTCTGCAAACGCAAGTTAGCATTGGCTTGCGGAACTACCTCTAACTTCCTTAATACTGGATGTAGAGACATACAAATGGTATCCATGAGTTAATCTGACTCTGGGGAAGTAGATAAAAGGGATTCATTTCCTAAATCCTGAAGTATCCCTTTTAGGTATCTTGAGGATAATGTTAAAAAGCCTATTTCCTTATTTGATCATTTGCCTGTGGTTGTATTAATTTATTATTATGTTATTGTCTTTTACAATTGTGATATTATCATTAGGCTTATACTGTGCGTGCGTGCCTGTGTGTATGTGCATTTAACATGCGTGTGTAATCGAGGGATGAGAGCTTCACAGCCCTGATGAGCCTTATTATCATATGACCTCTACCTCATTTCAGCTAGAGACAGCCTCTCACCAGTATCTATGTTTGTATGGATTTGTTCTCATGACCTGAGCTCCATATAAGGCTAATGACTGGGTTCATAAGTATACACACTGCTGTGATCGAAGACACACACACAACACTTATGTCTCACACACACTCATGTAAAACTGCTGATCTCATTCCGCCATGTTTCTCTCACAACCCTGCTCAGCTGATTCTATCAGTTTACTGTATAGTACTGTACTGTGTATTGGCTGCTTCCCAGAGCCAGACGTGGGCACATGTCAGAGGCCTGCCCTCTCTCCTATATAGGTCATCTCTCTTAGAGCAGCAGGAAACAAACACACACTGTTCCCCCCCTAACAATGAAAGGTGTATAGTGGCTGGGCTGGTCAGAGCCAGCCGGAGGGAAATCTGCCAGCATAGCCAGCCACACAGAGAGGATCAGGATTACTACAAGTACAACTGGGCTGCACTGGACTGTGTACCAAATAGCTTTATTTACTGTTAGCTTCTTATTGGAGCCTATTGGAATTCAGAAAAGGGAATAAAATCAGTCTGGGTATAAAGGCCAAGCTTGCTTCAACCCTTCCTGGTCTGAGGTAAGGCTATACCAGCCTGATGTTGTCCCCACTCATGTGTGTCCACACAGTGCCAAATATTACACCTGTTTTGGATTTCTCCTTCTCTCTTCTGGCTAGACCATAGCCTAGATCCCCTAGTCTAGGTCAGTATGGTCACAAACAGTTCATCTAGGGCCTGTTTCCCAACACAGACTGAGCCTAGTCCTGGACTAAAAAGTACACTACATGACCAAAAGTATGTGGACACTGGTTCGTTGAACATCTCATTAATATGGAGTTGGTCCCCCATTTGCTGCTAGAACCACCTCCACTTTTCTGGGAAGGCTTTCCACTAGATCACTGGTTCTCAATCCTGGTCCTGGGGACCCAAAGGGGTGCACATTTGTTGTTTTTGCCCGAACACTACACAGCTGATTCAAATGATCAACTCATCAAAAGGCTTTGATTATTTGAATCTGGTGTGTAGTGTTAGGGCAAAAACAACAAATGTGCACCCCTTTGGGTCCCCAGGACCAGGATTTAGAACCACTGCACTCGATGTAGGAACATTGCTGCGGGGACTTGCTGCCATTCAGCAACAAGAGCATTAGTGAGGTCGGGCACTGATGTTGGGAGATTAGGCCTGGCTTGCAGTCAGCGTTCCAATTCATCCCAAAGGTGGTAGATGGGGTTGAGGTCAGGGCTCTGTGCAGGCCAGTCAAGTTTTCACAACCATCTTGAAAAACCATTTCTGTATGGACCTTGCTCTGTGCACGGGGGCATTGTCATGCTGAAACAGGAAAGGGCCTTCCCTAAACTGTTGCCACAAAGTTGGAAGCACAGAATCGAATTGTATGCTGTAGCGTTAAGATTTCCCTTAATTGGAACTAAGGGGCCTAGCATGAACTATGAAAAATAGCCCCAGACCATTATTCCTCCTCCACCAAACAGTTGGCGCTATGCATTGAGGCAGGTAGCGTTCTCCTGGCATCCTCCAAACCCAGATTCATCCGTCGGACTGCCAGATGGTGAAGCGTGATTCATCACTCCAGAGAACGCATTTCCACTGCTCCAGAGTCCAATGGCAGCGAGCTTTTCACCACTCCAGCCGACACTTGGCATTGTGCATGGTGATCTTAAGCTTGTGTGCAGCTGCTCGGCCATGGAAACCCATTTCATGAAGCTCCCGAAGAAACAGTTTTTGTGCTGACCTTGCTTCCAGAAGCAGTTTGGAATTCGGTAGTGAGTGTTGCAACCAAGGACAGATGATTTTTACGCTCTACGTGCTTTAAGCACTCGTCGGTCCCGTTCTGTGAGCTTGTGTGGCCTACCACTTCGGGGCTGAGCCGTTGTTGCTCCTAGACATTTTCACTGCACAATAACAGCACTTACAGTTGACCGGGGCTGCTCAAGCAGGGCAGAAATTTGACAAAGTGACTTGTTGGAAATGTGGCATCTTATGACGGTGCCACGTTGAAAGTCACTGAGCTCTTCAGTAAGGCAATTCTACTACCAATGTTTGTCTATGGAGATTGCATGGCTGTGTGCTCTATTTTATACACCTGTCAGCAACCAGTGTGGCTAAAATAGCCAAAACCACTATTTTGAAGGGGTGTCCACATACTTTCATGTGTATATAGTGTATGTGCAGTCCAGTAGAGAATCTCCATTGGGTGTGGTTTTAGTCTGGGATACTAGCCCGTAAAGTACATGTTCTATTTTTTGATCCTGTGTTCCAAGTCCTCCAGAACAGTGATCCTATATGCATCTATGCTCCACACAGTTCCAAAGTGCTGCCTGTTTGGATGATGATGATGATTATGATAAACCATAACCTTATACCCCTTTTTTCCTTCCTGTCTATCTCCAGGTCTTCCAGAACAGTATTACAGTCTGACATGGTTCCTGAGCCCCATCCTGGGTCTGATCTTCACACCTCTGATTGGCTCAGCCAGTGATCGCTGCACCCTGAAATGGGGCCGGCGACGCCCTTTCATCCTGGCCCTGTGTGTGGGGGTGTTGTTTGGAGTAGCACTCTTCCTCAACGGGTCACTCATAGGTGAGACTGGGAGTTAGGCGGGGGGGATGTGGAGGGTAGGGCGGCAGGAGAAAGGAGAGACGAGGCCTGTAGAAAGAGCTGCTGTGTACTCCACCAGGAATTCAATAACCAACATTGTTACTACATTGTTACATTGTCACTATAGGTTAAGGTCAAAAGTTTAACCAATTGATCGTAAAAAATAAATGATTGATCAAATCTATTCAGTTGGGCAGTTTGCCAGTTTAGAGAAGTTAGGTTATTAGATACAACCATCCTCAGCTGCATTTGCCGTTTTTACCCAATGGGAGTAATTGTGTTGAAATGTTTTTTTATTTGAGATGAAAGGCTTCACTTTACAGGAGCACTGGCAGTCACCTGCCATCCCCTGCTGGAGCAGAGAACACTGATGCCATTTGAGACTCCGCTAGACAGCCACATCCTCTATTAGGGACAGGAATTCACACTAACCCTATAGACTTGTAGTCTGACAACCTCCAGGAGTCGAAAGACATGACAGGCACACACCCACCCACACATACACACCAACTGAGATACAATACCATCTAAAACCATCTCTAATTAACCGTCAAGTCCTATCTGACGGTTTAAACCCTTGTTGCCTGTGTGTGTGACAGGAAAGTGATTGAGTTCACAGAATAGGCTAATGACATCCTCTGTTGTTATCCATGATGTCAGCCGGCCAGCCAGCCAGCCAGCCGGTCAATCAGTCAGCCAGTCAGTCAATCTTTTAGCCTCACCTAATAAGCAGTCTTCTGAAGTGTGAGTTGTGATATGAAGCATATTGAATTGAAAATGATCTCTGGCTGTGTCTCACTAATGTGGTTCTCCTGAGTTTAGAAACCAGAGTAAAAAGATAGCCTGGTTCTATAACTTCAACTGTGTTCTAATGCAACACACACACACACCAAGTTCCACTTCTATCAGGAGTTTCACATCCTACATTAACCTACTGGCTACTCATTATCAGTGGAAGTGATCCTAAGTGCCACTATCTGTGCAGGTGGAAGAGGGAGCGAGAGAAGGGTTCCAGTTTGCTCCGTGCTTGAAAGGCACAGCAGAGGGGAAGATCAATAGATATCCCATAGAGTTGATTTGCTGCCGGCTTCAGAACAGTCAACCAATTAGGACTGAAGAGTCTGGTAGTAGTGGAAGGGAGCAGTGCCCTCACTATAGCCCTACCAGAGCGGCTATTTGTGCGTCGTCAGCCTCAGTTCAAGTCCCAGTGCAGTGGGTCATAGGCTACAGACTCTGGTGTACGCTGACCTGCTGGGCCGAACGGTGTGTGTGAACTCTGTCTGTCTCTGTGACATGGGAAAGGACTAGGAACCAGTTCACAGGGAAACGTTTCCTGTTGTGCCCCCTTTCTTACCTTTCATTGCCTATCTGGAGCCGCTTCCTGTCTCCAGCGCTAGCACGCTGCCCGTCGGCCACGCCATTGTCAGGAAGAAAGTCTTTGCTTACTACGTACACACTGACTGACTACACACAGGCTCAGACTACAGACTTCAGTACTACAAGTCTTTTTTTTCTTCAACCTTTACACTTCTCTTCCTCTGTGGTCGTTGTTAATTGACAAAATATTTTCTAAAGAGGGTTGTCCCTTTAATGAGAGTTGGAATAATGACTTGTTTGTTGTTGTGTCCTAGCAATGGGGAGTTCCTCTGGGCTCAATGTTATGATGGAAGTAGTAAATGGGAGTTTACAACTAAGAGTTTAGATTCCCAGTGAAATAATTCACAGTAGGCCAGATTTGCAATGACACTAATGACACTTACAGTACAGGGACGATGTTTTACACCAGTGAAGCACAACGTTTCTGGCTAGTGTTTATTTTTAGATGATATTTTTATAAATTAGATTTGCGCGTGACGCTTGTACTGATAACTCTGCATTGGAGTGAACCAGGGCAGGAGTCTCTTTAAATAGTATACACTGACGAGGTATCATATTGTCGCTGTTGGATGAAAACCTCTTATCTACAAAACAGAAACTTTTCAGGAAATGAAGAGAGAAAAAAAACTGCCATATTTTACTGTTAACAAAGTTACAATTTTCAGAAGTTCAGAAGCTATTTTGAATACATTTTCTTGGTTCTAGTCATGAAATGTTGAGAGTATGTTGAGGGGGTTACTGCTTTCAATACATGTAAAAATATGAAAATTGGCAAAAATGGAGTTAGGTTTTCATCACACAGCGACAATCTATATATTCCCTGTAGCCCTGAGGGTGATCATCCAATCAACCTTATTGTGTTCTTCCTGGCCTCTGAGGTGGAATATACCATATACGGCTACGTGTGTGTGTGTGTGTGTGTGTGTGTGTGTGTGTTAGAAGGCAGTTGCATGCCATAATAGTAACCCACTATTCGGGTATTGATTCACATGTGAATATCTCGATCCAGCTGTGTTCTCATTGTTGCAGAGCTGCAAAGTAACTAGGATGGATATATGTACACTGGATTGGCAGGATGTGGTCTCTGTGGCGAACTTTCTATCTGTGAATTAGGCCTATGGTTTTCTGAAGGTGTTGTACCAGCTAGGATACTAACTCTGTCTCTGGTTGTGTTCCAGGTCTTGCCGTCGGCGACGTGCCAAATAACCAGCCCATAGGCATTGTTCTGACGGTGCTCGGTGTAGTAGTGCTGGACTTCAGTGCAGACGCAACAGAGGGTCCCATAAGGGCCTACCTACTAGACGTGGCAGACACTGAAGAACAAGACATGGCCCTCAACATCCACGCCTTCTCCTCTGGTACAACACACGTCTTAGTAGCACTCACCTTGTATTTCAGGATGTTTCCATGCCCATACCTTTGTGATGTCTGTGAAAGTTAAGAAATTGAATATTCTCAAACAGGAAATTCAGCTGAAACGGAGATCCATGCTATGTTGTGTTATTAGAGATGCTAATTGTGTGTTTGTGTATTCTGCATGTGTGTGCCTGGGCCAGGTTGTGGGGGAGCGGTGGGCTACGCGCTAGGCGGTCTGGACTGGACCCACACATTCCTGGGCTCAATCTTCAAGTCCCAGGAGCAGATCCTCTTCTTCTTCGCCGCCATCTTGTTCACTATCTCTGTGGCGCTGCATCTGTTCAGCATCGAAGAGCAGCGGTACAGCCCCCAGCAGGACCGGCTGGACGAGGAGGCCGACGCCGCCTCTTCCACAGCCCACAAGGCCAACAGCTCTCTGGGGAAGCTTCATGGCCACAACACCCCCCACATGGAGCTCATCGGAGAGGAGGACATCTACGACCCTTGCGATCGTTACGACCGTTATGAGTTCTATAGGGATGGTGATGGGGAAGAGGATGGGCGCTCATTGCGCGACATGGACATGGACTTCCTGGATGTGGAGATGGTGAGGTCCAAGTCGGACTCAGTGCTGCAAATGGCCGACGCCACACTGGATCACCTGGACCACGACGCTCTGTCCCTGCTTCACATCGAGCCCTCCATCTTCGCTGACCGCCTATCGTCCTACCACGGCTCTCCACCACGCCGCAGCAGCAGCACAGGCAGCCAGGACCTCCTCAAAACCTCCAAAAAGATCTGCCGGCTGTCCCAGTTCCTGCAGGAGCAGGACCGCGACGGGGAAGAGGCGCTTCTCAACAACCAGCTCAACGAGCAGAAGACGCCAAACGGCCGAGCGCATGCCAACGGCTTGGGCCAGGGCGCCAACGGGCATGCCCACATGGTCATGAAGAACTCGGCCAGCACAAACGCTTCCATGCGGCACCGCAGACACATCTTCTACCGCCAGCCTTCCTGCACCTTCTCCTACTACGGCCGCGTGGGTTCCCACCGCTACCGCTACCGGAGAGCCAACGCCGCACTGCTCATCAAGCCCTCGCGCAGCTTGAACGACATCTACGAGGTGCAGCGGAGACAGAAGAGGAAACAGCAGAACCCCAGAGCGCGCCACCAGTCGGGCAACACCAACTCCAGCGGGGACACAGAGAGTGAGGAGGGGGAGACGGAGACCACGGTCAGGCTACTGTGGCTGTCCATGCTGAAGATGCCTCCAGAGCTGATGAGGCTCTGTGTCTGTCATCTCCTCACCTGGTTCTCCATCATCGCTGAGGCCGTCTTCTACACTGACTTCATGGGCCAGGTCATCTACCACGGCGACCCCACGGTAAGGCTACTGGGACTCCAAGGACCAATATTTATATTTATTTTTATTTTACCTTTATTTAACTAGGCAAGTCAGTTAAGAACAAATTCTTAACAATGACGGCCTAGGAACAGTTGTTGTTCAGGGGTAGAACAACAGATTTGTACCTTGTCAGCTCGGGGATTTGAGCTTGCAACCTTTCGGTTAGTAGCCCAACGCTCTAACCACTAGAGTGTTGGGCTAGTTATGCCACGTTATGCCACGTTATTATATAGCCTGTTGTATTTATTTGGACATAAATGTACATGTCTTTTTTTTATGTCTTCTGCAAATAAAAAACGATTAATCACACAAACTCAATCTCCGGTTGCCAGTTCACTCCCCACCAGGTTTTTGTTGCCGACCTGGGATTTGAACCGGATACTCTCTGGTTGCTGGCCCGCCTCTCTCTAACCTCTGGGATACCGGCCTCCCTTTCTCTATCCCTAACTAAAGCTGTTGTTTTCCCTCCTCTCTCCAGGCTCCCGCTAACTCCACGGAACTGCAGAACTACCACAAAGGAGTTCAGATGGGCTGCTGGGGGCTGGTCATCTATGCCTTGACCGCTGCCTCCTGCTCAGGTCACTGACCAGTCATTGAGTAGAATAAATGGATGGATGAATGGAAGGAATGATGGACGAATGAACTAACTAACTAATAAACTAACAAATGAATTAAGTGACCAATGACTGAGCGCACCAACCTGGTCTCAGAGCATTTCGTTTTTTTCTGTATGTAAATCCGAGACACTCCATTTACTATGATATGTTACATTTCGTATGGTAAGCGTTACAAATTTTCAAAATGTACAATATGTTACAAATTTGCAAAAACTACAGTATGTTACAAATTTGAGCTAGCTGGTTAACGTTAGCTAGGCTAAGGTTAGGGTTAAGTTTAGGAGTTAGGTTGAAGGGTTAAGGTTAGGGGAAGGGTTAGCTAAAAGGGTTAGGGGAAGGGTTAGCTAAAACACGCTAAGTAGTTGCAAAGTAGCTAAAAAGTAGCTAATTAGCGCAAATGCTAAAGTTGTCCGTGATGAGATTCAAACTCGCAACCTTTGGGTTGTTAGACGTTTGCGTTATGCGCCCACCCACCCTACCTTGTTTTTTTCCTTAAGTAACCATCTGTCTTATGTAACCATGCTAAACGTAACATATCATACTAAGTTGAGTGTCCTGGATTAACTTTTACTATGTTGCGTCTAGTCTATGAGACCAGGCTGAGCGCACAGGGCCCAGACACAGGCTTGTGCAGGTCTGTGTGCTCTGAGGCAGCCATAAAGTCCTTTCTAAACAATGTGCTCAGTCTGCAGCCGATGTGCTCTCTGTCGCTCTGTTCGCATGCTGGACGGTTAGACTAAGACAAGCCAGTGAGCTGAGATGATCTGTGCAAGTGATACAGTTACTCAATCAGTAAAAATAAATTGTAGTGCTTTTTATAATTGGACTATTCACAAAGAACTGTACAGCAACCCAGCACCTAAACACCCAGCGTAAGTCACAAGAGGAAATCTGTACTAATTGCTGGTCACTTAATCATGGTGAATGTCGTCTAGTTGACCCACAGTGTGGATAAGACTTACAGGAGTCACCTCTTGTAAATAAACCAACTTTTATACGAGGCCATATGAAATCTAGGCGTCTTTGTAGGTTCAGGCCTTGGCCACTGTGCTTCTGATCTGCATTGCTTGCTCTTTGTGGGTTTAGGCTAAGTATCTTTAAAACACTTTGTGACAACTGCTGATGTAAAAAGGGCTTTATAAAATGATTTGGCCTCCCTTTGTTTATAAACTATTATATTGTATTGTTTCAGCCTTACTGCAGAAGTACCTGGACAACTTTGACCTGAGCATCAAGGTCATCTACGTCCTGGGCACGCTGGGCTTCTCCATCGGTACGGCCGTCATGGCCATCTTCCCCAACGTCTACGTCTCCATGGTGATGATCAGCAGCATGGGCATCATCTCCATGAGCATCTCATACTGCCCTTATGCCCTCCTGGGACAATACCATGAGATGAAAGAGGTAAGGATCTATACTAGTTAGTACTCCTGGGACAATACCATGAGATGAAAGAGGTAAGGATCTATACTAGTTAGTACACACACTGATATAACAGGTTAGTTAGTACACACACTGATATAACAGGTTAGTTAGTACACACACTGATATAACAGGTTAGTTAGTACACACACTGATATAACAGGTTAGTTAGTTAGTTACACACTGATATAACAGGTTAGTTAGTTACACACTGATATAACAGGTTAGTTAGTTACACACTGATATAACATGTTAGTTAGTTAGTTACACACTGATATAACATGTTAGTTAGTTAGTACACACACTGATATAACAGGTTAGTTAGCACACACACTGATATAACAGGTTAGTTAGCACACACACTGATATAACAGGTTAGTTAGCACACACACTGATATAACAGGTTAGTTAGTTAGTACACACACTGATATAACAGGTTAGTTAGTTACACACTGATATAACAGGTTAGTTAGTTAGTTACACACTGATATAACATGTTAGTTAGTTAGTTACACACTGATATAACAGGTTAGTTAGTTAGTTACACACTGATATAACAGGTTAGTTAGTTAGTTACACACTGATATAACAGGTTAGTTAGTTAGTTACACACTGATATAACAGGTTAGTTAGTTAGTTAGTTACACACTGATATAACAGGTTAGTTAGTTACACACTGATATAACAGGTTAGTTAGTTACACACTGAGATAACATGTTAGTTACACACAGATAACTAGTTAGTTAGTTAGTTAGTTAGTTAGTTAGTTAGTTAGTTAGTTACATACTGAGATAACAGGTTAGTTAGTTACACACTGAGATAACAGGTTAGTTAGTTACACACTGAGATAACAGGCTAGTTACACACAGATAACTAACTAGTTAGTTAGTTAGTTAGTTAGTTAGTTAGTTAGTTAGTTAGTTAGTTAGTTAGTTACACACTGAGATAACAGGTTAGTTAGTTACACACTGAGATAACAGGTTAGTTAGTTACACACTGAGATAACAGGTTAGTTAGGTAGTTACACACTGAGATAACAGGTTAGTTAGGAAGTAACACACTGAGATAACAGGTTAGTTAGGAAGTAACACACTGATATAACAGGTTAGTTAGGTAGTAACACACTGATATAACAGGGTAGTTAGTTAGTTAGTAACACACTGATATAACAGGTTAGTTACACACTGATATAACAAGTGAGTTAGTTAGTTAGTTAGTTACACACTGATATAGTTAGTTAGTTAGTTAGTTACACACTAATATAACAGGTTAGTTAGTTAGTTAGTTAGTTAGTTAGTTAGTTAGTTAGTTAGTTAGTTAGTTACACACTAATATAACAGGTTAGTTAGTAGACTGGATCAATTATATAACAGATGATGTTCAGAAGAAATGCTATTCACTTTTCACACAGTGTGAATTAAAATCAGGTTAATCAAATCATTGGCAGCAATCCATACAACATTTGGCGTCAAGATTTTCTTTAACCACATGTTCCAAGATGTTGTTTAGTATACATACGTAGTTGTTGTCTCATTAGATACACTTTAAATCACATACATTAGAGGTAACATCTGCCGAAGGACGTTATTGCAGGCCCATATCCAAGAGGACAGAGTTGAAGATGCCAACAGACGTATGTTTAATCTGCTGACTGTTATGATAACCTCCAGGCTGTATGCTGCGGTGTCAATCCAGAAACGGAAACCTCTGTCACCTTTATGCCAAGACTAATAGAGCATTTCAAGGCCAGATTCCATCAGAACATGCCAGAACAGGTTATACAGGTTAAGATCATAGCTCCATTATATACAAATGTCTAAAGAATATTTTATAATTTATTTAACCAGGTACAAGTCAGTCAGTCAAAAAACGTGTATTTTACAATGACATCTTGGCAATTATTTGATACCATGTCTCTTCTCGCCTTCTGTCTTCCCCCCTTTCCCCCTCTCTCTTCCCGCCTTTCCCCCTCTCCCAGTACATCCACCACAGCCCAGGGAACTCCAAGCGGGGCTTTGGCATCGACTGTGCCATCCTGTCATGCCAGGTGTACATCTCCCAGATCCTGGTGGCATCGGCACTGGGCGCGGCGGTGGACGCCACGGGTAGCGTGCGGGTCATCCCTATGGTGGCGTCCGGTGGCTCCTTCCTGGGTTTCCTCACAGCCTGGTTCCTGGTCATCTATCCGAGCCACGGCGATGCGGAAGCCAAGGGTGAGCAGAAAGCTTTAACAGGGCCCTCCTCTGATAACAGCAGCACAGAGAAACCCAGTGTTCTAAAACTGACCAAGAAAGGCGCCGCCACCACTACGTGTAAAGTGGAGTGCGAATCCACTCTGTGATGGGGGGGGGTTACTGTTACCATAGCAATGCAAACGACATCAACAAACGATGAAAATAAAAACTGACATTCCCTTTTCCGCCACCCAAGACTGTGCTGCATAGCATGGGCTTGACCGACCTGCTCTTTCTCTGAGACACATGGGCCAGGATGTTTTAAGGTTTCAATTTTACTTGTTTCATTTAAAATGGTGCCTCTCTCATGTCGCGGTCTCAGGACTGTGGTGTGGCGAGGAGAGGACAATCATCTCTCCCTCTCAGGGCCACTAGGAGCCGCCATCAAGGCGGTCCGACTGGATAGGACAGATCAGGGGACAATGGATACACGCGACGACCGTCGTTCACACGCTGAACTGGGATCTCTCGAAAAGACATGCACTTCACTCTTGCACTTCCATTCATGGGTCAAGACAAAAATAGTTTAAGAGATATTTTATTCTTCTAATAAGTGAATCATTTGAAAATACTGAAAATTGCTCTTCCTTTTGATTGAACATTTTATTTTGTTTATTTTACTCTATATATTTTTGACATGATATTGCAGAAGGACATTGTAATCACCAAATGTGGCCAGGCCCGGTATAATTTACAGGGTTGATGTTTTACTTTTTGGACTTTAAAGGTTTTTAGTGGCTTTAAGAGGGAACGGCACAGGTATAAGGAGGGGATTTCTTGGTTAGGAGAGCATCTCCAAAGTGAGGAGCGAAAGAAGGCATTGTTTGGTAAATAGTTCTCTTATTTATTTTATTTTAGCACATACTAAGTTGTCATAAGACCAGTTACACTATATCTACACGTAGATATCTTTATCCTCTTTAGTAATTCATACTAAGGATCCTATTTTCCACCTTTAAGTATAAATCCTTCTGAGATCACGTCCTCAAGGGCATTACCATTGACGGAGAACAGAAACACTTCAAGGAAATGCTTAAGAGAAAGAATCTCAGTGCTGCGTTGGAGTGCATACCAAACGAAGGAGAGAAGCTGAGGAGCACTGTAAGGAGCTTGGAAGGTTTTCTGTCTCAGTGAGAAGAAACCGATTTCGGGCTTAATTTCCCTTACTACTTCTTATTTTTCTTTCTCTTGTTTCAAATGCAATGTTAATGGATTGTGTCACTCGCTGCACAATTTCAGCTGTTGTCCTTTTTTTGAGGATGTTACTTAACTAGCTAGATGTTTGTCAAATGTAGGAGTGAGGTTAGATGGAGGGTTGGTGGAGGAGCCCTTTGGCAGAACTTAAGCTGTGCAGGAATTGAAGTTGGTTCTTTTCCTACCACATAGGTCTTCTATTTTCAGTTTCTAACTGAATGAAAACGAAGTAATGGGTCTTAAAAGAAGAGTAATATCCTCTCACTTTTGTAGTCTGTTTACATTTTAGAAACCTGGTTTCTGCATGGTTTGGGCCATGTGGCGAGTTGTGCTGTGCTCTGAAGCAGCTAAATGCTAACCCGCCATGTTGGCTCTGCATGGCCTACATACAGTGTATTGGGAAAGTATTCAGACCCCTTCCCTTTTTCCACATTTTGTTACGTTACAGCCTTATTCTAAAATTGATTAAATTGAATTTTTTCCTTATCAATCTACACAAAATACCCCATAATGACGAAGCCGAAAACAGGTTTAGACATTTTTGAAAATGTATTAAAAATAAAAAACAGATACCTTATTTACATTAGTATTCAGACCCTTTGCTATGAAACTCGAAATGGAGTTCAGGTGCATCCTGTTTCCATTGATCATCTTTGAGATGTTTCTACAACTTGATTGGAGTCCACCACCTGTGGTGAATTCTATTGATTGGACATGATTTGAAAGGCACACACCTGTCTATATAAGGCCCTACAGTTGACAGTGCATGTCAGAGCAAAAAACAAGCCATGAGGTTGAACAAATTGTCCGTAGAGCTCCGAGACAGGATTGTGTCGAGGCACAGATCTGGTGAAGGGTACCAAAATATGTCTGCAGCATTGAAGGTCCCCAAGAACACAGTGGCCTCCATCACTCTTAAAATGGAAGGAGTCTGTAACCACCAAGACTCTTCCCAGAGCTGGCCGCCCGGCCAAACTGAGCAATCGGGGGAGAAAGGCAGTGACCCGGTGGTTATTCTGACAGAGTTCCTCTGTGGAGATGGGAGAACCTTCCAGAAGGACAACCATCTCTGCAGCACTCCACCAATCAGGCCTTTATGGTAGAGTGGCCAGATGGAAGCCACTCCTCACTAAAAGGTACATGACAGCCCGCTTGGAGTTTGCTAAAAGGCACTTAAAGGATTCTCAGGCCATGAGAAACAAGATTCTCTGGTCTGATGAAACCAAGATTGACTTCTTTGGCCTGAATGCCAAATCTCACACCTGGTGGAAGCCTGGCACCATCCCTACAGTGAAGAATTATGGTGGCAGCATTATGCTGTGGGGATGTTTTTCAGAGGCAAGGACTCCGAGACTAGTCAGGATCGAGGGAAAGATGAACGGAGCAAAGTACAGAGAGATCCTTGATGTAAACCTGCTCCAGAGCACTCAGGACCTCAGACTGGGGCAAAGGTTCACCTTCCAACAAGATAACGACCCTAAGCACACAGCTAAGACAACGCAGGAGTGGCTTCGGGACAAGTATCTGAATGTCCTTAAGTAGCCAGAGCCCGGAGTTGAACCCGATTGAACATCTCCGGAGAGACCTGAAAATAGCTGTGCAGCGACGCTCCCAATCCAACCTGACAGAGCTTGAGAGGATCTGTAGAGAAGAATGGGAGAAACTCCCAAAATACAGGTGTGACAAGCTTGTAGCGTCATACCCAAGAAGACTCGAGGCTGTAATCGCTAACAAAGGTGCTTCAACAAAGTACTGAGTAAAGGGTCTGAATACTTATGTAAATGTGATATTTTTATTTTTATATATATATACATTTGCAAAAATGGCTAAACTTGTTTTTGCTTTGTCATTGTTGGGTATTGTGTGTAGATTGATGAGTGTAACAACAAAATGTAGAAAAAGTCAAGGGGTCAGAATTCTTTCCAAATGCACTGTATACCCTGAGCTGGAATGGGGGCTCAGTTTCATTCTTGTATAGAAGACATGGTGGGCTGAGGGTGGAAGCAAGTCGAGGAAGTAGAGCTCCACTGTAAAACTCATTGGGGCTAAATGTCTAGTTGGTGTGTCTGTTGCGTTGAGCGAATATGCTGGTTATGGCTTTACAGGCCCATGTGTCTCTGCTGTGACAGAGCCTTCTTAGGGCTCTCTAGAGCTGGGACTACCCAAAAACTATCCAGGTTGGCTGTGTTTCTACAGGAATACTTACCGTATACGAGATATGGCTTCCTTCTACTTCGTGTTTATTATATTAAACAGTTAAGAGTACATCGCTCTGTCGTCTCTTGTTTAGCATACATGTTAATCCATAGAGGTAGATTTGTGCAAGTGTAATTTAACCTTTATTAATAAGTGTAAAACGTTAAAACAATAAGCTGAAATCTTTTCAGTGTTGAGGAGATTTATACCAAACTTGAAGTGAAAACAAACAGAGAGCATCAAGTTTTTTGACAAATCTGTCAATCGTTGCAATAATGTTTTCTGCCTCAGTAAGCAAGAGTGGAAGTGTTAAGACTGGGGTCAGGTGAACTTTTAGACTGCCTGGGTGGATGTAGCCTATGTGTATCATAGTTATATGAAAAAGAAAAACAACAACCATGTACTCGGAGCTAAAGAAGCATAGTATTGGTTTGGTTTTTAAGAGAACCACACCTTGTTGAATACTTGAAGTGCAACTTGAGTGTTTCTAAGATGCAAGGAAGTGTATGAAAGTTTTCCTGTACCTCTTGCCGTCGACTCTGGAATGTTAAGATAGTGGCCTACGTTGAAAGGCCTCCTGGGAGTTGGCGTTTTCTTTGATTCCATCAGGTGACAATGAAAAAGTAATGAATGTAAAATCTTTGTTGTTTTGTGATGGGTGAAGGGTCTGACATTGCACAGAACTTGCAGATACAAAGTTTGAAGAAAAAAAAAAAGAATAATCTTGCAAAAGAAAAAAAATCGAAACTGTGGATATTTATTTTTAGATATTTTCTCGTTAAATGGACACTTTCACTTTATTTAAAGATATACAAATACAGAGAGAGATATTTACAGCTGTAACAAATGCAAGAGAGGCATGTTACAGTAATCAGAGGACTGGAATGTGTTTGAAACACGTGTGTGCGAATGAGTGTGTGTGCGTGTTAGATTTCAATCTCACCTGTTTTTCCTGTTCCTACGTCTCCACAATCATCTGGTTTACAATTCACTTTACTTTCAAAGCTTGAGGTCGCGCTGCATTACCAACATTTAATTGTACATATTTTTACACAGAAATATCTTTGAATAAGTATAGGCCTAGTTCTTAAGATCAATTTCCCTGCTGTTGCTTTTGATTGGAAAATGCTATCATTCATCTCTTATTATGTTAAAGATACCTTTTATAAGATCATCTGATTTTAGGACAATGGGAATTGCATATATTTTTTCTGTTAATGAAATTAAGCACGGATGTTACTTAAAAATTTAATAATGGGGAAAACAGAGTACTTGCAGTGTACTCTATACCTTGTCATGAAAGTTGTAAATATTATTTTAGTTTATTTTGCTGCTATAAAAAAGCTGATTATTTGTATTAGTTTTTTTTAAGTACTGTATATATGTTGTAAATATGCTTGAGCCTTCATATGTAGAAGTATGGAAGAACACTGTATTGAATGCACCTTTAAAAAAACTCTTAATAACCAAAGAGCTTCTGTCTCTTTATTATTAAACTACACTTTCATACATGACATTTTGAAGACTAAGTATTAGATATGTATCCACACATATACTGATAAACTGCATCACCAGCATCTCTGAAAAACTGTACAAGCATAATATAAAGTCATGTTAACGTTAGAGGGTGGTTTGTTTTTAGGTCAACATGAGTAAGTCCAACGTACTGCGGACACAACAGCTATCAGTGCATTAGACGGACAAATGAAGCGACTCAGCATAATTTATCAGGGGATATCAAATGAATACAAAATGGGAGAGGGAATAGTGACACCTCCACACCATATTCCAGTCCCACAATACTGAAGTCTTAGTCACTTAAGGGTCAAACCACAGGTCATCCCCACTGATAGATAGGCAAAGTGAGCTAACCACAGCTTCCTCTTTCAATTAAAGCCACGCTCTGTAAGAACATGTTTGCTTATAATAAGGTGAAACAGTTGTTGTCATAGGCTACATTAGTTGTATATAATGTCTGATATGACACGGCTGTCAGTCAATCAGCATTCAGATCTTGAACCACCCGATTTATAATACTACTTAAATCAATGGGTATATTTGCTAAACATTTTTTACTGGAAATCTACCAGACTGCAATAATATGACTTAGACATAAAATCATATCTACCATACATAATCTACACGACACCTTGAGGACAAAAATGTCCACTTGTCTGTGAATGTTGTCAATCGTCCCTTATACAAGGCTGCCACCTTGTGGTGTTGTACTGTTACATTTCTCACCACCATTCTGTATTTCATTTTTTTTCTTCTTGCCGCTGGAAGGTCGCAGCAGTCCTATACAATCTTATTATAGTCATCTTAATTGTAACATATGATTGTAGTTGTAGCCTCCAATAGAACTCTCAATTGAATCGCAATACATTTTTAACACGTTTGATTTCAATTAGTTATCTGTGTCAGCATGCATAGGCTATTACTCCTGAATCAAATTTAAATCTGTGCAGGCTATTAGCCGCCTTTTTTACCAAGAAGTTGTATGGAGCCAGCAACAGACAGTGGTCATACAGAAGCAGGCGTTTACATTCCTCAATTTGATATGGAGATATGTCGAAGACTAACAGATGAACTCTCAGGATACTCTGTTGAACTGTTGCCAATAGTAGCTGCTCGCGTAGTAGTGTGATTCTGTTTGGTTCTTTATTCATTTAGTCTGTGAACTGTGATTAACACACTCCAGTAGGTGGCGGCACGCAGCTATAACGTTTGTTTGCGGACTGCCAAAATATCGAAGAAGAAGAACCAGCACCAGCAAGCGGTGGTACATTTGCTCCACTTGAGCTAGTGATGGGAAGTTTGGGTCTTTTTACTGACTCGGATCTTTTTGACTTGTTCAGTAAAAATAACGAATCTTTCGACTCATTTTGTTAATTTGAGTCAGTAATGCCCAGAGCACACATGTCCACCTACCGGCGAACAAGGAACTGAAAACTCGAAAGAGTCATGAGCAAATTGGAGCTGTCATTTGTGATTAAGACTTGTAAACTTGTGCTTTAAACAATGTACATTGGTTGATTGCTAGGCATACAAATAATATTTTGTCTTGCTACATTTGAAACGAGGTATAGTTATGGCGGCTACCGGACTAGATTGTGAACGGCTTGATGGCATGCATTGCTTGACAGCGGTGAGAGTGAAAAGTTGCCTGTCGACTCGCCCTAAATTCTTCCGCTGCTCTGTCGTTTGCTACACACTTCCACAGATGAAGAGGAAAAGAGATGCCCAACTCAGCGGAAAATCTGTCTCCCTCCAGCAGGTGGCGTTTTTTTGGTGGAATGTACGTTCCGTGATGCTTACGTTGTTAAGAGTGTACTGATATAAATAGGACATGTATCTTGTCATAAATGCATAATTCAATTTAAGGGGCTTTATTGGCATGAAAAACACATGTTTACATTGCCAAAGCAAGTGACATAGACAATAAACAAACGTGAAAGTAAACATTACACTTCCAAAAGAATAGACATTTCAAATGTCATATTATGTCTATATACAATGTTGTAACAATGTGCAAATAGTTAAAGTACAAAAGGGAAAATAAATAAACAAATGTAGGTTGCATTTACAATGGTGTTTGTTCTTCACTGGTTGTCCTTTTCTTGTGGCAACAGGTCACAAATCTTGCTGCTGTGATTGCACACTGTGGTATTTCACCCAATACATATGGGAGTTTATCAAAATTGGATTTGTTTTCAAATTCTTTGTGGGTCTGTGTAATCTGAGGGAAATATGTGTCTCCTAATATGGTCATACATTTGGCAGGAGGTTAGGAGGTGCAGTTCAGTTTCCACCTTTCTCAATAGCAAGGCTATGCTCACTGAGTCTGTACATAGTCAAAGTTTTTCTTAAGTTTGGGTCAGTCACAGTGGTCAGGTATTCTGCCACTGTGTACTA
Source organism: Salmo trutta (assembly GCF_901001165.1). Lineage (NCBI taxonomy): Eukaryota > Metazoa > Chordata > Actinopteri > Salmoniformes > Salmonidae > Salmo > Salmo trutta. The sequence goes on from NC_042992.1 coordinate 18,231,943, forward strand.
TGTTTAGGGCCAAATAGCATTCTAGTCTGCTCTGTTTTTTTGTTAATTCTTTCCAATGTGTCAAATAACTATCTTTTTGTTTTCTCATGATTTTGTTGGGTCTAATTTTGTTGCTGTCCTGGGGTTCTGTGGGATCTGTTTGTTTGTGAACAGAGCACACTGAACAGAGCCCCATGACCGGAAACATGATCGAATACTGTAGCTATTGGCCTTCCTGTGACATCGGGGGCTGTAGGTGTCCTGGAGGGCAGGTAGTTTGCCCTCGGTGATGCATTGTGCGGACCACACCACCCTCTGGAGAGCCTTGCGGTTGTGGGCGGTGCAGTTGCCATACCAGGCGGTGATACAGCCCGACAGGATTCTCTCAATTGTGCATCTGTAAAAGTTTGTGAGAGTTTTAGGTGACAAGCCAAATTTCTTCAGCCTCCTGAGGTTGAAGAGGCGCTGCTGCCCCTTCTTCACTGCTGCTGTCTGTGTGGGTGGACCATTTCAGTTTGTCCATGATGTGTACGCCGAGGAACTTAAAACTTTCCAGCCTCTCCACTACTGTCTCGTCGATGTGGATAGGGGGCTGCTCCCTCTGCTGTTTCCTGAGGTCCACGATCATCTCCTTTGTTTTGTTGACATTGGTGAGAGGTTATTTCCTGACACCACACTCCGAGTGCCCTCACCTCCTCCCTATAGGCTGTCTCGTTGTTGTTGGTGATCAAGCCTACTATTGTTGTGTCGTCTGCAAACTTGATGATCGAGTTGGAGGTGTGGATGGTCACGCAGTCATGGCTGAACAGGGAGTACAGGAGGGGATTGAGCACACACCCTTGTGGGGCCCCAGTGTTGAGGATCAGCGGGGTGGAGATGTTGTTTCCTACCCTCACCACCTGGGGGTGGCCCGTCAGGAAGTCTAGGACCCAATCGCACAGGGCGAGGTTGAGACCAATGGCCTCTAGCTTAATGATGAGCTTGGAGGGTACTATGGTGTTGAATGCTGAGCTGTAGTCAATGAACAGTATTCTTACATGGGTATTCCTCTTGTCCAGATGGGATATGGCAGTGTGCAGTGTGATGGCTTTTGCATCGTCTGTGGACCTATTGAGGCAGTATGCAAATTGCAGTGGGTCTAGGGTGACAGGTAAGGTGGAGGTGACATGATCCTTGACTAGTCTCTCAAAGCACTTCATGATGAAAGGGGCGATAGTCATTTAGTTCACTTACCTTTGCCTTCTTGGGTACAGGAACAATGGTTACCATCTTGAAGCATGTGGGGACAGCAGACTGGGATAGGGATTGATTGAATATGTCCGTAAACACACCAGCCAGCTGGTCTGCGCACGCTCTGAGGACGCGGCTAGGGATGCCGTCTGGATCGGCAGCCTTGCGAGGGTTAACACGTTTAAATGTTTTACTCACGTCGGCCAAGGAGAGCCCACAGTCTTTGGTAGCGGTCCGTGTCGGTGGCTCTGTATTGTCCTCAAGCGCGCAAAGTTGTTTAATTTGTCTGGGAGCAAGACATCGATGTTCACGACGGGGCTGGTTTTCTATTTGTAATCCGTGATTGTCTGTAGACCCTGACACATACGTCTCGTGTTTGAGCCGTTGAATTGCGACTCCACTTTGTCTCTATACTGACGCTTAGCTTGTTTGATTGCCTTACGGAGGGAATAAGTGCACTGTTTGTATTCGATCATGTTTCCAGTCACCTTGCCATGATTAAATGCGGTGGTACGTGCTGTAAGTTTTATGCAAATGCTGCCATCAATCCACGGGTTTCTGGTTAGGGAAGGTTTTAATAGTCACAGTGGGTACAACATCTCCTATACACCTCCTTATAAACTCGCTCACCGAGACAGTGTATACGTCAATGTTATTGTCTGAGGCTACCCGGAACATATCCCAGTCCACGTGATCGAAGCAATCTTGAAGCGTGGAATCCAATTGGTCAGACCAGCGTTGGATAGACTTAAGCTCGGGCGCTTCCTGTCTTAGTTTCTGCCTATAGGATAGGATGACTCCAACAAGATGGAGTCATGGTCAGATTTGCCAAAAGGATGGCGGGGGAGGGCCTTGTATGCATCGCGGAAGTTGGAGTAGCAGTGGTCGAGTGTGTTACTCGCTCGTGTACTGCAATCAATATGCTGATAAAATCTAGGTTGCCTTGTTCTCAGATTAGCTTTGTTAAAATCCCCAGCTACAATAAATGCAACCTCAGGATATATGGTTTCTAGTTTGCATTAAGTCTAGTGAAGTTCCTTGATGGCCGTCTTGGTATCTGCTTGCGGGGGGATATTCACGGCTGTGTCGATAACCGAGGAGATGGGCATTTGATTGTGAGGAATTCTAGGTCAGGTGAACAAAAGGACTTGAGTTCTTGTGTTACAATTACACCATCAGTCGTTAATCATGAAACATACACCCCCGCCGTTCTTCTTACCAGAGAGATGTTTGTTCCTGTCCACGCAATGCGCTGAAAATCCTGTTGGCTGTCTGGACTCCGACAGCATGTCCCCAGCTAGCCATGTCTCTGTGAAACAGAGTATGTTACTGTTATAGTGTGGACACTATATAAATAATTACATGGTTATTATTGGCATTAACCTTGACCTTTCCCCTTTGATGATGTCATCACCAAGAGTGAGTTCTGTGCAATGTGATTCTACCACCGGCTGAGTGGGCTATATAGTTCTGTTATATTTGTACCGTTTGTACCTGGCAATACACCTTTAGGTTTGGGTTGAAAGTAAAGGAAAGTAATATCGAAATGCGTGTGGGCATTCCTTGTCAAGTTACTACACCTTTTTGGCGACGAGGATAAAACTTTATCAACTTGTACAGGGCGAGTTAGCTAGCTAGCTTAATGAGCGACGGAGAGCAGGTGCCACTGGACGGAAACGCCGACGGGGACAATCAGCAGCAAGTGCAAATCGCTAACGAGGATCAAGGACAGGTTGGCGTTATAATGGCAATGTTTGGGACTATCACTGAGTTTGTGGAAGAGAACGAAGACTGGACGGAATATGTGGAAAGGTTGGGACACTTTTTCTTGGCAAATGGAATCATAGATGAGGCTAAACAGCGCTCTATTCTCTTGAGTGTGTGTGGGGCTAAAACCTACAAGCTAATGAGGAATTTGGCTACACCACGGAGACCGGGAGAAATTCCTTTTGGGGATCTAGTTGCTCTCGTTCAGACTCACCACAATCCAAAGCCTTCAGTGATTGTCCAGAGGTTCAAGTTTAACTGCCATTTTCGGAAAACAGGTCAGTCTGTTGCTAACTTTGTTGCTGAATTACGGGAACTCTCTGAACATTGTGAGTTTGGGGCTATGTTAGAGGACATGCTCCGTGACAGATTAGTCTGTGGCATTAATGAGGACAGCATACAGCGCCGGTTGCTTGGGGAAGCCACACTGACTTTCAAGAGGGCATTGGAACTATCTCAAGGGATGGAGATGGCCGCTAGTAATGTGAAAAATATTCAAAAGGCCAATAGTGAAAGTTGTGCAGTGCATCAGGTGACAAAAGAGGCGGCAGGAAAAAGGGGAAAAGCAGTGGAATGTTTCAGATGTGGAGGGACACATTATGGTAACAACTGTAAGTTCATGGAGACTGTCTGTCACAATTGCAACAAAAAGGGACATTTAGCAAAAAAATGCAGGGGTCCTAGGAGCAAGCCAGAGGGTGGGCGGACTGGGCTGGGCAAGTTCACAGCACCAAAGCCTCAGTCAGCAGCGCACCACCTAGAGAGCACAGAGGAGGAGGACGAGCATTGTTCCTACAACATGTTTAATGTGAGGGAGCCGCGCGCAGAGCCTATTTATGCTACAGTGGAGGTAGATGGAAAGCAGATGAGGATGGAGGTTGACACGGGGGCCTCTGCCTCTGTCATAAGTGAGGAGACCTACAAACAAAAATGGGGCTCAAGACAGGTTTCTGCCCTCACACCGGCAGGGATCAGACTGCGTACGTACACCGGGGAGACCATACCATTGCTTGGGGCTCTAGAAGTGAACATTGCATACAACAGCCAGGAAGCGAGAGCACGGCTCCTGGTGGTGAAAGGGAATGGGCCTAGTTTACTAGGGCGTGACTGGCTAAACAAAATACAACTGAGCTGGGGTGAGATAAAACACACCCGAGTGACTGAGGATGTCATTCAAAAATACCCAGAGATTTTCAAAGAGGAACTGGGCACACTGCAGGGCACTACAGTTAAGCTGTTCGTGGATCCTCAGGCCGAGCCTCGCTTTTTCAAGCCCAGGACAGTGCCTTACGCCATGAAAAAGAAAGTGGAAGATGAGTTGGAGCGGCTGCAGGAAGCAAACGTCATTACTCCCGTTCAGTTCTCCCGCTGGGCAGCTCCTATCGTTCCCGTTCTGAAAAGTGACGGCACGGTGCGTATATGTGGGGACTACAAACTCACCATCAACAGGGCCTCTAAGCTAGACGCTTACCCGCTGCCACGGGTGGAGGACTTGTTCGCGACACTGGCAGGAGGCAAGACGTTCTCAAAGCTTGACATGAGTCACGCCTACCAACAGCTCCTCCTGGACGAGGACTCAAAAGAGTATGTCACAGTCAACACGCACAAAGGCTTGTTCAGGTACAACCGCTTGGTTTTCGGAGTGGCGTCCAGCCCAGCCATTTTCCAGAGGACAATGGACAATCTGCTGCAGGGGATCCCTCATGTAGCAGTGTACCTGGATGACATCCTGGTTACAGGGGAGACGGAGGAGGAGCACCTCCACCATCTGGACCAGGTGTTAAAGAGATTCTCTGAGGCAGGGCTGCGCCTGAAGCGTAGCAAGTGCACATTCCAAGCACAGAGTGTGACATACCTAGGTCACAAGATCACAGCGCAGGGTCTGTGTCCTGTGGAGGACAAAGTCAGGGCAATCAAGGATGCTCCAAACCCCAAGAATGGGTCAGAGCTCAGGTCGTTCCTGGGCATGGTGAACTACTATGGGAAGTTCCTCCCTGAGCTGTCAACAGTGTTGGCTCCAATTTATCAGTTGCTCCACAAAGACTGTAAATGGAAGTGGGGGCCAGCACAAGAGAAAGCTTTCAAGGAAGTGAAAGCACTACTACAATCAGCACAACTTCTGGTTCATTTTGACCAAGACAAAGAGATCATCCTGTCATGTGACGCCTCACCCTATGGCGTCGGGGCAGTACTCTCTCATCAGATGGAGGACGGGTCAGAGAGACCCATTGGATTTGCATCACGTACGCTGACGAGTGCTGAGAAGGGTTATTCACAGTTAGACAAGGAAGGTCTGGCCATAGTCTTTGCTGTGAAACGCTTCCATCAGTACCTCTACGGTAGTCATTTCACCATATGCACTGACCACAAACCACTGATGAGCCTTTTTAGTGAATCAAGATGCATTCCGCCCATGGCTTCAGCAAGGTTACAGCGTTGGGCCCTGACACTGTCGGCTTACCAGTATACGATAGTGTATAGAGCGGGGAAGGACAATGCAAATGCAGACGCGCTCAGCCGTCTCCCGCTACCAGAGATGCCTGCCACAACTGTGGTGCCTCCCGAGACAATTTTCCTAATGGAGAGATTGTCAAACTCACCTGTGAATGCCAATCAGATCAAACAGTGGACAGACCGGGATCCTATCCTGTCCCAAGTGAAAAGATTCCTGATGCAGGGTTGGCCTCCTGTCATAGAGGATGATGGACTAGGACCTTACGCAAAGCGCAAAACGGAGCTGAGTGTGCAGGATGGCTGCATACTCTGGGGGTCCAGAGTGGTTGTTCCACCCCCTGGCCGTGCACAAGTCATGGATGAGGTCCATGAGGCTCACCCGGGTGCCTCCCGGATGAAAAGTTTAGCCAGATCTTACATCTGGTGGCCTAACATGGATCAGGAGGTAGAAGACAAAGTTAAATCATGTTCTGAGTGCCAGCTCAACCAGAAGATGGCGCCGCCCGCGCCACTACATCTGTGGGAGTGGCCTGACCACCCATGGTCTAGGCTGCATATAGATTTTGCAGGCCCTTTCATGGGTCACATGTTCCTTGTCATGGTGGACGCACACTCCAAGTGGCTGGAGGCGCACATCATGAGCAACATCACAGCGACCACAACCATCGAAAAGCTTCGGCAGGTGTTTTCAACCCATGGTCTGCCGGACTCTCTGGTGTCCGACAACGCAACAACGTTTACCTGTGATTTGTTCCAAGAATTCATGCGGAGAAACGGGATCCGCCATGTCCGCAGCGCCCCGTTTCACCCGGCCTCAAACGGCTTAGCGGAGCGGGCTGTGCAGACACTGAAAGAGGGGCTCAAAAGGATGACTGGGGGAACCATCACTACTAAGCTCTCTCGGTTCTTGTTCCAGTACCGCATCACGCCACAAACAACAACAGGACAGGCTCCAGCGGTGATGTTAATGGGCAGAAGGCCAAAAGCTCACCTGGATCTACTGCGTCCGAACATCAGAGCACGAGTGGAACGGAAGCAGGAGAAACAAAAAGAGAGACATGACCACCACGCAAGGGAGAGACAGTTAAAACCCAATGACACTGTCTACATCCGCAACTTCACAAGCAGCCAACGCTGGTTGCCAGGTATCATTCTGAGTCAGAGTGGTCCCGTCTCCTTTGTGGTCAAACTGACTGATGGTCGAGTCATGCGCAGACACCAGGACCATCTCCGCCTGCGCTATGACAAAGACAAGACCATGTTTTCAGACGGGACAGCTGTGGGTGGTAGTATACAAGTTGAAATCCCACAGGAAACAGCATCTGAGGAACAGGGGCATTCAGTGGTTCCAGCAGAGGGTGATGGACATTCTCTCACAAACACCCAACCCGCTCCTGTGCCCTCAGACCCAGCTCCACTGGGACATGCCTTACCTGTGTCTCGTAGCACACCAGGAGTACTGCGCAGATCACAGCGTAGTCACAAGCCTCCTGAAAAACTAACTCTGTAGTTGAGACTGAGAGACTCGTGGTGTTAGTGTTTGTTTGGAGCAGCAGACCTAGTTGAAAAGAAATAAGGACTGTCATTTTATTGTTGTTGTTTTGGTTACATTTACCGTAACACCAGCAGAAGTTCTACAGTGTGGTGTAGTAAAGAGAAGAAAACACTAATGTGGTTTACTTGTTAACCTTATGTTTTCCTTACAGGGGGGGGATTTAAATTGAGGGGGGAGAAGTGTTATAGTGTGGACACTATATAAATAATTACATGGTTATTATTGGCATTAACCTTGACCTTTCCCCTTTGATGATGTCATCACCAAGAGTGAGTTCTGTGCAATGTGATTCTACCACCGGCTGAGTGGGCTATATAGTTCTGTTATATTTGTACCGTTTGTACCTGGCAATACACCTTTAGGTTTGGGTTGAAAGTAAAGGAAAGTAATATCGAAATGCGTGTGGGCATTCCTTGTCAAGTTACTACAGTTACAATCCCGGATATCTCTTTGGAAAGCAACTCTTGCCCTAATTTTGTTGACTTTGTTAACAAGGGCCTGGACATTAGCGAGTAATATACTCGGAAGCGGTGGGTGGTGTGCGTGCATCCGAAACCTCACTAGAAGACAGCTCTGGCACCCTCTCCTCCGACGGCATTGTTTTGGGTCGACCTCTGGAATCAATTCAAATGCCCTGGGAGGTGCAGACAAAGGATCCGCTTTGGAAAAGTAATATTCTTGGTCATAGTGCTGGTTGTGCTGGTAAGTTGACGTCTCTCTGATATCCAATAGTTCTTCCCGGCTGTATGAATTAACACTTAAGATTTTCTGGCCTAACAATGTAAGAAATAATACATTTAAAAAAATACTGCATACCCAGCTAGCAATGAGAAATTGGTCCAGAAGCGGCCCTCATTAGGGGACCGGAACTGATTGAATCGGTCCAGAATCGGGTGTCGGACTCGGACCTTAATCAAAATGAATGACAGCACAGAATCGTCTACCAGAATTCATTTCCGTCTACCAGAATTCAGCCGACTTTGCCGGCATCTTACCAGAATCCCCCCAGAAGCGGCCGATGCAAATTTAAATAAATGTACACAAAATTACCTGATTTAGTAATTTTAAATATTACTATTATACATTTTATACATACAAATTATACCCATCTACAAAAAAACATTTTATTTCGGAGGAAACACCATACACCTGGTGACCATATCAGCGTGCATGCGCCTAGCCCGCCACAGGAGTCGCTACAGCGTGAAGGGAGAAGGACATCCCGGCCGGCCAAACCCTCCCCTAACGGCACGGGTCTCGAACCACCATCTGTAGAAATGCTGCACCACTCGGGAAGTTCCATCCACAAAGTTTTTAATGCTTATCAATTGCTTTGCACAAAGTATCAAAATACTACATAGGACTCTTAAATAATTTCATTTAAATGTTAATAGTATTTTTTGATCACCTAAACAATGAGGAAAATATGGATAAATAAATAAATAATGAAATGTTAATTATATAAAGCAGCCCGTGTAATCATATGCCAGAGAGTAGCCCCAATCGGCCCGAGCCCCAAGTAATACATTTGGGCCTGATAACTCTCACCGAATCGGCCAGAGCTTAATCCCTGCATCCTAGCCATAAGTAATACTGCCCGAAGGCGGCCCAGACTCGGGCCTTATGACACTCAGCCAGAATCGGCCCAGATCCACTGTGCTAGCCGGGTAGTTTCCTAAGGACTAGAAGCAATGCGACCCTCTCTGTCAGCCCATCTTACTAGGAATATGCTATATGTTTTTGTTATTTTTTTATAAAGCCAAAAAGATTGGAGAAGTGGTTTATCCATACATCTCCGTTTTGGATAGATAACTCTTTGTGTTGTTGTATGTTTCGAGTTTTCCAATTTTCCCAGAAGTGGTTAGAGTCTATGGATTATTCAGTTACATTGAGCGGATTTCTGACGTGCTGTTTTTACGTCGTATTTCTGTGTTGTTTTAGTGATTCGTGGGCGAAGGTTATCTGGGTCTCTATGTGTTTTATCTTTGATACTTCTCGCAGAGAAGAAACTAACGTCAGTAAGCGTGGTGTAGCGTTTGGGAAGAAGTAGTTTGTGTTGCCAGGCAATACGATAAGCAGTTGTTCACGAACTGCAGCCCCACAAACAATTCGCTCTCGAGTTTATTGAGCAGAGGCTGTGTATGTTTTGGTTCTACAAAGCTGTGTCCATCAGTACATTAAATAATCAATTAATTGCAGTCATTCTTGCACCATGCCATCAATGATCAGTTCTAAACATGCATTTTTCTTCTCTATGCTCATTATGTCTTTTCCTGCGAGCATCCGCTGAGCAGGAGGAGCGTAAATGAATACTGCTATAGGAGTCAATGCAGCTCATCCGGCTCCGTTCACGTAAAAGAGCCGGCTCATTTGGCTCCCAAACGGCTGTTGGTTCAAAACGCTTAAAAATCAACCTCGATCCACAGATCACCGGATGTTTAAATGTGAAGCATCCGGTTGGCATTTCCACTCACTAACAAATATGGTGATGAGAGGAAGACCAGTTGCCGGCAGTGAGAGAAGACGGTGCGAGATACATTTTGGCTGACATTCTGCACATTTTGTCATCGAATAAACATTTGATCTCCATACAGTTGTCTGTTTACAAATATAGACTATGTAACAAACAGTGGACTGCGTTTTGTAGACTTTACCCTTTGACAAAGTAAAAATAAAATGACGTTGTTTAGGAGGAGTGCAAGGGGAATTGAGTTATTGCACATGTGAACTTCAGAGTTGGCGTTCCATAACTGAAATATGCAAATAAATGCTAGAACGCGCCAATAGAATCTCAGTAGCTCGTGGTTGGGTCTGCCCACCTTGCGTGTTTTGCCCACTATGATTAGTTTTCTCCCATTGGAAACTACAGGCTCCAGTCTATCTTGGCTTAGTTATACAAATCTTTGCTGGAACGAAGAAAAAAATTGCAAATCTCCAATGTAAAGCCCAAAAGGTAGGCTACCATTATGTCAGATAGTGAAATGCGCGTTCAAATAAAATGGTAACTTACCTGGCCAAATTATTATATGGCCTGCAAAAAAAAACAAGTATATATTTTTTACGCACTGAAACACATCAGCGTGGACCAGATTGAGCGCTGCTCAACTATTTATTGTTTCTGCAGTGTGGATTCACTATCTTTAGATCATTATGTTGTAACTTATCTGCAGAAAAACGTTTTGAGCTCAAAAAGCAGTAGTAGCAGTATGCACATCAGGGAGTCAAATACACGGCTCTTTCGCCAATGCGATTCGCATCGAGACGTTCACCACAAAAGAGCCACTCAAGAATAGTTCGCGAACGACCCATCATTAGTGGAATTATTGGCTCGTCGGCGAGTTGTTTAGAGCTACGTGTGCAGGTTATCCCCAATTAAGCAGGATTTGACGCCTTCATTATTTCTCCAACAAAGACACCGATGAAAAATAACCGATTGCATAGAGGTTGGTGATGTCTTGTATTTTCTACACGTGTCATAAAAGCGCTAGCTTCTAGCTATATGTTCGCTCATTAAACTCAACTCCTGTTTCCTTCACTATGGAGTTGATTTTATTCAGCTACCTAACTATATGTCATGTTCTATTTGATATATAAACCCTATTGCAGGGACTGGCAACTGGTGGTTGCCCTCTTTTTTCTCCTTTGTTTTTTAGTAACTCAATTGGGCTCTCAACTTACTGTTGCGAGTTAGAATAACGTAATTATAATACAGAAGGTGGCATTTCGAAATTTGGTTGTGTATTAGCAGTTTTTCTGTCAGTCACTGATAGTCTAGCCTGGTCTCAGACTAGACGTAACATAGTAAAAGTAAATCTGGGATAACACATCATACCAATTTGGTTATGTTTGGGATGGTTACTTAACCTCTTATGGCTAGGGGGCAGTATTTTCACGGCCGGATAAAAAAACGTACCCGATTTAATCTGATTATTACTCCTGCCCAGAAACTAGAATATGCATATAATTATTAGCTTTGGATAGAAAACACTCCAAAGTTTCTAAAACTGTTTGAATGGTGTCTGTGAGTATAACATAACTCATTTGGCAGGCCAAAACCTGAGAAGATTCCAAACAGGAAGCGCCCTCTCTGACCATTTCTTGCCCTCCTTGATCATCTCAGCCATGCAATCTCTATAGACAAACATTGGCAGTAGAATGGCCTTACTGAAGAGCACAGTGACTTTGAATGTGGTACCGTCGTAGGATGCCACCTTTCCAACAAGTCAGTTCATCAAATTTCTGCCCTGCTAGAGCTGGCCCGGTCAACTGTATTTGTGTGCTGTTATTGTGAAGTGGAAACGTGTAGGAGCAACAACGGCTCAGCCGCAAAATGTTAGGCCGCAGAAGTTCACAGAATGGGACCGCTAAGTGCTGAAGCGTGTAAAAGTCGTCTGTCCTCGGTTGCAATACTCCGAATTTCAAACTGCTTCTGGAAGCAAGGGCAGTACAAGAACTGTTAGTCAGGAGCTTCATGAAATGGGTTTCCATGGCCGAGCAGCCGCACACAAGCCAAAGATCACCATGCGCAATGCCAAGCATCGGCTGGAGTGGTGTAAAGCTCGCCGCCATTGGACTCTGGAGCAGTGGAAACGTGGTGAATCACACATCACCATCTGGCAGTCCGATGGGTAAATCTGAGTTTGGTGGATGGCAGGAGAACACTACCTGCCCCAATGCATAGTGCAACTGTAAAGTTTGGTGGAGGAGGAATACTGGTCTGGGGCTGTATTTCATCGTTCCAGCTAGGCCCCTTAGTTCCAGTGAAGGAAAATCTTAACGCTACTGCATACAATGATATTCTGTGCTTCCAACTTTGGCATCAATTTGGGAAAGGCCATTTCCTGTTTCAGCATGAAAATGCCCCCATGCACAAAGCAAGGTCCATACAGAACTGGTTTGTCGAGATTGGTGTGGAAGAACTTGAGCCCTGACCTCAAACCTTTTGAACATCTTTGGAATGAATTGGAACGCTGACTGCTAATCGCCCGACCTCACTAGTGCTCTTGTGGCTGAATGGAAGCAAGTCCCTGCAGCAATGTTACAACATCTAGTGGAAAGCCTTCCCAGAAGGGTGGAGGCTGTTTTAGCAGCAAAGGGGGGACCAACTCCATGTTAATGCCCATGATTTTGGAATGAGATTTTTGACGAGATGCATACTTTTGGTCTGCATACTTTTGGTAATGTGGTGTAGATGCGCAATGGATTATGTTCATTGTAGGCAATTACCATGTGTTATGCTCTGAACTGTCAAATATTGTCCTGTTGGAAACTAACTCTCTACTACATCTCACAGTTCAGACATAATTTACAGACAAACCATGTGTGTTTGAGTCCGCCAGATCAGTAGGGATGACCGGGGATGTTCTCTTGATAAGTGTGTGAATTGGACCATGTTCCTGTCCTGCTAAGCATTCAAAATGTAATAAGTACTTTTGGGTGTCGTGGAAAATGTATGGAGCAAGAAGTACATTATTTTCTTTAGGAATGTAGTGGAGTAAAAGTTGTCAAATATAAATAGTAAAGAAAAGTATAGATACCCCAAAAAACTATTTAAGTAGTAATTTAAAGTATTTTTACTTAAGTACTTTACAACACCGAGTATTGTCAAAGCTGAATGCAGCTTATGCTGTCGTATATAATGTAATCACTTTTTCCCTTGTGTTAAGTTTAAAATGACACGTCTTCAATGAGATGTCTACACACACTTATAGATTAGGACAATGATCTGTCCTAATCTATCTGGAAAATCATATTTTAAGACCCATCTTTTGATGTCATACATGTACTGTAGTACAGTGCCAGGGTTTCCAGTAGGCAGTAAAAGCCGGCTTTGGGCCTATTCAAAAATAGGAAAGCCGGTAAATAAAATTTGCATTGGGTATTACTGCTTTTTAGCCTATTTAATTGTGGAAATACCAGTCACTGTAAATACATTTGACTGGTCATGCTTATAGGTCAATTTGCATAATTTTGTGGAATTAAATTGGTGCGTGTGTAGGCTACAGTATATTCATTATGTAACTTATTTATCACACCCGTACAGCATACAGTCTGCGCGGAAAATCTGTCAGACGGGCAAGAGCTGCTGCAGCTTCTCAAATGGCAACGGAAGGCAGGCTTCATGAGCGCGTCACACACCACTGTGTAGGCTATGCATTTTGAAAACATATACTTTGTTTTAAACCTGAATGTATTAATGCATATTATGAGGCATGTCTTACCTTGCTTTAAAGTAGCAAATTAGATCTCCTCTCTTTCTACATTTCGAAGGGATATTTTCATCTGTCACATGAAACTGCTCACATGTGCATTGCTCTTTTGACAATTGTGTTTTCTTGCTAATTGCATTATGGGATAAACGTTTGCACATAGACTACTGCCTTGCTGCGCTTATCATGTGAAGAAATAATAGTTTAAGCTAACAGTTCTGATCTGTTGCATCAGACCAATTGCTTTAAAAAAAATGTGTGTATATATGTGTGTGTGTGTGTGTGTGTGTGTGTGTGTGTGTGTATATGTATATGTGTGTATATATATATAGCTCTAGCCTAGGCCAACTGTTTGTATGAATTTGGGCTGTACCTACTCAGCAGTAAGTTTTGGAATAGGCTGTCTCTCAACAAGCTGACCAACACTATAGCTAAACCTTTCTACTATGGGGGATAGTGGATTGACATAGACTAGTGATTTTGCTGTTTCACTCGTCTTGCTGGCTGAGGAAAAGTTAATGTGGACAGTTATTCTAACATCTTCAAAGTGCACATCAGTAAGAAGGACAGCACATTGTTGCATCCTCAACTTGCATGTTCTGTTAATATGAATGACCATAATGTAGATGTGATTTCTGTCATTCTGAGCACCGTGGGCGGACACCCAGATCAGGTTACGCACCCAATGCTTATGGGTACTGGAGATTTCTCAAATGTCCGGCGCCACTCACATTTTCCTAACGGAAACCCTGTAGCCTATGTCTTGTCAACATTTGGACAGATCACTATTCTGAAACTGCACCTTCAACCCTTTCTAACAGGCAGAACTGCGAAGTTTTGCCAAGTTAAATTTTTTCCTAAAGTGTGAATTCTGAGAGATTAACATTACTGCTAGTGTTTTCCATTACACAAGGTTAGGCTACACATTGTACACCAGATGATGTGATATATAACCAAAGCATTGCTGTTTTTAAGATGACTAAACTTGTTTTTAATGAGCACAGCCTTATTTCTATTAGAGCATATTGGATGACTGTCATTCATATTCCGTTCACCCAGTTCAATGTAACATTGATAGGTTAAGCTACTACATTATACTCAAATGTTCCCTATACCCATCATGAGGTTGTTACAACCTAGTCTACGAATTAAAGTTTACAACGTAGGTCAAGAGAGAAATTAAGAGTAATCGTGACAGACAGTGACATTCAATACCACCTTGCACACTCTTGCCTGCATCTATCTATCTAGTCTAGGGTGGAATCATTAGTCCAACAGTTGCAAACTAAAGTTTCTATTGGATAAATTCAGGTATGTTTAACCCCGTTCCGTTTGTGTACGTTGAAGAAATGTTTTTCAACCGACTTGGCGGAATGAAGACACCCCTGATCACCCACACACACACACACAGAATTCACTTTTATGGCAGTCACATACAAACTGCATGATCATTTGCTCATTGTATTATTCCTTCTCGCATCTACGCAATCTCCTCTCACCTTATCCCTTCACTTGTGGAGCTAAGTACATAGCACCTCAGCTGTCTGTGACCAGGCAAAAAAACCTTTCCAAGCCAAACCTTCATATCATAGCTGTTAACTACTACACACAGCCTACACTGTTGTCACCATATTAGCTAACGTCATAGTCAACATTGCTACTAGATCTAACGCGTTCGTAAACCCGCTACAATCATGCATTACAGTCAAAAAGCAGTTTAGCAGTTACAGTGGCGGTCCCCGGTGGCAATACATTTAATGAAAACCAAAAGCTTACCTTGACTTGGAATAGTTCCAGTGTTGGCTAGCCATAGCCAGCTAGCTAATATAGCATCCCTCTCTGTTTGAATAGGCTAAACTATCTAGCTAACTAGCTGTAAATGATAATTTTTGAAGGGATTAGTTTGTCAGTTTTGAACAAATTATCTTTCTCTCTCGTTGAGTCAACTACTCACCACATTTTATGCAGTGCTAGCTATCTGTAGTTTATGCTTTCTGTACTAGATTCATTCTCAGATCCTTTGATTAGGTGGACAGGCCTCTTATTTATTTATTTATTTATTATACACTGCTCAAAAAAAATAAAGGGAACACTTAAACAACACAATGTAACTCCAAGTCAATCACACTTCTGTGAAATCAAACTGTCCACTTAGGAAGCAACACTGATTGACAATACATTTCACATGCTGTTGTGCAAATGGAATAGACAACAGGTGGAAATTATAGGCAATTAGCAAGACACCCCCAATAAAGGAGTGGTTCTGCAGGTGGTGACCACAGACCACTTCTCAGTTCCTATGCTTCCTGGCTGATGTTTTGGTCACTTTTGAATGCTGGCGGTGCTTTCACTCTAGTGGTAGCATGAGACGGAGTCTACAACCCACACAAGTGGCTCAGGTAGTGCAGCTCATCCAGGATGGCACATCAACGCGAGCTGTGGCAAGAACGGTTTGCTGTGTCTGTCAGCGTAGTGTCCAGAGCATGGAGGCGCTACCAGGAGACAGGCCAGTACATCAGGAGACGTGGAGGAGGCCGTAGGAGGGCAACAACCCAGCAGCAGGACAGCTACCTCCGCCTTTGTGCAAGGAGGAGCAGGAGAAGCACTGCCAGAGCCCTGCAAAATGACCTCCAGCAGGCCACAAATGTGCATGTGTCTGCTCAAACGGTCAGAAACAGACTCCATGAGGGTGGTATGAGGGCCCGACGTCCACAGGTGGGGGTTGTGCTTACAGCCCAACACCGTGCAGGACGTTTGGCATTTGCCAGAGAACAGCAAGATTGGCAAATTCGCCACTGGCGCCCTGTGCTCTTCACAGATGAAAGCAGGTTCACACTGAGCACGTGACAGACGTGACAGAGTCTGGAGACGCCGTGGAGAACGTTCTGCTGCCTGCAACATCCTCCAGCATGACCGGTTTGGCGGTGGGTCAGTCATGGTGTGGGGTGGCATTTCTTTGGGGGCGCCGCACAGCCCTCCATGTGCTCGCCAGAGGTAGCCTGACTGCCATTAGGTACCGAGATGAGATCCTCAGACCCCTTGTGAGACCATATGCTGGTGCGGTTGGCCCTGGGTTCCTCCTAATGCAAGACAATGCTAGACCTCATGTGGCTGGAGTGTGTCAGCAGTTCCTGCAAGAAGAAGGCATTGATGCTATGGACTGGCCCGCCCGTTCCCCAGACCTGAATCCAATTGAGCACATCTGGGACATCATGTCTCGCTCCATCCACCAACGCCACGTTGCACCACAGACTGTCCAGGAGTTGGCGGATGCTTTAGTCCAGGTCTGGGAGGAGATCCCTCAGGAGACCATCCGCCACCTCATCAGGAGCATGCCCAGGCATTGTAGGGAGGTCATACAGGCACGTGGAGGCCACACACACTACTGAGCCTCATTTTGACTTGTTTTAAGGACATTACATCAAAGTTGGATCAGCCTGTAGTGTGGTTTTCCACTTTAATTTTGAGTGTGACTCCAAATCCAGACCTCCATGGGTTGATAAATTGGATTTCCATTGATTATTTTTGTGTGATTTTGTTGTCAGCACATTCAACTATGTAAAGAAAAAAGTATTTAATAAGATTATTTCTTTCATTCAGATCTAGGATGTGTTATTTTAGTGTTCCCTTTATTTTTTTGAGCACTATTTTTAAACCTGCATATTTAGTTAATATTGCTTGCTAACATGGATTTATTTTAACTAGGGAAATTGTCACTTCTCTTGCGTTCCGTGCAAGGAGTCAGGCTATATACAGCAGTTTGGGCCGCCTGGCTCGTTGCGAACTGTGTCGACCATTTCTTCCTAACAAAGACCGAAATTAATTTGCCAGAATTGTACATAATTATGACATAACATTGAAGGTTGTACAATGTAACAGCAATATGTAGACTTGGGGATGCCACCCGTTAGATAGAATACGGAACGGTTCTGTACTTCACTGAAAGAATAAACGTTTTGTTTTCGAAATGATAGTTTCCGGATTTGACCATATTAATGACCTAAGGCTCGTATTTCTGTGTGTTATTATGTTATAATTAAGTCTGATTTGATAGAGCAGTCTGACTGAGTGGTGGTAGGCAGCAGCAGGCTCATACGCATTCTTTCAAACAGCACGTTCGTGCGTTTGCCAGCAGCTCTTCGCTGTGCTTCAAGCATTGAGCTGTTTATGACTTCAAGCCTATCAACTCCCGAGATTAGGCTGGTGTAACCGATGTGAAATGGCTAGCTAGTTAGCGGGGTGCGCGCTAATAGGGTTTCAATTGGTGACGTCACTCGCTCTGAGACCTTGAAGTAGTTGTTTCTCTTGCTCTGCAAGGGCCGTGGCTTTTGTGGAGCGATGGGTAACGATGCTTCGAGGGTGGCTGTTGTCGATGTGTTCCTGGTTCGAGCCCAGGTAGGGGCAAGGAGAGGGACGGAAGCTATACTGTTACACTGGCAATACTAAAGTGCCTATAAGAACATCCGATAGTCAAAGGTATATGAAACACAAATGGTATAGAGAGAAATAGTCCTATAATTCCTATAAACCTAAAACTTCTTACCTGGGAATATTGAAGACTCATGTTAAAAGGAACCACCAGCTTTCATATGTTCTCATGTTCTGAGCAAGGAACTTAAATGTTAACTTTTTTACATGGCACTAATTGCACTTTTACTTTCTTCTCCAACACTTTGTTTTTGCATTATTTAAACCAAATTGAACATGTTTCATTATTTGAGGCTAAATAGATTTTATTGATGTATTATATTAATTTTAAAGTGTTCATTCAGTATTGTTGTAATTGTCATTATTATAAATAAAATCGGCCGATTTAATCGGTATAGCCCTTTTTTGGTCCTCCAATAGTCGGCATCGGTGTTGAAAAATCATAATCGGTCGACCTCTAGTATTTTGTGAAGATTATTACGTTACAGGCATAAAATGTCCTCAATGTGGAAAAAGGGAAGGGGTCTGAATACTTTCTGAATGTAGTGTATATGCGGCAATTTAGCAATTAGAACTTTTGTGGAAAATTCGATCCAAAAGATTATGCAAAGACTAAAGTTTTAATAATAATATTTAATCAAGCAGCTGCAAGGGAGCTCTGTCTCTGGGCGAAGCCAGGGAAGAAACTGTAAGTGGTTACATGTCCCTTTTTATATATAGTGTTAGGTGATACATTGTTTTTTTAAACAATATGATTCTATGATTATACAAGCAACAGTTCCAGAACGCAATGGCCTTGTGTTAAGGTGCAGACATAAACAGGAGTCTACTAAATGCATTTCATCACAGTTCAACACAGATGAGAGCATAAACCTTGAAGTTAAAACGGCTTACCCCAAATTCTGCCACCACAACTTGTTTATCTGTAATGGTTATGATAAATGATTGTGCGCATTGTGCGCCATTGGCATACAGATAAATGCACAATTTTTTTTGGAATGCTGGCCTTGTTATTTTTATTATTCAAACAGTCAAAACATTTCAAATGCCCATCGCTATTGGAAATTACTTTTTTTTTTGTTGCTTATCCCAACTCCCACTGAGACACCCGAAGGGAGTGGGGTCACGGCCAGGTTCGCCATTGTACAGTGCCCCTCGAGCAATTAGCGTGAAGTGCCTTGCTCAAGGGCACAGCTATTCATTCATTCATTCATTCTCACATACACGTACACAGTGCCTTGCAAAAGGCTACCTGCTGCTTGTCATGTGAAAAAGCTCAAAGGGTGAAATGGCTCATAATCGATGATTATGATTGACTGTGAGCTTTTTCACCCTTATAACATGCCGAAAATATCCTCACAACATGAAAATGATCACGGGTCAATCTTATTGGTTTGTTTCGCTAGCATTCCCGGAAGTCTCGCGATGTTGCACCTCTGGGTTTAGAAACTCTGTGGCAGAAGCGTGAGCAATTGGCCAGTGAGAATTCTCAATCTGAGCTTTTTCAGACTTTGACATGACAATCACAGCCAGTCATAAGCGTAAAAATGCTCTCAATAATAATCGATTGTGAGCTATTTCAAGCTGTGAGCTTTTTTACATGACACCAGCCCTATTTGTAGTAGCAGTGTAATTCTTTACATGTTAAATAAAGACCTATGAGCACTACATGCACACAAAATTGTAGTTATTAGAGGATACAATGGCAGTTATTAGAGGACGATATCTAAACTATGTAAAAAAAGAAAATAAGTCTCACTAAATGATTCCAGTAACTTGTGGAAGTAAAATTTTCTGAACTGATCTAGCTATGCTTATGCATCAATACTGATACAGGCCTATGACATACACTGAGTGTACAAAACATTATGAAAATCTGCCCTTTCTGTGACAGACCAGGTGAATCAAGTTAATGTCACATGCACAGTACAGTGAAATGCCTTTCTTGCAAACTCAAAACCCAACACAATAATCAGTAAGTGTATTACTAGAAAAAAACACGAGAAATAAGAATAATACATATGAAATACACAAAGTAAGCATACTATATACAGGAAATATTTGTCAGTTCCAATACAATGTTTACATGTACAGGGATACTGGAGTGATGGTGGTAGATATGTGTAGGGGTAAGGGGACTAGGCAATAGGATAGACTAGCAGCAGTCTGTGAGTGTATAGGATCAGTATGTGTGAGGTGAGCAAATGATGGCGTGAGTGTGCAAATATTTAAATAAAAGGTCAATAAAGAGTTTTTTTGTTAGCTATTTATCAGTCGTATTGCTTGGGGATATGAGCTGTTCAAGAGCCTGTTGGTGTCAGACTTGAAGCACTGGTTCCGAATCCAGGTGAAGCTATGATCCCTTATCGATGTCACTTGTTAAATCCATTTCAATCAGTGTAGATGAAGGGGAGGTGACAGGTTAAAGAAGGATTTTTAAGCCTTGAGACAATTGAGACATGGATTGTGTATGTGTGCCATTCAGAGGGTGAATGGGCATGACAAGAGATTGAAGTGCCTTTGAGCAGGGTATGTTAGTAGGTGCCTTTGACCAGGGTAGAGCAGTAGGTGCCTTTGAGCAGGGTATGTTAGTAGGTGCCTTTGAGCAGGGTATGTTAGTAGGTGCCTTTGACCAGGGTAGAGCAGTAGGTGCCTTTGAGCAGGGTATGTTAGTAGGTGCCTTTGACCAGGGTAGAGCAGTAGGTGCCTTTGACCAGGGTAGCGCGGTAGGTGCCTTTTTGGGCAGGGTAGCGCGGTAGGTGCCTTTTTGGGCAGGGTAGCGCGGTAGGTGCCTTTTTTGGCAGGGTAGCGCGGTAGGTGCCTTTTTGGGCAGGGTAGCGCGGTAGGTGCCTTTTTGGGCAGGGTAGCGCGGTAGGTGCCTTTTTGGGCAGGGTAGTGCGGTAGGTGCCTTTTTGGGCAGGGTAGCGCGGTAGGTGCCTTTTTGGGCAGGGTAGCGCGGTAGGTGCCTTTTTGGGCAGGGTAGCGCGGTAGGTGCCTTTTTGGGCAGGGTAGCGCGGTAGGTGCCTTTTTGGGCAGGGTAGCGCGGTAGGTGCCTTTTTGGGCAGGGTAGCGCGGTAGGTGCCTTTTTGGGCAGGGTAGCGCGGTAGGTGCCTTTTGGGCAGAAGATTGTCAAGAACTGCAACACTGCTGGGCTTTTCACTCAACAGTTTCCAGTGTGTATCAAAAATGGTCCACCAGCCAACTTGACACAACTGTGGGAAGCATTGGAGTGAACATGGGCCAGTATTCCTGTGGAACGCTGTTTTGTACACTGTAAATAACTGATGTAGGCTATATATGTCTGACATCTTCAAGTGGACAGAAGAATGCAGACAGATTGTAATTCACCATCTGAGGCTTCAGAACACAGTCCGCAGAGGAATGTGTAATGTCGGTTATTTCTTCTGAGGAAAAACTATACCTAGAAATGTTCACTCCTAGAATGGTTCCTTTGTGTAACCTATATCCGTGAGTCATCAGTGAAGGCCTATCTCTTCTCTACCATAGCCAACAGCAGAGGAAAATAGGTAGGTGAAGATATGGGGAAAACAGGTTTTAGGTCAGCGTTTCCCAAACTCTGTCCTCAGGACCCCAAAGGGTGCACGTTTTAGTTTCTTGCCCTAACACTGCACAGCTGATTTAAATCATTAACAAATCATCAAGCTTGAATCTGCTCTGTAGTGCTTAGGGAAAAAAACTGTGATCCTGAGGACAGAGTTTGGGAAACACTGTCTTGGGTAGTTTGAGGTTCAACTCTAAACACTTCTGGTTTGCATCTAAGGAAATGATCAGGTTTAGATTTTCAGTTGAATCTTTTGTCAAGTTACGGTAAGAACTGTTTCTTGATTTCCTCCCCTGGGCTTCAGATGCATTTGAAACATTTTAAGGTTATGTTTGTGGTTAGCTGCCTGAGTGATCAGGCCCCAACATCTGGTGGGATGACAATGTGTTTAAGGGGGTGTAGTGACTACCAGGCCGGCAGGCAAGCATCTCAGTGGCTTATAGAATGACTAACCTAACTGACTCAAGTCTGTCTGTCTCATTTCCTAGACCTGAGGTCATGGTCTGGATGATTCTACTGAGATGGGCCTAGGTGGTTCTGGTCCAGATGGGTCCTGTGAAGGTGAAGAAAGAGGTGGAAGAAGCAGGACGCCTATCATTCTGACTGTAGTCTGCCTGTATGGACTGTAGACAGACACCATTGTTTTACGTCAGATGGTGTGACTCTGTCCACACGGTTGACCTTACGTTGTATAGGAGGAGTGTTACGAAGGAAGAACGCCACCTGTTGGACTCCAAACAGAAGACAATGCTGTAACCAGACAGTGTGTGTCTACCAGGCTATGGTATCTGGCCGGCTCTGCTGTTGTCTAGGCTCTGATGGCAGATATTCCCTCTGGACTGCTGGAGGCTTGTGTAGTGGTTGGAGCAGCCAGCGATAAACTCAGGGAAGTCCATCAGGTAGGTACTGCTGACTCAATCAATGGACTGATACATGGTGGGCTTAGGCTACCATCATATCAATCATATACTAACAACACTGGAATAGTGGTTAAGAGTGTTGGGCCAGTAACCGCAAGGTTGCTGGTTTGAATCCCTAAGCCGACTAGGTAAAATCTGCCGGTGTCTTTGAGCAAGGCACTTAACCCTAATTCCTCCTGTAAGTGACTCTGGATAAGAACGTCTGCTAAATGACTAAAATGTAAATGTAAGAAACATATTTATACATCATATGTAGGTCTATATATGATATAAGTTATGTACAGAATGTTAGATATTGAAAATGTTTCCACTTCCTGCCAGTCCCATCAGCAGGGCAAAATCAAAGAGCTCCCCCTGTTGGGGGCAGAGGTACTACAGGTTCACGCCCCACCTTTCGTGACCAAGGAGAGTGCGAGTAGCGAGACCCAGGCTCACGCCCCGGCCTTCAGCAGGGTCCAGAGGAGGCGCTCCTTCATCAAGAAGAAGAAGGAGAGGGCTGGAATAGCTAACGGAGAGACAGCCAAGGGTAGCGATGGAGGGGGCGACACCACCACAGAGGACATCAGTGTCCCCAAGGACCTGGACCTCATTGCCCTGCCACAACTCTGCTTCCCAGGTGACACAGCGCGATGTCGAGAAGTCGCTGTTTTGATTCAAACTAGAACCATGCTAGTGAAATGGCTAGACAAGGATGGATGAAAACTTGCTGTCTAGCTAAATCCCAAATACCTTTAGTATTGATGTTGATTACTGTACGATATCCCTGTCTAGTAAATGAAATCCATCAAATTAGGACAAAACACGGCACATACACTATGAGCTGATTATCTACGTTCTGATTATCACACACAACTATATATGAAGCAGTGATGGGATTCCTCTTGTCATGCTTATGAGACCTTGTCGGTTTTCTTCCATTGACCAGGTGGTCTTCAGATAGCCAGCGAGCAGAGAGAAGACTCGTACCATTACCTCGTGTTTACTGATGTCTTTGGGAACAGGACACATGCTGTAGTGGTGCAGTACTACAGGCCTATACAGGTGAGATGGCTCACCAGCTGAGCTTTAGTCATGCCAACTGGAATGCTTTGGATTCTTGGAAACAAAATTGGTTAAACAAAGGGGCTTACTCTTACATTCCCTGGGTATGTAGCCTATATTAGCTAGGTTTAGATCATCTAAAGATGGATTGATTATAAGCATGGACATCTGAAGCCTTTTAGGGACAGGTTTCCTGTCCACTGCTGAGTTAGTCTACTTAAAATGCAGGTTGATGTTTATTGGGATGAATCTTGTCCTGGAGGCAGAGCTGAGCGATTTTTATTTTATTTTTTATTTTACCTTTATTTAACTAGGCAAGTCAGTTAAGAACATATTCTTATTTTCAATGACGGCCTAGGAATATTGCTTTGTTCAGGGGCAGAATGACAGATTTTTACCTTGTCAGCTCGGGGATTCGATCTTGCAACCTTTCGGTTACTAGTCCAACGCTCTAACCACTAGGCTAGCTGCCGCCCCCGATTTCCACTTTGCCAGCTGCAAAGTCAAAATTGGCAATATATCATAAACACATTTCTGTTGTTATGAATGTTTAAGGTTAGAACTCAGCATAAGGTTGGTAGTGTGGTTAGGTTTAAAATCCGATTGAATGACTATGTGACAGTGCCAGCTAGTGACTACCCTGCAGAGCTGCCTCCAGTATATGAGTCATCCCAATAAATGCCATCCTGCACTAAAAATGCAGGTATGTGTATTACCTGTCTGTGTATTGTTTAGAACACATGTTAAACTCATTCATGGAGGGCCGAGTGTCTGCAGGTTTTCGCTCTTCCCTTGTACTTGATTGATGAAATAAGGTCACTGATTAGTAAGGAACTCTCCTCACCTGGTTGTCTAGGTCTTAATTGAAAGGAAAAACCAAAATCCTGCAGACACTAGGACCTCCATGGAATGAGTTTGACACCCCTGGTTTAGAAGGACACATGACATAGTAGACCTACAGTAATTTCACCATTCCAGAGATCCTCATCTGGTCACTGATTTGGTTGTTTGCTTCCCCGTTTTTTTTCAGGATGTTGGGCACCAAAATGGCCACCGGTCATCCTCCAAGTCGTCCCGTCTCTACACGGCATACGGCATCTGTGTCATCTCTAAATACCCTTACTACAACGCTCTCCGGGACTGCCTGTCATGGTGAGAACAATTCACTGTTCTCCTACTCCTCTAGGTCTTTGTGTTCGTTCAAATAAATACCGGAAGAGAATACCAAACAGTACATGATATCAAAATAAATCCAGCCAGACTTGGGCCAGCATCGTGAACTGTCTGATCAGTTAACTTATCTTAGGCACCTATTGACCTTTTTATGTTCATGTTTTTACTGAACGGCGTCCCTCCTCCCAGTCTCTTGACCCAGCTCAAGCCCAGCTGGATGGGGGACTTTGAGGAGAGGGTGAAGGAGTTTTCAGCCAAGCTGGCTCTGGTGCCCATTCCCCCACCAGGGCAACTTCATGTGGTGAGCCAATTGTTTTTCTCTCCATCTCGCTCTATGATATACGTGCATTGTTAAACTGTGCTATATGCCATTTAGCGCCATGCTCTACCAACTGAGCCATACAGGACCACATCATGTTTCTCTTCTATTGTCATGTGTTATGTTGGTAATGTTCCAGCAACATAATCTCTGTTGGTGGTCTGTGTTGTTCCTCTGTCCTGTCCCAGGTCTTTAACCTCAGGCCTCTCCAGATTGGGCTTCCCTCCCGGGAGGATAAGGACCGGCCGGCTGTTGACCTGGACCTCCATCTGCCTTTCCTGTGCTTTAGACCCCGACAGCTCCTCCAAGTGAGGACAGACAGTACATAGCTGTCCCACACAGCCTGATTCTACTGCTATTAAACTGCCTAACCCACTACACAATCTATTCTTTCAATGCAGTTAAAGAAAGTCTACTGTGGAAGACTGGAAGTATGTTTCTGTCAACCTGTTTTGATTGGTAAAATATCTCTATATCAATGTAGCCGTGTGTGTGTGTGCCTGCCTGCCTGCCTGCCTGCCTGCCTGCCTGCCTGCCTGCGCTGGTGTCTCTGTGCTCTTCAGATCATTACCAGCCTGTTGACAGAGCAGAGGGTAGTTCTGTTGTCCTGTGACTGGGCCCGGCTCACCCTGCTGGCAGAGAGCCTGATGCTCTTCATCCACCCCCTGGTGTGGCAGCACCCCTTCGTACCCATCCTCTCACGCCAGATGCTGGACTTCCTCATGGCGCCCACCGCCTACCTCATGGGCTGTCATCTGCACCACTATGAAGAGGTGGCTGCGGTAAGGATGGATTTTCACTACATGGCCATGCTAGAATGGTGTGATGTGATAGTTATAGAGATGGTTACTGTGACAGTTATCACTATAATGGTGGATAAAGTGGTGGTGATGATGGTTAAAGTGGTGGTGATGATGGTTAAAGTGGGGGTGGTTAAAGTGGGGGTGGTTAAAGTGGGGGTGGTTAAAGTGGGGGTGGTTAAAGTGGGGGTGGGGGTGGTTTAAGTGGTGATGATAGTGACCTCTACCTGGGACGGCAGGTAGCCTAGTGGTTAGAGAAGTGTGTCTTGAGCAAGGCACTTCACCACCTAGAACTGCTCCAGGGGCACTGCACTGTGGCTGACTCATTTTCCCAGCCCCTCATAGGTGTGTGTCTCTGGGGCTTGGGTTGAGCATAAAGACACATTTCTGTTCTCTGTAAGTTGATGGACAATAAAGTACATCTTCTTTTACCTTCCCTTACCTCATGGTCTGCCACCTGCACCACTACAAGGAGGTAGCCGCGGTAAGGAGCACTCACACCATAGTGGAGAATGTTTACACTTCTCAGTCTGGACATTTTTCTGCCATCAGTGATTTATTTCTTACTTAATACCCAGATTTATCATGCTTTATTAAGATGTATCATTTATTTTCAGTTTCTACTTGCTTACACGGTATAGAGGATCATGTGGTTCAATGTCCTAACTAACATAAAGTACAGGCGTTAAGAGTCAAGTTAATTTTAGCTTATCCACTTGATTTGTCCCTAATCCTTTGTTCTCTTCCGTCTGTGTTTCCCTACGTGACAGGAAACGGACGATCTGATCCTGGTTAATATTGATGATGGGACCGTGTCGTCTTCCTGGTCTGATGGGATTGACCTGCCCGATGTCCCGATGGCGGCCGCAGAGTGTTTTATAACACGGTAGGACAGGAGACCATCTGGGGCGTGTTCATTAGGGCTTGCCATTGCAAAACATTTCTTATTGGACTGTTCAGAATGTCCTTCCCCGTTTCAGTCTGTTTTCATTCGTTTGGTGCCTAATGAATTTTACCTAGAGGACAAGACTCACGGTTAATCTGCTGTCCTAAGATAAACTCGGCAAAAAAAGAAACGTCCTCTCACTGTCAACTGCATTTATTTTCAGCAAATTTAACATGTGTAAATATTTATGAGCATAACAAGATTCAACAACAGACATAAACTGAACAAGTTCCACAGACATGTGACTAACAGAAATGGAATAATGTGTCCCTGACCAAAGGGGGGGTCAAAATCAAAAGTACCAGTGAGTATCTGGTGTGGCCACCAGCTGCATTAAGAACTGCAGTGCATCTGCAAATTTTCCAGTTCTTGTTGTGAGATGTTACCTCACTCTTCCACCAAGGCACCTGCAAGTTCCCAGATATTTTTGCGGGGAATGGCCCAAGCCCTCACCCTCCGACCCAACAGGTCCCAGACGTGCTCAATGCGATTGAGATCCGGGCTCTTCGCTGGCCATGGCAGAACACTGACATTCCTGTCTTGCAGGAAATCACACACAGAACGAGCAGTATGGCTGGTGGCATTGTCATGCTGGAGGGTCATGTCAGGATGAGCCTGCAGGAAGGGTACCACATGAGGGAGGAGGATGTCTCCCCTGTAACGCACAGCGTTGAGATCGCCGGCAATGATAACAAGCTCAGTCCGATGATGCTGTGACACACCGCCCCAGACCATGACGGACCCTCCACCTCCAAATTGATCCCGCTCCAGAGTACAGGCCTCGGTGTAACGCTCATTCCTTCGACGATAAACGCCAATCCGATCATCACCTCTGGTGAGACAAAACCACGACTTGTCAGTGAAGAGCACCTTTTGCCAGTCCTGTCTGGTCCAGCGACAGTGGGTTTGCGCCCATAGGCGACGTTGTTGCCGGTGTTGTCTGGTGAGGACCTGCCTTACAACAGGCCTACAAGCCCGCAGTCCATTGCGGACAGTCTGAGCGCTGATGGAGGGATTGTGCGATCCTAGTGTAACTCGGGCAGTTGTTGTTCCCATCCTGTACCTGTCCCGCAGGTGTGATGTTTGGATGTACCGATCCTGTGCAGGTGTTGTTACACGTGGTCTGCCACTGCGAGGACGATCAGCTGTCCGTCCTGTCTCCCTGTAGCGCTGTCTTAGGCGTCTCACAGTACGGACATTGCAATTTATTGCCCTGGCTACATCTGCAGTCCTCATGCCTCCTTGCAGCATGCCTAAGGCACGTTCACACAGATGAGCAGGGACCCTGGGCATCTTTCTTTTGGTGTTTTTCAGAGTCAGTAGAAAGGCCTCTTTAGTGTCCTAAGTTTTCATAACTGTGACCTTAATTGCCTACCGTCTGTGAGCTGTTAGTGTCTTAACAACCGTTCCACAGGTGCATGTTAATTGTATATGGTTCATTGAACAAGCATGGGAAACAGTGTTTAAACCCTTTACAATGACGATCTGTGAAGATATTTGGATTTTTATGAAATATCTTTGAAGATTGGGTCCAGAAAAAGGGATGTTTATTTTTTTGCTGAGTTTATTACAATGTGTATTGTAATGAATAAGGGAAGGGATGTTATGCAGATAAGCGTGCCACATGTTTTCAGAATATTTCACCAAGTCGAGCATTGGAATAGAAAATGTTTTGTTACCCCTCCCCATTAAGTGTGGGTGTGTCTGGGTGTGTGTGCAGGGTGGAGGGTCTCCAGGTGCACTATGACCTGGAGGTGTGTCACCTGGGGGCCAGTACAGAGGTGAACGAGAGGAGGGCCCAAAGGAAGCAGTGGCAGAGGAAACTCAACACACACATCCAGAACATCACTCTGGAACTCATCGTCAACATCTTCAGGTCAGCATCATTTATAAAATTGTATTTGACCTTTGTTTTACCGGGCAGGTCAATTAAGAAGAAATTCTTATTTACAATGACTGCCTGGCAAGAGACAAAAGGCATCAAATCTATACTGTTGTTGTTCACTGTCGTTTACTATGACTTAAAATATATTATTACATAATTGTTACAATATTATAACCTAATTGACATGCTTCAATTATATTACTTTGATAATTGAGACTCGCATTGAGCATATCTAGTCATACATTTTGGGTTGGACCAAGGATGCCTATTTCTCTCACAAGCAAAGCCTTTTGATTATCAAATTAACTATTTAGAAAATAGTGACATTCTAACACTGTTACTTATCCTATTAAATCTTGCTTTATTACAACTAATACAATTGCAATTCCCTGTGCAAAATCACAGCAATATCCTGTAAAATATCAGGACAGGAAAGCTAATCTAGTGATTATTACCCCCCCCATACTCCACACCCCAACCACCACGACAGAGAAGTCCACGATCACCTCAACTATGAGCACAGAGTCTTCAACAGTGAGGAGTTCCTTAGGTCTAGAGAGCCAGCAGACCAGCCATTTTACAAGAAGGTATGATCCAAATCCTGGTCTGTCTGTTCACTGAGACGTCAATCTCTGTTTGACTTCTAACTTACAATATTTGGGGCAATGTTTTCTGTCCAGAATGTGATCCAATTTTGTCTTCTTTGCAGGTGTTGGACACGCACATCTTCCACTCATTCCTAAAGGATCGTCTAAACAGGAAGATGGACGCGTTCACATGTATGGAGCTGAGTACTCGGACAGAAGATTACAGGTGAGAGGGAAGATGAGTTTAGCATAAATATTTACCTTTAAACTAGTAAAAGTTTTTGACCTTGCAAATGGAATTGGATTTCAATTTGGTAAAAAAATACATGTATATCCTAGCACCAACACACTTGATTCAACTTCTCATCACCCTTTAGAATCAGGTGTGTTAGTGCTATGGCAAAAACAAAAATGTGCACCCCATTGGGTCCCCAGGACCAGGATTGGGAAACACTGCAGTACTGTATCTTCAAACGCACATCCCAAGTCCTTCCCTTCCCGGTATAAGCACAGCCTTTCCCCTGATGTCTGTCCTCGCTCCGGGGTGACATTTCCCCTAGGTACAGATCTAGGATCAGCTTCCCCTCCCCCAATCCTAACCTTTACCATTAGTTGGGAAATGCTAAACCGACCCAAGATCAGCATCTAGAGGCAACTTCACCCTCCACCTCTGGCCTCTTCCCCAGGCTGAGGTCCATGACAGAGTCTCCTCGGCGGCCCACCATGCAGGAGTTGGCCCGTAAATACACCAGCCCAGAGAGCCGGCTCAGCAAGAGGCTGGGGGCCAGCCTGCCCAACCTGGGGGAGAGTGGGGGGTCTCTGGTGGGGCCCCTCAGGCAGACCTCCTTCAAGAACATTCAGGTGGACAGCGGTAGGTTCAGGTGGACAGCGGTAGGTTCAGGTGGACAGCGGTAGGTTCAGGTGGACAGCGGTAGGTTCAGGTGGACAGCGGTAGGTTCAGGTGGACAGCTACGCGTATGAACAACAAGCCATAGAGACAGAGGACTCATCTTTGTATCGGTGCCATTGTAGCGTCTGTGATAGCATGGGCATTTTAAAGTTGTCCATTTTCTTAATTAGATGATTTCTCCCAACTTCTAGGAATCCCCACCCAGTTGACTACTTGGTGGAATGGTGGAAGCCCTTAATGCTAAAACGCGTTATATCCATGATGAGTCCTCTATCTCTGACAATAGGCACAACTTCGATATGTTTTCCAAAGTTGGCGAAATGTCGTGTGCGTCAACTTTTCTATCAGTGTATTTGTAACAACCTAACCAATGCGGAACTTGTATTTGATCAGATAAGCCTCAAGTAGCAAATTAGCAATTGCATTTATTTTTTGTTGTCCAAATTCTACAATCATTGACCTCCACACCAGAATTCTGCACTTTGGGCATATTTTTGTGGAGTAAAGCCTCCCGTTTTGTCTCTTCCTCTCTGCTACTACCATCGACAGGCGAATAATTAAACTCGGGGAGAGGCGGTGTGTGTGTGTGTGTGTGTGTGTGTGTCACTCATTTTGCCCTGGGGGCCGCAATCGTTCTTCAACGAGGTCCGGAGGGCCGCACTGGAAATGTATTATATATTATAAAAATAGTTTACAATGCTCCCTGACTGTCTAGTGATTTATTAGCCTTCTGGACTGTCAAGAAACCATTATCATTCTACACACTTTTGATGTGGTGAAATGGTTTACTCAAACCACTCGAGGACTGGATTCAACACCCCTGACAGAACTTAGAAATCCCTCATGAGCTTGGTTTAACTGTTGTACCCCATCAGAACCCAAAATACCACCTTGTTTTACTCCAATGTTTGTAAACAAATGAAATGTAAACAAGCACTCTATAACCGCAACATGGTTAAAAGTATAATTTGGATACCGTGGATGGTCGATCCTTGCATTCATAGCTCTGTCCATGAACTTGAGTGATCAAACATTTCTCCAGCCCTATCACTCAGCTTTTTACCGAAGCTGTGGTCGGGACAATGCTTTGTTATTGTTCCAATTGCTGATTGACCCTTTTAAAGGTTCCTCTGTATGAATGGATTTCATCTAAGAAACACTGACCTCAGTTCTTGAAACCTTTGTGATGGAACCCCATAGGTATGAAGTCTCCCCAGAGGCCAGTGAGATTCTTCAAGCTTCCTGAGTTCCCTCCTCCGCTGGCCTACCACTACGTCCAGAATTACTACCAGGAGATGATCACCCTCCTGGGCAAGGCCATCAGCGGGGCGGCCTCCGAGGACTCCTCTCTCCTGGCCCGCTATCACTACCTCAGGGGCTTCGTCAACACCGTGGCCGGTAAACGCCTGGACGCTCTGGAAGACTTCCAGAACCTCTACAAGACAGACACAGACATCTTCCCTGGCGAGCTGGTCAACGCGCTGGTGGACTCTCTACAGGAGGGCGAACAGGCTCTGGCTGACCGCCGACCTGAAATCAAACGCCTGATTAGTCGAGTGAAGAGGGACCATGAGAGGGAGCGGGCGCGCCATGTCGACCAAGGTGTCAAGCGGTTCCAACTCCCCAAAAAGCACATGCAGTTGGAGGACTTTGTGAGGCGCGTGCAGGAGTCTGGGATTGTTAAAGACCAGGGGACCATTCACCGGCTGTTTGAGGCTCTCACTGTGGGTAAGGAAGTCATACAGACTCCAAGCTTAGAAAGAGGGAAATAATGAGTGAGGGTAAAGGAGAGAGGGTTGTCGTTCTTGGTGGAGGTTTTCTTCTATGTTAGTTTGCAGTAGCCCCTTGTTGTATGGGACTCATCATGAATGTAATCCAATTGATAATAATACCTTACTACATGTAGAGTGAATGCCATGCTAATTCATCTGACTATTGAATCTGCTTAATTTCTTATCCTTTACCTGATCAGAATGTTGTAAGAGCAGCTTGGGTTGGCATGGTGGTGGTTCTGCGGTGAAGGCTTCTTCCCAGTCTATCTTTTACCTTGATTCCAATCTGGAGGGTAAGCATAGCATTATGCCCTGCCTGCTTGCAGAGTGTGCTGTGCCCAACTCCTACCTTGGTGTGTGGTGTGTGTGTGTTGCTTTGGCCTGTGTGTTCTGCTTAATCAACTATCCCTTCAGGTGTTAAATCTGAGAAGTGTTTGCTTTTAACATTAGTATCGCCTCAAACACCTCCTCACATAGCATTCATGGCTGACTAGTTAATATTTTCCTTCTGTGTTTTGAAGGACGAATAGCATTCCTCCTCTCTGTTCAATTGACTGTTACAGGACTCTTATCTTAAAATGGTACATTGGACTGTGAGTAGCCTCATGGAAGTGTGTTAAAGTGCCTCACATTTCACTACATAGGAGTCATACTGTGCACGTCCAGTAGGGCCAGGGACGATATCAGTATCGAAACAAAACATGAAGTGGATTTAACTTCTTTAGGAAAACGGCTCTAATGTTGGAAACAAACATCATTATGTTGTCATCCTGAGTGACATGTATTTATTTTCCAAGCTATAGAACACTATTTTACATACAGCAGGTTTTTAAAGAGTTTAGTCTGCTTTGTGTTTTCAATTTTGCCATGGAAAAATATTGTTATACTGTTATGGTCCTTTGTGTGAATCTCTTGCTCCAGTAAACCCAAACACCATGAACTTGCTCCACCAGCCAATCAAAAAAAGGCTGTTTAATGTGGTTCCTAATATTATAACTCCTTCCCCAACCCTGCTAGCTTATCACCTGTCCATTCTAGCTCATTGATTATTGTTTTGAATGGGAAACCTAGTTGAATCCCACCCAGTTTACAGTGAATGTAAACTGCTCCTATGGTTGCAAAACCCCTAACTCTAGACTGTCCCCTGCAGGCCAGCAGAAACAGGTGGACCCGGAGATTTTCCGTGTGTTCTACACCTTCTGGAAGGAGACGGAGGCCGAGGCTCAGGAAGTGGCCCTGCCGGCCTCGGCCTTGGAGCACCTGGAGGCTAATGAGTGTGTCTTCAAGCTGTCCTCTTCGGTCAAGACCAGCCACGGCGTGGGCAAGATCGCCATGACACAGAGACGGCTGTTCCTGCTGACCGAAGGACGACCCGGGTACATGGAGGTCACCAAGTTCAGAGACATTGAGGTGTGTTAGGACCTAATTGATCTACGTTACTACTACACTTTATGTGATATACTGTATATTATTTATGATACTATATATTTGTGTAGATATTACTACAGTATGTGAATATATTTAAGGCTCTCGGCTCCATAATGAAAACATATGTTTTATTCACTCCGTCGGGGTCTCAACTTACTGTTGGAATAGTAGAATACACAAGGTGCATTTAGAAATTTGGTTGTACATCACCAGTTTTTCTCTTGTCAATCACTGCTAGTCATTCAATTAGCCATGTCAGCTAACGTTTTTTACATTGGTAGCGGCCAGCTAGCTAAACTTAGTAATCATGGTTGAATTACTGGCTGGGGGGCCCCCATTGATTTTGTTGTCAGTCGCACTCAGATATCATATTAAAAACTGCAAACACTTCTCTCCACCGAATGGCAAAATGTGTAGAATTGTAGGAAATTAGCTGTAAAACATGGTGTATGCATGGGTACGCAGTTCAGATGTTTTGTGGCCCCCACCCCCATCAAAGTTGCCCATCCCTGCATTAAGCTATACAATAAAAGGAATGTTTGATGTGCTTATAGATGTAATCTATGCTCTGCAATGCAGCTAATGTAGACAACTAGATCTGTTTTTTAAAACACTATTTCATGTACTGTCATATCATTGAGAAACAGGACATTTTCCTGGCTCTATCCATGTTATGATTGCTTATAGCAAGTGTTACAGTGCGCTGTAAGTATGTCGTAAGGCACTATAAATACACTCATAAGGCTTTATACATGTGTACCATCATACAAAGTCTTACCAAATATGATATTACAAATATGAATGTCAAAGATGGTGTTAGGTGAATAATTGCTCCCAGATCTGTGGTCTTTACAACCATAGGAGTTGGCTATACAGCACAAACAGATCTGGGACCAGGCTAATGAATAACCGTTCGGCTTTTGTACTTCAGGAGGTGAAGATCTCCTCTGCTCCCTTCCTACTGCTGAGGATCCCGTCTCTGAAGATCAAGACCACCCTGAGGAAGGAGACGTTCGAGGTCAACCTGAAGTCAGAGGTTGACCTCTGGCACCTCATGGTCAAGGAGATGTGGGCTGGAAGGAAGATGGCCGACGACCACAAGGTAGTATGTCAAAATGTGACTGGAAACATTGTTAATCTCTCCGTCTCTGGGTGCGTGTCAATTTATATACATTTTTTTTCTCCTGAATTGTGCACTCGTTCACTACTTCCCACAATTCTAGGAATTGGATTGGTGAAGGCATGGGCCTTATTTCACCATACGTCTTATACTGTACTAGACATTTCCTTTCAAATCAGTAAATGGAAGTGAACAAGGACACCCTTGGGGTGGAAGGAGAGATAATTGGGACATAGCTTCTCTCTCTCTCGCTATCCTGCTCTGCATACGACTATGTATTGACGTATGGCCAGTATGTAACTACACTATAAAGGGAGTTTTTCTTTAGCAGCACAGATGGCCAACGTTAGCACTAAAACCTCTCTGGCAGATTGGACTCTAGCTCAGTGGGTGTGGTTGACATTCCATGTAAGAGGGGGAGCTATGGAGTTTCATATGGGCTTGGCTCTATTGTTCAGCCAGTCCAAAGTCTGCACTACTCTCCAGCCTTCAGTTTCCACTATTAAACTGCATGAAACAACATGGCCGCTTCTGGCCCCCTGCCCATCTCTCTTCATGTATTGTCGTCTTCTCTGTTATCACTGGAAAGACCGCATTTCCCAGGGTTAAGTTCCGTCTTTCTCTTTAATTAAGGCCTCATGCCCTGCTGCCTCCAGCTAGCCTAGCTCCGGATCTGTTTGTGCTGTCGTGGCATGACAATAACTACACTAGACAAGGAGTTGGTAAGACCGCACCAACAGATCTGGCACCAGGCTAGCCTCCCCCAACGCATGGTTCAGATGCCATGGAGTTACCGTAAGAGCCAGTTAGTCTGGTTACAAACTACTGGCCCTAGAGATATTTTGCTTTCTATTCCTCCTTTTCTCTTTTTCATGTTTCCGTCAGCATGATGTCATGGGAACAGACTCTTGTACATCTGGAGTATGCATAGAATGTGTGACGTTCATCATAATTCATATACATATGAATAGAATCTCAAATCTGCGTTGTTTCTCTCTTTTTCTGTCTCTCTCGCTCTTCCTCTCCTACTCTCTCCCTCTACCTCGCTCTCTCAGGACCCCCAATATATGCAGCAGGCTCTGACCAACGCCCTGTTGATGGATGCAGTGGTTGGCTGTCTGCAGTCACAAAAGGCCATTTTTGCTGCAACCAAGCTGGCACACTTTGACAGAATGAAACTGGAAGGTATGGCAACTGAGATATTTGTGGAACTATGAATTAGGTTTAAGCAGCTTGTCTCTCCCGAAGTTGATATTTTCACAGGGACAAAAAAGACACTGGAAAAACATCAGATCATACCAAAAAATCCCCAAAACATTTTAGATCATTTGAAATAAATAGCTTTACAGAAAGCACATGTTTATGAGTCTTGTTTCTCAGGAGATTTTTTTTTATTCATTTCAAACTTTTACCTCTGAGCTTTCTCTCCATCCTGAGCAGTCCCGCTGATGGTCCCTAAAACCACGTCAGAGACCCTGAAACACAAGATCAACCCTTCTCTGGACCTGACTAGCCCCCAGGCGGTGGATGTTCTGCTCTACACCCCAGGTAAACTCTCAGGCACGCTGTCAGTCATGACATCAGACACCATACCGTTCCTGTTCAACAAACTGCTAACACTACATATCTGTAGAATGATTTCCCAGTACTATAAACGCCCTACAGGATGCTCGGTAAATCAAGTAGGTGCTGCTGGTATTTCCCATTCAACACCACTTCAACCTAAACTCTCCTCCAGTCTAGGACATACCACGTACCCTTACACAGTACTCCTCAGGTCATGACTGTCATGGTAGTACACCTCAAATCTGTGTTCTGTAGTCGAGGTATTGCATGACAACAACACCTGAGTCATTTCTGTGTCCTGGTAACATATATCACACTCCAAGACATGGTTTTAAATACTATTTAATAATCGTTCAACTACTTTAAAACAAACAATCTGCCTTGAGTGCCAGGTGGGTGTGGTTTGCACTTTTGTGATTATTCAATTGGTTCCATTACAACAGGCAAGCGCAATCAAGCACAGCTAAAGTATTTTATTTTAAATGGTGTTTGAACCCAGGTCTGTCACACTCCCTACTGCTGCTTGGCCGGTGACGGTGACGGTGACAGTGTCAGGTTACAGGAGGAGGCTTGGCAGAAAGGGCCAGAGGCGTTTTTATTTTATTTCACTGCCTCTTAAACAATTAATGAGGCACAGCTTTTCCCAACGCATCACCACCAACCACTTCCTGTTGTGTTCCTTAGTTTCATCCTTAGTTTCATGCAGTGGTTACTGATAGTAGACTCCTATAGTAGTCACAATAGAATCACTGTGATTGTTCCTCCTACTCAAACCACAAATGTTTATATTACAGTTGAAGTCTGAAGTTTACATACACCTTAGCCAAATACATTTAAACTCAGTTTTTCACAATTCCTGACATTTAATCCTAGTAAAAATTCCCTGTCTTAGGTCAGTTAGGATCACCACTTTATTTTAAGAATGTGAAATGTCAGAATAATAGTAGAGTGATTTATTTCAGCTTTTATTTCTTTCATCACATTCCCAGTCGTTCAGAAGTTTACGTACACTCAATTAGTATTTGGTAGCATTGCCTTAAACAATTTAAACTTGGGTCATTAGTTTCGGGTAGCCTTCCACAAGCTTCCCACAATAAGTTGGGTGAATTTTGGCCCATTCCTCCTGACAGAGCTGGTGTAACTGAGTCAGCTTTGTAGGCCTCCTTGCTCGCACATGCTTTTTCAGTTCTGCCCACACATTTTCTATAGGGTTGAGGTCAGGGCTTTGTGATGGCCACTCCAATACCTTGACTTTGTTGTCCTTAAGCCATATTACCACAACTTTGGAAGTATGTTTGGGGTCATTGTCCATTTGGAAGACCCATTTCCGACCAAGCTTTAACTTCCTGACTGATGTCTTGAGATGTTGCTTCAATATATCCACATAATTTTCCTGCCTCATGATGCCATCTATTTTGTGAAGTGCACCAGTCCCTCCTGCAGCAAAGCACCCCCACAACATGATGCTGCCACCCTCGTGCTTCACGGTTGGGATGGTGTGCTTCAGCTTGCAAGCCTCCACTTTTTTCCTCCAAACATAACGATGGTCATTATGGCCAAACAGTTCTATTTTTGTTTCATCAGACCAGAGGACATTTCTCCAAAAGTACGATCTTTGACCCCATGTGCAGTTGCAAGCCGTAGTCTGGCTTTGTTATGGCGGTTTTGGAGCAGTGGCTTCTTCCTTGCCGAGCGGCCTTTCAGGTTATGTTGATATAGGACTCATTTTACTGTGGATATAAATACTTTTGTACCCGTTTCCTCCAGCATCTTCACAAGGTCCTTTGCTGTTGTTCTGGGATTGATTTGTACTTTTCGCACCAAAGTACGTTCACCTCTAGGAGACAAAACGCATCTCCTTCCTGAGCGTTATGACGGCTGCGTGGTCCCATGGTGTTTATACTTGCGTACTATTGTTTGTACAGATGAACATGGTACCTTCAGACATTTGGAAATTGCTCCCAAGGATGAACGAGACTTGTGGAGGTCTACAATTATTTTTCTGAGGTCTTGGCTGATTTCTTTTGATTTTCTCATGATGTCAAGCAAATAGGCACGGAGTTTGAAGGTAGGCCTCGAAATACATCCACAGGTACACCTCCAATTGACTCAAATGATGTCAATTGGCCTATCAGAAGCTTCTAAAGCCATGACATCATTTTCTGGGATTTTCCAAGCTGTTTAAAAGGCACAGTCAACTTAGTGTATGTAAACTTGAAATGAAACTGGAAATGTGATACAGTGAAATAATCTGTCAGTAAACAATTGTTGGAAAATGACTTGTCATGCACAAAGTAGATGTCCTAACCGACTTGCCAAAACTATAGTTTGGTAACAAGACATTTGTGGAGT
This sequence comes from Salmo trutta, assembly GCF_901001165.1. Taxonomy (NCBI): domain Eukaryota; kingdom Metazoa; phylum Chordata; class Actinopteri; order Salmoniformes; family Salmonidae; genus Salmo; species Salmo trutta. Next base: position 18,269,946 of record NC_042992.1, read on the forward strand.
GATTGAAAAATAAGTTTTAATGACTCCATCCTAAGTGTATGTAAACTTCTGACTTGAACTGTATATTACACAGACCTGTATTACACTATCTGACACAATGAGATGTTTGATTCTGACTTCTGTATTAATTTCACATCTTGAACATCTAACATCAATCGTTTGAATCAGCGTTGTTTTTCTCTGACTCATTTGTACGGTTCGTGTTTTGACTGGGCACGTCATAAGAAACATGCTCTAGTCTGCAAGGCTCTTCAGTCCCAGCACTCAGTGTAAAGGAGCCTGTGTCTTAACCTAGTGACATCACAGAACCAACAGCAGCTTCTTTGTTTAACACAGTGTCCCTTCTCCCTACTCCTTCCCCTGGTCCTCTCACAGACAGTGGTGTGTTTGTCTGAGCCTTCCCCCTGATTGGTCCATCTGTAACCAGTTAGAAGGGGGTATGGTAGTGGCCATGGTACGGGGCCTGGACATGACCCTCTAGGCCTGCGGTTCTCAGACTTCTTCTCGGAGACCCCCAAGCTGTTCCAGAGCTAGCACACCTGATTCAACTTGGCAACTAATCATCAAACCCTTGAATAGGTAAATCAGGGGAGCTAGTTCAGGGCTACAACAAACTTGTGAAACGTCTGGGGGTCAAGGTGGAGAGGTCTGAGAAGCACCGCTCTAGGCATTGGTAATAGTGCTGCGTCAGCACAGAGCACCATTGAAGTCCCAGCTCTCAGGGACTAAATGTAGGTCACTTATGTACCCTTGGACAGAGTCCAGATTCCCTCCTCCCTCCCTCTTGTTCTGTTCATCACTCCTCCCCAAGAAAGGGAGGATGTGACACATCAAGTTCTTTTCTTTTTCCTATTATGATTTGAAAAATAAATGTTAGGCCGTAAGAGGAAATGGAACAGCTAGGCTGAAGGTGGACAGATTTAGGTTGTATTCCATAATATGGATTGATGTCTGAAAAGTTCCATATGTGTGCCATTGTGTAACTAAATGTTAACACTTCTTCAGTGTGTGCGTGTGAGAGATGTATTAGAATATACGTATTTATTATAAATAAAGAATATTCAATGCATTTCAGCCTCAGCCTTCATCAGGGAATCTTTTTTTTTTTTTTACTTAACTGTATACAGTGCAGTCAAAGTATTCAGACCCCTTGACTTTTCCCACATTTTGTTAGGTTACAGCGTTATTCTAAAATTGAGGGAATTTTTTTATTAAATCAATCTACACACAATAGCCCATAATGACAAAGCGAAAACAAGTTTTTAGAAAAATCTGCAAAAAATAAAAACATTCCTTCTGTAAGTATTCAGACACTTTGATAAGAGACTCGAAATTGAGCTCAGGTGCATCCTGTTTCCATTGATTAACCTTGACATATTTCTACAACTTTATTGGAGTCCACCACCTGTGGTAAATTCAATTGATTGGACAAGATTTGGAAAGGCACACACCTGTCTATATAAAGTCCCACAGTTGACAGTGCATGTCAGAGCAAAAACCAAGCCATGAGGTCGAAGGAATTGTCCTTAGAGCTCCGAGACAGGATTGTGTTGAGGCACAGATCAGGGGAAGTGTACCAAAACATTTCTGCAGCATTGAAGGTCCTCAAGAACACAGGGGCCTCCATTACTCTTAAAATGGAAGAAGCTCTTCCTAGAGCTGGCAGCCCCGGCCAAACTGAGCAATCGGTGGAAAAGAACCCAATGGTCACTCTGACAGAGCTCCAGAGTTTCTCTGTGGAGATGGGAGAACCTTCCAGAAGGACAACCATCTCTGTGGCAGTCCACCAATCAGGCCTTTATGGTAGAGTGGCCAGACGGAAGCCACTCCTCAGTAAAAGGCACATGACAGCCCGCTTGGAGTTTGCCCAAAGGCACCTAAAGATTCTTAGACCCTGAGAAACAAGATTCTCTGGTCTGATGAAACCAAAATGTAACACTCTTTCCTGGATGCCAAGCGTCACATCTGGAGGAAAACTGGCACCATCCCTATGGTGAAGCATGGTGGTGGCAGCATCATGCTGTGGGGATGTTTTTCAGCGGCAGGGACTGGGAGACTACTCGGGATCGAGGGAAAGATGAATGGAGCAAAGTACAGAGATCCTTGATGAAAACCTGCTCCAGAGCACTTAGGACCTCAGACTGGGGTGAAGTTTCACCTTCCAACAGGACAGCTACCCTAAGCACACAGCCAAGACAACGCAGGAGTGGCTTTGGGACAAGTCTCAATGTCCTTGAGTGGCCCAGCCAGAGCTCGGACTTGAACCTGATCGAACATCTCTGGAGAGACGACGTTCCCCATCCAACCTGACAGAGCTTAAGAGGATCTGCAAAGAAGAATGGGAGAAACTCCCCAAATACAGGTACAGACTCAAAGCTGTAATTGCTGCCAAAAGGGTTTAAACAAAGTACTGAGTAAGGGGTCTGAATACTTATGTAAATGAGAATCTTTTTTTTTTTTGCTCCGTTTTCTAAAAAACAGTTTTTGCTTTGTAATTATGGGCTATTGCATGTATGTTGAGGGGGGAAAAAACAATTGAATCCATTTTAGAATAAGGCTGTAACGTAATAAATTGTGTGAAAAGTCAAGGGGCCTGAATACTTTCCAAATGCACTGTAGTTACCATCTCTACTAGTCAAGCCATGAGCTACTTACTGTATTTGAATCAGACCTACAGTATATAGACTTTTTCAGCATGTGAGAAATATTCTGCCATGCTTGTAGGACAATAGATGCATAGAAAATGCAGATACAGGGGTTCCTGCATTCAGCAATATTTTTGTTGACATTCTCAGGCCAGCTGGGCGTGTCGTCTGACTCTGAGGGTGATGGGAACCCCAAACTGTGGTGTGCCCTGAGTGATGGGAAGGTGGTGGTGTTTGATGCAGCCAGCTGGTCCATGCAGCAGAACCAAGTCCAAGTGGGAACTTCACGAGTGGTAAGGCTGTGGATGTGGAATGGGGATGGGACCACTATTTTAAAGGAGTAGGCAAATTGAAGGGAGGAGGACAATTTATAGAATTATCAAAAAGCAGTAGTAATTCACTTACTACATTTAGTCATCTTCTTCTTGGTCCCGTTTGGCTATATTTAGTGTTCGTGTAGATGAAAATAACTCAAGGGATTCTGCTGACCCCTGGTGGGTACAGTATGTTATGACTGAAATTACCTGCTTGGACCTGCTTCCTATGTTTTTGAAATGGTACGGTTTTAAAATGGTGTTTTATGTCTGAAATGTCTTGGTGCCATGGTTTGAAATAGGCAGGCCACCTGGTTTGAAATGGGCAAATGTTTTGTTGTTTTGTCCAGAACTGCATGCTGGGAGTGGACCGGCAGCAAGTGTGGATTGGCACCCAGGATTCAGTAATTTACATAATCAGCACCCGCAGCATGTCCTGTAACAAGCAGCTGAGAGACCACCGCAGTGAGGTCACAGGGCTGTCCCTAGGGGAACGCAGCGAGAAATACAGGTGAGGGGTGACAATGACATGCAGTTGAAAACTATCCGGCTGGCTTAAACTTAAACATTTACAGTAATGTTGATTAATGAACACTGTCCTTGTAAAATTAAATGTAATATAGTGAAGTAACATTAACATACAGCTACTACTGGCATCATATCCATAGAGAGATGGTTTTTTAGGACCGCATGATAACGGCGGCAATGAGCAGTCCCAGCTCGAAGTAAAATTGTTTTAAGTATAACATCCTTTCTTTATGCCTGGGTCGTGTACATTAGGCACCAAAAGGAGGACAACGGACTGAAGCAGGGAGCGACTATCTGAATGTGTCCAATATGAAATGCTCTTTCCAGTTTAAAAAACATTTTGCTACTGTGTGCCACACTAAACACGACCCTGCTGATTTTTCCCTGTGGTTATTAGTAACATTAATCTTTACCTGAACATGTATTCCCTGTTGCAGCCCAAAGGTGGCATACTCCTGCAGTGCGGAGGGTACAGTGATGGTGTGGGACGTGTCCACGTTACAGGTCAGGAAACAGTTCCGGGTCTCCTGCGACCGTCTCCAGTCCGTTCAGCTCTGCAATGGAACCCTATGGTGCTGTAAGTACATGTACAAGCATAAAAATAGGGTACTTAAAGTGACTTCTGGCTGTACTATACTTCTGTATATATTTTTTTATTTTACCTTTTATTTAACCAGGTAGGCCAGTTGAGAACAAGTTCTCATTTACAACTGCGACCTGGCCAAGATAAAGCAAAACAATGCGACACAAACAGCAACAGTTACACACGGAATAAACAGACATACAGTCAATAACACAATAGAAAAGTTTATGTACAGTGTGTGCAAATGAGGCAAGATAAGGGAGGTAGGGCAATAAATAGGCCATAGTGGCAAAATAATTACAATATAGCAATTAAACACTAGAGTGATAGATGTGCAGAAGATGAATGTGCAAGTAGAGATACTGGGGTGCCAAGGAGCAAAACAATAAATACAGTATGGGGATGAGGTAGTTAGATGGGCTATGTACAGGTGCAGTGATCTGTGAGCTGCTCTGACAGCTGGTGATTAAAGTTAGTGAGGGAGATATGGGTCTCCAGCTTCAGTGATTTTTGCAGTTCGTTCCAGTCATTGGCAGCAGAGAACTGGAAGGAAAGGCAGCCAAAGGAGGAATTGGCTTTGGGGGAGACCAGTGAAATATACCTGCTGGAGCGCGTGCTACGGGTGGGTGCTGCTATGGAGACCAGTGAGCTTAGATAAGGTGGGGATTTACCTAGCAAAGACTTATAGATGACCTGGAGCCAGTGGATTTGGCGATGAATAGGAAGCGAGGGCCAGCCAACGAGAACATACAGGTCGCAGTGGTGGGTTGTATATGGGGCTTTGGTGACAAAACGGATGGCACTGTGATGGACTGCATCCAATTTGCAGAGTAGAGTGTTGGAGGCTATTTTGTGTATGACATTGCCGAAGTCGAGGATCGGTAGGATGGTCAGTTTTACAAGGGCATGTTTGGTAGCATGAGTGAAGGATGCTTTGTTGCGATATAGGAAGCCGATTCTAGATTTAATTTTGGATTGGAGATGCTTAATGTGAGTCTGGAAGGAGAGTTTACAGTCTAACCAGACACCTCGGTATTTGTAGTTGTCCACGTATTCTAAGTCAGAGCCGTCCAGAGTAGTGATGCTAGACGGGCGGGCGGGTGCGGGCAGTGATCGGTTGAAGAGCATGCATTTAGTTTTACTTGCATTTAAGAGCAGTTGGAGGCCACGGAAGGAGTGTTGTATGGCATTGAAGCTCATCTCGAGGTTAGTTAACAGTGTCCAAAGAATTGCCAGAAGTATACAGAATGGTGTCGTCTGCTTGGAGGTGGATGAGAGATGACAGATGCATTCTTAATGATTGTTTTAATAATTGTGATTTGGGATTGTTATTCCTCCTACATCATTCAGGTGCCAGAGACTGCATTATGGAGGTGTGGAAAAACGGAATGTTACATCGCAAGATCTGCCTTCCCGAGCAGCTCTGTGGCTCCCCAACTGCCTTCAGCAGCTTCCTGCTCTACCATGAGGTGGGTAGTGTCTATGGTCATAGAGATATACAGTGCATTTGGAAAGTATTCAGACCCCTTGAATTTTTCCCAAAAAATCTCCCCCTTCATCAATCTTCACATGATACCCCATAATGACAAAGCAAAAACACATTTTTAGAAATTTGAAAAGCTGAGATATCACATTTTACAGAAGTATTCAGACCCTTTACTCAGTGCTTTGTTGAAGCGCCTTTGACAGTGATTACAGCCTCGAGTCTTCTTGGGTATGACGCTACAAGCTTGGCACACCTGTATTTGGGGAGTTTCTCCCATTCTTCTCTGCAGATCCTCGGGATCGGGTTCAAGTCCGGGCTCTTGCTGGGCCACTCAAGGACATTAAGACACTTGTCCCGAAGCCACTCCTGTGTTGTCTTGGCTGTGCTTAGGGTTGTTGTCCTGTTGGAAGGTGAACCTTCACCCCAGTCTGAGGTCCTGAGAAGAGTTTCATCAAGGATCTCTCTGTACTTTGCTCCGTTCATTTTTCCCTCGATCCTGACTAGTCTCCCAGTCCCTGCCTCTGAAAAACATCCCCACAGCATGATGCTGCCACCACCATGCTTCACCGTAGGGATGGTGTCAGGTTTCCTCCAGACGTGAAGTTTAGCATTCAGGCCAAGGAGTTCAATCTTGGTTTCATCAGACCAGAGAATCTTGTTTGTCATGGTCTGAGACTCCTTTAGATGCCTTTTGGCAAACTCCAAGCAGGCTGTCATGTGCCTTTTACTGAGGATAGGCTTCCGTCTGGACACTACATTAATGGCCTGATTGGTGGAGTGTTGCAGAGATGGGAGAACCTTCCAGAAGGACAACCATCTCCACAGAGGAACTGTGGAGTGACCATCTGGTTCTTGGACATCTCCCGGGCACAAGGCCCTTCTCCCCCGATTGCTCAGTTTGGCCGGGCGGCCAGCTCTAGGAAGAGTCTTGGTGGTTCCAAACTTCTTCCATTTAAGAATGATGGAGGCCATTGTGTTCTCGGGGACCTTCAGTGCTGCAGAAATGTTTTGGCACCCTTCCCCAGATCTGTGCCTCGACATAATCCTGTCTCGGAGCTTTACGGCCAATTCCTTTGACCTCATGGCTTAGTTTTTGCTCTGACATACACTGTCAACTGTGGGATCTTATATAGACAGGTGAGCTTTTCCAAATCATGTCCACTCAATTGAATTGACTACAGGTGGACTCCAATCAAGTTGTAGAAACTCTCAAGGATGATCAATGGAAACATGATGCATTTGACCTCAAACATTTCTAAAAACCTGTTTTCGCTTTTTCATTATGGAGTATTATTGTTTGTAGATTGAGGGGAAAAAATTATGTAATCAATTTTAGAAGGCTGTAACATAACAAAATGTGGAAAAAGTCAAGGTGTCTGAATACTCTCCGAACGTACTGTGTGTGTATATATCTCTATCCATCTATCTATACACATATACTGAGTATATAAAATGTTAAGAACACCTGCTCGTTCCATGACATAGGCTGACCAGGTGAAGCTCTGATCCATTATTGATGTTACTTGTTAAATCCACTTCAGTCAGTGTAGATGAAGGTGAGGAGACAGGTTAAAGGATTTGAGACATGGATTGTGTGCCATTCAGAGGGTGAATGGGAAATACTAAATATTTAATTGCCTATGAACGGGGTATGGTAGTAGTAGGTGCCAGGCACACCTGTTTGTGTAAAGAACTGCAACGCTGCTGGGTTTTTCATGCTCAACAGTTTCCCTTGTGTATCAAGAATGGTCCACCACCCAAAAGACATCCAGCCAACTTGACACAACTTTAGGAAGCATTGGAGCCAACATGGGCCAGCATCCCTGTGGAATGCTTTCGACACCTTGTAGAGTCCATGCCCTGACGAATTGAGACTGTTCTGAGGCCAAAAGGGGGTGCAACTCAATATTAGGAAGCTGTACCAAATATTTGCTCTACTCGGTGCATAGTCACAAAGGCAATTCAGTCGATATAAAACACTAAAATTGTCCTCCTTTTTGAACAACCCCACATGTGTGGGTGTGTGTGATGAGCTGAAATAGAAGATCCCTGAAATGTTCCATACGCACATAAAGCTTATTTCTCTCAAATTTAGTGCACAAATTTGTTTACATACTTGTTAGTGAGCATTTCTCCTTTGCCAAGATAATCCTATGCCAGGTGTGGCATATCAAGGAGCTGATTAAAAAGCATGATCATTACACAGGTGTACCTTGTGCTGGAGACAATAAAATGTGCATTTTTGTCACAACACAATGCCACAGAAGTCTCAAGTTGAGGGAGTGTGCAATTGGCATGCTGACTGCAGGATTGTCCACCAGAGCTGTTGCCAGAGAATTGAATGTTCATTTCTCTACCATAAGCCGCCTCAAACGTTGTTTTAGAGAATTTGGCAGTATGTCCACCCGGCCTCACAACCGCAGACCACGTGTTGCCACGCCAGCCCAGGACCTCCACATCTAGTTTCTTCACTTGCGGGATCGTCTGAGTCCAGCCACCCTGACAGGTGATGAAACTGAGGAGTTTGTCTGTCTGTAATAAAGCCCTTTTTTGGAGGAAAACCTCATTCTGATTGTCTGGGCCTGGCTCCCAAGTGGGTGGGTATGGTAAAAGGCAGAGGTGGGATCAAGTCATTGTTTTACAAGTCACTAGTAAGTCTCAAGCCTTAGCACTCAAGTCCCAAGTGAAGACGGGCAAGTCCGAGTCAAGTCTCAAGTTCTAAATAATGTGCTCTTCACCAAATGTAATACCATTTCATATTTTTAACAAGAGTAATAGTTAGTATATTAAATTTACGCAAATCATGAATGCTTTTAAAAATATATTTATTGTTTTCCAAATAAACGTAATATTTCCATGGAAATAAATGAAATTACCTGCTTGTCAATATGACAACAAAAACAAAATATTGTAGTGCTCTCTCCTCTCTCCAGATACCTAAAACAACCCTGCCATAAAGTTACAATAATTTATTAAAAGGTACATCAAACAACTGCTACTGAACTTCAAGTAGGCCTACAATTTGAACACTGGCCTGAATATCTGTGGGGAAAAAATACAGTTCCAAAAGATGGGAGATAAAACCTGCACTGCAACCCCCCCATATAGCGATCGACTATCGAGGATCGCTATGGGGCTCAATCGGGCGACGTAGGCTTGTACAATCGCCCAACCTTAACACACACACACACACACACACACAACCTCTCTGTGTGTGCTTACTGTAGGCTAATGTATGTCAATGGTTTTAGGAACAGCAGTTGTAGCTCAATCTTAGTGCAATGATTAGGTGCATCTTTCCAAGGGCTCCGTCTGAATTCACCTGCCGACGTTCCTCTGCACTGCCACACAACTTTTTCTCCGTTGGCACAGTTTCATTTGGCTGCGGTCCGATTCAAACTGTAATCCGTTAAATGAAGTTGATGCGCTGTTGATGCGCTGCACACTTTTTTTTAAATAGCATAATTTTTTATATTTGGGCTTGGGGAGGGTATCAAGTCAGTTCGAGTCAAAAGGCTCAAGTCCAAGTTAAGTCACGAGTCATTGGTGTTAAAGTCAAAGTCGAGTCGCAAGGCTTATTTATTTATTTTGTATTTTTTTTTTTGGTCAAGTCTAAAATCATCAATGTGACTCGAGTCCACACCTCTGGTAAAAGGTGCCAGGCGCACCGGTTTGAGTGTGTCAAACTGAGGCTAGTGAAATGCGTATATACACTGCTCAAAAAAATAAAGGGAACACTAAAATAACACATCCTAGATCTGAATGAATGAAATAATCTTATTAAATACTTTTTTTCTTTACATAGTTGAATGTGCTGACAACAAAATCACACAAATAATCAATGGAAATCCAATTTATCAACCCATGGAGGTCTGGATTTGGAGTCACACTCAAAATGAAAGTGGAAAACCACACTACAGGCTGATCCAACTTTGATGTAATGTCCTTAAAACAAGTCAAAATGAGGCTCAGTAGTGTGTGTGGCCTCCACGTGCCTGGATGACCTCCCTACAACACCTGGGCATGCTCCTGATGAGGTGGTGGATGGTCTCCTGAGGGATCTCCTCCCAGACCTGGACTAAAGCATCCGCCAACTCCTGGACAGTCTGTGGTGCAACGTGGCGTTGGTGGATGGCGCGAGACATGATGTCCCAGATGTGCTCAATTGGATTCAGGTCTGGGGAACGGGCGGGCCAGTCCATAGCATCAATGCCTTCCTCTTGCAGGAACTGCTGACACACTCCAGCCACATGAGGTCTAGCATTGTCTTGCATTAGGAGGAACCCAGGGCCAACCGCAACAGCATATGGTCTCACAAGGGGTCTGAGGATCTCATCTCTGGCGAGCACATGGAGGGCTGTGAGGCCCCCCCAAAGAAATGCCACCCCACACCATGACTGACCCACCGCCAAACCGGTCATGCTGGAGGATGTTGCAGGCAGCAGAACGTTCTCCACGGCGTCTCCAGACTGTCACGTCTGTCACATGTGCTCAGTGTGAACCTGCTTTCATCTGTGTAGAGCACAGGGCGCCAGTGGCGAATTTGCCAATCTTGGTGTTCTCTGGCAAATGCCAAACGTCCTGCACGGTGTTGGGCTGTAAGCACAACCCCCACCTGTGGACGTCGGGCCCTCATACCACCCTCATGGAGTCTGTTTCTGACCTTTTGAGCAGACACATGCACATTTGTGGCCTGCTGGAGGTCATTTTGCAGGGCTCTGGCAGTGGTCCTCCTGCTCCTCCTTGCACAAAGGTGGAGGTAGCGGTCCTGCTGCTGGGTTGTTGCCCTCCTACGGCCTCCTCCACATCTCCTGATGTACTGGCCTGTCTCCTGGTAGCGCCTCCATGCTCTGGACACTACGCTGACAGACACAGCAAACCTTCTTGCCACAGCTCGCATTGATGTGCCATCCTGGATGAGCTGCACTACCTGAGCCACTTGTGTGGGTTGTAGACTCTGTCTCATGCTACCACTAGAGTGAAAGCACCGCCAGCATTCAAAAGTGACCAAAACATCAGCCAGGAAGCATAGGAACTGAGAAGTGGTCCGTGTTCACCACCTGCAGAACCACTCCTTTATTGGGGGTGTCTTGCTAATTGCCTATAATTTCCACCTGTTGTCTATTCCATTTGCACAACAGCATGTGAAATGTATTGTCAATCAGTGTTGCTTCCTAAGTGGACAGTTTGATTTCACAGAAGTGTGATTGACTTGGAGTTACATTGTGTTGTTTAAGTGTTCCCTTTATTTTTTTGAGCAGTGTATTTTTTTCTTATATTATTATATCAAATGGAATAATGATGAGGATCAAAGATCATACCCCCAAGACATAGTAACCTCTCACCATATCTGTAATCATGGTAGCTTCCACATCTACTATTCTTATTTACAATAAAAGTGACTACAAAATGACACTATGCATTATTTACCATTCATTTCTATTGGGCGCATAATCAAACAAAACCAAATTAACTTCAAATGTATCCAACAAGTTTGTAGAGTCACAAGCTTGATTAACAACCTGCGGGACACTATTCAACAGCCAGTGAAATAGCAAGGCGGCAAATTCAAAACAACAGAAATCTCATAATTCAAATTTCTCAAACATACAACTATTATACCCCATTTTAAAGATACACTTCTCGTTAATCCAACCACATTGTCCGATTTCAAAAAGGCTTTACGGCGAAAGCATAGCATTAGATTATGTTAGGACAGCGCCTAGACAAGAAAAACCACACAGCCATTTTCCAAGCAAGGAGAGGCGTCACAAAAACCAGAAATACAGCTAAAATTAATCACTAACCTTTGATCTTCATCAGATGGCACTCATAGGACTTCGTGTTACACAATACATGTGTGTTTTGCTCGATAAAGTTAATATTTATATCCAAAAACCCCATTTTACATTGGCGTGTAATGTTCAGAAATGTTTTGCCTCCCAAAACCTTCGGTGAATGAGCACATCAATTTACAGAAATACTCATCATAAACATTGATAAAATATTCAAAGAATTATATATACACTTCTCCTTAATGCAACCGCTGTGTCAGATTTCAAAAAAGCTTTACGGCGAAAGCAAACTTTGCAATCTGAGTACAGCGCTCAGATATCAAAACAAGCCATACAGATACCCGCCATTTTGGAGTCAACAGAAATGACAAAAATGACATTATAAATATTCACTTACCTTTGATCTTCATCGGAATGCACTCCCAGGAATCCCAGTTCCAGAATAAATTTTTGTTTTGGTCGATAAAGTTTATCTTTATGTCCAAATACCTCCATTTTGTTTGTGCGTTTTAGTCGAGTAATCCAAATCCACTGTGCTCGCGCAGTGAATTCAGACGAACAGTCAAAAGTTATATTACAGTTTGTAGAAACATGTCAAACGATGTATAGAATCAATCTTTAGGATGTTTTTATCATAAATCTTCCATAATATTCCAACCGGACGATTCCTTTGTCTTCAGAAATGAAAAGGAACACAGCTAACTCTCACGTGAGAGGCGCATGATTGAGCTCATGTCATTTTCTCAGTCATCTGATTCCAATGGCTCTTTTTCTCTCCCCATTCACAGTAGAAGCATGAAACAACGTTCTAAAGACTGTTGACATCTACTGGATAGGGAATCACTTAAACTACAAACCTCAGATTTCCACACTTCCTGGTTGGATTTTTTCTCAGGTTTTTGCATGCCATATGAGTTGTGTTATACTCACAGATGTCATTCAAACAGTTTTTTAGAAACTTCAGAGTGTTTTCTATCCAAATCTACTAATAGTATGCATATCCTACCTTCTGGGCCTGAGTAGCAGGCAGTTTACTACGGGCACGCTTTTCATCCGGACGTCAAAATACTGCCCCCTACCCCGATGAAGTTAAGTCATTGCATGCTAGGAATATGGGACCAAATACTACACTTTTGACTACATTATTTATAAGAATCTTTAGGGGTGTCCATTTTTAATCCTACCTTTGTTGAGGGAAAAAAAGTCTAACCTCGTAAACCAAATCTTTCTCTGAGCAATTGTATTAGTGTAAAATAATATAATTTCCTTTTTTTGTTGTGTACAATATAGCTCAATTTATTTTATACATTAATTATTGTTTGTCTTTTATCAAGGGTGTCAATCATTTCGGACCCCACTGTAATGTACATAGAATGTCATAGTTTTACATACAGCCTACTGCGATCCGTGAGGTCTGGGCTACTTTGACATGGTATGGGGGAGTGATGATTGGAGCCGTGTTGTATACCGTACGTGTTTCAGAGGGAGCAGCTGTGGACGGCCTGTATAGACGTAGGGGAGCTGTGTGTGTGGCACCTCAGGGAGCCCACCAAGCCTTTCCAGAGGATCCAGCTGCCTGACTGTGCAGGCGTCACCTGCCTTATCAAGGTCAAAAACCAGGTGAGATTGTCTGTCTGTAGACTGCACTGTAGGAGGAAAATGAGTGTGCTTCTACTCTACTGTAGTTTCTATAAGATGGCATTGCTTGGGTACTCCACTGGATTAGTTACATTACTTAGTTCTGCATTAAGGTATTATGTGAAAGTTTAACCTAGGTTTAAAGTATTAACAGGCCCAAATCACCATGGGTTCCCTTTCCCGCTCCTTTCCCGCTTTTTCATATGTTTTTTAAAATACTGACTAGATCTTTCATATCACAATGCACTCTGACATGTCAATTTTCAATTCAGCATGTCTTAAAACCAGAAATGAGATGTGTCCTTTATGGTGATGAAACCTAATCTGTTAACCGGTCCTGTCAGATCTGGGTTGGGGGCCGAGGGTGGAGTTCGGGGAAGTCCAGGGGGAAGATCTACGTAGTGGATGCCCAGCGACACACGGTGGAGAAGGAGCTGGTAGCTCACACAGACTGTGTCCAGGCACTGTGCTCCGCAGAGGACCGCTATGTGCTGAGTGGGGCAGCCCGTGAGGACGGGAAGATAGCCATCTGGAAAGTGGAGTAACCTGAGTGGAAATTCAATACTGCCCCCTGGTAGCTGGGGGTCAGAACAGGATCGTGTTCATTAGGCACCAAACGGTAGAAAACGGACTGAAACAGGAACTTGTTCAATAAGAAACGCTCATTTTTGTTAACCATTAAATTGTTTTGCTAAGGTGTGCCCTAATAACCCAGGTGATTATGAACAGTTGGGAAATAAACTCTTGTTGTGATTTGTGACTGCCTGTGGATGGATGACCAACCCAAAGTTCACCTGATTGCATAGGATTTACTTTTATTGCTGGAATAATCTTTCCAACCTATCGTTTTTAAACATGTATCTTATTGTTTATGTTAAAGGGAAACTATTTAGGTATTTGTTTCATTAGTCCATTGTTGATATGATCCCAACATGTTTTGAATATCAGAAATACATTTTTCAAGATATATAACTTAAAAAATACAGAAATACTGCTGGTGTGATGCATTTTTGGACTACATCAACAATAGACTAATGAAGCAAATACCAAAACACTGTTTTGGGTGTCATTTACCTTTTAAGCAGTACACTGCTTTTTGTATTATTTACATTGGAGGGACCTTAGATGTTATCTTTTTATATTGGAATGCTTCACAGGTTTCTCACATCCAAATAAGTATTTCATATTTAATGTATGTGCTTTCTCTTCTAAATATGTTTTTGTATGTGTAATACACTCAACCCAAACTATGCATTTTAGTATTATTAAAATGTTTAGTAATGCAGACTTGTATTTGTCTCAGTCTTCATGTAACATGACACAAACTACTTCTAACATTTTAAATGAACAACTGAAATATTATCCATAAATATTAGTGTTCCTTGTATATTCTTTATAGTACAGTATATTGTTTTGTAATATGCCTTTTGCCACCAGGGGGCAGTACAGCATCCTCTATTACATTTTAATTCACATCCCAGAACTGTCTTCTGTAAACTGTTTCTGTAGGCTACATGTCATGAGATTGACATTGTAATGACTGAAACGAAATACTTTAATTTCTCTATATAGCGATTTGGTGGAACAAGGTTCCCCTTTAACATCAGGACAGCTGAGTCCCTGCCCATCTTCTGAAAACGCCTGAAAACCTACAGTACCTTTTCAAAAAGTATTTTGATTCATCACACAGCACAACAACAATATTCAGCTATACTAACATTTTTTTTTTTTTTTTAATCTTGAGGATTATGACATTTTAACCCACTTGGCCCATATATAATCAGATGTAGTAATTTGGCTGCCTTCATGCAGTAGTCTTCATTCAGATTTGTATTAAATCCCGTTACGGTGGCTACAGGCAAGCCCGTATCTACATCATCTGAGAATCCTTTCATTAATCACACCAGCAGATGGCAAAATCATCAAAGTCATCATCCAAATGCCAGGGTATTCCAATTTTTATTCTCTAACTGTTGCCAGCCTTACAAATATAAATCCCTCTCCTCTCTGTGTTCATACAATGCAGCACAGAAACAATCACAGAACACATTTTAAATCCAGCTGTAGATTAGAGACTGGGGATTTTTAAAAACAATGTTTTTTTCCACAAATTGGGATGTACCCAATGGGTTTCAAATGCCATTGATTTTTGGTCATAACTACAACTTTGCTATGAGTTGTAGTAATTGAATCCAGGGACGTCTAAGACCCTTTGAGGTTGAATCTATAAGACTAGGATTACATTACACATGGGCCCTGTTGAATCAAGCATCTATACATATAGTCAATTAGCAGACACTCCTATCCAGAGCGACTTAGTTGCAATTAGGGTTAAGTGCCTTTTACCTAGTACCTTGGCCAGTAACCGAAAGGTTACTGGCCCAGTGCAGGTAGCTACTGTGGGTAGGCTACCTGCCACCAACCCTCAGACTGGGTGACAGCAATAAGATTAGTCTAACACACATCATGACATCATTTATACACAACACACGTACAGTATGTAACAGGAAGACTCTGCCCATCACAGGCAGATATCAATTCCCAGAAGAAGTATTGTGTGTGTGGGCTGGTAATGGCTAGAGTGGAATAAATGTTAAGTTATCAACATCAAACACATGGTTTCCATGTGTTTGATACCATTCCATTTGCTCCGTTCCAGACATTATTATGAGCCATCCTCCCCTCAGCAGCCTCCACTGTTCCCTACACAGTGCACTACTTTAAATCTGGGGCCTTGTCAAAAGTAATGCACTATATAGGGAATAGGATGCCATTTGGGACCGAGCTACTATGCAGAGTAAGGTCTGGTTGATGGTCATATAATGTTTCATATATAGTGTTTTTTTTTATTTTTTAAAGTTCAGACTTTATTTGTATTTACAGTAAAAGGCCATGAAATATTGAAGATGAAAATTACCTAGCGAAACTGCATTACCAATTTACCAAACCATTATGGAAGATGGCCTTGGGAGCACCATTGTCCTGACTTGGGTCTCTTGTCATTTTTCTGTAAACCTGTTTTCTGTAAATCATGAGGATTGGATGATTCCCTATGCCAAGGGTTACTCCGTTTGGAAGTTTTCCAAGCTTTTATAACTCACAGTATGTGGGTGTTTTCAACATTGTGAGTGGGTGATTGTGCATGAGGAATAGGAATCTGTCTCTTTATGAGTCCGTACAGAACGCTGCTGAGTGAACAACCACTTGCTATCGGCAGAGAGGGATGGATGTATGCACAGTATGTGGCAGTTGAATCGAGAGGGGTCTTTATTATGTGTTTGCCAAATGGATGGAACTCTGCTACCATATCTACTGTATACCGGTATCCGTTCCTTCCATTTGATAGGCAAAATAGTTGGCTACGGTAAATGTCATCTGTACATAGTGGCAAGGAAAAGTATGTGAACCCTTTGGAATTACCTGGATTTCTGCATAGCTTTGTCATGAAATTTAATCTGATCTTCATCTAAGTCACAACAATAGACAGTCTGCTTAAACTAATAAAACACAAACAATTATATGTTTTCATGTCTTTATTGAACAGACTGTGTAAACATTCACAGTGCAGGGTGGGAAAAGTATGTGAACCCTTGGATTTCTAACTGGTTGACCCTCCTTTTTGCAGCAAGAACCTCAACCAAATGTTTTCTGTAGTTGTGGATCAGACCTGAACAACGGTCAGGAGAAATTTTGGACCATTCCTCTTTCCAAAAGGCTATCAGTTCAGCAATATTCTTGGGATGTCTGATGTGAACCGCTCTTGAGGTCATGCCACAGCATCTCAATCAGGTTGAGGTCAGGACTCTGACTGGGCCATTCCAGAAGGTGTATTTTCTTCTTGTTAACCATTCTGTTGATTTGCTTCTGTGTTTTCGGTCGTTGTCCTGTTGCATCACCCAACTTCTGTTGAGCTTCAAATGGTGGACAGATAGCCTTACATTCTCCTGCAAAATGTCTTGATAAACTTGGGAATTCATTTTTCCGTTGATGATGGCAAGCTGTCCAGGCCCTGAGGCAGCAAACCATGATGCTCCCTCCACCATACTTTACAGTGGGGATGAGGTTTTGATGTTGGTGTTCTGTGCCTTTTTTTCTCCACACATAGTGTTGTGTGTTCCTTCCAAACAACTCAACTTTAGTTTCGTCTGTCCACAGAATATTTTGCCAGTAGCGCTGTGGAACATCCAGATGCTCTTTTGCGAACCTCAGACGTGCAGCAATGTTTTTTTTTACAGCAATGGCTTCTTCCAGGGTGTCCTCCCATGAACACCATTCTTGTTTAGTGTTTTACGTATCGTAGACTCGTCAGAGATGTTAGCATGTCCCAGAGATTTATGTAAGTCTTTAGCTGACGTTCTAGGATTCTTCTTAACCTCATTGGGCATTCTGCGCTGTGCGCTTGCAGTCATCTTTGCAGGACAGCCACTCCTAGGGAGAGTAGCAACAGTGCTGAACTTTCTCCATTTATAGACAAGTTGTCTTACCGTGGACTGATGAACATCAAGGCTTTTAGAGATACTTTTGTAACCATTTCCTGCTTTATGCAAGTCAACAATTCTTGATCTTAGGTCTTTTGATCTATTTTCTTCAAGGCATGGTTCACATCAGGCAATGCTGCTTGTGATTAGCAAACTCAAATTGTGTGTGTTTTTTTTTATAGGTCAGGGCAGCTCTAACCAACATCTCCAATCTCATCTCATTGATTGGACTCAAGGTTAGCTGACTCCTGACTCCAATTAGCTTTTGGAGAAGTCATTAGCCTAGGGGTTCACATACTTTATCCAACCTACACAGTGAATGTTTAAATGATGTATTCAATATAGACAAGAAAATACAATTTGTGTGTTATTAGTTTAAGCACAATGTGTTTGTCTATTGTTGTGACTTAGATAAAGATCGGACCAAATTTTATGACCAATTTATGCATAAATCCAGGTAATTCCAAAGGGTTCACATACTTTTTCTTGCAACTGTAGTTCAGGCCATGGTGGGTACTGTTAGTTGTATTGAATTTCCATTGAGTCTCTCTATCAAGAGTCCTCACACTCAGAACTACTGTATCACACACTTACTCATATGGAGTGGGCATTATGTTTCCCTTATATATAGGATGGATACCACAGTAGTGCACATCCATCACAACACCCATATAGGACTGCTGATAAGCATTGAATCATTACTGTAATGACAAGATATCAGTCATACACTTACTCTTTGTGGTGGAAATCGAGCAACAACAAAAAACATGGTTGTGATTTCCTCAAAGGAGAAGGAGAGTCCGGTTACCAGTGAACAGGTGTTGCTGGCCTTGCACCCCTCTGATGTGGGGGAAGGGTGATGCAATTTGTAAATCGTGGCCCTTTTTGTTGATACATAAATCAGTCTCCAGGTAACTTGACTCCACTGCATTCAGACAGTGTAAGACAGTATATGCGCCAATGCACACGTCATCAACTTTACTTTGTCCTCTAATGGTAGGGTTGGAGTGGGGAGATATGACCCTAGATATGTAGGCTAGCTAGGTAGGCTACTTTAGGGGCAACTCCTGCTACTAGAAATGAAACATACTTGTGGTGTGTGAACAAATTGTGTGCAGAGAAGTAGGATAACAATAGTGGTCATTCAGTCAAATACACACACACACACACAACCACATAAATTACATAAATAGAAACTAAATAAAACTGACCTTTGAACATGAAAAAGAAAATTAAAGATCTATTAAAATATATGCAATAACAGCTATGTTCACAATGATACAGTAGCCTATAACATACAGAACTGCATAACATGATTATTACATTAGTAGCTCACAGATCATTTGCAACATTGTCAACAGCAACAAAAAACATACACTTCGACTTCTGGGGCAGCCTCAAGTTTTAGAACGTTACATTGTAGCCTTTGATGTCACGTAATACAGTAATTGCTGGGGCATCGCAAAATGAATCACCATGACTTGAAATATTTCAAGTAGAATACTGTTTTAAAGTAACACTCAAGGTGTGGCGGCATGAATGTTTGGTGAGTGTGTGGCACTGCCTGCTACAGTTTTTCTAACGCCTGCCTGCTTCACAATTTTCCTGTGAGGGGTGTAGTTGCTTCAACTGTAGGCCGGTTGTTCCTGCGTGTCAGCCATATTGGAATGCTCGGCTCAGGATGGGGAATATACAGAACTAAACGAGCCTGGAGTGGTGGGCAGAGAAAGGAGAGCTCACGAACCGCTAAGCAACTTCAGTTTTTAACGGATTTAAAACACATATAAACGAGGAATTAAACCGGTGAACTAAAGTGAATTGATCCGACACGCGAATTGGAAAGGACAAAGTGAGTACAGTGATGTTTATTATATTATATTTTTATGTAAAATGTAGGCGGCTTCCAGTTGAAGCCTGTGTGTGCTGGAGGATTTGCTGTGCCGACACATTGACGTTTTCTTCACATAAAATTATAAATTATTTTCCATATCAGTTAATATTCTGTTGAAGATGGCTATTTGGCTAATGTAATGCTCAATCATTGGTGTTGTCGTTCAATTGATACTTCATCGTTATAATGTGCCACACGTAACAGTAACGTTAACCAATTCAAGCTAAATCTTCAGGAAAGTAACGTTACTGTACATTTAATAGTTAACAGTGACACGAGAATCTCCAGAAATGGTTGTATATTACATTTCTTTCCACAATATGATCATAAAGTCTTAGAGCATAGTCTATTCAATGATTGTTTCGTTTGTGTAGTCTACCAAGACTACCTTTCTGAGAGATGTATGTGGTAACTATAGGTAGCCTAGCCTATGGGTGTTTCCTGAAGATTTGTGATTCGCTACAGTTACACCCATGCGAAGCCTACGGCTCCCATTATATTTGAATATTGCCGTGGAATTCTTGTTACTGTTTACAACTGTAAGCTTCGCGTAGCCCGAGGCCCTTTAAATTACAGTGCAGTGAAGGCCTGTATTTTTAGGAGCAGTGAGTGACTCCTGAGTGTAAACCACCAGGCATATATTGTCCTTGTTAGGCTACTTTTAGTTTATTTAGCCGAAATCCAGGAGACTCGTGAATGTGATAGGATAGTCTGACGTTCATGTTATAAATTATGAAATAAGTCTATATATCACATACTCTCTCTCATACACACACACACACACACACACACACACACACACACACACACACACACACACACACACACAAAGGTGAAATCGGTTTTTGATATGCCATATGACCTTGGTCTGTCATAATATTGTGTTCATGTTGACTATCCCAATGTTTTTCAGGGATGTTCCAAACATCTACTTGTCTGCATGAGACTCACAGTGAACCTCTGTAAAGAGTGAAGGGTGGGACAGTATTGCACTCAGGGCCTGTAATCAAGTGTCTCAGAGTAGGAGTGCTGATCTAGGATCAGGTTAACCTTTTCCATAATAGTCTGAATTATTATGATTTAAAAGGCCATACTGATCCTAGATCAAAACTCCTACTCTGAGACACTTGACAAATACAGGACCAGATCCCCCACTTATGAAAGTACACTTTCAGAGCCAGGAAAGCAGATGTGTAGACATATACAGACTTCATGATGACACATAAACAAACACTTGTACAGTTTGTAATCTAATGGGCTGGCAGTAATAAGGGGGATGAAAGGAAACATACAGACTTTGATTTGACTCATTCATTGCTTGATGAATTCATTGCAAGACTCCCAGGGGCCACTCGGTGGGTGTCTGTGAATACGTGCGTGGATGCATGCTTGTGTCTGTCTGTGAGCGCGTGCACATGCAAACATGACATTGTCCACTGAGTAGGCCTAGGCCTAACCATGCTCATCATACCGACCTCAGGCAAGTTGGGAACCCACACGGACATAGGCTATATTCCACATCCTCCTCCTTATTCTGCCTACTGTTGTTTTAGCTGCAGAGGAAGAGGAGCTGTGTCTGAAGCAGCAGCTGTGACAGGAAGGACAAATTAACAATGTTCTACAGTTGTGCTGCTGCATTCTGCTTTAGATTGGCCTTCCAGGATGCAGCCTAGCCTGGCTGCCTCAGACACACTGTCCCTCAGGATTCTGGGGGGAAACGCCTTTTTCCCCTCTACACAGCAGCAGCAGTTTCATATTGTATGTTTGTGAGAGAGATTGAGAAGAGAGAGGCTTTGCTGTGCTGTGATGCAGCTGTGACTATTATGTGAATTGTTGTGTTGCATTTAGACCTGATGAGATGCAGTGGTAAATAACATGTTTCACAAACACAGGTTTTAGAGTAGGTCTGTTCTGCTGCTGGCATTTATAATGGACACGTTGGAGTTCCAGCCTCAGATCCCTAAACCATAATTACAAAACAAAGATGGAGTGTCTTTGTGTGTGTGTCCATTTTGAACACTTTGTTGTTTCATTATTCTCTCCATTTCTTTGGACGGAGGCGTAAATAACAGATTAACATCAAGTTTATTGCTTCCACTCGGTCCGCAGCATGGTTTCACAGCCAGCATCATGTTGCAGTTCACTCCAAGTTTAATTGACTACAGTTTCCCTCTGATCATAGCTTGTGTTGTATGTTTCATAGATGTGTTCATTCATAACACTTTGAACTCTCTCTGTGAGAATGGATGAGTTGATTGAAAACAGTTGTTGTTTTCAGTCTGTATGTAAATGCCTGCGTGTGTGATCGTCCTCTATTATAACTATATTATAAACTATATTATATATTAAGCAATAAGGCCTTAGGGGGTGTGGTATATGGCCAATATACCACGGCTAAGGGCTTTTCTTAGGCACGACCAACATAATTAGAGCAGTAAAAATAAATGTTTTGTCATACCCGTGGTAAATGGTCTGATATACCATGACTGTCAGCCAATCAGCATTCTTGGCTCGAACCACCCAGTTTATAATACACTGCTCAAAAAAATAAAGGGAACACTTAAACAACACAATGAAACTCCAAGTCAATCACACTTCTGTGAAATCAAACTGTCCACTTAGGAAGCAACACTGATTGACAATACATTTCACATGCTGTTGTGCAAATGGAATAGACAACAGGTGGAAATTATAGGCAATTAGCAAGACACCCCCCAAAAAGGAGTGGTTCTGCAGGTGGTGACCACAGACCACTTCTCAGTTCCTATGCTTCCTGGCTGATGTTTTGGTCACTTTTGAATGCTGGCGGTGCTTTCACTCTAGTGGTAGCATGAGACGGAGTCTACAACCCACACAAGTGGCTCAGGTAGTGCAGCTCATCCAGGATGGCACATCAATGCGAGCTGTGGCAAGAAGGTTTGCTGTGTCTGTCAGCGTAGTGTCCAGAGCATGGAGGCGCTACCAGGAGACAGGCCAGTACATCAGGAGACGTGGAGGAGGCCGTAGGAGGGCAACAACCCAGCAGCAGGACTGCTACCTCCGCCTTTGTGCAAGGAGGAGCAGGAGGAGCACTGCCAGAGCCCTGCAAAATGACCTTCAGCAGGCCACAAATGTGCATGTGTCTGCTCAAACGGTCAGAAACAGACTCCATGAGGGTGGTATGAGGGCCCGACGTCCACAGGTGGGGGTTGTGCTTACAGCCCAACACCGTGCAGGACGTTTGGCATTTGCCAGAGAACACCAAGATTGGCAAATTCGTCACTGGCGCCCTGTGCTCTTCACAGATGAAAGCAGGTTCACACTGAGCACATGTGACAGACGTGACAGAGTCTGGAGACGCCGTGGAGAACATTCTGCTGCCTGCAACATCCTCCAGCATGACCGGTTTGGCGGTGGGTCAGTCATGGTGTGGGGTGGCAATTCTTTGGGGGGCCGCACAGCCCTCCATGTGCTCGCCAGAGGTAGCCTGACTGCCATTAGGTACCGAGATGAGATCCTCTCAGACCCCTTGTGAGACCTTATGCTGGTGCGGTTGGCCCTGGGTTCCTCCTAATGCAAGACAATGCTAGACCTCATGTGGCTGGAGTGTGTCAGCAGTTCCTGCAAGAAGAAGGCATTGATGCTATGGACTGGCCCACCCGTTCCCCAGACCTGAATCCAATTGAGCACATCTGGGACATCATGTCTTGCTCCATCCACCAACTCCACGTTGCACCACAGACTGTCCAGGAGTTGGCGGATGCTTTAGTCCAGGTCTGGGAGGAGATCCCTTAGGAGACCATCCGCCACCTCATCAGGAGCATGCCCAGGCATTGTAGGGAGGTCATACAGGCACGTGGAGGCCACACACACTACTGAGCCTCATTTTGACTTGTTTTAAGGACATTACATCAAAGTTTCCACTTTAATTTTGAGAGTGACTCCAAATCCAGACCTCCATGGGTTGATAAATTGGATTTCCATTGATTATTTTTGTGTGATTTTGTTGTCAGCACATTCAACTATGTAAAGAAAAAAGTATTTAATAAGATTATTTCATTCATTCAGATCTAGGATGTGTTATTTTAGTGTTCCCTTTATTTTTTTGAGCAGTGTATATTATAAAGTGTACTGTGATAGCCTTAGCAGCATAATCTTAAATGAATAGTGCGGAGGATGCTGGCTACTGATTACTGTATTGGCTGACTGACCTGTCAATTGAAGTCAATGACTACGTGAGGCTGCTTGAAAGCCTTTATTCTCTTCCTCTATTAAGTCTCAATTAGGAAAATTGTGTCTTACACTGTGGAAAAACCCCCACAAAAACAACCATATATTATGAAAAAAAACAGTGTGGATAACCTGAGGTATTATCAAATTCAATAAAAGTTTATTGGTCACGTACACAGATTTGCAGGTGCAGCGAAGTGCTATTGTTTCTAGCTCCAACAGTGCAGTAATACCTACCAATTAAAACAATACACACAAAATTCAGAAATATCAGAACGAGCGATGTCAGAGACCGGAATATAAATATACACTACATGACCAAAAGTATGTGGACACCTGCTCGTCAAAATCATGGGCATAAATATGGAGTTGGTCCCCCCTTTAACGGCTATAACAGCCTTCACTCTTCTGTGAAGGCGTTCCACGATGTTGCAACATTGCTGTGGGGACTTGCTTCCATTCAGCCACAAGAGCATTAGTGAGGTCGGGCACTGATGTTGGGCGATTAGGCCTGGCTCGCAGTCAGCGTTCCAATTCATCCCAAAGGTGTCCAATGGGGTTGAGGTCAGGGCTCTGTGCATGCCAGTCCAGTTCTTCCACACCGATCTCGACAAACAATTTCTGTATGGACCTCGCTTTGTGCACGGGGGCATTGTCATGCTGAAACAGGAAAGAGCCTTCCCCAAACTGTTGCCATAAAGTCCGAAGCACAGAATCGTCTAGAATTTCCTTGTATGCAGTAGCGTTAAGATTTCCCTTCACTGGAAGGGGTCTGGCCCGAACCATGAAAAACAGCCCCAGACCATTATTCCTCCTCCTCCAAACTTTACAGTTGCACTATGCATTGGGCAGGTAGCATTCTCCTGGCATCCTCCAAACCCAGATTCGTCCAGATGGTGAAGCGTGATTCATCTCTCCAGAGAACGCGTTTCCACTGCTCTAAAGTCCAATGGCGGCGAACGCTTGTTATTGCGCATTGTGATCTTAGGCTTGTGTGTGGCTGCTCGGCCATGGAAACCCATTTCATGAAGCCCCCGCTGAACAGTTATTGTGCTGACAGTGCTTCCAGAGGCAGTTTGGAACTCCGTAGTGAGTGTTGCAACCGAGGACAGACGATTTTTACGGGTTATGCGCTTCAGCACTTGGCAGTCTCATTCTGTGAGCTTGTGTGACCTACTACTTCGCTGCTGAGCTGTTGTTGCTCCTAGATGTTTTCACTTCAGAATAACAGCACTTTGACCGGGACAGCTCTAATAGGGCAGAAATTTTACAAACTGACTTGTTGGAAAGGTGGCATCCTATGACGGTGCCACGTTGAAAGTCAGCAATGCCATTCTAGCAATGCCATTCTAGCTCTTCAGCAATGCCATTCTACTACCAGTGTTTGTCTATGGAGATTGCATGGCGGTGTGCTCTATTTTTATACACCTGTCAGCAATGGTTGTGGCTGAAATAGCCAAGTCCACTCATTTGAAGGCGCCCTCATACTTTTGTTTATACAGTGTCTTCAGAAAGAATTTATACCCCTCAACTTATTCCACATTTTGTGATAGCCTGAATTCAAAATCTATTGAATAAATACATATTCTCACCCATCTACACACAATACCCCATAATTACAAAGTGAAAACATGTTTTTAGAAAATCTTGCAAATATATTGAAATTTAAATATAGAAATATATAATTTACATAAGTATTCACAACTGTAGAGTCAATACATGATAATATCACCTTTGGCAGTGATTACAGCTGTGAGTCTTTCTTTGTAAGTCTCTAAGAGCTTTGCACACCTGGATTGTTCAATATTTGCACATTATCTTTTTAAATGTAACTTTTATTTAACCAGGCAAGTCAGTTACGAACAAATTCTTATTTACAATGACGGTCTACACCAGCCAAACCCGGACGACGCTGGGCCAATTGTGTGCCGCCCTATGGGACTCCCAATCACAGCCGGTTGTGATACAGCCTGGATTCGAACCAGGGGGTCTGTAGTGACACCTCTAGCACTGAGATGTAGTGCCTTAGACCACTGCCCCACTCAGGAGCCCATTATTCTTTTTAAAATTCTTCAAGCTCTGTCAAGTTTATAGTTGATCATTACAAGACAGCCATTTTCAAGTCTTGCCATAGATTTTCAAGTAGATTTAAGTCAACTTTGCCACTCAGGAACATTCACTCTGTTCTTTGTAAGCAACTCCAGTGTAGATTTGGCCTTGCGTTTTAGGTTATTGTCCTGCTGAAAGGTGAATTAGTCTCCCAGTGTCTGTTGGAAAACAGATTAAACCAGGTTTTTCTCTAGGATTTTGCCTGTGCTTTTTTTATCCTCAATAACTTCCCTGTCCTTAATTATAAGCACACCCATAACATAATGCAGCTCCCACTATGCTTGAAAATATAGAGAGTGGTACTCAGTAATGTGTTGTATTTGATTTGTCCCGAACATAACACTTTGTATTAAGGACAAAAAGTTAATTGCTTTGCCAATTATTTTTGCAATATTACTGTAGTGCCTTGATGCAAACAGGATGCATGTTTTGTAATATTTTTATTCTGTACAGGCTTCCTTTTTACCGTGCCATTTAGATTAGTATTGTGGAGTAACTATAATATTGTTGATCCATCCTCAGTTTTCTCCTATCAAAGCAATTCAACTCTGTAACTGTTTTAAAGTCACCATTGGCGTCATTGTGAAATCCCTGAGCGGTTTCCTTCCTCTCCGGCTACTGAGTTAGGAAGGACGCCTGTATCTTTGTAGTGACTGGGTGTATTGATACACCATCCAAAGTGTCATTAATAACTTAACCATGCTCAAATGCCCATCTACCAATAGGTGCCCTTCTATGCGAGGCATTTGAAAATCTCCTTGGTCTTTGTGGTTGAATCTGTGATTGAAATTCACTGCTCGACTGAGGGACCTTAGATAATTATATGTGTGTTGTACAGAGATGAGGTAGTCATTTAAAAATCATGTTAAGCACTTATTGCAACTTACTATATGACTTAATAAGCAAATGTGTACTCCTGACCTTATTTAGGCATGCCATAATAAAGGGGTTGAATACTTATTGACTCAAGACATTTCAGCTTTTCATTTTTAATTAATGTGTAAAAAACAACAAAAAAACCATTAGGAACACCTGCTCTTTCCATGACATAGACTGACCAGGTGAATCCAGGTGAAAGCTATGATCCCTTATTGATGTCACTTGTTAAATCCACTTCAATCAGTGTAGATGAAGGGGAGGTGACAGGTTAAAAGAATGATTTTTAAGCCTTGAGACAATTGAGACATGGATTGTGTTTGTGTGCCATTCAGAGGGTGAATGAGTAAGACAAACTTTGAATGGGCTATGGTAGAAGGTGCCAGGCGCACCGGTATGAGTGGTTGAAGAACTGAGTTTTTCATGCTCAACAGTTTCCCGTGTGTATTAAGAATGGCCCACCATCCAAAAGACATCCAGCCAACTTGACACAACTGTGGGAAGCATTGGAGTCAACCGGCCTGAATCCCTGTGGAATACTTTCGACACCTTGCCTCGACGAATTGAGGTTGTTCTGAGGGAAAAGGGGGTGTAACTCAATATTAGGATGGTGTTCCTAATGTTTTGTGAACGCAGTGTGTGTGTGTGTGTGTGTGTGTATATGTGTGTGTGTGTGTGTGTATGTGTGTATATATATATATATATACACTGAGTTCACAAAACATTAGAAACACCATCCTAATATTGAGTTACACCCCCTTTTCCCTCAGAACAACCTCAATTATGATGTGTATATGATGTGTATGGACAGTATATTATATGTAACTGAGTGGGTGGACGAATCAGTTGAACACACCTGACCAGACAGTGGCGTACTGTTACATGTATTAAAAGCTCTGAATGGTCAAGTGGCCGTATAGCATTTACTGCGATGCAGCCTCCGCAAACTTCAGGGCTTTCATACTTCTTGCGCTTAGAGAAGCACAGCAGAGCTATTGTGAAGGAAGTTGTCAAGGAAGTGACTGTGTTTATACTGGACCTCCCACCCCATCCTACCATCAACCAATTATGTCAATGCGGAGCTATGCAGAGCCCTCCGCGTTGTTACAAAATTTCAGAGGCGCACGGCGATGTGGTACGGAGGTCAATACGGCCTCCACAAGCCTCCAGAGGCTCAGCAATTGCGTCACACCCTCCATTCGGAGCCTCCGACCACATTTTTGGATCAACCATAAATTGGATTTTAGACATTCAGACCTGGCTTGTGTCCTAAATGGCACCCATAGGCATCCTATAGGGCTCTGGTCAAAAGTATGGCACTTTGTAGGGAATATGGTGCCATTGTAGCCCTGGCCTTCTGCAGTGTCTGGGAGATGAGGTGTTTTTGACCTTTAGTTTGAATCCATTCATAATGCATTTAACATACAGTCATGCTACTAATATTATACGGCTGTAAGTCAAAGCATCACCTTTCACTGGTGGCGAGGACAACGTTACAGTGGTTTGACATTTTTGATTTTTGTTTGTAGTCCTGTGGTGTGCTTTGAGCATTATGGGAAGTTGCTACGCCTCTTTCCATTCAAATCATTCTCTTAATGTTTCTGAAAGAAAAATGGTTCCACATGTCCATGGTCTGAATGCCCCTGGTCATAGTGTTGTGCTTATTGGTTTAGACTAATACAGTACAGTTAATCCTGGTACACATTTAATCAACCTCAATGAACATAAACAAAGCTAACAACTTCCAGGTCTTTTTTTGAGTGGTTTCTTTGTAAAGGGGCTAAAATGGCAGAGGAAGGAGATGGGGGAGCTAAAGTGAAACCAAACTACTACCCTCCACTAGCCTCCACTACCCTCCACTAACCTCCACTAGCCTCCACTACCCTCCATTAGCCTCCACTAACCTCCGCTAGCCTCCGCTAGCCTCCGCTAACCTCCGCTAGCCTCCACTAGCCTCCACTAACCTCCACTACCCTCCACTACCCTCCGCCAGCCTCCGCTAACCTCCACTAGCCTCCACTAGCCTCCACTACCCTGACTATGTTTCGCCTCAAGCTAAAATCCCAGTGTTCTTTCTGGTTGCGTCCCAAATGGAACCCTATTCCCTACATAGCGCACTACTTTTAACACTATATATGTTCGTTTCCCATTGCAAATCATTTAGCTACGGTGTGTCCTGGCCTAGTGAACCCTCCCCCGGCCCGGCCTGCTGTGGCCTTAGCAGGCAGGATCAAGGACAGGAAGAGGAAAACAAACAAAGCCAGGTCTGTCTGCCAGCCATTCTCTTCCATCCGGGAGATGAAGATCTATGCAGAGCACGTCAGGAACCACAGTGTAGCCTGGGTAACTGGTGAGAGATATACGCACTACCCCCATTACCATTTCTCTTTGCATGTTTAGCCGTCACATATGCAGCACATACCCTGTATGTCAACTCCCTCTAAAGGTAAATAGAAGACAATATACAGTAGGCAGTCGCATATGTTTTCTTACATAGAAGAGGGCAGGTTACAGTAGGCACAATGAAGGAAAGCTTCTATAGTGTGTAGGCACATCTGTTTTTACATGGAAGACCATTGCCAAGTGACTTCCGGCTGTAATGGAAAGACAATAGCCATTGCTTAGCCTAGATCTGGACGGGGTCGTGTACTGTCTCACCTGCAGTCAGGATATAGGCTATTTAGGACAGTGAGAGGCCATAGAGGAAGGCTCAGGTGGTCAGTCAGACACTTGAGACCTGTACTGAATGTGTCTAGACTATCTTTAGCGAGCTGCCTGGCTGCTCAGAACTTTTCACACCGTGCGTTCTACTGGAAGGTAAGGACTACCCAGTCTCACTGTCATGCTGTCTGTCTGGATCAGGGGTGAGTCTCACTGTCATGCTGTCTGTCTCGATCAGGGGTGAGTCTCACTGTCATGCTGCCTGTCTCGATCAGGGGTGAGTCTCACTGTCATGCTGTCTGTCTGGATCAGGGGTGAGTCTCGCTGTCATGCTGTCTGTCTGGATCAGTGGTGAGTCTCACTGTCATGCTGTCTGTCTGGATCAGGGGTGAGTCTCACTGTCATGCTGTCTGTCTGGATCAGTGGTGAGTCTCACTGTCATGCTGTCTGTCTGGATCAGGGGTGAGTCTCGCTGTCTGTCTGGATCAGGGTTGAGTCTCACTGTCATGCTGTCTGTCTGGATCAGGGTTGAGTCTCACTGTCATGCTGTCTGTCTCGATCAGGGGTGAGTCTCACTGTCATGCTGCCTGTCTGGATCAGGGGTGAGTCTCACTGTCATGCTGTCTGTCTGGATCAGGGGTGAGTCTCACTGTCATGCTGTCTGTCTGGATCAGGGGTGAGTCTCACTGTCATGCTGTCTGTCTGGATCAGGGTTGAGTCTCACTATCATGCTGTCTGTCTGGATCAGGGTTGAGTCTCACTGTCATGCTGTCTGTCTGGATCAGGGGTGAGTCTCGCTGTCTGTCTGGATCAGGGGTGAGTCTCACTGTCATGCTGTCTGTCTGGATCAGGGTTGAGTCTCACGGTCATGCTGTCTGTCTGGTTCAGTTTGCGTGTATCCCTGGGCCTCTAGGTTTAGATACCTTGATCAGGAAGTTTTGAACAGCAATACAAGATGGGATAAACACACTGACTCTCTCAGCCCAACGATTCCTCACTGACATTTATCCATGCTGGTTGGAGAACTATGAGCAGAATGTTGTGGTCGGCGAACACTGGAATGCGTTACATCTTCATTTAAAAAAATAAAACAATTCTATTGGCAGTGGCAAGGCATTCTACACAAGCATTCTTGTTTTTTGAATTCTAATAGTTTTCATACAGTTGTACTGTAGTACAGTGCATTCGCAAAGTATTCAGAGCCCTTGACCACATTTTGTTACATTACAGCCTTATTCTAAAATGGATTAAAAACATTTTTTATCTCATCAATCTACATACAATACACCATAATGACAAAGCGAAAACAGGTTTTTCAATTTTTTTGCAAATGTATAAAATATAAAACAGAAATAAGTATTCAGACCCTTTTCTATGAGACTCAAATGAGATCAGGTGCATCCTGTTTCCATTGGTCATCCTTAAGATATTTCTACAACTAGATTGGAGTCCACCTGTGGTAAATTCAATTGATTGGACAAGATGTGGAAAGGCACACACCTGTCTATATAAGGTCCCACAGTTGACAGTGCATGTCAGAGCAAAAACCAAGCCATGGGGTCGACGGAATTGTCCGTAGAGCTCCGAGACAGGATTGTGACGAGGCACAGATCTGGGGAAGGTTACCAAAATATTTCTGCAGCATTGAAGGTCCCCAAGAACACAGGGGCCTCCATTACTCTTAAAATGGAAGAAGTTTGGAACCACCAAGACTCTTCCTAGAGCTGGCCGCCCGGCCAAATTGAGCAATCGGGGGAGAAGGGCCTTGGTCAGGGAGGTGACTAAGAACCCGATGGTCACTCTGACAGAGCCCCAGAGTTCCTCTATGGAGATGGAAGAACCTTTCATAAGGACAACCATCTCTGCATCACTACACCAATCAGGCCTTTATGGTAGAGTGGCCAGACGGAAGCCACTCCTCAATAAAAGGCACATGACAGCCCGCTTGGAGTTTGCCAAAAGGCACCTAAATGACTCTGACCAGGAGAAACAAGATTCTCTGGTCTGATGAAACCAAGATTAAACTATTTGGCCTGAATGCCAAGTGTCATGTCTGTTCGGGGACTGTGATAACTTATCCCTCTCTCTACAGTGATGTGGAATGTGTACGGGGACTGTGATAACTTATCCCTCTCTCTACAGTCATGTGGAATGTGTACGGGGACTGTGATAACTTATCCCTCTCTCTACAGTGATGTGGAATGTGTATGGGGACTGTGATAACTTATCCCTCTCTCTACAGTGATGTGGAATGTGTACGGGGACTGTGATAACTTATCCCTCTCTCTCTACAGTGATGTGGAATGTGTATAGGGACTGTGATAACTTATCCCTCTCTCTCTACAGTGATTTGGAATGTATATGGGGACTGTGATAACTTATCCCTCTCTCTCTCTACAGTGATGTGGAATGTGTACGGGGACTGTGATAACTTATCCCCCTCTCTCTCTACAGTGATGTGGAATGTGTTCGGGGACTGTGATAACTTATCCCCCTCTCTCTACAGTGATGTGGAATGTGTACGGGGACTGTGATAACTTATCCCTCTCTCTCTCTACAGTGATGTGGAATGTGTACGGGGACTGTGATAACTTATCCCTCTCTCTCTACAGTGATGTGGAATGTGTACGGGGACTGTGATAACTTATCCCCCTCTCTCTACAGTGATGTGGAATGTGTACGGGGACTGTGATAACTTATCCCTCTCTCTCTCTACAGTGATGTGGAATGTGTACGGGGACTGTGATAACTTATCCCTCTCTCTCTACAGTGATGTGGAATGTGTATAGGGACTGTGATAACTTATCCCCCTCTCTCTCTCTACAGTGATGTGGAATGTGTACGGGGACTGTGATAACTTATCCCCCTCTCTCTACAGTGATGTGGAATGTGTACGGGGACTGTGATAACTTATCCCCCTCTCTCTCTACAGTGATGTGGAATGTGTACGGGGACTGTGATAACTTATCCCCCTCTCTCTCTACAGTGATGTGGAATGTGTACGGGGACTGTGATAACTTATCCCCCTCTCTCTCTACAGTGATGTGGAATGTGTTCGGGGACTGTGATAACTTATCCCTCTCTCTCTCTACAGGGATGTGGAATGTGTATAGGGACTGTGATAACTTATCCCCCTCTCTCTCTACAGTGATGTGGAATGTGTATGGGGACTGTGATAACTTATCCCCCTCTCTCTACAGTGATGTGGAATGTGTACGGGGACTGTGATAACTTATCCCTCTCTCTCTACAGTGATGTGGAATGTGTATGGAGACTGTGATAACTTATCCCCCTCTCTCTACAGTGATGTGGATTGTGTACAGGGACTGTGATAACTTATCCCCCTCTCTCCAGTGATGTGGAATGTGTACGGGGACTGTGATAACTTATCCCCCTCTCTCTCTAAGGTGATGTGGAATGTTTGTCCCCGTACACATTCCACATCACTGTAGAGAGAGGGGGGATAAGTTATCACAGTCCCCATTCCAACATGACAATGACCCTAAGCACACAGCCAAGACAACACAGGGAGTGGCTTCAGGACAAGTCTCTGAATGTCCTTGAGTGGCCCAGCCATAGCCCGGACTTGAACCCGATCGAACGTCTCTGGAGAGACCTGAAAAAAGCTGTGCAGCGACTCTCACCATCCAACCTGACAGAGCTTGAGAGGATCTGCAGAGAAGAATGGGAGAAACTCCCTAAATACAGGTGTGTCAAGTTCGTAGCGTCATACCCAATAAGACTCGAGGCTGTAATCGCTGTCAAAGGCGCTTCAACAAAGTACTGAGTAAAGGGTCTGAAAACTTATATAAATGTCATATTTCAGTTTTTTGGGTTCATTATGTGGTATTGTGTGAAGATTATTGAGGGGGAAAAAACAATTACATCCTTTTTAGAATAAGGCTGAAATGTAACAAAATGTGGAAAAATCAAGGGGTCTGAATACTTTCTGTAAGTATGTGTCTCTTTTGACCAGTAGTAAACATAGTCACTCTCTCTCCATCTCTCCCTGTCCATCTCTCTCCCTTTCCATCTCTCTCCCTGTCCATCTCTCTCCCTGTCCATCTCTCTCCCTGTCCATCTCTCTCCCTTTCCATCTCTCTCCCTTTCCATCTCTCTCCCTGTCCATCTCTCCCTTTCCATCTCTCTCCCTGTCCATCTCTCTCCCTGTCCATCTCTCCCTGTCCATCTCTTTCCCTGTCCATCTCTCCCTGTCCATCTCTCCCTGTCCATCTCTCTCCCTGTCCATCTCTCCCTTTCCATCTCTCCCTTTCAATCTCTCTCCCTGTCCATCTCTCCCTTTCCATCTCTTTCCCTGTCCATCTCTTTCCCTGTCCATCTCTCCCTTTCCATCTCTCTCCCTGTCCATCTCTCCCTGTCCATCTCTCCCTGTCCATCTCTCTCCCTGTCCATCTCTCTCCCTTTCAGTCTCTCTCCCTTTCAGTCTCTCTCCCTTTCAGTCCCTCTCCTTTTCCATCTCTCCCTTTGTCTCTCTCCCTTTCCATCTCTCTCCCTGTCCATCTCTCCCTTTCCATCTCTTTCCCTGTCCATCTCTCCCTTTCCATCTCTTTCCCTGTCCATCTCTCCCTGTCCATCTCTCTCCCTGTCCGTCTCTCTCCCTGTCCATCTCTCTCCCTGTCCGTCTCTCTTCCCTTTCCGTCTCTCTCCCTTTCCGTCTCTCTCCCTTTCCGTGTCTCTCCCTTTCCATCTCTCTCCCTTTCCATCTCTCTCCCTGTCCGTCTCTCTCCCTGTCCGTCTCTCTCCCTGTCCGTCTCTCTCCCTGTCCGTCTCTCTTCCCTTTCCGTCTCTCTCCCTTTCCGTCTCTCTCCCTTTCCATCTCTCTCCCTTTCCATCTCTCTCCCTGTCCGTCTCTCTCCCTGTCCGTCTCTCTCCCTTTCCATCTCTCTCCCTTTCCATCTCTCTCCCTGTCCGTCTCTCTCCCTGTCCGTCTCTCTCCCTGTCCGTCTCTCTCCCTGTCCGTCTCTCTTCCCTTTCCATCTCTCTCCCTTTCCGTCTCTCTCCCTTTCCGTCTCTCTCCCTTTCCATCTCTCTCCCTGTCCGTCTCTCCCTTTCCATCTCTCTCCCTGTCCATCTCTCCCTGTCCATCTCTCTACGTCCATCTCTCCCTCTCCCTGTCCATCTCTCTACCTGTCCATCTCTCCCTGTCCATCTCTCCCTGTCCATCTCTCTCCCTGTCCATCTCTCCCTGTCCATCTCTACCTGTCCATCTCTCTCCCTGTCCATCTCTCCCTGTCCATCTCTCTCCCTGTCCATCTCTCCCTTTCCATCTCTCTCCCTTTCCGTCTCTCTCCCTGTCCATCTCTCCCTGTCCATCTCTCTCCCTGTCCATCTCTCTCCCTGTCCATCTCTCTCCCTGTCCATCTCTCTCCCTGTCCATCTCTCTCCCTGTCCATCTCTCTCCCTGTCCATCTCTCCCTGTCCATCTCTCTCCCTGTCCATCTCTCCCTGTCCATCTCTCCCTGTCCATCTCTCTCCCTGTCCATCTCTCCCTGTCCATCTCTACCTGTCCATCTCTCTCCCTGTCCATCTCTCCCTGTCCATCTCTCTCCCTGTCCATCTCTCTCCCTGTCCGTCTCTCTCCCTTTCCATCTCTCTCCCTGTCCATCTCTACCTGTCCGTCTCTTTCCCTTTCCATCTCTCTCCCTGTCCATCTCTCCCTTTCCATCTCTCTCCCTGTCCATCTCTCCCACTCTCCCTTTCCGTCTCTGTCCATCTCTCTCCCTGTCCATCTCTCCCTTTCCATCTCTCTCCCTGTCCATCTCTCTCCCTGTCCATCTCTCCCTTTCCGTCTCTTTCCCTTTCCATCTCTCTCCCTGTCCATCTCTCCCTTTCCATCTCTCTCCCTGTCCATCTCTCCCTTTCCATCTCTTTCCCTGTCCATCTCTCCCTTTCCATCTCTCCCTGTCCATCTCTCCCTTTCCATCTCTCTCCCTGTCCATCTCTCCCTTTCCATCTCTTTCCCTGTCCATCTCTCCCTTTCCATCTCTCCCTGTCCATCTCTCTCCCTGTCCATCTCTCCCTGTCCATCTCTACCTGTCCATCTCTCTCCCTGTCCATCTCTCTCCCTGTCCATCTCTCCCTTTCCATCTCTCTCCCTGTCCATCTCTCTCCCTGTCCATCTCTCCCACTCTCCCTTTCCATCTCTCCCTTTCCGTCTCTTTCCCTTTCCGTCTCTTTACCTGTCCATCTCTCCCTGTCCATCTCTCTACCTGTCCATCTCTCTACCTGTCCATCTCTCCCTGTCCATCTCTCTCCCTGTCCATCTCTCTCCCTGTCCATCTCTCCCTGTCCATCTCTCTCCCTGTCCATCTCTCCCTGTCCATCTCTACCTGTCCATCTCTACCTGTCCATCTCTCTCCCTGTCCATCTCTCCCTGTCCATCTCTCTCCCTGTCCATCTCTCCCTGTCCATCTCTACCTGTCCATCTCTCTCCCTGTCCATCTCTCCCTGTCCATCTCTCTACCTGTCCATCTCTCTCCCTGTCCATCTCTCCCTTTCCGTCTCTTTCCCTTTCCGTCTCTTTCCATCTCTCTCCCTGTCCATCTCTCCCACTTTCCCTTTACGTCTCTCTCCCTTTCCGTCTCTTTCCATCTCTCTCCCTCGCTCCCTGTCCATTTCTCTCCCTGTCCATCTCTCCCTGTCCATCTCTCTACCTGTCCATCTCTCTCCCTTTCCGTCTCTGTCCATCTCTCCCTTTCCATCTCTCTCCCTGTCCCTCTCTCTCCCTCGCTCCATTTCCATCTCTCTCCCTCGCTCCATTTCCATCGCTCTCCCTTTCCACCACTTTCTTTTCATCTCTCTCCCTCTCCGTCTTTTCCTCTCAATCTCTCCCTCTCTCCCTTTCCATCTCTCTCCCGCTCTCCCTTTCCATCTCTCTTCCTTTCGCACTTTCCATCTCTCTCGCTCTAGCTCCTCAGTCCACTGTGTGCTTACCATCCATCCCACACAAGACAAGAGTTGGGCTCTTTTCCTAACGTTATTCTGGGTCATGACAGAAGAGAAAAAAATTGAAAGAAACAATTTTCAAAGATTTGATGGCACAGATGTGTTTTTCTAGGATGGATTAAAGTAGTATTGTTGTAGGCAGAGTTGAGTAGTCTGGAAAGCCGCAGCATCAACTAGAAATCCCTTTTGTTGCCTTGACGTAGTCACACCGAGATCTTTACGGTTACGTCGTTTTGATTGAGGTATAACGGTGATGAGTTGAGAATGTATGCATCAGAGTATGTACTATGCTTACTATGCTCTATTGTAGGTACTGGACCAAAAAATGGCGCCGGAGGAGATGGCTGCCGTTTTGCCGTCTTCTAACCAATTGTGCTATGTGTTTTCTTTCGCGACATTTGTAAATTATTTTGTACATAATGTTTCTGCAACCGTATCTTACGGCAGAAAAGAGCTTCTGGATATCAGGACAGCGATCACTCACCTCGGATTAGACAAAGATTCTTTCAACAACAACAACAAGCAGGACTCACATGATATTCTCCAAACACCCCACAGGGCAGACATCCCAATTATTCGCAAAAGGAAGCGACGCAGAGGACGAAGAGCCGGATGCCTCGTCTGGACCCGCAGAAGGCGAGTAGGAAAGCTGCCGTTACCGTCAATATTACTCGCCAACGTGCAATCATTGGACAATAAACAAGATGAGGTACGATCACGAATATCCTACCAACAGGACATCAAAAACTGTAATATCCTATGTTTCACGGAATCGTGGCTGAATGACGACATGGATATTCAGCTAGCGGGATATACGCTGCACCGGCAGGATAGAACAGCACACTCCAGTAAAACGAGGGGGGGGGGGGGGGCGCGGTCTGTGCATATTTGTAAACAACAGCTGGTGCACGAAATCTAAGGAAGTCTCTAGATTTTGCTCGCCTGAAGTAGAGTATATTGTGATAAATTGCAGGCCACACTACTTGCCTAGAGAGTTGTCAGCTATACTTTTCGTGGCTGTTTATTTACCACCACAAACAGATGCTGGCACTAAGACCGCACTCAGTCAGCTATATAAGGAAATAAGCAAACAGGAAACCACTCACCCAGAGGCGGCGCTCCTAGTGGCCAGAGACTTTAATGCAGGGAAACTTAAATCAGTTCTACCAAATCTCTATCAACATGTTAAATATGCAACCAGAGGGAAAAAAATTGTAGATCACCGGTACTCCACACACAGAGACGCGTACAAAGCTCTCCCTCGCCCTCCATTTGGTAAATCCGACCACAACTCTATCCTCCTGATTCCTGCTTACAAGCAAAAATTAAAGCAGGAAGCACCAGTGACTCGGCCTATAAAAAAATGGTCAGATGAAGCAGATGCTAAACTACAGGACTGTTTTGCTATCACCAACTGGAACATGTTCCGGGATTCTTCCGATGACATTGAGGAATACACCACATCAGTCACTGGCTTCATCAATAAGTGCATTGAGGACGTCCCCCCCACAGTGACTGTACGTACATACCCCAACCAGAAGCCATGGATTACAGGCAACATTCACACTGAGCTAAAGGGGAGAGCTGCCGCTTTCAAGGTGCGGGACTCGCGGAAGCTATGCCCTGCGACGAACCATCAAACAGGCAAAGCGTCAATACAGGGCTAAGATTGAATCATACTACACCAGCTCCGACGCTCATCGGATGTGGCAGGGCTTGCAAACTATTACAGACTACAAAGGGAAGCACAGCCGCGAGCTGCCCAGTGACACACGCCTACCAGACGAGCTAAATCACTTCTATGCTCGCTTCGAGGCAAGCAACACTGAGGCATGCATGAGAGCATCAGCTGTTCCGGACGACTGTGTGATCACGCTCTCCGTAGCCGACGTGAGTAAGACGTTTAAACAGGTCAACATACACAAGGCTGCAGGGCCAGACGGATTACCAGGACGTGTGCTCCGGGCATGTGCTGACCAACTGGCAGGTGTCTTCACTGACATTTTCAACATGTCCCTGATTGAGTCTGTAATCCCAACATGCTTCAAGCAGACCACCATAGTCCCTGTGTCCAAGAACACAAAGGCAACCTGCCTAAATGACTACAGACCCGTAGCACTCACGTCCGTAGCCATGAAGTGCTTTGAAAGGCTGGTAATGGCTCACATCAACACCATTGTCCCAGAAACCCTAGACCCACTCCAATTTGCATACCGCCCAAACAGATCCACAGATGATACAATCTCTATTGCACTCCACACTGCCCTTTCCCACCTGGACAAAAGAAACACCTATGTGAGAAGGCTATTCATTGACTACAGCTCAGCGTTCAACACCATAGTACCCTCAAAGCTCAACAATAAGCTAAGGAACCTGGGACTAAACACCTCCCTCTGCAACTGGATCCTGGACTTCCTGACGGGCCGCCCCCAGGTGGTGAGGGTAGGTAGCAACACATCTACCACGCTGATCCTCAACACTGGAGCTACCCAGGGGTGCGTGCTCAGTCCCCTCCTGTACTCCCTGTTCACCCACGACTGCATGGCCAGGCACGACTCCAACACCATCATTAAGTTTGCAGACGACACAACAGTGGTAGGCCTGATCACCGACAATGACGAGACAGCCTATAGGGAGGAGGTCAGAGACCTGGCCGGGTGGTGCCAGAATAACAACCTATCCCTCAATGTAACCAAGACTAAGGAGATGATTGTGGACTACAGGAAAAGGAGGACCGAACACGTCCCCATTCTCATCGACGGGGCTGTAGTGGAGCAGGTTGAGAGCTTCAAATCTCTTGGTGTCCACATCAACAACAAACTAGAATGGTCCAAACACACCAAGACAGTCGTGAAGAGGGCACGACAAAGCTGTTCCCCCTCAGGAAACTAAAAAGATTTGGCATGGGTCCTCAGATCCTCAAAAATTTCTACAGCTGCAACATCGAGAGCATCCTGACTGGTTGCATCACTGCCTGGTACGGCAATTGCTCAGCCTCCGACCCCAAGTCACTTCAGAGGGTAGTGCGTACGGCCCAGTACATCACTGGGTCAAAGCTGCCTGCCATCCAGGACCTCTACACCAGGCGGTGTCAGAGGAAGGCCCTAAAAATTGTCTCAACAGTTTGGTTACCCGGACTATTTGCATTGTGTGCCCCCCCCCACACACCCCTCTTTTACGCTGCTGCTACTCTCTGTTTATCTTATATGCATAGTCACTTTAACTATACATTCATGTACATATTACCTCAATTGACCCGACCAACCAGTGCTCCCACACATTGGCTCACCGGGCTATCTGCATTGTGTCCCACCACCCGCCAACCCCTCTTTTTACGCTACTGCTACTCTCTGTTTATCATATATGCATAGTCACTTTAACCATACCTACATGTACATACTACCTCAATAAGCCTGACTAACCGGTGTCTGTATATAGCCTTGCTACTCTTATTTTCAAATGTCTTTTTACTGTTGTTCTATTTCTTTACTTACACACACACACACACACATACTTTTTTTCCCGCACTATTGGTTAGAGCCTGTAAGTAAGCATTTCACTGTATGGTCTACACGTGTTGTATTTGACGCACGTGACAAATAAACTTTGATTTGATTTGTTTTGACATTGTTAAATGGAAACATTAGCCTAGCTACTGTTATGCTTAGTCACTCGATTGATCCTCTGCCTGTTTGTGATGCTTTAAACAGCCTGTGTGTGTTATTACTGTATAATTGGGTAACTGACGATTATGGATGAAGTCCGTCATGAAAATAAAATAACCTCCTTAACTGTAAAAATCATAATAATAATTTGAGTGAACAGCTGACTGAAAACTGTACAGACAGGCATTCGTGCAGTTGAGTCCGTTTCCACAG
Source organism: Salmo trutta (assembly GCF_901001165.1). Lineage (NCBI taxonomy): Eukaryota > Metazoa > Chordata > Actinopteri > Salmoniformes > Salmonidae > Salmo > Salmo trutta. Next base: position 18,310,003 of record NC_042992.1, read on the forward strand.
TTACATCGACTCTTTACAACGTGATGAAACTTTGTTGCTCCTTGCTGAAACAAGCAAGGTGTTCTAGCAAATGATTCTTTGGGTACCTAGGCAACACTCCCCTTCCTGCAGCAGTAGCACGTGCAGTCAGGAGAGGAGAAAATGTGCAACAATTATAACGGGGACCGCAATCATTTGGCTGACCAATAACCATCATCCAAAATTACATGACCTTATACAGTACCAGTCAAACGTTTGGACACACCTACTCATTCAAGGGTTTTTCTTTATTTTTGACTATTTTCTACATTGTAGAATAATAGCGAAGACATCAAAACTATTAAATAATACATCTGGAATCATGTAGTAACCAAAAAAGTGTTAAACAAATCAAAATATATTTTAGATTTTAGATTCTTCAAAGTAGCCATCCTTTGCCTTGATGACAGCTTTGCACACTCTTGACATTTTCTCCACCAGATTCACTTGGAAGGCTTTTCCAACAGTCTTGAAGGAGTTCCTACATATGCTGAGCATTTGCTGGCTGCTTTTCCTTCACTCTGCGGTCCAACTAATTCCAAACCATAATTGGTTTTAGTCCGGGTGATTGTGGAGGCCAGGTCATCTGATGCAGCACTCCATCACTCTCCTTCTTGGTCAAATAGCCCTTACACAGCCTGGTGGTGTGTTGGGTCATTGTCCTGTTGAAAAACAAATGATAGTCCCACTCAGCACAAACCAGATGGGATGGCGTATTGCTGCAGAATGCTGTGGGAGCCATGCTTGTTAAGTGTGCCTTGAATTCTAAATAAATCACTGACAGTGTCACCAGCAAAGCACCCCCACATCATCACACCTCCTCCATGCTTCACGGTGGGAACCACACAAGCGGAGATAATCTGTTCACCTACTCTGCGTCTCACAAAGACACAGCGGTTGGAACCAAAAATCTCAAATATGGACTCATCAGACCAAAGGACAGATTTCCACCACTCTAATGTCCATTGCTCGTCTTTCTTGGCCCAAGCAAGTCTCTTCTTCTTATTGGTGTTCTTTAGTAGTGGTTTCTTTGCAGCAATTTGACCATGAAGGCCTGATTCACGCAGTCTCCTCTGAACAGTTGATGTTGAGATGTGTCTGTTACTTGAACTCTGTGAAGCATTTATTTGGGCTGCAATTTCTGAGGCTGGTAACTCTTATGAACTTATCCTCTGCAGCAGAGTTAACTCTGGGTCTTCCTTTCCTGTGGCGGTCCTCATGAGAGCCAGTTTCATCACAGCATATGATGTTTTTTGCGACTGCACTTGAAGAAACTTTCAAAGTTCTTGAAATGTTTTGTATTGACTGACCTTTATTTATTAAAGTAATGATGGACTGTCCTTTATCTTTGCTTATTTGAGCTGTTCTCGCTATAATATGGACTTGGTCTTTTACCAAGTAGGGCTATGTTCTATATACCAGCCCTACCTTGTCACAACCCAACTGATTGGCTCAAACACATTAAGAAGGAAAGAAATTCCACAAATTAACTTTTAACAAGGCACACCTGTTAATTGAAAAGCATTCCAGGTGACTACCTCACAAAGCTGGTTGAGAGAATGCCAAGTGTGTGCAAAGCTGTCGTCAAGCAAAGGGTGGCTACTTTGAAGAATCTCAAATAGAAAATACATTTTTGTTGCTTACTACATGATTCCATATGTGATATTTCATAGTTTTGATGTCTTCACTATTATTCTACAATGTAGAAAATAGTACAAATTAAGAAAAACCCCTTGAATGAGAAGATGCGTCCAAACTTTTGACTGATACTCTGTGTTGCCCAATTGGCTTCCTATTCCCTATACAGTGCACTACTTTTGACCAGAGCCCAAATGTTGTGGTCCAAAGTAGCACACTTTAAAAGGAATAGTGTTCCATTTGCAGACCTGCCAACTTGCAGGAATTATGCGTACCATGCACACAATTTGACGTCAAATTGCGCAGGTACGAATAACTACCCTAAAATAGGCTTCTAGTTGGCACATTGTGGTTTTTGACTCAACTGTCTAAAGTTGGAGCTGAGCCAATCAGATGATTTTGACAAGGAGTAAAAATCTCTAGCTCTCCACTCTGGGCTGCTCCCCTGCAGTTCTGTTTCCCTCCCTCGAGCTGGATAGCAGCCTCCACTTTGTCCGTTGACACCATTGATGTGTGAAGGAAAAGGCTCGGGAAAATTAGAGAACAAACTGTTTTCAAATACATTTTCAAAAGTTGTATGTGTTAAGCACAACCACTATTTCGTAGTTGTGTCCTTAGCTAAGGCATCATTACGATGAAGGTAGTTAGCTACCTACAGTGTTCAGTCAACGAAGTGAGAACGGTTTCTTGCCCGCACATGCTTTGATTTCTGCAACGGTATTAGGCATGAGCGCATTGTGGAGCAAGGAAACATGTGCAGTGTTACGCTGATCATACCGTCCTTCACAGGAAGTCATGTTAGATTGTTATGGATTAGTACACTTATGTTAATTAATGAGTTCTTTAGCGGTCCTCTTGATATAGCTGTATGTCAACAGTAGGCTGCTAATGATGTGATAGTTGTCAATTCCCCAATGACAACATGGCATGTTGAATAAATGGTCGCCTAGTAGTCAGACCTAGCTTGATGGATGAGGTCAGGGATGGAGATCTGCAACAAGCTCATACAGGCCTAGTTCAGTTGTTTAATATTCCAAATAGCCTGCAGTAAGATACACTACTACATTGCATCCAGTAATTTATTTATTCAGAATGTTCTCCTGAATCAAAATGAAGAAGAAGCCAGTTTACATTTTCACTAAACTATCCTCATAAAGACACCTATTAATTAGAATAGTCATTACCCCTAAATTTAACCTAGAAAAATGGGAAAGTGTGTCATTGAGACCACCTCAATTTTATTTAGGATCAAACACAAGATTTCTTAAACTAAAGCAAACAGAACAAAACAGGGAGGGACTTACCTGAATTTGTCCAAGAGAAACTCTAATTTTGGTTGCAAAATGTTCTGTTTTGCAACTGTTTGGACTAATGATTACACCCCCGATTGTACATTTAAACATATTTCTAGTTAGTTACTGAAGAGCAGCCAATTACCAAGTACCTGTATGTATATAGCCTTCCGATCTTACTGAGACAGTCTTCTGCCAACATCATTATTAGACTAAAAAATATACATTTGCCTATGACTTGAGCAGTGTGGGTGTCACGCGCGTGCCGCCGCCGGGCTGAAGTGGTACTCTTCAAGGTTGGCAGGTCTGCATTTATGACGCAACCGTGATATTTAAAGGTCAATAGATATTCATGCACAAGAGGCTGCCTGGCCTGCTTTACGTTTATCACAACTCCTTCATATCTGTCACCAGCACTGTAGCTGATTTGTACTTTGTAACATGCCCTTATAGCCCAGCGGCTCTAAAATGTTTGTTATTCGGCAACAAATCCTTTCCTGGTTATAGGCATATGTGCAGTAGTTAGACGTGTTCACAATCAATCTTGAGTCCGTTTCATGGTGAGCCTGTTTCTATTCCCTCTGCATCTTCTCCCCCCATTTTGCAGTTGAATTTTGTTGGCTAAGCAGTGAGCAGGTAGGAGCGGTGAAACTCGTAGGCTGTCATAGCGTACGGTACACGATGCAAGGTTGCTGCCAGCCTGTGGAATTCCAGCAGGTGTGAGGGAAGATAAGGAAGCTCAGTGAGGCTCTGTCATATCTGCCACCCCCCGTACTGTCACCACTGGCCCCATTTAGCTTTCTCTCTCTTCTCTCCTCTTTCTCTTTCTCTTTCTCTCTGTTTCTCTCTCAATTCATTTCAAAGCTCTTTATTGGCATGGGAAACATGTTTACATTGCCAAAGCAAGTGAAATAGATAATAAACAAAAGTGAAATAAACAATAACATTTACAGTAAACATTACACTCACAAGTTTCAAGGAAATAGAGACATTTAAAATGTCATATTATGGCTATGTACAGTGTTGTAACAATGTGCAAATAGTTAAAGTACAAAAGGGAAAATAAAAAATGAATATGGGTTGTATTTACAATGGTGTTTGTTCTTCACTGGTGGCCTGTTTTTTGTGGCAACAGGTCACAAATCTTGCTGCTGTGATGGCACACTGTGGTATTTTACCTAATAGATATGGGAGTTTATCAAAATTGGATTTGTTTTCGAATTCTTTGTGGGTCTCTGTAATCTGAGTAAAATACAGTATATGTCTCTAATATGGTCATACCTTTGGCAGGAGGTTAGGAAGTGCAGCTCAGTTTCCACCTCATTTTGTGGGCAGTGTGCACATAGCCTGTCTTCTCTTGAGCCAGGTCTGCCTGTGGCGGCCTCTCTCAATAGCAAAGCTATGTTCACTTAGTCTGTACATAGAAAAGCTTTGACTAATTGGGATGTTGAACTTTGGTCCTTTTGATGGCCCTTCTTGCCTTGTCTCTCAGATCGTTCACAGCTTTGGGGAAGTTAGCTTTTGTGCTGATGTTTAGGCTGAAGTATGTATTGTTTTTTGTGTGCTCAAGGGCAACGGTGTCAAGATGGAATTTGTTTTCGTGGTCCTGGCAACTGGACCTTTTTTGGAACACCATTATTTTTGTCTTACTGAGATTTACTGTCAATGCCCAGGTCTGACAGAGTCTGTGCAGAAGATCTAGGTGCTGCTGTAAGCCCTCCTTGGTTGGGGACAGAAGCACCAGATCATTAGCAAACAGTGGGCATTTGATTTCAGATTCTAGTAGGGTGAGGCCGGATGCTGCAGACTGTTCTAGTGCCCTTGCCAATTCGTTGATATATATATACACTACCGTTCAAAAGTTTGGGGTCACTTAGAAATGTCCTTGTTTTTTAAAGAAAGGCACGTTTTTTTTGTCCATTTTAAAATAATATCAAATTGATCAGAAATACAACCGTAGACATTGTTAATGTTGTAAATTACTATTGTAGCTGGAAACGGCAGACTTTTTTTAAATGGAATATTTACATAGGCGTGCAGAGGCCCATTATCAGCAACCATCACTCCTGTGTTCCAATGGCACGTTGTGTTAGCTAATCCAAGTTTATCATTTTAAAAGGCTAATTGATCATTAGAAAACCCTTTTGCAATTATGTTAGCACAGCTGAAACCTGGTGTTCTGATTATAGAAGCAATAAAACTGGCCTTCTTTAGACTCGTTGAGTATCTGGAGCATCAGCATTTGTGGGTTCAATTACAGGCTCAAAATGGACAGAAACAAAGACCTTTCTTCTGAAACTCATCAGTCTATTCTTGTTCTGAGAAATGAAGGCTATTCCAATGCGAGAAATTGCCAAGAAACTGAAGATCTCGTACAACGCTGTGTACTACTCCCTTCACAGAACAGCGCAAACTGGCCCTAACCAGAATAGAAAGAGTGGGAGGCCCCAGTGCACAACTGAGCAATAGGACAAGTACACGTTAGAGTGTCTAGTTTGAGAAACAGATGCCTCACAAGTCCTCAACTGGCAGCTTCATTAAATAGTACCCGCAACACACCAGTCTCAATGTCAACAGTGAAGAGACGACTCCGGGATGCTGGCCTTCTATGCAGAGTTCCTCTGTCCAGTGTCTGTGTGCTTTTGACCATCTTAATCTTTTCTTTTTATTGGCCAGTCTGAGATATGGCTTTTTCATTGCAACTCTGCCTAGAAGGCCAGCATTCCGGAGTCGCCTCTTCACTGTTGACGTTGAGACTGGTGTTTTGCGGGTACTATTTAATGAAGCTGCCAGTTGAGGACTTGTGTGGCATCTGTTTCATTTTGCCACAACTTTGGAAGTGTGCTTGGGGTCATTGTCCATTTGGAAGACCCATTAACCTCTCTGGGACATGTGGGACGCTAGCGTATTATATCACATTTTAAAGATACACTTCTCGTTAATCCAACCACATTGTCCGATTTCAAAAAGGCTTTACGGCGAAAGCATAACATTAGATTATGTTAGGACAGCGCCGAGACAAGAAAAACCACACAGCCATTTTCCAAGCAAGGAGAGGCATCACAAAAAACAGAAATACAGCTAAAATGAATCACTAACCTTTGACGATCTTCATCAGATGACACTCCCAGGACTCAATGTTACACAATACATGTATGTTTTGTTCGATAAAGTTCATATTTATATCCAAAATCCCCATTTTACATTGGCACGTGATGTTCAGAAAATGTTTTGCCTCCCAAAACTTCCGGTGAATGAGCACATCAATTTACAAAAATACTCATCATAAACGTTGATAAAATTTACAACAGTTATTGAAAGAATTATAGATACACTTCTCCTTAATGCAACCGCTGTAACGATCGTCGTGCAGGAAGGAAGAAGTGGACCAAGGCGCAGCTGGGAGCGAACACATGTTATTTATTTCAGACTGAAATAACACGGTCAAAACAGAGAATAAACGTATCGCTACTGCTCAAACAAAAAGAGACAACAACCCACAAACATCGTGGGGGGAAAAGGAACTTAAATATGATTCCCCAATCAGAGGCAACTAGCGACAGCTGTCTCTGATTGGGAATCGACATAACCCAACATAGAAATACGCCCCAAAGCAAGGCTATACCAAAACATAGAAAATAAACTATAGAAATGCCACACCCTGACCAAAATAGAAGAGTTCACCTGGTCAGGGCGTGACAACCGCTGTGTCAGATTTCAAAATAGCTTTACGGCGAAAGCACATTGTTCAATATTCTGAGTACAGAGCTCAGCCATCAAAGCAAGCTATACAGTTACCCGCCAAGTTCTGGAGTCAACAAAATTCAGAAATAGTATTATAAATCTTCCCTTACCTTTGCTGATCTTTGTCGGAATGCACTCCCAGGACTCCCACAAGAAATGTTTGTTTTGTTCGATAAACTCCATATTTATGTCCAAATACCTCTGTTTTGTTTGTGCGTTCAGATCACTATTCCAAAGGCATAATGCGCGAGCGCAAAACCCGAGACGAAAAGTCAAAAAGTTCCATTACCGTTCGTAGAAACATGTCAAACGATGTTTACAACCAATCCTTAGGGTCTTTTTTATCATAAATCTTCGATAATATTCCAACCGGACAATAGCGTATTCATTACAGAGGAAAAAGAAGGAACGGCACACCTGCGTGACTGTGTGACTTGTTGAGTCAGCTCTTATTCTCTCCCCAGTAACAATAAAAGCATGAAACAAGGTTCTAAAGACTGTTGACATCTAGTGCAAGCCTTAGGAAGTGCAAAATGACCCCACAGACACTGTAGTTTGGATAGGTAATCACTTGAAAAACTACAAACCACTTCCTGGTTGGATTTTTTCTCTCAGGTTTTTGCCTGCCATATGAGTTCTGTTATACTCACAGACATCATTCAAACAGTTTTAGAAACTTCAGAGTGGTTTCTATCCAAATCTACTAATAATATGCATATCCTACCTTCTGGGCCCAAGTAGCAGGCAGTTTAATTTGGGCACGTTATTCATCTGAATTTCCGAATACTGCCCCCTGTCACCAAGAAGTTAACTTCCTGACTGATGTCTTGAGATGTTGCTTCAATATAGCCACATCATTTTCCTTCCTCATGATGCCATCTATTTTGTGAAGTTCACCAGTCCCTCCTGCAGCAAAGCACCCCCACAACATGATGCTGCCACCCCCGTGCTTCACGGTTGGGATGGTGTCTTCAGCTTGCAAGCATCCCCCTTTTTCCTCCAAACATAACGATGGTCATTATGGTCAAACAGTTCTATTTTTGTTTCATCAGGCCAGAGGACATTTCTCCAAAAAGTACGATCTTTGTCCCCATGTGCAGTTGCAAACCGTAGTCTGGCTTTTTTATGGCGGTTTTGGAGCAGTGGCTTCTTCCTTGCTGTGCGGCCTTTCAGGTTATTCTCTGTGTACATCAATGATGTCGCTCTTGCTGCTGGTGATTCTCTGATTCACCTCTACGCAGACGACACCATTCTGTGTACTTCTGGCCCTTCTTTGGACACTGTGTTAACTAACCTCCAGACGAGCTTCAATGCCATACAACTCTCATTCCGTGGCCTCCAACTGCTCTTAAATGCAAGTAAAACTAAATGCATGCACTTCAACCGATCGCTGCCCACACCTGCCCGCCCGTCCAGCATTACTACTCTGGACGGTTCTGACTTAGAAAATGTGGACAACTACAAATACCTAGGTGTCTGGCTAGACTGTAAACTCTCTTCCAGACTCACATTAACCATCTCCAATCCAAAATTAAATCTAGAATCGGCTTCCTATATCGCAGCAAAGCATCCTTCACTCATGCTGCCAAACAGTCCCTCGTAAAACTGACCATCCTACCGATCCTCGACTTCGGCGATGTCATCTACAAAATAGCCTCCAACACTCTACTCAATAAACTGGATGCAATCTATCACAGTGCCATCCGTTTTGTCACCAAAGCCCCATATACTACCCACCACTGCGACCTGTACGCTCTCGTTGGCTTGCCCTTGCTTCATACTCGTCGCCAAACCCACTGGCTCCAGGTCATCTACACGTCCTTGCTAGGTAAAGCCCCACCTTATCTCAGCTCACTGGTCACCATAGCAGCACCCACCCGTAGCACACGCTCCAGCAGGTATATCTCACTGGTCATCCCCCAAAGCCAATTCCTCCTTTGCCGCCTTTCCTTCCAGTTCTCTGCTGCCAATGAGTGGAACGAACTGCAAAAATCCCTAAAGCTGGAGACTCATATCTCCCTCACTAGCTTTAACTTCTTTGGGCTCTTTGGGATGCTAGCGTCCCACCTCGACAAAATCCGGTGAAATTGCAAATTACAAAAATAGTAATAATAAACATTCATGAAATACAAGAGTTATATATCGGTTACAAGATTAACTTCTTGTTAATCCAGCCGCTTTGTCAGATTTCAAAAAGGCTTTATGGCGAAAGCAATGTTATCTGAGGACAGCGCCCTGCATACAAAAGCATACAAACATTTTCCAAACAAGAAGAGGCGTCACGAAAGTCAGAAATAACGCTAAAATAAATCTCTTACCTTTGAAGAGCTTCCTCTTTTGGCAATCCAAAGGGTCCCAGCTACACAATAAATGGTCGTTTTGTTCGATAAAGTCCTTGTTTATATCCCAAAAACTCAGTTTTGTTGGCGTGTTTTTATCAGTAATCCACTGGCTCAAAGGCGGTCAAAACATGCAGACGAGTACATCCTAATAGTACCGGTAAAGTTCGTCGAAACATGTCAAACGATGTTTATAATTAATCCTCAGGTTGTCCAATTATCTAAATAATCGATACAATTTCAACCGGACAATAGCGTATTCAATAGAAAGGAAAAAGAACGAAGAGCACACACACAGTCACGCCCGCAAACCAGTACTGCATGATTCTATAGACCACTTACCAAAAGGTCTTATTCTTGGTTATTTTTCAGAAAACAAGCCTGAAACCATGTCTAAAGACTGTTGACATCTAGTGGAAGCCATAGGAACTGCAATCTGGGCCCTAAACCCTTATATAGTCAATAGGCTTTCAATGGAAAACCACTGACATCAAAATAAATCCCATTTCCCGGATGGACTTTCCTCGGGTTTTCGCCTGCCATATCAGTTCTGTTATACTCACAGACATGATTTTAACAGTTTTAGAAACTCAGAGTGTTTTCTATCCAATGCTTCCAATTATATGCATATCATAGCTTCTGGGCCTGTGTAACAGGCAGGTAACTTTGGGCATGTCAGTCATCCGAAATTCCGAATACTGCCCCCTAGCCCAAAAAGGTTATTAAGCACCAGCTGTCAGAGCAGCTCACATATAACTGCACCTGTACATAGCCCATCTGTAATTAGCCCATCCAACTACCTCATCCCCATACTGTATTTATTTATCTTGCTCCTTTGCACCCCAGTATCTCTACTTGCACATTCATCTTCTGCACATCTATCACTCCAGTGTTTAATTGGTATATTGTAATTACTTCGCCACCATGGCCTATTTATTGCCTTACCTCCCTTATCTTACCTCATTTGCACACACTGTATATATACTTTTTTTATCTACTGTATTATTGACTGTATGTTTGTATTGGTATATTGTAATTACTTCGCCACCATGGCCTATTTATTGCCTTACCTCCCTTATCTTACCTCATTTGCACACACTGTATATAGACTTTTTTATCTACTGTATTATTGACTGTATGTTTGTTTATTCCATGTGTAACTCTGTGTTGTTGTATGTGTCCAACTGCTTTGCTTTATCTTGGCCAGGTCGCAGTTGTAAATGAGAACTTGTTCTCAACTAGCCTACCTGGTTAAATAAAGGTGAAATATATATATATATATTTTTTTTTAAGTCAGAATCCCCCAGCTAATATCTATAACCCTCTTATCAGGAAATAATTAATTGAAGAGAGCACATTTTAGCTAGCCAATAACATTGACTTAGTTGTGTAGGATGGAGAAATTGCTCTGAAATGGTCTGTCGATGTGTGATTGGTGCTGGTCTGTCTGTCATGGTGTGTTAGATGGGCTGCTTGCTGATGGAATACTGATGTGTAGCTTTCAGGGTTTGGCTCAGCATATGTTTGACACTGTGTCTATCTGGAAGTAGCACCTCAAGACCCCAAATATTTCGAGTGACAAGTGTGTCTGGGTATACCTGTAGAGGGGGTGTATTGAGAAACCTGGTTGGAAACCGTGAGACACATGATACAAACAAATAGTCATTGAGACCTGGAAGTCTATTTGTGGGTGTCTGGAGTTTCCTTGGCTGACGTGTTCTCTCATAGGTGTGTTTTCTGTCTATGCAAGCCAGCTGTCTGGGGAAAATACTGCAACAAAAGCAGGTATCCAATACCACCCACACCACAAACACTTTTATTATTTGTGATGTGTGAGTGTGGCCCATGGCTAAAATTGCCTTGAAATTAGGCTAGACCAATTACCAGATTTGTCCTGTGTTTGGTAAGACAGCGTGTGTCTGTTCCTCTGACAGGACATGTTCAGGTACATTAGAGCCTTATTCAGGTACAGCAGAGCTCAGAATGTTTATTATGTTGTAATAATGACATGTTCTGTTATGTGGCTTTATTTTTGTTTGTCATTTTGCATTAGCCTGTGAACTCCTCGTTGAAACTCTTCGTTAAAACTCCAAAATGTAACTGTTTGTAGTCACTGCCTTCTCCCACAGACTGCTGATTCAACCAGTAGTAACATGTGTTGTGACTGTAAAACCTGCCAGTAATCATTGTTCTGTTTCTTTGTAGTCTCAGTGTGACATGTCTGGAATTTGAACCCAGTATGTGTGGGTTGGCTTTGGTTTAGTTGTTCTGTATTCTTCATCCTCACTATTGCATTTCACTCCACTAGCAATGTTTCCCCTAGGATTTTTTTCAGCAGTGGTGGCAAGGGTGCACTGCTATTAGCGTTAGCGCAATGACATGTTAGCTATCCATTTAAAAGCACGTCTAGGCGGAAATAAATAAATATACATATACAGTACCAGTGAAAAGTTTGGACACATCTACTCATTCCAGGGTTTTCTTTATTTTTACTATATTCTACATTGTTGAGTAATAGTGAAGACCTCAAAATTATGAAATAACACATATGGAATCATGTAGTAACCAAAAAGGTGTTACACAAATCAAAATATTTTTGATATTTGAGATTCTTCAAAGTAGCCACCTTTTGCCTTGATGACAGCTTTGCACACTCTTGGCATTCTCTCAACCAGCTTTATGGGGTAGTCACCTGGAATGCGTTTCAATTAACAGGTGTGCCTTGTTAAAAGTAAATTTGTGGAATTTATTTCCTTCTTAATGCATTTGAGCCAATCAGTTGTGTTGTGACAAGGTAGGGGTGGTATATAGAAGATAGCCCTACTTGGTAAAAGACCAAGTCCATATTATGGCAAGAACAGCTCAAATAAGCAAAGAGAAACAACAGTCCATCATTACTTTAAGAAATTAAGTTCAGTCAATTTGGAAAATTGAACGTTTCTTCAAGTGCAGTCACAAAAACCAAGCGCTATGATGAAAGTGGCTCTCATGAGGACCGCCACAGAAAAGGAAGATCCAGAGTTACCTCTGCTACAGAGGATAAGTTCATTAGAGTTAACTGCACCTCAGAAATTGCAGACCAAATAAATGCTTCACAGAGTTCAAATAACAGACACATCTCAACATCAACTGTTCAGCATGAATCAGGCCTTCATGGTCGAATTGCTGCAAAGAAACCACTACTAAAGGACACCAATAAGAAGAAGAGACTTGCTTGAGCCAAGAAACACAAGCAATGGACATTAGAGTGGTGGAAATCTGCCCTTTGGTCTGATGAGTCCACATTTTTGGCTGCTTTTCCTTCTCTCCACGGTCCAACTCATTCCAAACCATGTCAATTGGGTTGAGGTCGGGTGATTTCGGAAGCCAGGTCATCTGATACAGCACTCTATCACTCTCCTTCTTGGTCAAACAGCCCTTAGACAGCCTGGAGGTGTATTTGGGGTCATTGTCGAAAAACAAATGATAGTGCCACTAGAATGCTGTGGTCGCCAATGGTGAACAAGCTCCCTCACGACGCCAGGACAGCGGAGTCAATCACCATTTTCCGGAGACACCTGAAACCCCACCTCTTTAAGGAATACCTGGGATAGGATAAAGTAATCCTTCTAACCCCCCCCCCCCCCCCAAAGATTTAGATGCACTATTGTAAAGTGGTTGTTCCACTGGATATCTTAAGGTGAATGCACCAATTTGTAAGTCGCTCTGGATAAGAACCATGCTGGTTAAGAGTGCCTTGAATTCTAAATAAATCACTGACAGTGTCACCAGCAAAGCACCCCCTCCATGCTTCACGGTGGGAACCACACATGCAGAGATCATCCGTTCACTTACTCTGCGTCTCACAAAGACACAGAGGTTGGAACCAATAATCTCAAATTTGGAGTCATCAGACCAAAGGTCAGGTTTCCACCGGTCTAATGTCCATTGCTCGTATTTTTTTTGCCCAAGCAGGTCTCTTCTTCTTATCGATGACCTTTAGTAGTGGTTTCTTTGCAGCAATTTGACCATGAAGGCCTGATTCACACAGTCTTCTCTGAACAGTTGATGTTGAGATGTGTCTGTTATTTGAACTCTGTGAAGCATTTATTTGGGCTGCAATCTGAGGTGCAGTTAATTGTCGATTTCTGAGGCTGATGAACTTCTCCTCTGCAGCAGAGGTAACTCTCGGTCCTCATGACAGCCAGTTTCATCATAGTGCTTGATGGTTTTTGCGACTGCACTTAAAGAAACTTTCAAAGTTGTTGAAATTTTCCAGATTGACTGACCTTCATGTCTTAAAGTAATGATGGACTGTCATTTCTCTTTGCTTATTTGAGCTGTTCTTGCCATAAAATGGACTTGGTCTTTTACCAAGTAGGCATATCTTCTGTATACCACCCCTACCTTGTCATAACACAACTGATTGGCTCAAACGCATTAAGAAGGAAATAAATTCCACAAATGAACTTTTAACAAGGCACACCTATTAATTGAAATGCATTCCAGGTGACTATCTCATGAAGCTAGTTGAGAGAATGCCAAGTGTGTGTTAAGCTGTCATCAAAGCAAAGGGTGGCTTCTTTGAAGAATCTCAAATAATAAATATATTTTGATTTGTTTAACACTTTTTTGGTTACTACATGATTCCATATGTGTTATTTCATTGTTTTGATGTCTTCACTATTATTCAACAATGTAGAAAATAGTAAAAATAAAGAAAATCCTGGAATGAGGAGGTGTCCAAACTTTTGACTGGTACTGTATATGTATACTGAACAAAAATATAAAGGCAACAATTTCAAAGATTTTACTGAATTACAGTTCATATAACGAAATCAATCAATTGAAATAAATTAATTAGGCACTAATCTATGGATTTAACATGAATGGGCAGGGGTGCAGCTACAGTAAATTAATCTAGGGGAAACACTGAGTAGAGTCTGTGCAGAAAGTTTACAATGGGAGGAAATGACCTCATAGTTAATCATGGTCCTGTGGGCTTTATGGCTTCCTTCCAAATGGCACTTTATTCCCCACCTAGTGCCCTAAAAAGCAGTGCACTTACACGATGTAGGGAACAGGGTGCTATTTGGGACGCAGGCTATGACTGGGCTGTGTTTTCAGAGCCGGGTCAGCAGAGAGCCCCCCCCCCCCCAGGCTGCTAGAGAGAGGTGATCTCATCCTTAGCCACCCTCATACACACACACACACACACACACACACACACACACACACACGTGTAGACTCTACCCTCACAAGGTCAGGACCTTGGTGTATGCCGGCTAGGGCCTTCTACAATGATGGATCATGAGAGTTTGATTGGGATAGGTTGGGGGATCCCCTGTGGAATCTGTTGTCACTTAAGCAGCCCTGTATGATGAATTAGATTTTCATGCAGTGGGGTTGGAAGGGTATTTAACTGGACTAGGTTGAGAGAAAATATAGTGGTGGTCTGAATAGGCCTGCATAGATATAGGCCTAAACAATCGGATCAGGGTAAAGTTGCCCTTAGAAACTGATCTTGGGTAAGTTTAGAATTTATTCCACTAATGGTCAAGGTTGGATTAGGGAGGAGAAGCTGATCCTAGATCTGTACCATATTTACTGGAGCTATGAACAACATTGAGTAGTAACCTGCAAGTTAGGGTTGGTGGGTATGTTGTGGCTCTCTTTAACTGAACACCGCAGAATCCCCCCTCTAGGAGCCTGATGGACACTGGTGCCATCTGGCATCCTATTCTCCATGGGGTCCTGGCCTAGATTTAGTGCCCTGGCAGGCTGTGTGTGTGTGTGTGTGGCCTTATTGCTTACGTCCTTAGATTTCATTATTATTGCTTATGACAGGCATCACCTGCTCACCAGAGAGGCCATAAGCATCATGGCCATGGCCCAGCTAAGTTCCACACATTACATTAGTAGGCCAATTGATTCTAGAGAAGGCTGGCCCACTGTTGTGGACCCATATTGGCTGTAGACGGGGCTTACCGTGGGACCTCTGGTTTATATTTCTGTCTCATCCCTAGACTATAAACACATTCAATATTATGTGACTCAGCTGAACAAAGGTTACTATGTGTGTGTGTGGGCGTGTGCGTAAGGTTGCTGTGTGTGTGTGTGTGTGTGTGTGTGTGTGTGTGGTTGCGCTGTGCTTGTGTAATGTGACCAAGCTTGCAGAGAGCCATGCCAGGGCACAGTGTCAGTGATGCTGCATTGAGTCACAGAGATGAACTGAACAGATACTAAAGCTTAGCTTGGACTTTGTGACCCGGTGTCTGTGCACTTGCTCCCTGAGTCCGAGAGAGAAAGAGAAATGTGTCTGTCTTGTGGTTGCTTACCTCTCAACTGTGGGCTGAGTGTCTGTTTACGCTAAGACACTCCTGGGTTTTTTACTCTATTTACAATTCTGGGATTAGCTAAAATGACTTACATTTGAAAGATGTTAGGACTTAAAAAAGCTTGGTTAAGCTCAGTTAAATGCTCAGCAGTTGGGAAATGAATGGAAGAAGTGGGGCCCTAGGCTCACAATCCATTCATTATAGTGTTCCAACACATGTACAGTATTCTTGCCCACATAACTATATGAACAACACCCACTTTTCAGTTAGCAGGCTTAGCTTAACCCTCATGGCTCATGGCTGTATCAATGTAATGTGAGTAGAGAGTGAGACTGGGTCCACCACGGCACTACCACAAACAGGACTCAGTTCATTTACGAGGGTATAACTGCGAATTCCATCCTAGTCAAGCAAGGATGGGTTTATTTAATGCGTTCCTCTCTCTCCCAATAACTTAAAGGCGCTCATTGGCGTCTGCTAGGCAAATCAGATGACGTAAACTCGCTCTCACAGATCTGGATATCAGTTAACGTTTTTCTGGAACGGACCTCAGAGAAAGAGGAAGGAGGGAGTGAGGAGATTATTTAAAAGAAAACACCTGGAAAATGACCATTGCCATGACATCACAGCTACAATAGTTTGTGTGACATTTCCCCTAGGTACAGGATCAGCTTCTCCTCCCAGAATCCTAACCTTAATCATTAGTGGTGAAAATGTATAACTGACACCAGATCAGCATATAAATGCAACTTTAATCTACACCCAGTGGGAGGAGTGATAGAGGTGGTCAACCCTGCTACTACCCCAGACAGGCAAATGATTTAGTAGCCTAGAAGATCCTGGGACAGATAAAGGTTTGTGCTGCAGAACTCCCTTTGCTAGGTCACAGTCGCAAGCGAGTGGTATTAATCAAAGTAAACAGCCACAGACCCTTAATGTTAGTAATATGGAATTGCTTTAAGAGGTTCATACCGTGGATCATTTAGCTATTTGATTGATAATTTTAGGACACCTGTAGGTATCAGGCCTGTCTGCCCCATTGTTGACCCACTGAGGTAGCAGCAGCCGCAGCAGGGGGATTCCTTTTGGTTCAGAATAGGGATGGGCATGGTTATTAGAATATCCAAACAGACGTTAGTATTCAATTACTTGGGAGAGTATTCATTTAAAAAACAACAAAAACATGCCTGTTTTTTTTGGGGGGGGGGGGGCTTTGTCTAAAAGTTTAAAAAAAGATCTATGTGACATTGCTCCATAGCCTACAAAGATACCATTGCATTCAACATTTTAATAAAAAAAAATGTTGTTACAGATTTTATGAGTGTGCTCCGTAAAAAAGATGCACTGGTAGCCTACACACGTTTCACAGGTGTAGCTTGTTGTTGTTGGTCAATCAAAGCGGCGCTACAGTCAGAGGCTCCATGTGTAGCAAGTGAAGTAGGGAGATTTCTAACTAATCTATGCAAAATACAATTAAAATGACGGAATTAAGTTTGCTAAATTAGGCGTAGGCCACAATGAGCAACCAACAGGTAGGCTTGTGCGGTATCCAGATTGTCATACCTTCATACTGACCTTGTGCCATTCTGGGATTTTTGTAATACTGGCACTGAACACAAGGGTTGCTATTTTCAAACCCCACTGAGCCTTTGTAATGCAAAGGTTAGCAATGCTAACAAGTACATGTCAAATCCCATAGAGAATGCTACCTAAATGATAACGAGCGCATTACAAAATGTTTATAGTTTCTGACCTAAAGTATTTGTATCACAGATATCCCAGCTCATAAAGTCCCACAAGTAACTCCAAAATGCTACTTACAATTTTCTGCATTCACAAAAAAAATATTAGACAGCATCGCTCCAGGAGGGGATTATCTACTGAGAGTTAACCATTGAGCTAGCTACACAGCTAACTAGCTACTAAATTAGCAAACCAAATGCACAACTGCAGAGCATTTAGACAGTTAACGTAATAGTTATAAGATATCTAGCTGGCAAACATTTAGTTGTGAATTCCATACTGTAACTAGATCAGCTGGTGTGTGCTGCACCACTGAGTGACTCACAAGGCTATGGTCTCTCTTCGTTGTGTGCTTGTAAACAAACACTGGGGACTACCGCTAAGCTTCGTAATGAAAAATTCATGCCTGTGGCCGAGGGGCTTTGCTGCTGTCGTGCGCTTTTTTTCATCATCCAATCGTCGTAAAGTAGGGGATGGTTCTTCTTCAAATGATTGAATACATTTGTTGTCGGCACAACTCTGAGGCACTTTTTGCACAACACTTGCATTTGGTTGAAATCGGTTTGCCTGTAACCGAAATACTGCCATACCACTGAAGATGCGCACTTCTTCTTTGGCCCCAAATCGATCTCGTTAGCACTTGCTGCACTCATGTTTCCGAGGTTTACTGAGGTAGAGCCCTTTCTCTCCCCACCAGCCTCTAACTGCATGCTCTCTAAGTGGGGACGCTTGTGATTGGTCAGCATCCTCTGGGCATTTTATTTATATGTTTTATTTAACCTTTATTTTGTATGTAGAGAGCGAATGAACGTCTAGTATATCTCATTGGAGAAGGTGCTGTAGTCTAGATTTTGTTGTATTAACAGAGTGTCAAAGAAAGGAGAGAATTGCAGCCTCTTGTGATATGGATCTGGTCAAGATCTGTTTGATTAATTGTGCAGCCATAGAAGACGTTAGGCTGGCTTACCTGTCCATCTGTCTCCTCCTTCAGTCAGTCAGGCTGACAAGACGTTAGGCTGATTTACCTCCATGGAAAAGCCTTTCATTCTCCTGCTGTCTCTAACCCTTTCTCTCCTCCTAGCTAAACAGGGACAGACAGGCAGGCAAATACACACACACACACACACACTACTTCTCTCCTCTCTCTCATGTACACACATTAACAGACGGACACACTATAAGGAGACAGAGACCGACACAAAGGAGTACTAGTTACTCCCCTGAAAGTCAAGTGACGTGCGCGTGCATAAATGTGTGTGGAACTTAGCTAGCAGAACAGAGGCTCATGGCGGCTGGCTCTTACTTTAATCTCCAGAGAGAGCCATTAAGCTGCTTTGTTCCTCAATACTGCTCCAGTAACAACGTTTCAACTTCTTCTGACTCAATGGGAATGTTTTGAAAGGCTTTTTACTCTCTGCTATAATTGTAACCTTGACAGTTAGGTGTGTGTGACTGTGTGTGTATGTGCGTGCGACTGTGTATGCGTGTGTGTGTGTGCAAATTTCTATGTGTGTGTGTATTTCTCTTTCTCTGGGGGAACCAAGGCCAGGCCTAATAGCAGAGGACAGTGACTGGAGCGTAGACTAACTTTAGCCTGCAGATCCCTTCCTCCTTGGCTAAGAAGTTAGTTAAGAAACGGTGATGGCGTGGAGGGGAGCCCTCAAAGTAAACAGCCTTAATCCTGATTTTGATCAAATTAAATAGCTTTAATCCTGACTTGATCAAGAGGGTAATCTTCTAGAGAAACTCAACAGGAGGTCTACTGCAGCAGCTTACTCTTCTGTAGTGTAGTGTACTGTACCCCACTGGAAACAGATTAGGGCTGCATCCCAATTGGCACCCTGTTCCCTATATCAGTGTTCCCAACTCCTGTGTGAGTAGCCCCGGACAAGCACATCTGATTCTACTTGTCTACTAATCATCAAGCAATCCATGAGTTGATTCAGGTGAGTCTGTTCTGGGCTACAACAAAAATGTGTGCTGGGTTACTCAAAGACTAGAGTTGGGAAACACTGCCCCATATAGTGCGCTGTATAGGAAATAGGGTGCCAATTGGGAGGCAGCCTAACTGAAAGGGAAGGAGGAGGATGAATAGATGGAATAGTCCTCCTTGGAAATTAATTGCCTTTATAGTTTTTTTATACTTACATTGCACTCCACGAGGAGCCTGCATGGCAGGCTGACTACCTGTTACGCGAGGGCAGCAAGAAGCCAAGGTAAGTTGCTAGCTAGCATTAAACTTATCTTATAAAAAACGATCAATCTTAACATAATCACTAGTTAACTACACATGGTTGATGATATTACTAGTTTATCTAACGTGTCCTGCGTTGCATATAATCGATGCGGTGCCTGTTAATTTATCATTGAATCATAGCCTACTTTGCCAAACGGGTGTTGATTTAACAAGCGCATTTGCGAAAAACGCACTGTCGTTGCACCAATGTGTACCTAACCATAAACATCAATGCCTTTCTTTAAAATCAATACACAAGTATATATTTTTAAACCTGCATATTTAGTTAATATTGCCTGCTAACATGAAATTGTGTCACATCTCTAGCTTTCATTGCACGCAGAGTCAGGGTATATGCAACAGTTTGGGCCGCCTGGCTCGTTGCGAACTAATTTGCCAGACGTTTACGTAATTATGACATAACATTGAAGATTGGGCAATGTAACAGGAATATTTAGACTTAGGGATGCCACCCGTTAGATAAAATACGGAATGGTTCCGTATTTCACTGACAGGAAAAACGTTTTGTTTTCGAGATGATAGTTTTCGGATTCGACCATATTAATGACCTAAGGCTCGTATTTCTGTGTGTTATTATGTTATAATTAATTCTATGATTTAGATAGAGCAGTCTGACTGAGCGGTGGTAGGCAGCAGCAGGCTCGTAAGCATTCATTCAAAACAGCACTTTCATGCGTTTTACCAGCAGCCCTTCGCAATGCATTGCGCTGTTTATGACTTCAAGCCTATCAACTCCCAAGATGAGGCTGGTGTAACCGATGTGAAATGGCTAGCTAGTTAGCCGGGTGCGCGCTAATAGTGTTTCAAATGTCACTCGCTCTGAGACTTGGAGTGGTTGTCCCCCTTGCTCTGCATGGGTAACGCTGCTTCGAGGGTGGCTGTTGTCGATGTGTTCCTGGTTCAAGCCCAGGTAGCAGCGAGGAGAGGGACGGAAGCTATACTGTTACACTGGCAATACTAAAGTGCCTATAAGAACATCCAATAGTCAAAGGTATATGAAATACAAATCGTATAGAGAGAAATAGTCCTATAATTCCTATAATAACTACAACCTAAAACTTATTATCTGGGAATATTGAAGACTCATGCTAAAAGGAACCACCAGCTTTCATATGTTCTCATGTTCTGAGCAAGGAACTTAAACGTTAGCTTTTTTTACATGGCACATATTGCACTTTTACTTTCTTCTCCAACACTTTGTTTTTGCATTATTTAAACCAAATTGAACACGTTTCATTATTTATTTGAGGCTAAATTGATTTCATTGATGTATTATATTAAGTTCAAATAAGCGTTAATTCAGTATTGTTGTAATTGTCATTATTACAACAAAAAATAAAAAATAAAAATCGTCCGACTAATCGGTATCGGCTTTTTTTTTGGTCCTCCAATAATCGGTATCGGTATCGGCGGCGAAAAAAATCATAATCGGTCGACCTCTAGCTTGAATGCTACTATAAGTAGGGTTGCATATTTTGGGGAATATTCAGAGGTGGAAACCTGCCTCGGGAATTAACGGAAATATATGCAAATTATATTAATACCATTTAAATATAGATGTTTTTTGCATTGGATATATTTAGTATATCACAAGGAGACAAACATATACCGTTTACCTTATCAAAAGTAGACATAATTGCAAATGATTCAATCCTTCCAATAGAAATAAAAAACTATTTAGTTATGAATTGAACTTTAATTAAATGAGTTGACTCTTCACATGGGATGATTTTACAGAATAACAAAAGGGTATATTGAATGATCCCCAATGATCCACCGCATCTCCCAAAAATGTTTTCAACATACATCTGTAAAATGATAGTCTAGAAACTAAAACTTTGGTTGTCTTCCTCTCAGGCTTCCATGTCTTCTCCCTGGACCTCCTCAATGTCCACCTCTCGAACATCAGACTCTGAGGCCTCATCTTCACTGTCACTTTTCAACCTTGTTCAGGATGGCTCGTTGTCAGGCTCAAAAAGCCTCAAATTTCCCCGGATGGCCACCAATTTTTCAACCCTTGTATTGGTCAGCCTGTTGCGTGCTTTGGTGTGTGTGTTCCCAAACAAGGACCAGTTGCGCTCTGAGACGGCCGATGTTGTTGGGATTTGGAGGATGATGGAGGCAACAAGGGAAAGAGCCTCAGATCCACAAAGTCCCTTCCACCAGGTGGTTGATGAGATATGTTGGCACAACTGCCATATTGCATCTCCACCCCAAAGCCCTTGCTTGGAAGTGTACCTAGCCAGACTGCCAAGAACCTTGCCCTCATCCAGGCCAAGGTGGCGAGACACAGTAGTGATGACACCATAGGCCTTGTTGATCTCTGCACCAGACAGGATGCTCTTGCCAGCATACTTGGGGTCCAATATGTACGCTGCGGCATGTATAGGCTTCAGGTAGAAGTCTTCACGCTTTTTGATGTATTTCAGATCTGCAGTTTCCTCTACTTGGAGCAACAGTGAAGTGGGCAGGGCAGTACGGATTTCTTCTCTTACATCTGCAAGCAGAGTCTGAACATCAGACAGGATGGCATTGTCTCCCTCAATCCGTGCAATGGCTACTGCTATAGGTTTCAGGAGTTTCAGGCTGCTTACCACTCTCTCCCAAAATACATCATCCAGGAGGATCCTCTTGATGGGGCTGTCCATATCGGCAGACTGTGATATGGCCATTTCTTGGAGAGACTCCTTCCCCTCCAAGAGCCTGTCAAACATGATGACAACACCACCCCAACGGGTGTTTCTGGGCAGCTTCAATGTGGTGCTCTTATTCTTCAATGTGCTGCTATAACTTGATGACCCTTCACATACCTAACCATTTCCTTGGCTCTCTTGTAGAGTGTATCCATTGTTTTCAGTGCCATGATGTCCTTGAGGAGCTGATTCAATGCATGAGCAGCACAGCCAATGGGTGTGATGTGAGGGTAGGACTCCTCCACTTTAGACCAAGGAGCCTTCATGTTCGCAGCATTGTCTGTCACCAGTGCAAATACTTTCTGTGGTCCAAGGTCATTGATGACTGCCTTCAGCTCATCTGCAATGTAGAGACCAGTGTGTCTGGTGTACCTTGAGTCTGTGCTCTTGTAGAATACTGGTTGAGGAGTTTAGATGATGTAGTTAATTATTCCTTGCCCACGAACATTCGACCACCCATCAGAGATGATTGCAATACAGTCTGCTTTCTCTATGATTTGTTTGAACTTCACTTGAATCCAGCATTTCTCCGACTACGTTCCTCCATTGAGTCAAAAAAACTTCTGATTCCAGGAGGACCATGAGCTGTTGCTATTGATAAGGTGTCTGATTCATCATTTTTACCTTGAATAGAAGTAGAAGGACTTTTGTCAGGTTGCTTGTTGTGAGCACTGAGGGAACTTTATGCACTTGGCCAGATGATTCTGCGTCTTTGTTCATCACATATGATTTGGCACAGTATTTGCAAACGTACACAGCTTTTTCTTCTACATTAGCTGTAGTGGAATGTCTCCACACCTCAGATCGTTCCCGTGGCATTTTCCTGTAAAGATTAGGAAAAAATGAGTAAAAAAAAATAAAAATACAATTCCATGTACAGATAAATAGTTAAGCAGTTAGATTAAAAAACTCCTAAGATAAATCTTTTAAAATGAAACATGTATGGAAACAGGTGAATTAACACTCCTCAGTTAGCAGGCTCAAGCAAGCTAAAACCCACATGGTCAGAAATGATTTAAACACACTTTGCTGTAGGCTACTATTTACTAGTTAACAGAAAATCATGTATGTCATATACAATATATTCACCCCACCCAGTATTATAATCAAAACTTACCAGAAAGCATGTAGTCCTTGGCTCAGACAGTGTAGTAGTGTGGTTCAATAGCATCTCATTAGTGTGCAAGATCTTGAGAATCAGCTGCACATGTGATGGAAGAATGCACTGTGCATGCAGAGGGTTGCAATTCCATTGAATTGGGGTTAGTTTAACCAAAATATGCCACAAGACCTAGAATTGCCTTATGTGTATCCCACAAAAAAGGTTCACTGTATAAGCTAACTTTTTTGATGAATTCAAGCAAAATTCCCGGGCTTAACTTCCCACGGAAATTTCCCAGAAAGTTATCAACCCTTTGCAACCCTAACTATAAGTACTGTTTTAATACAGTAATGCATCTCCATGTGAATAGATGGCGCGAATTAGTTGATTTGGCTTGCACCCCAAATGGAACCCTCTTCCCTACATAGTGCACTAATGCATTTGGGACACAGCTTAATGTATACAGGAAGGCATTTTCCCATTCTCTCCTAAAAGAAGGCTTTCCAATGGAGCTACACACATTTGAACACACATCTCTTTGAATCCAGACGGCATCTCTCCCTTTATGATGCGTTTGAAGCTTACTGTGCCGGTGGAGGGAGAAAGTGGCATTCTGAGACTCGCAGCAAGCCATGATGATGTTTCTGTCTTTCCGTTTGACTTCGAAGTTAGCACCGTTCACACTACTGAGCGGGCACACACACACACAATCACACACAGCTAAGCAGCCAGTGCTCTGTGTTCGTGGACTCGTTACGTTTGAAGAGGATGCATTGGCAGGATTTCTTCCTGTCAGAAAGCAGCGGGAGTCTCTTTAACATCAAAGCTGGAGCCGCTTTCTCTGCTTAACACCAAACCGCTCTGCTGCCACTGCAATAGTGGAGGGAAAGAGGGTACCAATGGGGAGGCGGGTTGGAGAGATGGAGAGTGGGGGGAGAGATGGAGAGTGGGGGGAGAGTTGGAGAGGGAGTGAGGTTGAGTGAGAGTGGGGGAGAGCTGGAGAGAGAGAGCTGGAGAGCGGGGGAGAGCTGGAGGAGGTTGAGTGCGAGTGGGGGAAGGAGTGAGAGGGGGAGGGAGTGAGAGGAGGAGGGAGTGAGAGGTGGAAGGAGTGAGAGAGAAGAGATAAAGGGAGGGAGAGAGGATGCAGCAGCAGAATATCTGTATTCTCACAGGAACATCCTGAGGAAAACTAACAATGTTTTTAGGTAACATCTTTCCGATCACTACTGTACCTGTTCGCTAGAAAACAGGGTTTTGTTCTGTTTTTGTTATTATTAGCTGCAAGTCTTAGGATTGTAGAAGTTATTTATGGTGGTGTACAATGTCTCACTTTTTTGTATGAAATACTTCCAAAGCAGCTGTAGGCCTATGGTATATGGATTTTTCTGTGACAGGGTGAATGGGATGTGCTGGTGTGGAGTATGCAGTACATGGGTTTTGGAACAATATGCTATTGTTTTCTGTTTGCTGACTTTAGAAACATCTCAAAACCACAGTATGGAAGGGAAAAAGATATTTCAATTCAAGCATCCAAGTTTAGTTTCGAGAGTACAAAAGGTTGTTGTCATGTATTGGCACGTCTCGTGGTTAATTGAATAAAGATGTTGTTTCCATTATGAGTTCTGTCGTGTTATCTGTTTGCTTGACCCAAGACATTGTGTTTGTTAAGTCTTGGGCTTTTGTTTCATTGAACACATCTGGCCTGCATCCCAAATGGCACTCTATTCCCGACATAGTGCACTACTTTTGACATTTACATTTTAGTCATGTAGGGAATATGGTGCCATTTGTGATGCAGACCTGTTCTTTTATGACATTGATTAGGTTATTGTGTTCGGATAGGCTTTTCTAGGAACCATATCAAAATGAGTAAGCTTGAGAGATAATGAAACCATTGGCTTTCATGGACTGAATTTAGGTTTTTCACAATCAAAGCTGAGGAATCTTGTAGAAATTCAGTTGAATCATCTATAAAAAATAATGTAATTTTTTCAGAATGCTGACTTCATTACCACATGTTTAATGTATTTAATGTGCCAGTGGAGTACTGTCTGGAATCTGCCGGAGGCCATTTTGGAAGGGTGGGGTGGTTTCCCGCGGTTTTCCTTTGATGCGCACACACACCGACACACACACACACACACACACACCGACACACACCGACACACACCGACACACACACACACACACACCGACACACACACACACAGTAAAGAGTTTCCTCTAAGGCCTGGAAGGCATTTTCCCCCAGCCAGCTCAGAGGAAGAAGTCACAATCCAGCATATGTCAGGTTTGCACACATGAACACGTCAGAGAGACTTCCTTTAGATTACCTGACGATCTGACTGGGACTGACCGGACTCACTCGCATCCTGTTGCCAAATTCCATATTTTGATAGGCCACTACACTCATCTAAAATGTCTGTCAAAGTCATGATCATTATTATTGGTCACATTAATCTCCATGTAGTGTCACTGATTAGTAAGAGATATGGGTTTGGTCTGTCAATAACTTTAAATTCTAATCCAGCTGTTGTCTATGTAAGAATAAATAACAATACATTTAATTAATAACCTGCTTTTCATTGAAAGATGATTGCAAAGTGCAAAGTATGTTGGTCAAAATCCATGTGGTGATCAGTGTATAGTTGATATTGTTGGAAAGCAGGCTGTAGTTTGGTGGTTAGTGCTGGCTCAGCCCTGGTCCATTCCCCAGGGGATTTGTGACACGTTGAAGAGCTTCACCTTCTGTTAAGACTCTTGAGCTAGCTGGCTGTTCAGCATGTGCTGATGCTCTAACTCCAAATCCCCTGTCACACTCAATGCTGTGCTCTCCCTGCTTTGTCTCCAGTGTCCATTTGTATAGAGCTTGACTGACACACACACACACACACACACACAGCTAGACTAGTAAGACTATATGTAATAAGTTGGGATGTAATATTCACTGATACCCATCTGTCCCCATCAGTCAATTGTTTAAGATATGACTGCATCAGTCTGCAGACCCCAAACTGATTCCAAATGTAGCATGTATTGGTCAGAAAATAGATTCAAACGTTCCGAATCGCAGATTCACTTTCTTTCTAAATTCTGAAAATACCTAATATTTTGTGACAACTATGTCCTCTCCTTCAGTGTGGAACTAAGCATGTAACTGTCAAATTCATTGATCTACAAGTCATTTTTCATGCTGAACAACCCTAGGGAATATCAGTACTGTGGACAAATTGCTCACTGTGCCCAGCTTTGCAAGCTGACCAACACGAGGTAGGCAGCCTGTTCCTTTTTAAAAATGGAACCTATATTTAACTAGGCAAGTCAGTTAAGAACAAATTCTTATTTACAATGACGGCCTAGGAACATTGGGTTAACTGCCTTGTTCAGAATGCAGATTTTTACCTTGTTAGCTCGGGGATGCAATCTAGCAACCTTTCGGTTACCAGTCCAACTGTCACGGCTGTCTAGGACCAGTGGAGATGTGGAATCAGGAGCAGGAGACAGAGGGCCGGAGCAACTGTGTTTTAATAATAATAGAAAAATGCAATAGCCGTAGGGCACCGGGCACGTGGCGAAGTCCGCCAGGGGAAAACACTTTTCCCAAAATAAGCGCACTGAAAAAAAAACAGCGCACGGGGCGCAGCCCGGCAATATAATGGACAATAACAGGATACAATCACAACTGTCCTGAGTGAACAATAAACAATCCCGCACGAGAACCCCAACTGAAAATACACACTAAATAACCCCCCACTAATGACAAACACAAAACAGGTGCGGGATAGACAGACAAAACCAAAAGACACAGAAACAACGATCGGTGGCAGCTAATAGGCCGGCGACGACGACCGGCGAGCGCCGCCCGACCGAGGAGGGGCGCCACCTTCGTTAGATACTGTGACACCAACGCTCTAACCACTAGGCTACCTGCCACCCTCCTGATCTTGCACATCCGCACTTTCAGCATTCAAATGATAAAATGGCTTGCGCGATATTAGGTTGTCACTCAACTAATAAAGCCTATATAATTTACTAGGTTATTGTTACTTATGCGCTGTTGAAAATGGTTTAAATGTAAGCTACTGGAGACACAACTCTGGCTATACCTGCTGAACTGGGCTTACAATAGATTTCATTTAGATTGTTCAAGTTCACTGTCACCAATAGTCTTGGCAGTTTTACTTTGAACAATCAGTGTATATGGTCATTTTTAGACATGTAGTGTAAAGATGATCATTTCATAACAAGGAAGGCGCACTGCAAGGCCAAAGAGGAGTAGAAAAGAAGCTCACTAAAAACATCCCAAAGGTCAAAACCATTCGATTTTGAGATAGGGGTGAAATCCAAAGATGTGCTGTATATTCATTGGCTATGTCAGGGTGGACTGCCAATTTACAATTTATCCTACCATTTCTAACAATCTGCATGCCAGTTATGATTTTCATATGTGCATTACAACTAGTTGTGTCTATTCAATATCTAATTGCCCACAAACAGAAGAATCACTAAACAGAGGCACTGTCCATTAGCACCACGGGCTTGATCTTGGAACACAGATTCCCTTGGTGAATGAATGATACACAGGGTGGCCAATCTTATCTTCAATCAGCTTTGCCAATCATTTATGTTTCCCCACCATAGCGGGGGCACCGTCAGTTGTAATAGCGAATATGTTTTTAATAGACACCTCTCTCCTCAAAATGATCTGTGAAGGCTTTTGCTACATCTTCCCCTGTAGTAATACCATGCATGGGTTTGAGACAAAGCAGCTCCTCAGGTACCTGCTCTGAGTCACAGTATGTTATAGACAAAGCAGCTCCTCGCGTACCGGCTCTGAGTCAGTATCTTATAGACAAAGCAGCTCCTCGCGTATTGGCTCTGAGTCACAGTATCTTATAGACAAAGCAGCTCCTCGCGTACCGGCTCTGAGTCACAGTATCTTATAGACAAAGCAGCTCCTCGCGTACCGGCTCTGAGTCACAGTATGTTATAGACAAAGCAGCTCCTCGCGTACCAGCTCTGAGTCACAGTATCTTATAGACAAAGCAGCTCCTCGCGTACCGGCTCTGAGTCAGTATCTTATAGACAAAGCAGCTCCTCGCGTACCGGCTCTGAGTCAGTATCTTATAGACAAAGCAGCTCCTCGCGTACCGGCTCTGAGTCACAGTATCTTATAGACAAAGCAGCTCCTCGCGTACCGGCTCTGATTCACAGTATCTTATAGACAAAGCAGCTCCTCGCGTACCGGCTCTGAGTCACAGTATGTTATAGACAAAGCAGCTCCTCGCGTACCGGCTCTGAGTCAGTATCTTATAGACAAAGCAGCTCCTCGCGTACCGGCTCTGAGTCACAGTATGTTATAGACAAAGCAGCTCCTCGCGTACCGGCTCTGAGTCAGTATCTTATAGACAAAGCAGCTCCTCGCGTACCGGCTCTGAGTCACAGTATGTTGTAGACAAAGCAGCTCCTCGCGTACCGGCTCTGAGTCACAGTATGTTATAGACAAAGCAGCTCCTCGCGTACCGGCTCTGAGTCACAGTATGTTATAGACAAAGCAGCTCCTCGCATACCGGCTCTGAGTCACAGTATCTTATAGACAAAGCAGCTCCTCGCGTACCTGCTCTGAGTCAGTATCTTATAGACAAAGCAGCTC
This sequence comes from Salmo trutta, assembly GCF_901001165.1. Classification (NCBI taxonomy): domain Eukaryota; kingdom Metazoa; phylum Chordata; class Actinopteri; order Salmoniformes; family Salmonidae; genus Salmo; species Salmo trutta. Next base: position 18,338,799 of record NC_042992.1, read on the forward strand.
CTCGCGCACCGGCTCTGAGTCAGTATCTTATAGACAAAGCAGCTCCTCGCGTACCGGCTCTGAGTCAGTATCTTATAGACAAAGCAGCTCCTCGCGTACCGGCTCTGAGTCAGTATCTTATAGACAAAGCAGCTCCTCGCATACTGGCTCTGAGTCAGTATCTTATAGACAAAGCAGTTCCTCGTGTACCGGCTCTGAGTCAGTATCTTATAGACAAAGCAGCTCCTCGCGTACCGGCTCTGAGTCACAGTATCTTATAGACAAAGCAGCTCCTCGCGTACCGGCTCTGAGTCAGTATCTTATAGACAAAGCAGCTCCTCGCGTACCGGCTCTGAGTCAGTATCTTATAGACAAAGCAGCTCCTCGCGTACCGGCTCTGAGTCACAGTATCTTATAGACAAAGCAGCTCCTCGCGTACCGGCTCTGAGTCAGTATCTTATAGACAAAGCAGCTCCTCGCGTACCGGCTCTGAGTCAGTATCTTATAGACAAAGCAGCTCCTCGCATACTGGCTCTGAGTCAGTATCTTATAGACAAAGCAGTTCCTCGTGTACCGGCTCTGAGTCAGTATCTTATAGACAAAGCAGCTCCTCGCGTACCGGCTCTGAGTCACAGTATCTTATAGACAAAGCAGCTCCTCGCGTACCGGCTCTGAGTCAGTATCTTATAGACAAAGCAGCTCCTCGCGTACCGGCTCTGAGTCAGTATCTTATAGACAAAGCAGCTCCTCGCGTACCGGCTCTGAGTCACAGTATCTTATAGACAAAGCAGCTCCTCGCGTACCGGCTCTGAGTCAGTATCTTATAGACAAAGCAGCTCCTCGCGTACCGGCTCTGAGTCACAGTATCTTATAGAATCTTAGTAGTAGTAGTATCTTAAAGCCAAGTCAACAAACAGATTACCGACTATTTCGAATCCCACCGCACCCTCTCCGCTATGCAATCTGGTTTCAGAGCTGGTCATGGGTGCACCTCAGCCACGCTCAAGGTCCTAAATGACATCGTAACCACCATCGATAAGAAACAATACTGTGCTGCCGTATTCATTTGACTCTGTTAATCACCACATCCTCATCGGCAGACTTAGTAGCCTTGGTTTCTCAAACGATTGCGTCGCCTGGTTCACCAACTACTTCTCTGACAGAGTTCAGTGTGTCAAATCGGAGGGCCTACTCTGGCAGTCTCTATGGGGGTACCACAGGGTTCAATTCTTGGGCCAACTCTTTTCTCTGTATACATAAATGATGTCGCTCTTGCTGCTGGTGAATCTCTGATCCACCTCTACGCAGACGACACCATTCTGTATACTTCTGGCCCTTCTTTGGACACTGTGTTAACAACCCTCCAGACGAGCTTCAATGCCATTCAACTCTCCTTCCGTGGCCTCCAACTGCTCCTAAACACAAGTAAAACTAAATGCATGCTCTTCAACCGATCGCTGCCTGCACCTGCCCGCCCATCCAGCATAACTTCTCTGGACGGTTCTAACTTAGAATTTGTGGACAACTACAAATACCTAGGTGTCTGGTTAGACTGTAAACTTTCCTTCCAGACTCACATCAATCATCTCCAATCCAAAGTGAAATCTAGAATTGGCTTCCTATTTCGCAACAAAGCATCCTTCACTCATGCTGCCAAACATACCCTCGTAAAACTGACCATCCTACCAATCCTCGACTTCGGCGATGTCATTTACAAAATAGCCTCCAATACCCTACTCAACAAGCTGGATGCAGTCTATCACAGTGCCATCCGTTTTGTCACCAAAGCCCCATATACAACCCACCACTGCGATCTGTATGCTCTCGTTGGCTGGCCTTCACTTCATAATCGTCGCCAAACACATTGGCTCCAGGTCATCTACAAGACCCTGCTAGGTAAAGTCCCCCCTTATCTCCGCTCACTGGTCACCATAGCAGCACCCACCTGTAGCACGCGCTCCAGCAGGTATATCTCTCTGGTCACCACTAAAGCCAACTCCTCCTTTGGTCGTCTCTCCTTCCAGTTCTCTGCTGCCAACGACTGGAACGAACTACAAAAATCTCTGAAATTGGAAACACTTATCTCCCTCACTAGCTTTAAGCACCAGCTGTCAGAGCAGCTCACAGATCACTGCACCTGTACATAGCCCATCTATAATTTAGCCCAAACTACTACCTCTTCCCCTACTGTATTTATTTATTTTATTTATTTTGCTCATTTGCACCATATTATTTATATTTGAACTTTGAACTTTCTTCAAACTACAAATCTACCATTCCAGTGTTTTTCTTGCTGTACTTTATTTACTTTGCCACCATGGCATTTTTTTTTTTGCTTTTACCTCCCTTATCTCACATCATTTGCTCACATTGTATATAGTCTTATTTTTTATTTTTTTCTACTGTATTATTGACTGTATGTTGTTTACTCCATGTGTAACTCTGTGTTGTTGTATGTTGTCGAACTGCTTTGCTTTATCTTGGCCAGGTCGCAATTGTAAATGAGAACTTGTTCTCAACTTGCCTACCTGGTTAAATAAAGGTGAAATAAATAAATAAAATAAATAAATAGACAAAGCAGCTCCTCGCGTACCTGCTCTGAGTCACAGTATCTTATAGACAAAGCAGCTCCTCGCGTACCGGCTCTGAGTCACAGTATCTTATAGACAAAGCAGCTCCTCGCGTACCTGCTCTGAGTCAAAGTATGTTATAGACAAAGCAGCTCCTCGCGTACCGGCTCTGAGTCACAGTATCTTATAGACAAAGCAGCTCCTCGCGTACCGGCTCTGAGTCAGTATCTTATAGACAAAGCAGCTCCTCGCGTACCGGCTCTGAGTCACAGTATCTTATAGACAAAGCAGCTCCTCGCGTACCGGCTCTGAGTCACAGTATGTTATAGACAAAGCAGCTCCTTGCGAACCGGCTCTGAGTCAGTATCTTATAGACAAAGCAGCTCCTCGCGTACCGGCTCTGAGTCACAGTATCTTATAGACAAAGCAGCTCCTCGCGTACCGGCTCTGAGTCAGTATCTTATAGACAAAGCAGCTCCTCGCGTACCGGCTCTGAGTCAGTATCTTATAGACAAAGCAGCTCCTTGCGAACCGGCTCTGAGTCAGTGTCTTGCAACTGCCAAACTCTCATCAAGAGCCACACAGGGGCATCTTTTAACGCTACAGTTTGCTGCTCCTTGACATTTTCAACCGTCTCAGTAACGCGGCTTTCAACAGTTCTGGCAGACACAGGCATGTTTTTATCTTTGAGGTGATTGTGTCTTTGTTAGGCAATTCATCTAATAAAGCCTGTGAACTACTGAGGAAAGCCTCCTTGATATATTCCCCATTAGTAAATGGTTTTCCATTTTAGCAATGCACTGCAACTTTGTAGCTCCCCTCTGTAGCTTGATTTTTACAGCATGTAGATGTGTAAACATACTGCTTATCTTTTCATCCCTGGACACGGTCCCCTTGATTCCTTCAGCCTTGTCCGCCTCATTCTTGAAGTTTTTCCTCATGTCTCGTTTCAAAATGACGCCGTACACTTGATGTCCGACAAACAAGTCAGGCAATTATTTTAGATCAACTTTCTTCTGAACATTCATTTTGATCAGGGTGGACGCCCTGATCAGGTCCCTCACTCAATACATATGGGTCTGGTAAATGAAAATGCTGCCGCTCTAATGTCCAGCGCCACATCACACACACACGTCAGTCACACACACGCTCAGACAGATCCAGCTCAGAGAGGCCCAGCCCATGAGCTCCATCAGCAGCACATTTTCATTTAGAATGGAAAATTAATGTGTTTATGCAACAAATGTTAGTGCATCGAATCGCATTGATTCATTCTCTAATCAAACCGAATCCTTTAAAACTATAACTT